>NC_088379.1:0-657500 GCF_037993035.2 Macaca fascicularis | reverse complement strand
ACATACACACATGGGTGCACACTTGTACATACACACACAGGGCCTCCTTGGTAGTGTCTGAGAGCCAGGCCAGCAGCCCTGCCCGAAGCATCTAGAGTGCAGGAGGAACCTGTGCAGGGTATTGTGGCCTGGCTGTGGAATGGGCCATGCTGTCCGGGCCGTCCTTGCCACAGCATCTCAGCACAAGCACTCACAAAGTATGTCCCTGGGAGGGTGCCCTGTCAGGGCTGAGCTGCATGCAGATTCCCTGAATGCTCTGTCATGTCCATGTGGCAGCAGGCTAGTGGGGCAGCCATCACCTGTGGGCCAGCACAGCACAGTGGAGCCTTGTAGGGAGAGCACTGGAGTTTGGGCAAGCAGTGGGAGGAGGGGCGGAGAGGCGGGTGTGCCAGGAGGAGTTCCTAGGCCCCAAGGCAGGTCCATGGTGTTCAGGCACTGCTACACTTGACTCTGGTGCTGACCGGGCTGGCACCCCCATGTGTCACCCTCAGGTCCAGCTCTTCTGCTGAGCAGCATGGTGTCCTTCAGTGCCCCTCAAAGTCATCATTATTCCAAAGCATTATTTTTTTCACTAAAATACAAGAGAAAATTTCTAAATGGCAGAGACCTTAAGAAAAGTGAATTCTGGCATGTAAATAAGTATGCATTGTTTGTGTACCTATGTACCTGCCTTTTCAAATGAGGCAGAGGCAGCAGCCTGATGGCAGCGGGTTTGGTTTCTCAGTGGCCCTGTGTCTTTGCTTAACTTGCTGCCTTCCAACATATGATAGAAAACAGCAACAAAATGGAAGAAGAAAATAATTTAGGAAACTAGTGTGCAAATATCATTATGTCCCCACAACTGAATTCTCCTGATGACTTCTCGGGGTGGCAACAGAAAGCCTGAGGGCTCCATGACGGTCCATAGCAGCTTTCTTAAAACCTCCACGTTTACCAGAGAATCCACCTATTCACGTGGATTTCACGTGGATTTCACGTGGACAGGCTTCAGCTGATACAATCTACATTTTGCCTTCTATCCGCTATTGATCCTCAACAGAATGTCACTTTTGGATCAATAAAATCTGTTTTAAAATACAATATACTCCACAAAACAATCCTTCACCCCACCTGTGTGGTCATCGTCCTGTTTCTGGTGGACTATATGGTAGCAAGCGGCCGGACCGCCAGAGGTGCGCCGAGAGCAAGGGGGGCTGTTTGCCCCACCACGGACTTGGCAGTGGCTTCAGGCGGCCCCACCTCACACTTCCAATGGCACCTGGAGAGCTGTGCACCTCCACTGCCCTCCTCCCATCCTCCAGGGCCTGGGTTCAGCCTCTGTGCACCTGCTGTGGCCCCACCACGTTTTGCTAATTCCCTTTTACACTGTCTGATCATTGCCTGATCTCTTTTCTTCATCTCCAGTTTTTTTTTTTGTTTTTTTTTTTAGATGGAGTCTTGTTCTGTTGCCCAGGCTGGAGTGCAATGGTGTGATCTCTGCTCACTGCAACCTCCACCTCCCAGGTTCAAGCAATTCTTGTCCCTCAGCCTCCCAAGTAGCTGGGATTACAGGCGCCTGCCACCACAGTGGCTAATTTTTGTATTTTTAGTAGAGACGGGGTTTCGCCATGTTGGCCAGGCTGGTCTCAAACTTCTGACCTCAGGTGATCCACTCGCTTCGGCTTCCCAAAGAGCTGGGATTACAGATGTGAACTACCGCGCCTGGCCTTCATCTCCATTCTTGATGCAAGATTTTCACAGAACTCAGATCAGATCAGGTTACCCTAACCTTCAAGAGCTGTGCTTTTTCTAAAGAAGGAAAGTGAAACTTTGCGGGCCCTCAGGCCAACTTTTCAGCTTTTGCTTCAGGCAACTGGGAGGAAGTGGTAAGGGAGTCCTGCCCTGTGCATACTTGGGAAAATGGGTGTGACCACTGAAGCTGGTGGTCCCTGGGCAAACGCTGGGGGCCTGAGGGGTGTAGTGGGGACAGCCCTGTGGAAGAGGGGATCCCTGAGATGGGCCTGGCCTTCTGGGACTCAGAAGGAGAATGAGGGATGGGATGAGACAGGTAGATGGGGACAGCAGGAAGGTGCTGAGGCTGAGGCCAAGGCCAGAGGCACTTTGAGGGGATGATGTGTCTTTCTTGGCAGGTAGCATGGACTGGGGAGGCAGCCGACTGACTGGAGGTAAATGCCGGGAAGCTGGGAGAAGGAACACAGCCAGTGCAGGCAGGACTTGTGGGAATGATGGAACAGTGGCAGCCAAACAGCAGCCGACATGTCTGTGGCTCCGGTGCTCATGCCGTTGACCCGGTCTGTCCTTGCAAGGCCTGTGTTGCCTTATTTACAGGTGAGAAGACAGAGCCGCACAGGGACTTGCCCAAAGCATGTGTTTGGGTCCTCTGGCCTCCCAGTCCCACCCTGCACCAGACACAGCTGGCCTCAGGGGAAGCAGGACCGCAGGTCCAGCCTCATCCCCACCTGGTCATGCATTTCTGTACATTTTACAATAGTAGGACACTCTCAACTCTTTTTCTCAGAGGAGCTTCCAGATGCTGTAAATGTCTGGTCTGCACAGCTGTGCCTGACTCCTCCTCCTGGGTCTGGCCTTTCAGGCTCTGCAGCTTGGTAAAGGGGCATTAGATGCTTTCTCAAGGGGCTCTCAGAGGCCATGCAGGACCATGCATCGTCCCCTCCCCAGGGGCTTGGGAAAGGGAAATCAGAAAGAAGACAGCACAGTGCCTGCATGCCTGCATCTTCAGCCTGCTGCCAGCCCCAGTGTCTCTCCCCCAGGAGCAGCAAAGCCTCACACCATATGCCTGGGAGAGGCTGTTTTGGGGCAACCAGGTTGCCTGTGAGTATTTCTCCACAACCTGCCAAGTGCCCAGCAGTGTTGGGCAGGACATAAACTAGGCAGGAGGCCCTGTCCTCCAGGCCCACCAAGAGCTCCCCAGGCCCCTTGGGTCACAGACAGGACCACTCGCCGGGCCTTGCTGTGGTCATGCTCAGCTGCACACTGCACTCCAGCTCCAAGACCTGCCTGGGCACCATGTCCAGCCTCTAAGCCCTCCTAGGCTGTCCCTCCATGCACAGAATCATTTTCTGCCTTTTTATCTGGAAAATGCCAACACTTTATTCAATGTAAGGCCTGACAGTAGCCTCCCCATGGAGTTGTCTGGACTTCATGTGCACACATTCACCTGCACAGGAGCCTGTAGCAACCAGACCAGACACTCCCTGAGAGGGATAAGTGCCTAAGCTTCCAGCCTAACCCCTGGTCAGCCCCTGAGCTTCTGAAGGCAGGACTAGAATGCTCTTAACCTTCTATCAACAGAACCAGCCATGCACATAAGATGCAGGTCATAGGATGCAGCGGGTAGGATGTACATAGTGGGACACAGGCGCCTAGATGTACCTGGCAAGATGCAGGTGGTGGATACATGTTGTAGGATGCAGGTTGTGAGATGCAGGGGGTGGGATGCAGGGTGTGGGATGCAGGGGGTGAGATGAAGTGGTGGGATGCAGGGGGTGAGATGCAGGGGGTGGGATGCAGGGGATGAGATGCAGGGTGTGGGATGCAGGGGGTGAGATGCAGGGGGTGGGATGCAGGGGGTGGGATGCAGGGGGTGAGATGAAGTGGTGGGAGGCAGGGGGTGAGATGCAGGGGGTGGGATGCAGGGGATGAGATGTAGGGTATGGGATGCAGGGGGTGAGATGCAGGGGGTGGGATGCAGGGGTGGGATGCAGGGGGTGAGATGCAGAGAGTGGGATACAGGGGGTGGGATACAGAGGATGAGATGCAGGGGGTGGGATCCAGGGGGTGGGATGCAGGGGATGAGATGCAGGTGGTGAGATGCAGGGGGTGGGATGCAGGGGATGACTCCAGGGGGTGAGACGCAGGGGGTGGGATGCAGGGGATGAGATGCAGTAGGTGGGATGCAGGAGATGATATGCAACGGGTGGGATGCAGGGGGTGAGATGGAGGCGGTGGGATGCAGGGGGTGAGATGCAGCGGATGAGATGCAGGGGGTGAGAGGCAGGGGTGGGATGCAGGGGGTGAGATGAAGTGGTGGGATGCAGGGGGTGAGATGCAGGGGGTGGGATGCAGGGGGTGGGATGCAGGGGATGAGATGCAGGGTGTGAGATGCAGGGTGTGGGATCCAGTGGGTGGGATGCAGGGGATGAGATGCAGGGGGTGGGATGCAGGGGGTGGGATGCAGGGGATGAGATGCAGGGGGTGGGATCCACGGGGTGGGATGCAGGGGATGAGATGCAGGGTGTGAGATGCAGGGGGTGCGATCCAGGGGGTGGGATGCAGGGGATGAGATGCAGGGGGTGAGATGCCGGTGGTGGGATGCAGGAGATGAGATGCAGGGGATGGGATGCAGGGGGTGGGATGCAGGGGGTGGGATGGAGGGGATGAGATGCAGGGGGTGGGATGCAGGGGGTGGGATACAGAGGATGAGATGCAGGGTGTGAGATGCAGGGTGTGGGATCCAGTGGGTGGGATGCAGGGGATGAGATGCAGGGGGTGGGATGCAGGGGAGAGATGCAGGGGTGAGATGCAGGGGGTGGGATCCAGGGGTTGGGATGCAGGGGATGAGATGCAGGGGGTGGGATGCAGGGGGTGGGATGGAGGGGATGAGATGCAGGGGGTGAGATGCAGGGGGTGGGATGGAGGGCATGAGATGCAGAGTGTGAGATGCAGGGGGTGGGATCCAGGGGGTGGGATGCAGGGGATGAGATGCAGGGGGTGGGATGCAGGGGAGAGATGCAGGGGTGAGATGCAGGGGGTGGGTGCAGGTGGTGGGTGTAGTTGGTGGAATGCAATTGATGTAATGCAGGTTGTGGGTGCAGCTGGTAGGTGCAAGCTTTTGTTGTAAGGATGGGTGGGATGGACAGACCAGCTCTGACAAGGTAAGAGTTTTCTAGGAGCTCTCCATTGCCTCATGAACTTGGACTTTCAGCACTGGTACTGCCTCCTCATATTCACTCACTGAGGGCACTAAGGAGGAACCTACTGTGTGTAGACTCAGCTTTGTCAGGCGACGAAGGACAACCTGATCTGGCACAGGAGACCGACTTCGGCTCCCACCGTTGTTGTAAATGTGCTTAATGCCCCAGTCTGGCACCCAGGTGATAGGATGGCAGCCAATGGGGGATGCTCCAGGGAAGATGGGGGTTCTAGGGAGGAGTGTGTGCACACCTGGATACTAGACCCTGGAAAGTATAAAGGCAGTGAGGGGACAGAGCCCTGGCAGAGGAAGGGGAGAACCTCTGAAGGGATGAGGGGCTTCCGAGGGTCACTGAAACTGCAGGGAGGAGAGGGAGGTGAAGGGTCTGAGAGATTTGTAGGAGCAAAAATGACTGTAGAGTTGATTGGACAAGGCAGTGAGGACGTGTCAGGTGTCTGGGGTGACATGATGGAACTAGAAGCAAGAATCATGACTACTCAGGGTTTTACACCAACTCAGGGCTCCATACCAACTCAGGGTTCCATACCAACTCAGAGCTCCATACCAACTCAGGGTTCCATAGCAACTCAGAGCTCCATACCAACTCAGGGCTCCATACCAACTCAGGGTTCCATACCAACTCAGAGCTCCATACCGACTCAGGATTCCATACCAACTCAGGGCTCCATACCAACTCAGCGCTCCATACCAACAACTCAGCGTTCCATACCAACTCAGGGCTCCATACCAACAGCTCAGGGCTCCATACCAACTCAGGGTTATATACCAACTCAGGGCTCCATACCAACTCAGGGCTCCATACCAACTCAGAGCTCCATACCAACTCAGGGCTCCATACCGACAACTCAGTGTTCCATACCAACTCAGGGTTATATACCAATTCAGGGCTCCATACCAACTCAGAGCTCCATACCAACAACTCAGGGCTCCATACCAACTCAGAGCTCTGCACTCCATCAGGGGCCTGTACTACCTCAGGGTTCATATTGCTTTAGGACCTGGCACTGCCTGGGGGGTCTGTACTGCCTCAGAGGCCTAGACATTCTAGGAGCTGTATTAATTTCCTGGGGTGCTGTAACAAACTGCCACACCCTGGGTGTCTTAGAACAGTAACTATGGATTCTCAGTCTGAAGTCCAAGATCATGGCATTGGCCAGGCTGGCCCCTTCCGGAGGCTCTGAGGGAGAATCTGTCCCAGGCCTCTGACTCCTGATGGCTGCTGGCACCCTGGACTTCTGTGGCTTGTAGCCGCATTGTGCCAGCCTCTGCTGCCTTCATGGGGGCTCTCCTCCACGTGTCTGTGTGCCCTTCTTGGTCTCCAACAAGGACGCTCTTGTTGGATTTATGCCCATCTAATCCAGTATGATCTGTGAAGACCCCATTTCCAAATAAGGCCATATTCTGCAGCTCTGGATCAAGAATTTGGGAGGACACCATTCAACCTGGTGCAGAGCTCAGTGGAGGCTCGAGGTTGGCATCTCCCTCCTGCAATGCGGGTGCCAGGCTGGCTGCTGTGGAGCTCAGGCGGCTGGCGGCAAGGGCGCTGCCCTGTGGTTGGTCAAAGGCCCAGTCCATGGCAGACCACGGGTATTCACAAACCTGAATAGATCTGTCAGATTAAAAAAAAAAAAAAAAAAAAAGCTGAATCATTAAAAGTAAGTGCCTAAGGGGAATACTTTCTGAAAATAAATTACATTTGGCTTATTTGCAAATATTTTCATATAACAGCCACAAATAACTGAATTATTTTACAAATCCAGATGGGTGCTGTCACTCCCCCTCCAAAGTGGCCGCTGTGCTGCCTTCCGGGGGCTCCTCTCCCTCTGGGGACCCCTCCCTTCCTGGGGGTCTCCCTGCCTCAGAGCAGCCGCAGGAGCTTCAGGGCTGGCCTCCACCCTGTTCATTTTAGGAGCTTTCGTTCCGCCTGCTCCCACCAGCACTAAGGTCTGTCCTCTCCCCACTGTCCTGGGCCAGCCAGAGGCCACCATTGCTGGGAGCCTCCCTGTAACTGGCCCCTTTGCTGCAGAGCTTCCCACAGCTGTCTCAGGCCCTCTAGGTGCCTGCACCTCCCCCAGTCCCCGTGGGAACAGGAATGATACTCCCAGAGAGTCTGCGGGGGCCTGCCCAGGAGGGCCCCTCCTGCCTTTTTAAGCGTAACTATTTTTTCCTTAAGTGCGTGACTTTGCGTTCTCCCACACTGAAGCTCATCTGCCACTGTGCAGCCACCCACACACGCTGCTGCTGGAAGGAGCCGCTCCCAGCTCCTGTG
Source organism: Macaca fascicularis (assembly GCF_037993035.2). NCBI lineage: Eukaryota > Metazoa > Chordata > Mammalia > Primates > Cercopithecidae > Macaca > Macaca fascicularis. Next base: position 650,277 of record NC_088379.1, on the reverse strand, counting down.
GAGCCCACCCCACTCTCCCTGTCTGGCCCATCCCTACCCATTTCTCAAGGCGGAACAGAAGGCTCCAAGGACTTCCTAGGCTCCAGGCAGCCACGCCCCTTGGTGCCTGTCACCTGCTGAAGGTTGTGATACTGCATTTAACAAGCATTCAGGGAAGGTTCTGCGTGAGCCTCTGGGATTCTGTAATGAACCAGACAACGCTGCCCGCATGCCAAGTGCACACCGACTTCATTGGCATCAGCACCACCTCATCAAAGCTAATTGTCTCGTGGGCATATCACAGGCCAGACCCTGTTTGCCAAGGCGGTGGGTTCACCGCCTCCCTTATCCTGAAAACAGTTGCTTTATAGATGGGAAAATGGAGGCTTGGAGAAGGTGCTTCTGTGATCAAGGATGGAGCTGACACCAGCTGTTGATTCAGGTGTGGGGAGCTCAGCTGCTCTCCTGGAATCTGGATCCTGGATTCTAGGTGCTGGGATGCCAGGTGCTGGGACTCTAGGTGCTGGGATGCCAGGTGCTGGGACGCCAGGTGCTGGGACTCTAGGTGCTGGGATGCCAGGTGCTGGGACGCCAGGTGCTGGGACGCCAGGTGCTGGGATGCCAGGTGCTGGGACTCTAGGTGCTGGGACTCTAAGTGCTGAGACACCCAGGTGCTGGGACGCCAGGTGCTGGTGATAAAGGAGTTTAGAAGGAATTACTTAGGCAGATACCAAGGGCATGGGAGTTCTTGGTAAGGCTTTTCTTTTTAATGAAAAGCAGCCCAAATCATTTTCTTTTTTGGGGGGTGAGGGGGTTGACATAGAGTCTCACTCTGTCACCCAGGCTAGCTCAACGCTAGTGGCTGCTGACTAGTCTAACTTAGGGTAGTCTCTTTCCTCACGAGCTTCTTTAATTTTGAATTAGGATAAACGTTGAGCATATAGTACCGGACATAATATACACAGATGTGCCTATCACTGAGATTCAGTTTGCATTGATATCGAAATTAAAATACAAAAAATTTAAGTTATAATAAATTATTTTCCCCATATTTGATTCACATTTCCCTTTTGTTTATTTATTTTATTTTATTTTTTTGAGACAGAGTCTCGCTCCGCTGCCCAGGCTGGAGTGCAGTGGTGCACGGTCTCCGCTCACTGCAAGTTCCGCCTCCCGGGTTCACGCCATTCTCCTGCCTCAGCCTCCCAAGTAGCTGGGACTACAGGTGCCCACCACCAAGTCCAGCTAATTTTTTTTGTATTTTTGTTTTTTAGCAGAGATGGGGTTTCACCACGTTAGCCAGGATGGTCTCGATCTCCTGACCTCGTGATCCACCCGCCTCGGCCTCCCAAAGTGCTGGGATTACAGGCGTGAGCCACCGCGCCCGGCCTTCCCTTTTATTTTTAAAGATGTAAACTTACAGGAGTAGCCAGAGCTTCCCGTTATCCTCCCCCCACCGTGTGGGCACCTCACGCCTGCGGTTGGCCAGGTGCTGGCTGTGGGCATGTTTCTGTGCTTGTGCCATAACTGTGTGCCTGTACCCACAATACTGTATTGTTTTGTATATTTGAAAGCTTCACATAAACGGTGTCGTATTGCATTTAATCTTGATGCAGTATGCTTTTTTGCACTCAATATCATGTTTTTGAGATTCATTCCTGGTGATGCATATGAATCTGGTTCCTTCACTCTGATCGATACATCGTATCGCACCTTGCAGATAAACTACAGTTTATTTAGGATCCCACTTCTGAGGCTCTTCACGTATTTCCTTTTACACGATTCTAACCAGCGCTGCAGTGGAAATCCTTTCACCTGCCTTCTTGCTCGCAGATGGGACTTTTTTTTTTTTTTTTTTTTTTTCCTCGAGACGGAGTCTCGCTCTGTCGCCCAGGCTGGAGTGCAGTGGTGCGATCTCAGCTCACTGCAAGCTCCGCCTCCCGGGTTCCCGCCATTCTCCTGCCTCGGCCTCCCGAGTAGCTGGGACTACAGGCGCCCGCCACCTCGCCCGGCTAGTTTTTTTGTATTTTTAGTAGAGACGGGGTTTCACCGTGTTAGCCAGGATGGTCTCGATCTCCTGACCTCGTGACCCTCCCGCCTCGGCCTCCCAACGTGCTGGGATTACAGGCGTGAGCCACCGCGCCCGGCCCACAGGTGGGACTTTCTTTGGGTCCCACACCCAGGTGGGTCAGAGGGTGTGTCTGCCAGGCACTGCAGGGTTGCTATGCTCCGTGAAGGTTCCAACATACAACATCTGCCAGTCACACCAGCAGCTCAGTGAACCCATCTCCTCCGCCTTGCTGAGCACTTGGCGTGATTTTCTTATTTGTTGGTGTGAGGTCAACCTGGCTGACCTCATCTGTGTTTCCACAGTCACTAGTGAGGTGTCTTTACTGATGGTTCAGTGTCTTCCTGTGTATTCCTGTTCCTTAGCTTTAAAAACTGATTTTCTTTTTATTTTTGATTGGCTTTTAGGAGTCCATGTCACACAATTAGGATACCACTCCTCTGGGTTTGCAAATACCTTATCCTGGAACGTAGTTGTCTTTTCATTTGGCAAACAGTAGATCACATTTATTATTCCCTTTAAGGCTGCGCTTCCTATTTCTTGCTTAGAAAATTCTCCCTTATCCTGATGTTTCCTTTTCTTGTAAAAGTTTTACAGTTTTGCTTTCATATTTAGGCCTTTAATCCATCTGGGAATTTATTTTTGTTTATATTGTGAGGCAGAGATCTCATTTTATCACTCTCATTCTATGTGTGTATCTACATCTATAGATATCCATATATGTGTCTTCTATAACTTTGTCCTGTATCGTATGAATGTATTGGGGTTTTCTAGAAGGACAGAACTAATAGGATAGATGTACATATCAAGGGGAGTTTATTAAGGAGTCTTGACTCACACAATCACAGGTGACGTTCCACAGTAGGCCATTTGCAACCTGAGGAGCAAGGAAGCCAGTCTGAGTCCCAAAGCTGAAGAACTTGGAGTCTCTGTTCGAGGGCAGGTAGCATCCAGCATGGGACAAAGATGGAGGCCAGAAGACTAAACCAGTTGAGTCTTTCCATATTCTTCTGCCTGCTTTTATTCCGGCCACGCTGGCAGCTGATTAGATGGTGCCCACCCAGACTGGGGGCAGGTCTGCCTTTCCCCGTACCCCGTCCACTGACTCTAATGTTAATTTCCCTTTGGCAACATCCTCACAGACACACCCAGGAACAATACTTTGTTTGCCTGTTTTTTGAGACCGAGTCTCACTCTATCGCCCAGGCCGAGTGCAGTGGTGCGATCTCGGCTCACTGCAACCTCCACCTCCCAGGTTCAAGCGATTCTCCTGCTTCAGCCTCCCGATGAGATGGGATTACAGGCATGCTTCACCACGTGTAACTAATTTTTGTATTTTTAGTAGAGATGGAGTTTCACCATGTCGGCCAAGCTGGTCTCGAACTCCTGACCACAAGTGATCCACCCACCTCGGCCTCCCAAAGTGCTGAGATTACAGGCGTGAGCCACCACACCCGGCCAGGAACAGTACTTTGCATCTTTCAATCCAACCAAATTGACACTCAACCATCATGATGAAGAACCAATTGTTCCCACACCTCTTCTCTTTTATCATGTGTTGAGCTGATTATTTTGGTGCCTTTATTAAACCTGTTGTTTCTAAGCTGTGACCTCGTCTGCCACATAGACAGAGAGTCCACATTTGTGCTGTTCTCATGTGGCTTCATTGTCTCCTATGACACCCCATGTCTTTCTTCTTCACTCCCACAGCTCCTCACGCTCCCCACCTGCATTTAGGTAAGACAGTCAAGTGCCACACAGCGCCCTCCAGGACTCAGACGGGACTGCATTGGGTTTGGGGTTGATTTGGGAGAACTCCATCTTGACAAATTTTAGTCCTTGCATGTTTGAATAGGCTTCTCTGTCCACTTATGATGGTCGTCTTTGATGCTTTTCAGTCAAGTTTGATACTTTTGCTCTGTCAAAGCGTTGCATGATCTTTGTTAGCTCTTCCCTGAGATGCACGTTAGTTGTAAATATTGTCTTTTTTTCTTTTTTTTGAGATGGAGTTTCACTCTCTTGCTCAGGCTGGAGTGCAATGGCGCGATCTCAGTTCACTGCAACCTTTGTCTCCTGGGCTTAAGCTATTCTCCTGCCTCAGTCTCCCAAGTAGCTGGGATTACAGGAATGCGCCACCATGCCCAGCTAATTTTTATGTTTTTTTAATAGAGATGGGGTTTTGCCATGTTGGCCAGGATGGTCTTGAACACCTGATCTTGTGATCCACCCGTTTCGGCCTCCCAAAGTGCTAGGATTACAGGCGTGAGCCACCACGATGGGCCTAAATGTTGTCTTTTTAAAAACTACATTTTGTGGCCAGGCGCCGTGGCTCAAGCCTGTAATCCCAGCACTTTGGGAGGCCGAGACGGGCGGATCATGAGGTCAGGAGATCGAGACCATCCTGGCTAAACCGGTGAAACCCCGTCTCTACTAAAAAAATATAAAAAAACACTAGCCGGGTGAGGTGACGGGCGCCTGTAGTCCCAGCTACTCGGGAGGCTGAGGCAGGAGAATGGCGTAAACCCGGGAGGCGGAGCTTGCAGTGAGCTGAGATCCAGCCACTGCACTCCAGCCCGGGCAACAGAGCGAGACTCCGTCTCAAAAATAAATAAATAAATAAATAAAAATAAAAAGAATAAAAACTACATTTTGTATTTGCTTGTTCCTGGTTTATAGACTGTTACTGATCTGGTTAGACTAATTTTGTACCCAGCAACATTGCTAAAATTTATTCTCAGTTCTAACAAGTTGTTTATTTTAATATCATCTGTGTTTGTTTCTTGCTTTCCAAACCCTCTGCATGTTTCTGGTCGAATTGTTCTTGCCAGGGTCTCTGATCTTGAAGAGAGACGGGACACAGGCTTGGATGCTTCTGGGTTCAGTCGTTAGAACGGGGTTTGCCGGCGATCGTGGTAGATCTCTTTTAACAAATTAAGAAAATTTCTTCTATTTTTAGCTTGCTGGAGTTTTTTTTTTTAAATCAGAAATAGGTATTGCATTTTATCAAATTTAAAAGATCTTTTGGTATGATCATTTATTTTTTCTCTAGATTAACCTGTTGGTGTGGTAAATGACACTAATATATATTTCAGTTTTAAATCAAACAAATAATACATACAGTTTAAAAGTCAATTGTACTATGATTTCACTTCTTCAACTCCTTTCTATCCTCATAAGCAACCACTTTCTTTGGGAAAATGCACCTTAAACCTCCATATTTAAGGAAAAGTCATCACACTGTTATCCTGGTTGTTTCCATGTTAGACCCTTTTTTTTTTCTTTTTTGAGACGGAGTCTCGCTCTGTCTCCTAGGCTGGAGTGCAGTGGTGCGATCTTGGCTCACTGCTAGCTCCGCCTCCTGGGTTCAAGCAATTCTCCTGCCTCAGCCTCCCGAGTAGCTGGGATTACGGGCGCCCACCACCATGCCTGGCTAATTTTTGTATTTTTAGTAGAGATGGGGTTTCACCATGTTGGTCAGGCTTGTCTCGAACGCCTCATCTCAGGAGATCCGCCCGCCTCGGCCTCCCAAAGTGCTGGCATTACAGGCATGAGCCACCGTGCCCGGCCCTTTCTTCTGATTTATCTAAGGATATTTATCATAGTTTTTTGGAAAGGTGTTCCTTTTTCTTCATCGTCTCAGTTTCTGGTGAGTTCCTTTGTTCTTTCCGTCTCTGCCTCTCTGGTGGCCCTTGGGTGTCAGCTCCTGACTGAGAGAAGCCGGGAGAGGAGGCAGGGGCTCTCTGCTTTTGGGGGAGCCCCAACCATAGTCACCGTCTGGAGTTCTCGTCTCTAAAGTAGGGTATTGACATAATTTATCATCCACACAGAGACGCTGCTGAGAGGGAAGAGTTTCCGTCCACGGCTCCAGATCACAGCATGAGCTGTGCCTGTCTGGGCCACCAGGTCAATGCTGTCCCTGGAGTCGTCTCCAATGCCACGCCTGGGGCCCATGTCTCACCACCTGCACCCGGGGCCTTAGCCCCCTTTTCTGATTAGCAAGAGGCCTTTTATTTAATTCCCATGATTGGCTCTGCTGTTGTCCTTGAACCCAGAATGCCCCGCGCAATCTCTCAGGAGTGGGATCCTTTTCTCTCCTGCTGTGTGGGGAGAGGGCTGTTGCGTGTGGAGGTGGGGAGGGCTCTGGGGACAACTGCTCCCGCCCTGGCCTGCCCCCTCTCTTGCGTTACCCTCAGCCTTGGGAACAGCTGTCTCCGGGAGCATCTTGTCTCACCAGAAACCCAGAAAAGGTTCCAGGACAATGAGGGCAAAGGGCACAGAGGCCTCCTCATAGAGTCTGAAGGGGCTCTTGCTTCCTTTCCCAGGGCTGGCCGTGCTGGGGGTCAGGAGCAGGATGTGGCTGTGAGGCTGGAGAACTGAAGACGGCTGAATCTCAGCCTCAGCATAGCTCCCAGAGGCAGGCCCCAAGAAGGAAGAAGGGGCCTCAGCTTGTCCGAAGCTTGGGCGGATGGGACTCATCCCTCCTTTCTGGAGACACCTGCCCCCCTGCTCAAAGCCCATGAGGAGCCCCAGTCAGGGGCCATGCCCAGCAAAACTACACTTGCCCTCTTAAGAACAGCCCTTCTGTCTGCTAAGCACTTAACTTGTGTCCAATCTCAGCCTGGGAAACCTGGAAAGGGAGAGCCCTGCTAATGGAGGGGATGAGTTACTGCTGGTGGGGCTGAGACGCGGTGAACAGAAACCAGCAGGAATGAGACTATCCCTGGGGATGGATCTTGAGAGCGCTCGACCCTGTGTGTAGACGGGATGGAGATGGTGCATGCATATGTGTGTGGATGTGTGTAGATGGAATGGAGATGGCGTGTGGATATGTGTGTGGATGTGTGTAGATGGGATGGAGATGGCGTGTGCATATGTGTGTGGATGTGTATAGATGGGATGGAGATGGCGTGTGCATATGTGTGTGGATGTGTGTAGATGGGATGGTGATGGTGCGTGCATATGTGTGTGGATGTGTGTAGATGGAATGGAGATGGCGTGTGGATATGTGTGTGGATGTGTGTAGATGGGATGGAGATGGCGTGTGCATATGTGTGTGGATGTGTGTAGATGGGATGGAGATGGCGTGTGCATATGTGTGTGGATGTGTGTAGATGGGATGGTGATGGTGCGTGCATGTGTGTGTGTGCATATGTGTAGATGGGATGGAGATGGTGCGCGTGCATGTGTATGTGTGTGTGCATGCAAAATATGAGGCAAGATAAGGGAAAGCTTGTCTCTTTGGGGGAACTTACCCATGACTCAGGGTTTCTAGAGCCATTACTGGGGCAGCTCCTGGAACCCTAGGAAATAGGCAGACCACTTATATTGCCCAATGCTACCAGAATTGTCTGGGCAATTTCCAGGGTGCTGGGAAAGGACTTGAAAGGCTCAGTGAGGCAGGCATGTTAGAATGAGTCTAATATATGAGACCTAGGAACCCACTAGTGAGGACCTAGAGGGCACTCCCTTCATGAACACAGGAGGGATGCTCTAGTGGTTGGGGGGCCCTGGTTTTGCAGGGGTTGCTGTCCTCTGTGGGCCAGAACTGGTGACAGGAAACGCTGCCCCGAGAAGGGCCTCCCTGCATCACTGACATTAGTTTGATTCCAGAATTCTGGCCGAGCAGAGGCCAGGTGGACAACGTGCTCATGAAAAGTAGCAAGAATGAAGTGCTGTGTAGGAAATGAAATGAGCTGTGTGGCTTGTTCCCATGGCCTAGTGAGACAGATGGGTAGTCCACACACAGCTGTCGGCTGTTTCCCTGCTGTTGACGGGGAAAACAGGACGAAGCACGTGCATGGGCCGGTGGTCATGTGCCCAAATGTGCAACTCCTCGCGTTGCACATTAATGCCCAGCTGTGACCATCCACTGTGGAGGAGGCACAGAACCTGCTGGACGGGATGGGTCACTTTGTAAGTGTCAGCTAGCCACCCCAGTGCTCACCCAGGGGACCCACGAACATGGCAACCTTGATGGCAGACAGACTATGCTTAGGCCTGATGTGGGCCCCTCTCACCAGTGCTGACCTGGATCCTGTTGCTGAAGGTCCCATCCGTTAGCAGCAGAGACTGAAGCTGGGCCCATAAATATAATGTTTAAGCAAAAATTATAAAACTGTATGGTGGGGTTTATGATGCATACAGATAAAATACATATGATAATAATAGTAAAAGGGTGAGAGGAGGTTAAACAGAAACATACCATTCCAAGATTCCTTTATTTTACATGAAATAGCACAACATTAAGTAGGTTCTGGTACATTGCATAAGATGTATCATATAATCTCCATAGCAGACACGAGAAATTAATGCAGAATTTAGCAAAGAAGAAAACAGCAGAGGGACTTCTGGTTTCTGTCCCAACATATAAAGAGCTTGCAAGTCATCACTCCCATCCTCAAAGAAGCAAAAGGCTGGGCAGACTGAAAATCAATGTTTCTCCTTAGATCCATCAGAGAATTGAGGTGACAGAGAAAACTGCTCCCTCCCACCCCACAAATTAGAGACAGATCAATTCAGGTATAAATCTAACAAAATAAGTACAGGTGCCATGTGAAAAATAAACAAAAGGCATGAAGATTGAAAAGGAAGGAGTGAAACTGTACCTATTCATAGATGACACGATTGTTTACGTAGAAAATCCTAAAAAGTCATCAAAACTATCAGTGAAACTATGAGTTTAGCAAGGTCTCAGGATACAAGGCCAACATACACAAAAATCAATTGTGTTTTTATATTCTGTCAACAAACTACTGGAAAATAAGAGATAACTGCATTTGAAGCACCATCAAAAAATAACAGAAACAATATCAGTAACAAATTTAACACAGGACTTGCAAATCTCAGGACTGAAAACTATAAAACACTATTGAGATAAATTACCAAAAACCCCACAACTAGATAAATAAATTGTGTTCATAAATTGAAAGACTCCAGATTAAGTGACTTGTTTTCTCCAGGTTTATCTGTAGATTTAATGCAACCCCAGTCATAATCCAGCATGTTTTTAAAAATAGAAATGGATAAGGTGATTGTAAAATTTACATGAAAACTCAAAGAACCTAGAAAAGTTGAAACAATCTTGAAAAAGAAGACTATAGCCAAAGGACTTTACTATCTAACTTCAGGACAATCTAAAGCCACAGTAATCCAAATGGTCTGGTTCTGAAGAAGAGGCAGAAAGACTCCTGGAACATACCAGAGAGTCCATAAATAGACCCCACACTTTTTCCATCAATTGTTTTTGACAAAGAAGCCAGAATAATTCAATGAGGAAAGAAAAGTGTTTTCAACAAGTAGTGCTGAAATGGATGGCTATCTGCATTAGAGTGAGAGGTGGGTGAGGAAAGGAAGAAAGAAAAAAAAAGAGCCTGAACATCCATATCATATTATATGCAAAAATTATTTTGAGATGCATCACAAACCTAAATATAAAAGCTAAAACTGTAAAAATTTTAGAAAAAATCATGGGAATATCTTTGTGACTCGAACAAAGATTTCTTAGATAAGACACAGAAGGCAACAACCACATGAGAAATAACAGATACATTAGCTTTAATCCAGATGAAAACCTCTGTTCATCAAAAGACACCATTTTAGACAGGAATACACAAGCAGCAGATTGGGGAGAGACACTCACAAAAACCTCTGACGAAGAACTTGTCTTCTGAATGTATGAAGCACGTTCATTACTCAGCAAGGAAAAGATCAACAAGCCAACTTTTAAAATGGTGAAAAAACTTGAACAGACACTTCACAGAAAAAGATGTACAAATGGACAATAAGCACACAGAAGAAAGTTCTCCACATCATTAGTCACCAGAAAAATGCAAATAAAAACCATGAGATAACATTATGCGCCCGTCAGAATGAATAAAATTAAAAAGACGCAATGTTGGCTGTGACGTCGGCACTGAGAACTCCCACAGCCTGCTGTGAATATGGGCTGGCAAACCTGCTTTGGAAACGCGCTTGGCAGTCCTCTCAGAATCTGGGCATACATTTACTACATGACCTAGCAAATCCCAGTCCCAGAGATTCTTCCAAGAAATGGGAAAACATATGTCCACAACAAGATGTGTACAAGAAAATTCACAGTGGCTTTATTCCTCATGGCCAAAAAACTGGAAAGAATCCAAATGCCCACCAGCAGCAGAATGAATAAAGAAGTCGTGGTGGCTCACACAATGGAGTCTCACTTAGCTATCGAAAGGAATGGAATTAGACTCACCCCCAAGGTGAGCCCACAGACATATTCTGAGTGAAAGAAGCTAGAAGCAGAAGAGGACGCATTGTCTGCATGAATTCACTTAGCTGAAGTTCTAGAATAGGTAAAAGTACAGACGGTCCTCAGCTTATGACGGCTGACTTAATTTTTCGACTTTATGATGGTGCGAAGGTAACATGTATTCAGTAGTAACTGTACTCATGCGACCATACTTTTTCACTTTCAGTACAGTATTCAACACTTAAAAATTTTTCTTTCCAACTAGTGTCAACACTTTGTTATAAAATAGGCTCTTTGTGTTAATTTTGTCCAACTGTAGGCTAATGTAAGTGTTCTGAGAATGTTTAAGGTAGGCGAGGCTAAGCTATGTTTGGTAGCTTAGGTGGGTTAAATGCATTTTCAACTTAGGATATTTTCAACTGACAATGGGTGTATTGGGACATAACCCCACTGGAAGGCATGGAGCATCTGTAATGTAATTAAAACAGTGGTTGTCTCTAGGAAAGACCATGATGGAATTTTCTGGAAGAGTGAAATATTCTATATCTTGAGAGAGGTATGAATTACATGGATGTACTCACTTGTTGAAATTGTCTGGGTTTGCTTTTTGCATTTCAATGTATATAAATTTTACCTCAAAAACTAAAAACTGTAAAAGAAATAATTGACTGAAAAGAAGGGAGTCAAAGATGATACAAGAATGTCCATGTGTCGATTGCTGAAGGTGAGGAATGGGTGCCAGGGTCTCATGACACTACTCTGTTTACTTTGTATATACTTCAAACATTTCTAAGATATAACTTTTTTAAAAAAGGATAAATACAGGTATGCCCTTTAAGAATGTCTCCTGGTTAATGTTTTCCAGGATAATGCCTCTTTATTATTAAGACTGAAATTCTTAGGCTATATGCACCTCTCTACACAACATTTCCAGCCTCCTTTCTATAGAAAATTTAATTTATATCCTTAAAACTCAATAAATACCAACCTTAACATAACAATATGTGGGAAACATCCCTTGCTGTGTTCCAAATATAATTGTCAACACATGTGAATCTCTGTAGACACTGTGGGAGGTGCCCGTGCTGTGGGGATGCCCGGCCCCCGCTGGCAGACACAGAGCAATGACGTCACAGGCATATTAACTGTTTCGTGACCTGGAAGTGATGTTTTAAGCACTTTGCACCCTAACGTGATGTTGTGTTCCTTCCACGTGGGTATCTCACTGCTCAGTTACCCTTCAGGAAACCGGGAGCCTGCGTAGGATACATAAGGCATTATCATAATTTTTCATTGAAAATAACAGGAACTAGATCCCCCACTGACATTTTAGCACAAAACAGTGGATTTTCACAATGAATTACTGATGCTAAGTGGGAGATGTCCTGTAAATAGAAAAAAATTTAGAAAGTGATAAAAATCTTAAATATTTGACTCAGGGGTGGTAGTTCATGCCTATAATCCCAGCACTTTGTGAGGCTAAAGCGGGCAGATCAGTTAAGCCCAGCAGTTCGACACCAGCCTTGGCAACATGGTGAAACCTCATCTATACAAAAAAACCCACAAAACTTAGCCAGGTGTGGTGGCGTGCGCTTGTAGTCCCAGCTACTTGGGAGGCTGGGAGGTGGGAGGATTGCTTGAGACCAGGAGGCTGAGACTTCAGGGAGCCGAGATCGCACCACTACACTCCAGCTGGGGTGACACAGCAAAAACTGTCTCAAAAAAAAAAAAACAAAACTTAACTATTTGTAAAGTAAACACTAAATATTTGTACATTAAGAAACAATCTCCTAGAAAACGTTGGAATGGAAAGAAAATCATGAACTACATAAAGGACAATGAAAAGGAAAGGTAAACTCAAAAAAAGACAAAGGCAAAACAACAGAAGGGAGGAAGGAAAGTAGAAAGTAAAGAGGGAAAGAGAAAAAAATAAAGTACCAGGAAAAGAAAATTAAGCACAAGGGGAGAAAATCAGTTTGGTTTTAGATCAGGTGCAACCTCAGGTAATACCAAGGCATGGCACTTTCTCTCATGTCTTGAGGGAAGAAACTGCTGCACGAGAATCCTACAGCAAACTGTGAAGACAGCCGACTGACATGACAGAGATGCAAACATTTAGGAGTCCAACACCTTAAATCCTTCTTGAAAGAATTACTAGACAATAAAATCCATCCTGCAAATTGTGTTAGTAGGAATTTAGCAGGGGAAAAGGACTAGGGGTGAAGGACTAGGGGTGAGCAGTGAATCGTTTATTACAGAATCAAAACTGACCACTTGTGTAAATTACAGGACAAAATACACAATTTTACAAATTATAACTCTACAGAAAATTTGGAAAGTGGGGGACTGAAGGAAGACTGCGTGATAACTGTCATCTTTCATAGCGGGGAGTCAATAGACAGAGATTAAAATAAGAAAGAGTAATTTTCAAAAATCAACATTACTCCAGTTCCTTAACGCTGTGTGCGTGTGCGCGCGCGCGCGCACGCGCGTGTAGCAGGGAAAGCTCTTATTGGCATCTTAAAGATCATTTAGTTCGCTGGGGTGCAGTGGCTCACGCCTGTAATCCCAACACTTTGGGAGGCTGAGGCGGGCAGATCACGAGGTCAGGAGTTCAAGACCAGCCTGGCCAATATGGCGAAACCCCGTCTCTATTAAAAACACAAAAATTAGCCGGGCGTGGTGACGTGTGCCTGTAGTCCCAGCTACTTGGGAGGCTGAGGCAAAAGAATCGCTTGAACCCGGGAGGTGGGGGTTTGCAGTGAGCCGAGATTGCACCACTGGACTCCAGCCTGGGCGACACAGCAATACTCCCTCTCCAAAAAAAAAAAAAGATCATTTTGTTATTATTTGCGGAGAAGGGGATGGGCTGACAGAGTCTTTAATGCAGATATTATCCCAGAGATTCGATCTTGTAACAGCCAGTAGTTTAAGTATATCCTAAAGATAATGAAACTGCATTTTGTAATATTTCTTGAATAATAGGAGGAAAAATAAATTCTCAAATCCTTGACTCTGGTGTTGCAAAGAGAAATAGCCATTTCATTATATGAGGATTTGTGTTATAATTCATTATATCAGCATGTACCAAATGTGATTTATAGTGACATTATATTTCCTAACCGAATAACTATCATTTCTTTATCATTAGAATTTTAATAGTCAACTTCCTTTTCTAAACAAACACATACCTATAATGGGAAATGTGATAAAATTTGAGATTATCTGGGTGCCTTAGATGTAAAGGGCTTTTGGTTGCGATTGGAAAACAGTGAATAGGCCAGGCGCGGTGGTTCACGTCTGTAATTCCAGCACTTTGGGAGGCCGAGGCGGGCAGATGGCCTGAGCCCAGGGGTTCAAGACAAGCCTGGGCAACATGGCGAAACCTCATCTCTATAAAAAATCCAAAAAATTTAGCTGGGTGTGGTGGTGTGAGCCTGTAATCCCAGCTACTCAGGAGACTGCAGTGAAAGGATCATTTGAGCCCCAGGAGGTCGAGGCTGCAGTGAGCCAAGATTGCGCCACACACTTTAGCCTGGGCAACAGAGTGAGACTGTCTAAAAAAGTGAACAGCAGCACATCCTAGAGAAAGTGTGGAGGGGTGTGAGATAGGATACCCGGGTTGAAATCTGGGCTCTACCAGTCACTATCTGCATAACTTTGATGCCCAGAGATATTTTAAAAGTTTCTCGGGCCGGGCGCAGTGGCTCACGCCTGTAATCCCAGCACTTTGGGAGGCCAAGGCGGCGGGATCACCTGAGGTCAGGATTTCTAGACCAGCCTGCCCAACACGGAGAAACCCCGTCTCTATTAAAAATACAAAAAAAGGCTGGGCGCGGTGGCTCAAGCCTGTAATCCCAGCACTTTGGGAGGCCGAGACGGGCGGATCACGAGGTCAGGAAATCGAGACCATCCTGGCTAACACGGTGAAACCCCGTCTCTACTAAAAATACAAAAAACTAGCCGGGCGAGGTGGCGGCGCCTGTAGTCCCAGCTACTCGGGAGGCTGAGGCAGGAGAATGGTGTAAACCCGGGAGGCGGAGCTTGCAGTGAGCTGAGATCCGGCCACTGCACTCCAGCCTGGGCGACAGAGCCAGACTCCGTCTCAAAAAAAATAAAAAAAAAAAAATTAGCCAGGCATTGTGGCGCATGCCTGTAACCTCAGCTACTCGGGAGGCTGAGGCAGGAGAATCACTTGAACCCGGGAGGCGGAGGTTGCGGTGAGCCAAGACGGCGCCATTGCACTCCAGCCTGGGCAACAAGAGCGAAACTCAGTCTCAAAAACAAAATAAGTTTCTCATTGTCTAAAAAATAATCGGCAGTTCTACTTTATTCAGTGATTATTGTTAAGTTTACATAAGTATCAACATGCCTGATCCAAATAAATATATCATCTGAATGTCTTCTTCAAGCACTTTTCCTATAATGAGCTTTATAGTGAGTATCAGAAAATTTATCACATCAAAAACCAACTATTCAATTCAATCTGTAATTTTGCACAGAAGACACTGATTTTCACAAAGGGGAGAGGAAATCGTTTAATGGGACACCATGGAGTGGTCCGATGAGCATCTGAAAACAGGCATCACAACCACTGTGCTCGGGCTCCCAGTGACTCAATATTTTGTTTTTGTGTATTGCCATATTTTTATTTCTGTGAATGTCTATTTGTGGTCCTGTGAAAGCTGGAGGGTGACGTTTGGGTGGGGAATCCCCAGACTTGGAAATATAGGAACTATGTTTACTTAATTATGCTCAAGTTTACTACGGGGAGGCAGAGCAAGATGGCAGAATAGACAGCTCTACCGATCGCCCCACCCCCAGCCCCATGAGGACACCAATCTAACAACTATCCACACAGAAGAACACCTTCATGAGAACCAAAAATCAGATGAGCCCTCATAGTACCTAGTCTTAACTCTGCATTGCTGAAAGAAGCACTGAGGAGAGAGAAAACAGTCCTGAATTGCAGATGCCGCCCGTCCCCACCCCCAGCAGCGGTGGCGTGGTGCAGAGTCTGTGAGCACTGGGGGAGGGAGAACACAGCAGTTCAGAGACATAGAACTCAGTGCCAGACCAAGCTCAGCTGACACCTGCCCACAGAGGGAGCATTTAAGCCAGCCCTAGCCAGAGGGGATCACTGATCACAGTGGTCGGGAACTTGAGTTCCTGCAAACCTTTAGCAACAAGAGCTAAAGTGCTCCGGGTCTCTAAAGAAATCTGAGAGGCAATCTAGGCCACAAGGACTGCAACTCACAGGTGAGTCTTTGTGCTGAACTGGGCCCACAGATAGTGGACTGAGGGGGCATGCAACTTACGGAGAAACCAGCTGTAGTGGAAAAGGAAGTGCTGGCATCACCCCTCCCCTAATCCCAGGCTGCACAGCTCGAAGCTCCCAAAGAGCCTCTTTCCTTCTGCTTGATGAGAGAAGAGGGAAGAGTGGAGAGGACATTGTCTTGTATCTCGGATACCAGCTCAGCCACAGCAGGATAGGGCACCAGTCAGATTTGTGAGGTCCTGTTCCAGGACCTAGCTCCTGGATGACATTTCTAGACACACCCTGTTTGAGAAGGGAACCCATTTCACTTAAGGGAAAGACCCAGTCCTGGAAGCATTAATCACCTGCTAACTGAAGAGCCCTTCGGCCCTGAATAACCAGCAGCGACACCCAGGTACTACATTGAGGGCCTTGGTGAGCCTCTGAGAATTGCTGGCTTCAGGTGAGACTTGGCACCTTCCCACCTGTGCTGCAGGGCAAAACTCCTTCTGCTTGAGAAAAGCAGAGGGAAAAGCAAAGAGGACCTTGTCTTGCACTTTAGGTACTGCATAACCACAGTGGGGTAGAACACCTAGTGGGCTCTCGGGGTCACCAATTCCAGAACTTGACCCTTGGACGGCATCTCTGGGCCTGCCCTGGGCCAGAATGGAGCCCCTTGCCTTGAAGGGTGAGTCCCAGGCCAGGCAGCGTTCACCACCTGACTGAAGAGCCCTCAAGCCTTAAGGGAACATCAGTGGTGGTCTGGCGGTGCTCCCCATGGCCTGTGGTGGTGGGGCTAAGGGGTGAGGCCCCTCTGCTTCTGGAAAGGGGAGGAAAGAGTGGGGAGAACTGTGTCTTGTGGTTCAGCGCCAGCTCAAGGGCAGTAGAACACCAGGTAGACTTCCAAGATTTTTGACCGTAGTTCCTGACAGTACCGCTGGACCCATTCGGGGTCTGGGGGAACTCACCACCCTGAAAAGAAAGATACAGGCCTGGCTGGCTTTGCCAACTGCAGACTGCAGAGCCCCAGGGCGTTGAGTGAATGTAGGCAGCAGCCAGGGAGTGGCTACAGACCCAGGGTTGTGCTGGCTTCAGGTCTGACCCAGTGTAGTCAGTGATGTGGCCACTGGGGTGCTTGTGTCACTCCACCCCAGCTTTAGGTGGCTTGGAACAGAGAGACTCCATTTGTTTGGGAGAAAGTAAGGGACGAAAACAAGAGCTTCTGCCTGGTAATCCAGAGTGCTCCTGGATCTTATTCAAGACCATCAAGGTGGTACCTTTATGGGTCTTCAAGAACCACAGTGTTACTGGGCTTGGGGTGCTCCTTAAGGCTGATAGAGCATAGATCACAACACAAAGTCCCTTCAGATACCCAGAAAGCCTTCCAAAGGAGGGGTGCAAATGAGCTCAGACAGTGAAGACTATAAGAAATGTCTACCTCTTCAATGGCCAGACACTGAAGAACATCTACTAGGTTAGTGCAAAAGTAACTGTGGTCTTTACTAGCATCAATACCATCCAGGAAAACATGACCTCACCAAACGACCTAAATAAGGCACCAGGAAGCAATCATGGAGAAACGAGAGATATGTCACCTTCCAGACAAAGAATTCAAAATAGCTGTGTTGAGGAAACTCAATGAATTTAAGATAACACAGAGAAGGAATTCAGCATTCTATCAGATAAATTTAATAAAGAGATTGAAATAAGAAGAGTCAAGTAGAAACTCTGGAGCTGAAAAATGCAACTGGCATACTGAAGAATGCATCAGAGTCCTTTAATAACAGACCTGATCAAGCAGAAGGAAGAATTAATGAGCTTGAAGACAGACTATTTGAAAATACGTGGTCAGAGGAGACAAAAGAAAAAAGAATAAACAAACAATGAAGCATGTCTACAGGGTCTAGAAAATAGCCTCAAATGGGCAAATCTAAGAGTTATTGGCCTTTAAGAGGATGTACAGAGACAGGGGTAGAAAGTTTATTCAAAGGGATAATAACAGAGACCTTCCCAAACGTGGAGAAAGATATCAATATCCAAGTACCAGCAGGTTATAGAACACCAAGCAGATTTAACCCAAAGAAGACTACCTCAAGGCACTTAATAATCAAACTCCCAAAGATCAAGGACAAAGAAAGCATCCTAAAAGCAGCAAGATAAAAGAAACAAATATATAATGGAGCTTCAATATGTCTGGTAGCAGACTTTTCAGTGGAAACCTTACAGGCAAGGAGAGAGTGGCATGACATACTTAAAGTGCTGAAGAAAAAAACTTCTACCTTAGAATAGTATATCTGGTGAAAATATCCTTCAAACATGAAGGAAAAATAAACTTTCCCAGACAAAAGCTGGGGGATTTCATCAACACTAGACCTGTACTACAAGAAATGCTGAAGGGAATACTTCAGTCAGAAAGAAAAGGGTGTCAATGAGCAATAAGTAATCACTTTGAAGGTACAAAACTCACTGGTGATAGTAATTACATAGAAAAACACAGAATATAATAACACTCTAATTGTGGTGTGTAAATTACTCTTATCCTAAGTAGAAAGACTAAACAAATGAACCAATAAAAAATAATGACAAATCTTCAAGACAGACAATACAATTAAGATATAAATAGAAACAACAAAAAAGTTAAAAAGCAGGGGGACAAAGTTAAGAGGGACAAAGTCAGCTTCAGAATTTCTGCTTGGTTCTTTTTAAATAAGTTAGTTAAGGGACTAATAAAAACTACAGTTACCAGCTTAAAATAATGGATTATAAGATAGTATCTGCAAGCCTCATCATAGCCTCAAACCAGAAAGCATACAATGGATACACAAAAAATAAAAACTGAGAAACTAAATCATATCACCAGAGAAAATCACCTTCACTAAAGGAAGACAGGAAGGCAAGAAAGAAGACCATAAAACAACCAGAAAACAAGTAATATGGCAGGAGTAAGTCTTTACTTATCAATAACAACAATAAATGTAAATGTATTAAACTCTCCACTCAAAAGACAGAGTGGCTGAGTGGATGAAAAATCAATTTTACCATGTAATGATCCTTCTAGTGTTTTCCCCTCCAAACATGATTGTATTGTCAAAGTTGATCATGTTATTGATGTTACAAAAAAATATCCACTTAGTCACAGGGCTCCATTGAGCATAAATGAAGAATTAAAATATACCATAAACAATACTTTAAAACAGTATCAATCTTGTCATTGAATTGTCCTACCAATATTCCATAGTCATAGGTATGAAGAGGCAGAAACTCTTCCTTTGATGTTGACAATCAGCCTTCCATATTGAAACAAGGTTTTGGCCGGGCGCGGTGGCTCAAGCCTGTAATCCCAGCACTTTGGGAGGCCCAGACGGGCGGATCACAAGGTCAGGAGATGGAGACCATCCTGGCTAACACGGTGAAACCCCGTCTCTACTAAAAAAATACAAAAACCTAGCTGGGCGAGGTGGCGGGCGTCTGTAGTCCCAGCTACTCGGGAGGCTGAGGCAAGAGAATGGCGTGAACCCGCGAGGCGGAGCTTGCAGTGAGCTGAGATCCGGCCACTGCACTCCAGTCTGGGCGACAAAGCGAGACTCTGTCTCAACAAAAAAAAAAAGAAAGAAAAAAAAAAAAAACAAGGTTTTGTGTATCCTCTGCCTGAGAAGCTGCCCTTTCTCTTTGCTAGCTACCAGCTCTCTTAATAGATGTTATAAGAAATTAATTTTCTTAATTTTATAAGAATATTTTATGAATGTTTCTTGTAAAAGAAACATCCAAAATGCAGCCTTTCCTTTGGTTTCACTTTTTCTGTTAAATTTAAAAATTATATAACTACTTTGGATTTAAAAATTATATATATTTATACATAAAATAGTAATATATTTGTATATATATAATTTATAAATATATATGATTTTCATGTATGCATCTGTGTATCCTCTCTGCTTCTTCCATTTAGTGAACTGTATTCACTAACTGTTAGTGACTGTTTTGGATAGTGAGATTTTTTTTCCTCACAGGTTTTTTAGACTCTGTTGCCCAGGCTGGAGTGCAATGGTGCAATCCTAACTCATTGCAGCCTTGAACTCCTGGGCTCAAGTGGTCCTCCTGCCTCAGCCTCCTGAGTAGTTGGGACTACAGGTGCACACCACTGCACCTGGCTAATTTTCAAAGTTTTTTTTAGAGATGGGGTCTCACTACGTTGCCTAGGCTGGTCGCAAACTCCAGGCTTCAAGCGATCCTCCTGCTTCCCCAACCTCCCAAAGTGCTGGGATTACAAGTGTGAGCCACCATTCAATCTTTAAAGACTTTTCTGATGAGATCGGTAGTGATATAAATAAGTGATTTTGGTAAGGAATGATGAACATTTGTAAACCTCTATCATTCAGTGAATTGTTATTTTCCAAACAACAATGCAGATGTTAAGAATCACTCCTGGGTAAAAGTTTCATTCAGGGTGCAAGACAGGTCAATGTGTTGTAATGCATCAGGACATGAAAGCTCATTGATATGATTTCAGATTCCACATGGCAGCTAACCTTTTCTTTTTCAAAATAACTTTTATTTTGAGATAGCTGAAGACTCACAAGAAGTTGCAAAAATAGTATAGAGAGTTCTATGTATCCTTCACCCAGCTCCCCACAATGACGGTATCTTACACAACCAGATCAAAACCAGGAAAACAATGTGGGCACAATTCTATTAATTCAAATACAGCCCTCAGTAGCATTTCACTAGTTTTCATATGCACTTGTTTCTTTTCTTTTTGTTCAACTAACCTTCAGAAAACTACCATTTGTTGAGGTTTGGTGTTGGTATCAAAAAAGAACATCCACAATGATCAGAAAAAGGACATTAAAATATTCCTCCTCTTTCCAACTACTGATCTGTGTGAGGCAGTATTTTCTTCATATATTATTATTATTATTATTTTGAGACAGAGTCTCACTCTGTCACCCAGGCTGGAGTGCGATGGCACAATCTTCTCTCACTGCAATCTCCGCCTCCCAAGTAGCCGGGATTACAGCCACCTGCCATCATGCCTGGCTAATTTTTGTATTTTTGTAGAGATGGGGTTTCACCATGTTGGCCAGGCTGGTCTTGAACTCCTGATCTCAGGTGATCTGCCCGCCTCAGCCTCCCAAAGTGCTGAGATTATAGGCATGAGCCACTGTGCCCAGCCGATTTTCTTATATTTTAACCAAACACACATATCACAACAGGTCAAACATAGACCCCAACTAGCTTCAATTAGGCCAGGCATGAAAGAGGTTTGTAAAAATGTAAAACAGTATCATTTTTCTCATTAAACATTTTTAATTTTAAAGACAGAGTCTCACTCTGTTGTCCTGGCTGGAATACAGTGGTGCAATCGTGGCTCACTGCAGCCTTGAACTTCTGGGCTGAAACAATACTCTTTCCTCAGCCACCTGAGTAGCTGGGACCACAGGTGTGTCCCATCATGCCCAGCTAATTTTTGAAGTTTTTGGAGACATGAGGGTCTCACTATGTTGCCCAGGCTGATCTCAAACACCTGGGCTCAAGTGATTCCCCCCACTCTGGCCTCCCAAAGTGCTGGGTTTCGCTGAACTTTTTTGTTTTGGAAAATATAGTTATTTCTCCTTCAAGTATTATATTAATATGCAATAAGATTATTTATAAATGAGTCATTTTTTTATCTTAGTTTTCATCTCAAATGCCATCAACACTGATACCTGTAACCCTCATAAACCAAAGCTCCCTGGGGCCCTCAGTGGTTTGCAGGATTCTAAGAGCTCAGTGCTCCGTAAGGTAATCCAGGTGCCTCCTCCCACAGAGCTCCTGGACTCTCTAAAAAAGGCCAGAACCTTTTCATTCATTGATTTAAACACACATATTTGGGTCATACCATAGCTTATTCAGAGGAAATTAAAAGTTCAGAAGCTTCCAGAGTGATTGTCAATAGGGGAAATATGATACAAACTGTATATTAAAGTGACATTTTATTAGACTATTTACTACTTAGTCTAAATTCAAGTATAGTAGTCAAAGAAATTAGTTATTCATCAACTTTGTTGAATTCACATCTTTCATTTTAGAATAACAGCAGACTTTAAGCATGTATTACTTTTCCAGTGTTCAGCTTAGTCTAAGACTGTGTGAGTCTGGTTTGATCCATTGCCGTGAAGAATACACAGACAGCAGCTGTAATGAGCAGATGCATTCCCTCGTAGAGAAGTTTTGGAGAAAATACGCTCCATATAAATAAATGATAACGCAGAGATGTCACCAAAACGATATATGTGGAAACTGGAATAGAACAAATCAGCGCGTAGCAGAAGCAAGCATGACTCAGTGCTGAACTGCTGTTAATAAGAAAGAAAATGTGTATTAGCACATGCCACTTACATACCACGCATGTAACAACACTTTTACTTTCAAAGAGACTCCAGTAGCTCTTGCCCTTGGACTAGAGGGCACCGCGTTCCTTCTTCCGCACACACATCCAGTCACTATGGTGCTGGGACAGGTGCCTCTCCAGATGCCCGGGAGACGGGAAAACCCATCCTGCCCCCTTGGAGGCTGTGTTCTAGTGAAGGAGGCAGGAGACACCAGATACATAACATGTCAAGAAGAGACAAATTCATGAAGAAAAATGAAGCAGAGTAGGCCGGGCGTGGTGGCTCAAGCCTGTAATCCCAGCACTTTGGGAGGCCGAGACAGGCGGATCACGAGGTCAGGAGATCGAGACCATCCTGGCTAACATGGTGAAACCCCGTCTCTACTAAGAAATACAAAAAACTAGCCGAGCGAGGTGGTGGGCGCCTGTAGTCCCAGCTACTCGGGAGGCTGAGGCAGGAGAATGGTGTAAACCCGGGAGGCGGAGCTTGCAGTGAGCTAAGATCCGGCCACTGCACTCCAGCCTGGACGACAGAGCCAGACTCCGTCTCAAAAAAAAAAAAAAAGAAAAAAGAAAAATGAAGCAGAGTAAACAGAAGAAGGATGGGTGAGGGCCACCACGTCCCATACATGCACCTTGAGCTCTCCAGAAATGCTTCTAAAATTTGACTGTATATAAAAATCACCTACAGTGTGTGCTGGAAGTGCCACTCTGGAGTACCTCCCCACAGAAATCTGGATGTGGTTGGTCTGGGATGGGCAGAGGTCTGCGTCTCCACAAGGCATGGAGGCGCCCGAGGGGACATGAGCTGCAGCCCCAACTGCTCAGCAGTGCCACCGTCTGCCACCGTTGTCTGTAAAACAGCTCTGAAAAACGCACCCCCAGACTTTGCACAGGTATTTAAAAATTACATATCCGGCCGGGCGCGGTGGCTCAAGCCTGTAATCCCAGCACTTTGGGAGGCCGAGATGGGCGGATCACGAGGTCAGGAGATCGAGACCATGCTGGCTAACACGGTGAAACCCCGTCTCTACTAAAAAATACAAAAAATTAGCCGGGCGAGGTGGCGGGCGCCTGTGGTCCCAGCTACTCGGGAGGCTGAGGCGGGAGAATGGCGTGAACCCAGGAGGCGGAGCTTGCAGTGAGCTGAGATCCGGCCACTGCACTCCAGCCTGGGCGACAGAGCGAGACTCCGTCTCAAAAAAAATAAATAAATAAAATAAAATAAAATAAAATAAAATAAAATAAAATAAAAATTACATATCCATGTGCTACCATATCACATGCATTATAAAATACAAACAATGAACAGAAAATCACAAAAGGGCGAGATACAAATAAACATAAATACAAGTTCTGAGCTTTTCTCCCTACTGTGTGGAGGACCACGTCAGTCCGTCTGGTCTGGGGACACTGGCCCAGCGGGGTTTGCTGAGCAAATCCACAGGGAAAGACAGCATTCTCGGAAAAGCCACCCCTCGAAGTACGTTAATGTACTCCCCTAGTTCTCAACCCACCAACACATTACATAAATCTCTTCCTCAAAGCAACTTCCCGTGAGTCTGTGATTATTGAAAAATGATAGGCCGGGCGCCGTGGCTCAAGCCTGTAATCCCAGCACTTTGGGAGGCCGAGATGGGCGGATCACGAGGTCAGGAGATCGAGACCATCCTGGCTAATGCGGTGAAACCCCATCTCTACTAAAAAAAAATACAAAAAACTAGCCGGGCGAGGTGGCGGGCACCTGTAGTCCCAGCTACTCGGGAGGCTGAGGCAGGAGAATGGCGCAAACCCGTGAGGCGGAGCTTGCAGTGAGCTGAGATCCGGCCACTGCACTCCAGCCTGGGCGACAGAGCGAGACTCCGTCTCAAAAAAAAAAAAAAAAAGAAAAATGATAAATTCCATTATTTGGGCACTTTCCATGCCTCATCCATGACCTCTGATCAAGTCCTGTTAGAAAGGGCCCAGGGGCAGCCCTCAGACCGTCAGAGGCCGGGCCTTCCAGGATCCAAATCTAAGTTCTGGCTTTGTGGCCTCACCGCAAAAGCAGCAGCGAGTGCTGAGCTGACCTGTCTGTGCTCTCTGTTCCGCAAGTCCCACTTCGCGGCTGCCTGGTCTCCCTAAGCATGACCTCCAGCACTCACGGGGTAGCCTGTGCTGACTGCGCAGACGCTCGTGCAAGCATGCCAGTGTGCAGACGTTCAGGGCACTGCTGACACAAAGCCAGGCGCCTCTAAAATCCACTGTGGGCGGGGTGTGGGCGCTTCCACCATGGTGGACAGTTCCTTTGGCTCAGAGGCATTCATGCTGTTGAGAGCCTCAACACAGGAGGTGAGCGGCGAGGGGCTCCTTTTAGGGTGGGGAAAAGCTCAAAGGCAGAGCACAGGCGTGTGTCCTGGGTGTGTGGGCCCCACCGCATGTCTTGTAAAGTGCTCCTCAGTCCTGTCAGCCCAGCAGCTCCGCCAGGTGCTACTTGAGGGTGTCCTGTAAGCGGATCCTGCTTCAGTGCTCACTGCTCAGGAAAGGGCGTCAACAGCCACGAAGGGCCAAGGACGGGGCTGTCTCTGGCTGGAGGTGCCTGGTACCTCGTGCTCCCAGCGACTGTCTCTGGCAGGGAGCTCAGGCCGACCCCTCCACAGCCTCACCTCAGCCCCTCACTGGCTCGCCATCTCAGGCCTTGGAGGGCCCCTGCTTCCTCCTGGCTTCTCCAAACACTCCTTCACCTCAGCCTGCCATGCACTCCGGTCAAACACTCAGACCCTGGGATCTCCCTGTGGGCGGCCCTGGTGCCTCTGTTTCCTTGCCAGGCCCAGGCTCCTTAGGCCGGTCCCCCAATCCCGTACCGCTGGTCACCACTTGGCATCTAGTCCCACGGGCGGGGAACCCACAGGGAGGTGGACCCCAAGTTATCCTCGACACACCCCCTGGTGACAGCAACACCTGGGAAAAGATGAAGAGACTCTGCAGGAAGCTTCATGGCTAAGTGGGCCGTGGCCCCATCCTACCCAGATAGCGCGCAGGAAGCTGTGGCTTAGACGTGGTACCACCTTGACTTCAGTTTAACAGTTTTTAGCGTTACCCATCTAGAAGATGGCGGCTTGCAGTTCCCACCACCTCAGCAAAGAGCCATGTGCACTGCAGGGGAGCAGGCAGCCCAGGGTGCCAGCCCGACGCCAGCCCCTGGAACAGAGGGTTGCCAACCACTCAGGGCCACGTTTTTGACCTGCTGGAAATGTATTTTCTGTCTACCATTTAGACGTAGTTACAGTTTTTCTACTCTACTGAAACAAAATAGAAACCACGAGTAAAACTTGATGCTTTAAGCTTTAAAAAGGGAAGGAGAAAACCCTATAAAATGAAGGAGAAATGCTCCTTGACTAGGAAAAGTATCATATGATACTCTCCAATTGATCAAAATGCCTTCAGCTCACTTTAAAAAAATGCTTTCATTTGTCTTTTTCCCTCCCAAATACAAACTGCCTGGCTATGTAAGAGATGAAAAGTGCCTGGTCCATCAAACTGTAATCTGCAAGCCCCAGGGCAGCTGCAAGGCCAATGACCAAACCTACAGAGAGAGGAGCCGGGCAAGTGCTTCCAGCCCTCAGTCCCCAGCTGGCCACTGGCAGGTGTGCCGTCCACACAGCAAGTGCTTGATCATGCCGTGCACAGCTGCAGCACATCCGTTCTCCAGGGTGGAGGTGGGTGCACCTCCACGCGCTCACGCCCGCTTGTCCTGACACCTGACCACACGACGTGCTGACAGCCCACCCCGGACGGCCGAGGACGGGGCCTCCTGTTTCTATAAGCCCAGTGTGAGCGCGCAGCTGGCCTCAGACAATGAGAGAAAGACATCCCAGGTCAGCTGCTGAGAGACTGGCGGGCGCTGAGCGGGGGTCTCACGGCAGACGTTTGTTTCTACACAGAACCTAAGTCAGGACGGACGTCTCCACACAGCCCCGCCACGGGGCGTGTCTCCCAGGCTGGTCTGTTGGTGGCTTCCGCCCCCCGAACCTCAGCTTTCTGCTGTGATGACAAGCTCAGTGGTGACTGTAAATTACGGGGGTCTGTCCACAGACTGCCCCAAAGTGGGCGTGTCAAGCGTCCACAGGCACCTGAAGAAAACACAGGTGAATCTCAGGTATTCCTGTCCTTGGGAAGCTTGCAGTCTGGCAGTCTGGCCAGGAAGCGATTCTCACCTTGGAAAGGCTCCCATGTCAGCTGTGGGAAGCACATGCCTACCACTGCTAAAGCAAGGCCAATGCTCCCCGACCCCTTACAGAAACCTGTGAGTAACTGAGGGGTCCAGCCTGGGCCCGCCGAGTCGGCTGGGCGTGAGCGCTTCCACCACGGTGGATTGGACGGTTCCTTTGGCTCAGAAGCATTCATGCTGTGAGAGCCTCAACACAGGAGGTGAGCAGCCAGGAGCTCCTTTTAGGGTGGGAAAAGCTCAAAGGCAGGGCACAGGTGTGTGTGCCCGGGTGTGTGGGCCCTGCCCACATGTCCTGTAAAGGGCTCCTCAGTCCTGTTAGCCCGAGGACACCTCTGTGGAATGTCGACAGGGGGCTGGGCATCTGGGTCTGGAGGCAGGGGCAAGGGTCCCTGTGGCCTGGGTCTCAGGAGCTGGTCTGGGGAGGGGAGTAGGGAGAGGGCCTGGGTGGAGCTGAGAGGATGAACTGGTGAAGGAGGCTGTGGAGCAGAGCCAGAGGGCAGAGCGGGGCCACAGAAACGTGCAGAGTGCTCTGTGGAGTCACCGGGAGCTCCGCAGGAGAAGCCTCTAAGTGTCCTGGGAGGGCTGGCATGGGGGCTCAGCAGTCAGCACCGCCAGAGACTGCTCAGGCATGGGAGGACATAGGAAGCCCTCCAGCCTCACTGCTCAGCAGAGGCCACAGCGCGCTCCCTGGGGCTCCCGGCAGGACTGGGGCCTCTGGTCACCACAGGACACGCGCAAAGCTCTGGCTGACGTGCCGAAAGCCACCCAGCATGTGCCTCAGACGCTCGCCTGCTGTGGAGGAGGCCGCGCCATGGGACGCAATTTCAGCACACGGAGAAACACACAGGTGCTGCAGGGATTCGTGACTGTGGCTGGCAGCAAGGACAAGCGTGGAGCACGGGGCACTCTGGCAGATGCTGCAGGGGCCACTAGCCCCTCCAAGGCTGTGAACACTTCTAAGTGCCCCCCAATGAGCCCCCAGCAACTCCCATTTTACAGACGAGAAAACCAGGCACATGTGAGTCAGGTAACTTTGCAGGCCCTGGGGTCTCTGCCAGACCAAGCTGGGAGGTGCAGAATCAACCTCCCTGCACTCCACCCAGCGCCTGACTCCGCCAGGCCAGGCACGGAGGCCGCTGTGGTGAACAGAGCTGGTGAAGCCCCTGCCTCACGAAGCCGCCTTTCTTGGGGGAGCAAGAGAGAAACATCACGAGGAAGCAGAGTGCGTGCGGCGGTGGGAATGCTGCAGAGAAGACGGGCGTGTGGATGGGGGGCTGCACCCTTGATCAGGGGTCCCCCAGGGGAGGGGACATCTGCACAAAGTGCCAGGAGACAGGTGTGTGGATGGGGGGCTGCACCCTTGATCTGGGGTCCCCTGGGGGAACTTCTGCACAAAGCTGCCAGGAGACGTGTGGGTGTCAGTGAGGAGACCTCAGGCTCACTGGAGGGAAGGAGGTGGACCAGGGAAGGAGGCGGACCAGGCGGGAGAGCATAGAGGGCAGACCAGACGCAGCTTGAAGGGATTTCTCAGCAACAGGGGACGGGACTCAGGTCTCTGAACTTCCCTGTGCGCCCCCCCGCTCGTTTTTCCAACCCAATTCATCAGCCTATGTGTAGAAGACACACGCCCCCAGCTACTCAAGGACGACTCGAAACAGGCATGGCCCCAACCACGAGCCTTCCCCAGGGTCCTGCGCGCTCCACCAGGGTCTCTGGGGGCCGAGAGCAGTCTTTTATCTTCATGTCCCCAAAGGGGAGGACTACCTACCCTCCATCTGGCCACCAGCAAGCAGATAAACCCGGGGTGGCAGGAAAGGAATTTTCCTTCCGGTGTCTCTAGAAACCATGTGCTGGTGTGACCTGGAGAGCCCAGCGAGACCCCGTCAGACCCGACCCTGGGGAGCCCAGAGAGACCCCGTCAGACCCGACCCTCGGGAGCCCAGCGAGACACCGTCAGACCCGACCCTGGGGAGCCCAGGGAGACCCTGTCAGACCTGACCCTGTGGAGCCCAGCGAGACCTCATCAGACCCGACCGTGGGGAGCCCAGAGAGACCCCGTCAGACCCGACCCCGGGGAGCCCAGCAAGACCCCGTCAGACCCGACCCTGGGGAGCCCAGCGAGACCCTGTCAGACCCGACCGTGGGGAGCCCAGCGAGACCCCGTCAGACCCGACCCCGCGGAGCCCAGCGAGACCCCGTCAGACCCGACTGTGGGGAGCCCAGCGAGACCCCGTCACACCCGACCCCGGGGAGCCCAGCGAGACACCGTCAGACCCGACCCTGGCCCTACACGGACCGCCCAGGCTGGCCTCTGGCCCTTGAGCTTTGGACTGTTGCTTATTTAAGGAAAAGAAAACTGTTGAAAAGACTGTTGGATCCATGGAGCTCAGACTCCCTTGCATATGGAACAAAGTATGACCCTTAAAACCAGGCAGCCGGCCCCCAGAACTGTGCTGAACGGCAGAGGGGCACCTCACCTGCGTGTTTCTGAGCTCAGGAAGTGCACCAAGTGGCTGGCCCAGAGCACAGGCCCTGCATACGTCCCAAAAGCTGTCAGGAGCACGGCTGGGATTTCCACGTAGGTGTCTAAACCCACGAACCCTGCGGAGATGTCCACGGTGGCAATGTTGTTGGAGTTGCCCTAGAATACAGGAGAAGAGCTAAGGCCTCACAACACGTGGCATCAACAGCCATGATGTTAGCGTGAAACGTGTACACAGCCCAGATAACCATGCCAGCACAGACACACGTGTGGTCAGAGGTGGCTGCCCAGGCATTCCTTCAGACCGCTGAGCTGGCCTTGCCTGGGTGGCACCCCCTCCCCCGCTTGCAGTGCCCAGGCTATGGAGGGGCACATGAGCCGTCCGTGCAGAAGCTGTGGCCTCCTCTGAGGAAGGACACACACACAGACTGGCTGGCTGACTGCGGCACATCTCAGACCTTTGTCCAGACCCATCGACTTTTCTTAAGCCCATGGACCTCCCCTCAAGGACCCCCATCCGGGCCGGGCGCGGTGGCTCAAGCCTGTAATCCCAGCACTTTGGGAGGCCGAGACGGGCGGATCACGAGGTCGGGAGATCGAGACCATCCTGGCTAACACGGTGAAACCCCGTATCTACTAAAAAAATACAAAAAACTAGTCGGGCGAGGTGGCGGGCGCCTGTAGTCCCAGCTACTCAGGAGCTGAGGCAGGAGAATGGAGGGAACCCGGGAGGCGGAGCTTGCAGTGAGCTGAGATCCGGCCACTGCACTCCAGCCTGGGAGACAGAGCGAGACTCCGTCTCAAAAAAAAAAAAAAAAAAAAAAAAAAAAGGACCCCCATCCGAGGGGGCGCATATGGCCCTGAGAGGTACAGATGCTGGGCCCAGCCAAGGGGGGAATTGGGCTGAAGACTAGAACAGGCACCCAGCCAGGTGCCATCTACAGTGAGGCACTGCGAGTGGGTTACATGGAGGAGGGCAGGCCAGTCGCCAGGGGAGCAGAGCCCCTGGTACAAATTGGTAACTCACATCTGGTTTACGTATCAGACCATGAGGACTCACTTGGTCTCGTCAAACTTCATCTGTCAAGATTCTGGCCAGTCCCGGCCCAGCCCTGGTAGGTAACTCTCTGCAGCATGCAAGGGCTGATGCCACACAGCTTACCCTGCTCCTAGTGATTCTGGATCCCAAAAAGAGGTCTTCTGAGAGACCCTGCCTCTCTGGTCCCAGGCCCCGCCTCTCCACTCCAAGAACCCGCCTCCACTCCTAGGCTCCACCTCTCCACTCCTAGGCCCTGCCTCTCCACTCTAAGACCACACCCTTCCACTCCTAGGCCCCACCTCTCCACTCCCAGGCCCCTCCTCTCCACTCCCAGGCCCCTCCTCTCCACTCCCAGGCCCCGCCTCTCCACTCACTCCTAGGCCCCACCTCTCCATTCCTAGGCCCTGCTTCTCTGCTCCCAGGCCCCGCCTCTCCACTCCAAGAGTACAACCTTCCACTACTAGGCCCCTCCTCTCTGCTCCCAGGCCCTGCCTCTCCACTCCCAGGCCCTGCCTCTCCACAGTCCGTCTTTACTGACTCTGATGTCTGTCACTTGCCTGTCATGCTGACCTTTCCTCAGAAACTCGGGACATCTACAGTCTGACAGCACATATCTCTATCAAGCCCAATGACCCCAAGCCCAACAAAGATCCCTCTCCAGAATCAGAACTGTTCATGTCCACAAAACACTGGCTGGGTGTTTACCAGCTTGACTCCTTCCTCCCTTTCCATGCAGACAACTGTGGGCCCAGGGGGTCCCCACGTCATGTTGATGCTGCTTCCTCAGTATCTCACAGATGTGCGTTGACTCCTATCCCTGTTGTCATAGGCCCCAGCCCTTCGATTTGGCTTCCCCTGAGACCCACTGGACTCGCGGCTACCGCCTCTCTTGGAAGGCACCTCCCCAGTCATGTGACTCCTCTGCTTGGAAGCCCTTCTGCAGGGAGACTGAGGAGACAGCAAACAGGCAGAAGCAGCAGGAGACCCTGGAGGGCGGCAGAGGGACAGAGTCGCAGATGCCACGATGGGAGCAGGGGAGGAGGACACCTGGGAGGCCACTGTGGCTCTGAGCAGGCTCAGCCAGGCACAGAGACTGCCAGCCATGCTGACATGTCCGTAGCTGCACAGCAGCTTTACCTGCATGACTTCATTTAAGCCAACAGTCCTGACGTGCTTCGTAATTATCCTCATCAAACAGGGAGGAAACGGAGGCAGAGAGACCCGGGGACTGGGTGAACGTGGAGGGCCAGCAGATGAGCAAGGGCAGTCACATTCCTGATCCCTGGTCTGTTAAGGAACTGCCCAGTTGAGGGCAGGAATCAGGGATGGGCAGCAAAGCCACAGGTTCCTCCCGAAGGAGATCTAACATTAAGGGGCAGCAGACTCAGCCTCAAAACAGGAGCCGTGGGGAGAGGGGGGAGACCAGGGAGGGCTGGCTCCTGGGGAGGCCGGGAGACCACTATCCCCGGTTTACAGATAAGGAAACGAAGGTGTGACAAGAGCCTGCTGGAGGCCACCTGGCTTGAACGTGCTGGACACCAGCATCCAGGCCTGCAGTTCTGCTGGGGACACCCTTGTGCCTTGTGTGGACATGGCAGGGAAACCTGCAGGGGCCTGAGTGGGTCAGAAGGGTCGGGGAAGCACTAGGACAGGGCTAAGAAGCTGGCCACTAGCCACTGGCCACCTACTCATTGTACCTGAAGACACAGACTTCTGTAACGTCACGCCTACCCCTCCTTTGGGCTTCAGGATCAGAGGGACAGACATACAGACAGAAAATCCTGCAACTGTGGGCTGTTCCATGGGAAAGGCTGGGAACACCAGGAAAGGAGGAGAGGATGGAGGAGAGGCCCTGTCGGGACACAAAGAACTGCACAGCCTCCTGGGATGAGACAGTGGAGAGGCAGACAGCGGTGCACACCAAGAAAATACAGACCTCACGGTAAAGACAAAAATGGAACCACGATGCTCAGCTGGTGCAAAGTGACTCAGCCTGGGAGTCGGGACTGGAAGGGAACCAGCAGGCCTGTGCCCGCTCTCCTGAGGTTGCCGGGAGGCTGGATGAGGCTGGATCCCTCTGAGGCCCCGTCTACCTGTCCATCTATGTCTCTTCATAACTGAGGTGGTTTGGGCTTGTCTGAGATGGGTCTTTACACTGGACAGAAGCCCTTGTGACCCACCAGGCCTCAGGGAGCTAACAATCGGGGGGAACAAATGGCCCCCAGTGTGGACAGCCCAGACACCAGGGGCAAAGGGCATGAACGAGAACAATTATTACATCCATCAATGAAGCAAGTGAACAATGGGATGTCTGTGCTTCCTGAACTGCTTGTAATAAATAAACCCAGGCCTGGCCCGGCAGAGCAGCAATCCGCTGTCTTAAGCACTCACACATCCACACCTGGGACGTCTGTCTTAAACGACCGGCTGTACTTTATCTTACAAAATACACCCGAGAGTTCAGCATCATTCACCATGCCATACTGACAGTTCTTTCGCTAAACAAACATTGTAACTTTCCAACGTCTGGTAAAATTTTCTCAAAGAAAAATACAAAATAAATATGTAAAAAGTGAAGTCTTCTACCCATGATAATAATGAAAACCTACCTGAAAATAGAAGAAGGCTTGCCCAAACCAATAATGCATCACAGTAATCTCAGCTGCATCGTGCCTCAGGGGCTTCCAGATGAACTTAGTCATGAGAGTCTGAATCAAGAGACTAAATGCTAAGACCGGAAGATTATGTGGTCTAAAGAGCAAGGCTGCCAGAAGAACTAATCCACTATGTATCTCCCATAAACCTACAGTCTTGAGTTGGAAGTCTGCAGCAATGACTTGAGATTTAAGTAAGTCTTTGGTGCCCGTGAACAGAATGCCAAGGACAAAGACATAAACAAAACGAGCTTCAATAATACCCCTAAAAAAAAAGCAAAACAAGTTAGATTCATTAGCACCAGTGAGAAAAATTCAAAAACATTTTCCCATGAAAAACACACCTATCTGCCTAGGGAACCAGTAAATGTCCCAGCACTGCTGGCTAAAGGAGCCGCGGCACCCTCCCTACCCCCCAGGTCCCGCCACGGCAGAGGGCATGTCTCCCCCGCACAGCAGCCCTGAGGAGCCGCTGCCAAAGGCCCACAGGTGTTTCCTCGTGCAGACTCTTCTGCTGGGGTTGGCTTCAGGGAGATCTCGCTCATTTGGCCCAAGGATCACCTGGTGGCACCACCCAAGGTGCCCTCGTGGCCCGCCTGCTTTGCACAGTTAAAAAAAACCCAATGCACTGGTATAAGATTCACCTCTAAGAAACTGCCGTAAGTTCATAAACGTTAACTGTACAACTGGGCAGATTTAAAGAAGCATTTGCACATTTACAGGTACACACACATGCAGTTATGGGGACACAAGCACCTGCACGTTTACAGGTGCACACGCAATGGTGCAGTCGTCCAACCCGCGGGCTCCGGACAAAGGCAGAGCTCTGCTCAGCCCAGGTCCTGCTGCTCACTAGCTCTCCGACTCGGGGCGTGTCAATCAAGACTTCTGACCCTCAGCTTTGCTATTTGTAAAATGGAGAGAAAATGGTTCTACACTTCACAAAGTCATCCTCGGAATTAAGCAAGGCAATGCAGAGAGTGTTTGGCACACAGTAAGCTCAGTAAATACTAAGTACTCTTATGATAGTTATCTGTAAAGGATACAATTACCAAAAAATTTCATATTACAAAACACGTATGTTCCTAAAACATAGTATTTTAAATAAATTTTGTAAATGAAATACTTCATATATCCTGCAAAAGGTGATCATTTAAAATAATCATAGTTTTTTTATATCACCGTAATATTGTGAAAACTAAATTTTCCTATATTAGATTTTCTTAGAAAGTTTTGTACATTAAGAAATTAAACTTTGATCAGTTTAGTTCAAACAGCCTGAGCGCTGTATACCATGTGCCTGGCAGTGTGGCTGACACGAGGGGCCCACATCCTGGCTGAGGAGCTGGGGTCAGACACCTGGCAACCCCCACAGGTCAAGGTGTGTGCCAAGCTGAGAGTGAATTGTAGGTCCATCTGCATTCAAAGAAGGGAGAAATCAGCAAAGGTCACAATCACCGGAGAAGTTTCATAGAAGGGACTGGTTTCTGTGTCAAGAAAGGACGCCAGAGCAGGAGGGTGGTGAGCAGGAGGGTGGTGAGCAGATGCAGGCATCATCTGGGGCCTTTGGTGGGTCCTCCTCCTCCCCTGGCCAGGCAGCACCTGATCCTGCTCATCCAGGCCCACCCCACTTCCACCTCCACTCCAGCCATCCCTAGGCTTCTGAGTAGAGGAGAGTCAGGAACTGAGTGCAAAGGATTTCAGACTATCAGTGGATGGCAACGCCTGAGGGACTGACAGGAGAGAGGCAGCTGTTACAATGATCTAGAGCCAGGATGCATCTGTGGCCAGGACCTATTTACAATCGGGACAGATGGGGACAAAGGACGGAAGCACTTTACAGGAAGAAGGTGAACCAGGCAGTGCGTGTGGAAAGAAAAGGCACACTGGCTAGTTCTGGACACTAGCAAATTACATGCTGCAGGAAGCAGGCCAGGGAAGGGAAGAGGGCCAAGGTCTTCAGATGAGTGATGCTGAAATTCAGTGCACAGATCTGCGAGGAAACAAATTTATTCACGCACTGCATCCTAAACACACACCCCCAAATGTAACATCCATTTGGATGAGCCCAAAGTCTCAGATTCCAAAGTCAACAGTCTTTGAGACATCTCCACAGAACACTGCTGGTACCTGCCCGTCAGCATCCTCTCCACACTGAGGGTCTGCTACACTGCCACTGCCTCAGCCAGGCCTCAGCTCACCCTAACCCCCACCCCTTACTCCCCACTCAGCCAGGAGGTATTTCCAGGAGTGCCCCGGAGCCCCACGGCCACTCCTCAGACTGGCCACAGCCCTTAGCAGTCACCTTGACTTTTGCTCTGATTAGAAAAGCAACACTTGTTAACTGTAGACATTGCTAAGATACAAAAATAAGTAAAAAGCAAGACCACAATCTATGATTTCGGGTCCTAAATATAATCATCAGTATTTTAAGTATGTAGTCTTTCATATTAAGTATGAAAAAAAAAAAAAACAGGTACACACTTAGTAAGCTGGGGTCATACCACCGTTTTACAGCCCACTGTTCCACAACATGCTTCTCTGTTCTGTGCAAACAGGCTGCCTAACAACCAGAAGACTCCTTTACAGAGCACTGACCTCACTGAGAGGATCACTTATTGTTGCTGGATAATTACCCTGGTAGTTCCTTTTTGCAAGTGTGAAGGACACTTCAGTGGGCGTGCCTCTGTCCCATCCCAGGCTCCTGCCTCTGCTTATATTCTTGAGGTAAATTGAAATAGAGTCAGCTATATAAATTTAAATAGAGGGTCACCCACACGTTACAAGCTGCCCTCCAGAACGGCCTCTGCTCATCCCACTCCTGAGGATGAGAAGGAGCCTGCTTTACCACCACAACACCGTTAAAATCAGAAACACGGCTGCCTTGACACGAAGAAAACGGTCCTCCTGACTGAGCCCTCCCACCGATCGGCAGGAGCTCCTGGCCCCTCACGGGGGCTCGTTGTAAATTATGAGGACAGTGTGATTTTCCAGCAAGCTTCATCTCCCAACCGCTGGGAAATATCCACTTGTCATCCTCGTCGCCAATTACATCCTGACCAGGAAACAGAACTCTGGTCATCACTGCTGCCACTCACTTAGAAACCGATTCATACTCATCTGTCTGTCCCATCACACACCCTGAAGGTTTCATTTTAAATTTAAAAAAATCTTACTTCCAAGTGATTTCTCTTCTAAAAGTAACACATAAAACATAAAAAGTGCTAACAACGGGGCTGGGGGGTTTTCTTAGTTACACTCCAGCAGCTGTTGACACAATCCCAATTCACAAACACCAAACTCCAGTGCTGTGAAGACTGGCAGGGTCTTCTCAGTCCATCAAAGAGTGAAGTGGTTCTATGCGCCCCATGTCTGCCACGCACTTAACTTACTTGGAAATGTCCTTGCTGTCCGGCCGCCACGGGAACCGGACACTCCCGATGGCTGCCCGGTAGCAGTAGACGCCCAGCAGCCCCAGCGCCAGGGCAGCCTTGGACACAGAGGAGCACCCCCTCTGCACCAGCACAAAAACTACGAGGAGGGAGATGGCAGCCAGGACAGAGAGCTCGGCTTTGTGATCAGAGCTGAAATGAGATGGAGAATGCCAGCATTACAGCAAACAAACAGCGATGAGATCAATCTACACCGAGTGGCTTTCAAAGAACTGTATTAAAAAATAGCTGATTTTCCCAAAAACCAAAGATTACATGAAATTGTTGGTTTTTCTTTTCTTTTTTTTTTTCTTTTTCTTTTTATTTTTTTATTTTTTTTTTTGAGACAGAGTCTTGCTCTGTCCCCCAGGCTGGAGTGTAGTGGCTGGATCTCAGCTCACTGCAAGCTCCGCCTCCCGGGTTTACGCCATTCTCCTGCCTCAGCCTCCCGAGTAGCTGGGACTACAGGCGCCCGCCACCTCGCCCGGCTAGTTTTTTGTATTTTTTTTTTAAGTAGAGACGGGGTTTCACAGTGTTAGCCAGGATGGTCTCGATCTCCCGACCTCGTGATCCGCCCGTCTCGGCCTCCCAAAGTGCTGGGATTACAGGCTTGAGCCACCGCGCCCGGCCGGTTTTTATTTTCAAACGAAGGTTCTTAAAGTGTAACAAATCAAAGACGGTCAACCTCAGTGGGGTGTGGTGGCTCACGCCTGCAATCCAGCACTTTAGGATGCGGAGGCGTAAGGATCGCTTGAGGCCAGGAGTTTGAGACCAGCCTGGGCCACATGGTGAGACCTCATTTTATTTAAAAAAAAAAAAAAAGGACAGTCAACTTGAACTCTCACTTCTCATTCACAAATAGGTTTCCCATCATCAGATCTGGATGCCCAGAGGCCAGGTGGTAACAAATATATAAAGAGTCCTCTTGCCCCCTGGCACCCCCTCGGGAGCAGGCCTGCATCGACCAGCTCACCTCCTCCCACCCTCTCCCATTAACTCGGTAACGCACCACATGTCCCTAGACCCACATGGCTTCTCACAGGGTCTGCCGTCACCTGCTCCTGGGTGAGGAGATGGGGCAGAGGTTGACAGCTCGTCAGAGAGCAGAGACCGCAGTCCTGACCGCACTGCAGTGGTGCAGCACCAGCCAGCCCTGGCCTGAGTGTGAGGCGGTGACGGCCGGGCTCCCTTCTGTTTCTTTCACGGCAGCTCTCACTTCAAAGCCTCCCAGGATGGGAGGGGGAGACTGGGGCCACACGGGGGCCTGGGCCTCACCCCAGGAAGGGGCACCTGGGTTTTTTTGTATTGTTACTTTTAAAATGGCACGTGTTTTTACACAATCTTCAGGACTGTTATAATAATAAAGTAGAACAATTATAACAATGTAATTGTTACTGTCAGAAATTATATGAATGTGCGCTGTCTCAAAATACTGTAATATTTTCAGACAACGGTTGACCTCGGGTAAGCAAAACTGCGGATAACGCGGTGGGGGATGGCTCTTGCATGTGGGGTGGAAAGCCAGCCAGTTCTCTCCTAATGCTTTAACTTTCCAGGAAAGTCAGGAACAAGGTGTCACAGTGCTATTCCGGGACACGGAGCTCCGTGACACACCCTGCTCTACATGCCTGGGATCCGACCCCGAAGCTGGCGTGCCCAGCACAACCTCCCGTCAGCCTGTTCCCCCTCCGCTTCCTCACCTCCGGAGCGGGGACCAACCAAAGTCCTCTCTCCGGGGTTGCTCTGGAAAGGAAATGTGTGGGCACACGGCAGGCAGATTACCTGAAGGACCCGATCTGTGATGACTTTGGTTACCAAGGTTTTAGTAATTTAGTTAATGCTTAGCCTCCCACAAGAATTACTTAATCAGAAGAATCTGTAATTTCGCAGCTTCTGATGTAAATTTACAAGTATCTTCCAAAAGAACCGTGACACTAACGTGGCCCCAGGAATCCTCACATGCTCACCAAGACTGAGTCTCGTCATTCAGTTCTGTTTCTCTGCCTCAGCAGGTATGAAGTCACACCCTGTCATTTAACCGGAAGTACCCTCATTACTAGGACTGGGCATTTCTCTTTTCCTTCTGCTGGCATTTCTTATAGGAGTTCTCTGCAGTGATGAGACCACAACCCGTGCCTGTTACTCTCATCGCAGATACTGTTTCATTTTGCTGCTCTTCTTTTACTTTAGCTTCCTAAGTCTTCACTGCCAGATAATTAAAATTTAAAGTCTAGACAAATCTTAATTATTTTTCTGTCCTAGTTTCTTATACTTATTTTGAGCCTTGCTTGAAATGATTTGCTACACTTTCTAGGCGGTTTTCCAGTTGCCAATGAAAGGCTCAGGAGGTGGCTGAATTCCTCCACACGGCTCTTACCCTCAGGGTGAGGAGAGAGAAAAGGGAGGATGGAGAGGAGAAAGGAGGGGAGCTAAGGACAAAGCTGACCCACAGACGCTGCACCCACTTTGCCTGGCTGACCCCATCCTTGCTGCTGCCCTGGGGATCATCGGCAGTGGGATATGGGTCTGGGGGAATGACATGGCTTAGATGTTTGTCCACTGCAAATCTCACATTGAACTTGGACATTCAGGCTGGGCACAGTGGCTCACACCTGTAATCCTAGCACTTTGGGAGGCCGAGGTGGGTGGATCACTTGAGTTCAGGAGTTCGAGACCAGCCCAGCCAACATGGTGACACCCCGTCTCCACTAAAAACACAAAAATTAGCCAGGCATGGTGGCGGCACCTGTAATCCCAGCTACTCAGGGGCCGAGACAGGAGAATCTCTTGAACCGGGGGGCAGAGGTTGCAGTGAGCCGAGATTGTGCCACTGCACTCCAGCATGGGTGAGACTGAAACTCCATTTCAAAAAAAAAAAGACACTGGACCTCCAGGGTTGGAAGTGAGCTTGGTGGGAGACGTCTGGGTCATGGGGGCAGATCCCTCATGAATGGCTTGGTGCCATCTTCGCAGTAATGAGCACATTCTCCCTCTGGCTGTTCACAGGAGAGTTGGTGTTTAAAAGCACCAGACACCTCCCCCATCCCTCTCTGGCTCCTGCTCTCGCCACATGAAGTGCTGTCTCCTGCTTTGCCCTCCGCCATAACGGCCAGTTTCCTGAGGCCTCTCCAGGAGCAGATGCCAACACCATGCCTCCCGTGCCGCCTGCAGAGCTGAGAGCCAGGATGAGCCTCTTTCCTTACACGTGACCCGGCCTCAGGTGTTTCTTCACAGCAACGCAGGAACGGCCTGACACGGGGGACGCTGAGTGACGGGCGGGGGCACAGCCTGGGCATGGACGGGGCGTCCACAACAAACCATTAGCGAGCCTGACCCCGAAATGACATCTTTACTCTATCATGATCATTGAAACACAAGGTTTCAATCACGAAGAGTTACAGTGGTTCAGCACTAATAAATCAAACCTATTAGGCCAGCCCCCAAATAAATTCACCTCTCAACACTAATTCTAGTATCTAGTAAAAACACTGGTTTTAGTATATTTTCCCAGTTCTTCAGATCTCAAAATACTATCCCATTCTTAATATGAAAAATGATCTCAATTTAGAAAAAGAAGAGCTTGGCAGGTGACCAACTGGCTGTAGAAAGTCTGGCCTGTGACCACAGGCCCATGCTCTCACCTGGTGAGCCAGTGGCCGAGGTCAGGCCGGTGAGCCCACTGCACACCTGTCTGGTTTAGAGAGCGCAGCAGCCGGCAGCAGGCCAGTATCAGCCACGGACTGGCCAGCACCATCCACTTCTCGTGGCCTCTGAGCCCTTGGGAGGCAGAGGGGCTTCTGTGGCCTTTGTCTCGCTCCAGCGCATCACAGGCAGGCCCGTCCTGCCACGCTGCTGTGGCCCCGTCAAGCCCTTGTTCCACACGGAGGCCACATGGAGGCTCACTGTCATCTCCCAGAAAGCAGTTTCTGTAGGTTTCTTGGCTCAGAGCTAGACACAAGGTGTTCACAAGGAAGTACCAGGTCTGGTGTTCCTCCTCCACGAAGCTGCTGGCACCCAGGCTCAAGACGTGGCCCGCCGTCCCTAGCAGAATAAGAAGGTCTAGCTCTGACCACCTTGAGCTGGGATGCACAGGGTTCTGTAAAAAGCAAAGCACATTTTGTAAGAGACAGTCTGATAATTACGCACATCTTGTGGCATGTCAAGTCCTTGCTCACAGCAGAAAATGCCCTGGACACACACCGTTGTTCCTCGCACCCAGCACCTGGGCCCCTACACTGGAACAGCCCCCTTCTGCTCCAATGGCAGGAACCCTCCTCTTGGGACGCAGCCTGCAGAAGTGGAGACGCCCTCAGCCCAGGCAGGGGAGCCGGGACACAGCACGGCCAGCCAGCATGTCCTCCCACTGGACTGCAAGGCCCAAGCTGAGCGACAAAGACTGATTATGGTCAGAACCCTCTGGGCAGTGATGGAGCCCAAAGAGCTTGCCCAGAGGCTCCTGGCCCTGGCCCTCCGTGCTCCCGCGTCCAGGCTCTTGAAGAGCTCTGGTCTTCAGATGGGCATCGCCAGTTCCTGCTTCTTGAAACCAAAGAACCCCAACAATACATCCCACCAAACCAGACCTTGAATTTCTCATGAATATTCCAGAAATCCAGAAAGTTTCCACTAAAATGGTTAATTCTGTTGAAATGACAAAGTTGACATCACAGTACTGTCCCTTAAATATACGAACTTAAAGCAGTCAAAATCAAAGATGAGGACTCAATTATTGCCACTTACTCTTTTGATAACTATATATTGCGTGCGGCTAGGTACTAATTCAATAGAGGGAGAGAGAGCATGAGCCCAGGTAGGCCCGAGGTGCGAGCATGGATGCAGATCATCCTGGCTCCGAGGAAGCCTGTGGCCTGATCACAACGCTGTGTCTCGGTCAGACACTCAGCACAGGGCCTCTGACAGCTCAAGCCAAGAGCGGATAAGGGCTGCGCAGGGCTGGGGTGGGGGCCAACAGTCCTGCTGCCACTGCACTAAGTCACTTCATCCTGGACTCTGGATCTGAGTGCGACCATCCGCCTCTTTCTCACTGCCTCGCCACCACTCCCCAGCTAACAAATGAAGGTGTCCGAGGCCAAAGACTAAGAATTCCAACAGAAAACATCCGCCTTGGAAAGAAATCTGGACCTGATGAGGCAGGATGCATTCTGGAGGCAGCAGGATGAGTGAGGCGACCAAGTCTCCTTTTGACCCTCCTGAGTGTCCAGGACAACTGTCTTTTCTTCCCTCAGCTGCAGCTCCCACGCCTCTGCTGGGAGGCTGTCTGATTCACGCACCCCCTCAGTGGGGGGTTCATTCCTCTGTGACCACCAGCTCTTTACAATCGCCTTTGTGACAGTCGCAGGAACCTAGCTTTCCAAGAACTAAGGCATGTGACCTGACAGCACAGATGTGAACACCTGTGTCAGGACACCCTGAAGCCTCGGATAAGGCTGCTCCAAGTCCTTCCCTGAGGCCCCCTGTCCAGGGCACTGCCAGCACTTGGCACACACCAGGTGTTCAACGGAAGTCTGGTAAATGAAAGGCAGCCTGAAACAACAAGAACAGCCTGAGCAGAAGGACCACACCACATTCCTAGGAACCAGCCGTACGTACCTTCCTGGAGGCGTTTCCACCCACGAGCATGTTGGTCAGAACAGAAACAACCACACACAGCAGCGCCGAGGCCAGCACCATCACCCCACCTGCTGCCAGCCACGAGAGGCCACAGAAGTAGCACGAACTTTCAGCTGAGGTGCACACAATGACGTGAACGGCCGAAAGAACCAAGATTACCAAATAAAAGAGCAGAGAAAACCCAGGAGATGACAGTGGGACTTCCAGCTCAGCCTTTCTGTGCAGTGCCTGTGGGACGCTGAGCAGGAGCAGGGTGAGAACCTGGAACAGAGAAACAGCAGCGTTCACAGACTGCTGGGCTTGGAGAAACCCACTTAAAAACAAGCCCAGCTCCCGCTCTCGTGTCAGCTGTCCACACAGTAAAAGCAGAAAAGAAAGCTCAGGAAAAGATGATTCTTAATTAACTGCCCCAAAATGCATGGCGTGATTTTTTTTTATCACCTGTAGCAATACTGAGTGATGCCAATTGACACCTGACAATACTCTGGGTCTTGTCACAAATCAGGACACACCACGAAAGAGTTAAACAAGAAAATTAATATTTTCCCATTTTTAATAACATCAAGATATATACTTAAAACTATAAATATTTGGCTGAGTTATCAAATCAATGCAACACCTGAGCCACGACTGTGTGAGCATCTGTACCTCCAAAACCACGACAGTCCCCACCATCATCGAATACATGTCGTACTGGGCCACTTGTGTGCTCAGGGACAAGCTCAGCGTCTTCAGAGCAGCCAGGTACTGCCTGAGAACCTTGGAGCCCAGGTTGAACAGGACTTCTGAATGCTTTTCCTCCAAGTACAGTCTGATCCAGTTCCCATGCAATCTTTCTGACATTTTAAACTGCTCAAACCCAGGATCTATTAAGAAGACAGAAAAGTTACATGTGCACGCACACACCATGAACATACATATATATACATAATCTCAAAGTATTTAGTTACGCGTGGCACATGGCAAAGCCTTCTCTTTTTAGAACTGACACTTAACGAAGATGAACCATTCCTTTGGGTGGGGGTCTGCAACGTCTTCTGTAAAGCCTGGAAAGCCGCCGATGTGCATCCATCCGCCCTCTGGCGATACGGGCCTTGGTCCTTGGCATACACCCTGTGGACGGCAGTGACTGCCCCCTGTGCTGCCTGATCTCTTTCTCTGCCTCCCTCATCACTCTCACTTCCTCCTCCCTGTTCTGTCTCTTTCTACTCTCTCCTTCTTGTCAACGTGCAAACAATCCTGAAATGCATTTTGTCAACAGTCAGGTTTTACAGTCTTTCTAACCCTTACAGCACTGTATGCGGACTGGGCAGGCAGCGGCTTGACCGTTCTCCACCACACCCACTTCCCCTGTGCAGACTGGCCCTTCCGAGCTCTAACATCCTCCGTTCTGTAGCCT
This sequence comes from Macaca fascicularis, assembly GCF_037993035.2. Taxonomy (NCBI): domain Eukaryota; kingdom Metazoa; phylum Chordata; class Mammalia; order Primates; family Cercopithecidae; genus Macaca; species Macaca fascicularis. The sequence goes on along the minus strand of NC_088379.1, from coordinate 607,533 downwards.
GGGTGACTTCCTCACATCCTCTTTGGAAAGGGAGAGCAGTTTCCAGCCCTCTCTGCTCACAAGGGTGAGCTCTGCTGGGAGCATGGATGCCCTGCCTCTGGATAAAGCCCTGCCCCTCTGCTATGGCACCCTCTTTTAGACCATAGTGCCATGCTGCTCATGGCACAGCTGATGTCCTTTCTTTCCAGAGTTGGCTGATGCGTGAGCCTCTGCCTGGACCACGCTCACTTGTGATTAGACTGGTTTTTTGTTTTGTTTTGTTTTGTTTTTTGAGACGGAGTCTCGCTCTGTCGCCCAGGCTGGAGTGCAGTGGCGTGATCTCGGCTCACTGCAAGCTCTGCCTCCTGGGTTGACATCATTCTCCTGCCTCAGCCTCCCAAGTAGCTGGAACTACAGGTGCCTGCCACCACGCCCGGCTAAGATTTTGTATTTTTTTTTTTTTTTTTGAGATGGAGTCTCGCTGTGTCTCCCAGGCTGGAGTGCAGTGGCGTGATCTCGGCTCACTGCAAGCTCTGCCTCCCGGGTTCACGCCATTCTCCCGCCTCAGCCTCCCAAGTAGCTGGGACTACAGGCGCCCGCCACCACACCCGGCTAGTTTTTTTTTGTATTTTTAGTAGAGACGGGGTTTCACCATGTTAGCCAGGATAGTCTCGATCTCCTGACCTCGTGATCCACCCGCCTCAGCCTCCCAAAGTGCTGGGATTACAGGCTTGAGCCACCGCGCCCGGCCAGATTTTGTATTTTTTAGTAGAGACGGGGTTTCACTGTGTTAGCCAGATGGTCTCGATCTCCTGACCTCGTGATCTGCCCACCTCGGCCTCCCAAAGTGCTGGGATTACAGGCGTGAGCCACCACGCCCGGCCTAGACTGGCCTTTAAAGCAAGAACTTCCTTCCCGAGACCCCCTCGGTTTTTGACATGCGTTTCCTACTCCAGAAGAGCCACGCCAAGGAGGGTCTCAGTTGTGCCTCTTGGCAGGCTCGCCACTCTGTGGCTCTGCATGCCCCAGGCCTGCTGTCATCACAGCAGTGAAAGAGCTGCCACGGGCACTTGAGCCACTGAGGTCCAGGGCGCTGTGGCACGAGTCCCTGAGCGTGAACCCACACGCCTGCAGGCCCAACCTACTGCTGCCGGCACCAAGTCCCTGAGCGTGAACCCACACGCCTGCAGGCCCACCCCATGGCTGCTGGCACCAGGTGCTCTGCACTAAGTGCCAGTGGCCAGCAACACTACGCAGCTCGCTCGTTTCACCTCCCTAATAACCCTATGAGGCAGGGATGAGCATCAGAACTTCTCCAGAGGAGGCAACTGAGACACAGGGGGTGAGTCACACACCCAGGCCACAGCACCAGTGGGTAAAAGCTGCAAACGAAACTCAGGCAGTCTGGTTCCAGGGCTGGCATTCTTCATTGCTACACCCACTACCCTGGAGTGGGGGACGCCTGTGTCCACACCCCACCACCCCCGAGTCACAGAGACATGGGTACCTGTGCCTATACCCTACGAGCTATGAGGATGCATCTGTGCATCGAAACAAATATCCATGGAGCGTGGACAACATGCCAGGCACTGTGCCAGGCGCTGTGCCAGGGGAAAGACATGACATGGCGAGCAAGCAGGTACAATCCTTGCCTGCTGGGGCCTGGATCCAGTAGGGCTCACAGGCACGCGCGCACACACACACGCGCGCACACACACACACACACACACAAGTGTAATTACAAACTGTGACTGCATTACAGTTGTAATTACAAGTTTCCCAGGAAGGAAAAGTAGAGGGTACCAATGAGGGATTTTTGGTAATGGGGAGGAACTGATTTTGGACTGGGAGTGGGCGCTGGACCAGGAAGGTCTGATGTTTATGCTGAAATGTAAACGGTACCCAGGAATTCGCCAGGCAAAAAACTGGAGGAAGAGCATCAAGTTGATGGGAACAGCATGTGCGAAAGTCCAGAGGCGAGAAAAGGCCAGTCCCACTACACTGAGAGAGCCGGGCACCTCCAACAGACTGGACACCACCCAAGGACCGTACGGGCCTGGCTGTGGGTTCTAAAACATATTTCAGTGTCAGAACACGTACCCTATTTTGTTTTAGGAAATGTGATCCCCGACGGTGTAGACAATGGGCCGCCAAGGGGGGTGTCCCAGACGCTGTGGGCTGTGTTTTCAGTCAAGGGAGGCTCCTGCATTCATTTAACAGGCTAGTTTCCTCCCATATCCACTGTGGTTCCCAACTTCCCCCAGCCACTGCTTCCGGAACAGGCAAATAACCCTTCCATTGTTTTTTTGATTTTGTTGGTATTTTTTTGTTTTGTTTTGGAGACGGAGTCTCACTCTGTCGCCCAGGCTGGAGTGCAGTGGCATGATCTCGGCTCACTATAAGCTCCACCTCCCAGGTTCACACCATTCTCCCGCCTCAGGCTCCAGAGTAGCTGGGACTACAGGCGCCGCCACCACACCCAGCTAATTTTTTGTATTTTTAGTAGAGACTGGGTGTCACCACCGTGTTAGCCAGGATGGTCTCGATCTCCTGACCTCGTGATCCGCCAGCCTTGACCTCCCAAAGTGCTGGGATTACAGGCGTGAGCCACTGTGCCCGGCCAAAAATTAAACTTCTTTTGTTGGTGTTTTCATTGCTCTTAGCACAGAAAAAAGGACACATTAACAAAACAAGCAATATGCAAAAGCTACCAAACTCAGACTATTTTTTAAAAAACCAAAAGCACAAGTCACGGTTGTCCCTGGTCTTGACTAAATGTCTCCATGGCCAAAGGCCTCCACCTGGCCACCTCACAGGGTGAGAGCTGGTGCTCAGTGGGGCCTCCGGCCACTCATCACATCTGGTTCCCAGCACTCCTTGGCTGGCCGGGTTTGTCTTCCACAAGTGACTCTAGGAGGCCGGTTTCTATCTCAGCGCAAGCTTGTGGACGTTCACTCTATTTGGTAGTAATAGTATCCCGCTACTTCAAGTAGGGAAATCCGCCAACACATTAACTGCTGCCCCCAAATAGGAGCCGACTTCCTCCAGGCTCTCGAAGGAGCCCCAGTGTCAAACATGATTCTCAGGCCGGGCGCGGTGGCTCAAGCCTGTAATCCCAGCACTTTGGGAGGCCGAGGCGGGTGGATCACGAGGTCAGGAGATCGAGACTATCCTGGCTAACATGGTGAAACCCCGTCTCTACTAAAAATACAAAAAACTAGCCAGGCGTGGTGGCGGGCGCCTGTAGTCCCAGCTACTTGGGAGGCTGAGGCAGGAGAATGGCGTGAACCCGGGAGGCGGAGCTTGCAGTGAGCCGAGATCACGCCACTGCACTCCAGCCTGGGAGACACAGCGAGACTCCGTCTCAAAAAAAAAAACAAAAACAAAAACAAAAACAAAAAAAACATGATTCTCTGATGAACGTGGCTACGTCAGAGTCGATTGCCTGAAGATGTCTCAGGGAGACAAACGTTCCTCTCCTGGATCCTTCCTGCAGCTGTCTCCTGGCACCTCCCTTGGCCCCACACCCACCTCAGGCAACCTCACCTCCTACTCCCATTAGGGTGGCTGTGTCTGCTGCCGAGGGCTCTCTCCTGCCCAGTACCAGCCAGGCCCTACCCTACTTTCCATCTGACGAAGTTACTCATCATCTCCCGCAGCCAGATCCGAAACTCAGTTCTCAATTCCTGATTTTATTCGATACCAACCTTTGACACAGCAGCCCACTCCCTGCTTCCTGAAATTACTTCTTTACAAGGCTTCCTGGACACCAACACCCCACCCACAAGCACCTGCCTTGCAGAACTGCTCCCCCTAAGTCGTGCCCTCCTGAGGAAATGATTACCCTGCTCCTTCGCTTTCAGCTGAAAGTCCCGGAGTCGTACCTAACGCCTCTGCTCTGCTCATACCCAGTCTCTCAGCACATGAGCAAATCCTGTCTTCATGATCCTCAAAATTTTTCCAGAACGCAACCACTTCTCCACCGCCACTGCCTGGGCACTGGCCACCCTCACCTCTCACAGAAGTACAGCCACTGCCTCCCGACTGGTCTCCTCCCACAGCACAAAGCAGAATCCTCCACAAGGGTACCTGAGACAGCCTTTGAAAATGCAAGTGGAGGACTCTAGCTCTCACCAAACCCTGCAGCAGCTCCCCATTTACTCAGAATAAAAGTGAAAGCCCCTGCAGTGCCTAGTGGCCCTCATGCCTTAACGCCATCTCCTCTGCCCTGTCTTGCCACTCTGGCCCCTGCTCTGACCATCCCCTGAACGTGCGCCCCGTGGAGGACCCTGTCTGCTGCCCCCACAGCCTGTAATGTGCCCTCCCAGATGGCCAGTGGCCAGCCTGCCCCAGCAGCTCCCCAACCCGCTTCACTTCCCACCCCATGCCTGTTTATTCTTTTTTTTTTTTTTGAGATGGAGTCTCACTGTCGCCCAGGCTGGAGTGCAGTGGCGTGATCTCAGCTCACTGCAACCTCCGCCTCTGGGATTCAAGCAATTCTCCTGCCTCAGCCTCCCGAGGAGCTGGGATTACAGGTGCCCGCTATCATGCTAATTTTTGTATTTTTAGTAGAGATGGGGTTTCACTGTGTTGGTCAGGCTGGTCTTGAACTCCTGAACTCATGATCCGCCTGCCTCGGCCTCCCAGAGTGCTGGGATCACAAGTGTGAGCCAGCCCTCACAGGCCCAGCCCTGTTTATTCTTTTCCTAAGGTACTCATCACCACTGGCCATCGATCACTTCCTTTTCTCTCCTCCCTCTGGAAGTTTCCATGAGGGCAGAGCCTCTTACCGCTCAATGATCTGTCTCCAGTGCCTGTAACAGCCTCTCATTCTTAAAAAGATCTCATTCTTAACAAGATCCTGGTAAATAGCTGTTGAATGAACAAATTTATGAAAGAACTTTAATTAGATAACTGCATCTGAGGGTGTTGCCAATGGTGATTGTTAAAAGTTCTAAGAAAACAGAAGCACAGTCTGTATAATCAAAGAGTAGTGATGAAAAAATATTCCTGACAAACTGCATACCACAGAAAGACGTTGGAGAAACACGACCTCAGTGGAAACACACAGCTCTGACAGAGTTCGGAAAAGATGAGTTGACTGACCTTTTTCATATGACGGTACATTCTCTTGCAACAGTTTACTAAGCTGCACTGTATTCAAATGTAAAAATCTCAACTGCTCTCTCATTGGTCTTCCTTCCACCACCGGGAATAGAAGGCTCCCTACGCTGTCTTTCGGAATCGGCAATCCAAGTGCTATCGCCAGGGTCGCGGCCACATCCGTCTGTTGGACATGCTTTGGATGTCGGATATCACCTAGAAAAAGAAAACATTTTAAGTAACAGACTTCTAGAAAGTTTAAGATGGTAGTCATTCTTGAATTAGACCTTCTACAACTAACATGAGCCAAATGATCCGTCTCTTCACACCATTCAACACAGAACCCTACAGGAATCACCTCACTGCTTGCTGTGTCGATACAGTAACAGAACCCATTCTATGCCAGGGGCGGTGTCTTTCCTTCAGTAGCCTGCAAAAGGCTGGGAGAGAGACTCATACGAGGAATTCCATACAGTGAGGCTACGGAGCACAGGCTGAACACAGAGGAAGCAGGTGGTCCAGCAGACATGGAGGGACCGTCACTTTGGCAAGGTCAACAGCCAACCGAGAATGAAGTGAGGCTGGGATCGCTGACAGCCTGGCCCCTCTGGATTTGGAGCGTCCCATGCTCTGCCCTCTATGAGTACACATGCTGTTGCTCATGGAGAAAATGAACCCTTCACGGCTCCGGAGCAGCTGTGGGTGCTTCTACAGGGGAGCGCAGAATGAGGCAGGTTCAGCTGGGCCAGGTGCTCTAATCATCTTGGACAAGCTGGACATCTGCCTGTTGGCTAAAGCTCAGTCCCCAACAGGGAGTGGTTATCCTCCCATCTCCTTGCAAGAATGGCTGTGATGTCAGCACAATGGGCCTAGGCCACTGCTCTGCCACCATCCACTGATTTCGAAGGAGACACTCAACTTGGTCGGAGTGTTTTCATCTGTAACGAGAGCAAACAGCTCCATACCCCGGAAGTTCAATGCACACCTGCCGGGCGCTGAGAGGCCACAGGGACGCTATTTAGGACAGGTGGTGCGTGAGGTGTCTTTAGATACTCAGGTGTGAGTCTGTGGAGGTTTTACTTTGATTGTGGTAATTTTTTGTTGTAGGGAGTTTTTAATTTGGTCAGATTTATTAATCAGGCCTTGGCCAACTCTCTAATGATGGCTTCTAGGTCATGCTTAGAAAGAACCTTCCACTCCAGTGTGGCTGTTTTCTTCCAGTACTTCTTTCTTCTAGTATTTTATTACATTAAGTGCTTTGAGCTGATACAAAAAAATAAAACACAGAAACAAAAGCAAACCCACCTGAAATTGCTTTTGACCCTCATACTGGTAGTGGCAGTGCTGGCATGGTTATTCTGAGACCGTTACGTGTCTATTGCGGGATAAAGCCAATGAGTCATTATGTGATATGCTAATTCTATCGTATCTGGAGTTGTTGACAACCAAGATTCTAAACTTAGGGAGAAGAAAGTACAGATGTAAGACCTAAGAAGTCAATTTTACGGTTTTGAAGGTGAATCTATACAAACACAAGATCATTTTATCTTAAAACAATCTCTTCTTTCTGTCTAGAAACAATGACCAACCACTCAGAGCTAGCACTGGTAGCTCTGAGACAGTGGTCTTGAAATACCACTTTCCACTAAAAAGAAGCAGGGCATCCTGGAGAAATTGCTGACTGCAGGTCTCAAGAAGGAAATGCACACGAGTAAACCGTAGTAAACCAAAGAGTTTTGGGGCTGGGGACCTAGAGATTTACAGAGACTTAAGAGACACATAAACAAATTACAATGTGTGGTCTTACTTGTAGCCTGATTCAAACAAGCTGAAACACTTAGAGAGAGAGAGAGAGACAGATCTTGGAGGGATGAACACTGTTCGGTGATATTAAGGAATTAACACTATCTTAAAAATGTGATAAGGGCATGAAGATTATGGGGGTAAAGAGCACATATCTTTTAGAAGTCTGCTTCCAAATAATAAAGGAGAAGGGAAATGAGTGTGAGCACAGATGAAAGAAGATTGGCTATAACTGGCCAATAACTGGTGAAGCTAGACTAGGGGGTTTATTATACTACTGCGGCTACTGGTCTACGTCTAAAATTTTCCACACTATAGGCTTTTAAAGACATTAACATGCTTTGATCTGGATTGATATTGTTGTAAAGAATAAGGCAGACAGTCTGCATTACCTTTTTCCAAAAGCTCAGCCAGGGGTACCAGCATCATTTATCGAGCACCATGTCTTTTCTGCACTAATCTGAGATGCCACCGTTATCACCAAATCCCCAGATACACTGAGGTCTATTTCTGGCCTCTTGATTTTGCATATTTGACTGGTTTGTGACCAGTTCTTACCTGCACAAACTATTTTAATAACTGTAATTCTGAAATACAAACACAGGGTAGGCCTGTGGATTGCACCCCACCAATGCTGAGGGGCCATGAAAGAAGTTCCAGCACTTCAGAAAACCATTCCCACAGCCCAGCAGCATCCTTTCACCGCCGGTCTCTACCTCCACTGGCTCGCCTGCAGAGTCTTCGACATTCAATCCACAAGTGATAAAACATCCACTAGGTGCCAGGCACCACTGCAGGCTTGGGGGACAGAACAACAAATAGGGTCAAACATTCCAGTAGCAAGAGGCCGAAAATAAAACAGACCTGCTCTGCCCTCTGTGGACGTCCACGAACAGGCATCCTCTCCTTCCCAAACGCCCTGACTCTGGAGCAGCCAGACCTGTGCTGCCCACACGGCGAGGTCAGCACTCTGGGGATGGGCAGTGGCGGGCTGAGTGTCTCTGAAGTCACTCACTACACAATCCAAAACTGCTTATTTTGAAAATAATAAACACCTTAACGTTTATTTTTATTAACATAAAATGAAAATTTGCATGCATTTTTAAGATAAACATCCTTCAGAACTATAGGGAATAGTGTTAAGAGTAGCTCCATGAACTTGCTCATCAATGAAACAAGCATAAATGGTAAAAATTTTAAAAACCACCACTATCACCATTCACAGTCTCTGGAAATTGTCTAGGAGTACACAACAAATGAAGAAATCTTTATTCAAGAAAATCCACTAGGCCTTGGTAAGAAGCATAAGAGTCTGTAGCCCTTGAACTGTGTCCTGCTCCATCCCTCCCCCTCCTAGCCCAGTGGGACAGAAACTCTCCTGTGGTGGGTGCAGCCCAGAACACAGAGCTCCCTTTCCCCCAGCTCCCCCAGTTCCCGATAGAGGATTATGCGATCTCCTTCCCATCTCCCCCTGCTCTTCCTTTCCTCTTCAAATAGACAATATCAATAAAGAGATAGAAATTATTATTATTATTTTTAGATGGAGTCTAACTCTATCGCCAGGCTGGAGTGCGGTGGCACAATCTCGGCTCACTGCAACCTCTGCCTCCCGGGTACAAGCGATTCTCCTGCCTCAGTGTCCTGAGTAGCTGGGATTACAGGCACCCACCACCACATCTGGCTAATTTTTGCACTTTTAGTAGAGACGGGTTTCATCATGTCGGTCAAGCAGTCTCGAACTTCTGACCTCGTGATCCACCCGCCTTGGCCTCCCAAAGTGCTGAGATTACAAGAGTGAGCCACCGCACCCGGCCAGAAATTATTCTTTAAAAAGCATCAAATGAAACTCTAGAGTTAAAAAAATATGATAACTGTTGGGAGGCTGAGGCGGGCAGATCACAAGGTCAGGAGTTTGAGATCAGCCTGGCCAATACTGTGAAACCCTGTCTCTACTAAAAATACAAAAATTAACCAGGCATGGTGGTGGGCACCTGTAATCCCAGCTACTTGGGAGGCTGAGGCAGGAGAATAGCTCGAATCCAGGAGGCGGAGGTTGCAGTGAGCTGAGATCATGCCACTGCACTCCAGCCTGGGTGACAGAGCAAGACTCCATCTCAAAAAAAGTAACTGAAACAGAAAATTCACTAAAGGGGTTTAACAACAGACCTGAGGCCGGGCGCGGTGGCCCACGCCTGTAATCCCAGCACTTTGGGAAGCTGAGGTGGGTGGATCACAAGGTCAGGAGATTGAGACCACGGTGAAACCCCGTCTCTACTAAAAATACAAAAAATTAGCCGGGCACAGTGGCGGGCGCCTATAGTCCCAGTTACTCAGGAGGCTGAGGCAGGAGAATGGCATGATCCTGGGAGGCGGAGCTTGCAGTGACCTGAGATCGCACCACTGCACTCCAGCCAGGGGACAGAGCGAGACTCCGAGACTCCGTCTCAAAACAAACAAACAAGGCCGGGCGCGGTGGCTCAAGCCTGTAATCCCAGCACTTTGGGAGGCCGAGACGGGTGGATCACGAGGTCAGGAGATCGAGACCATCCTGGCTAACACGGTGAAACCCCGTCTCTACTAAAAAATACAAAAAACTAGCCGGGCGAGGTGGCGGGCGTCTGTAGTCCCAGCTACGCGGGAGGCTGAGGCAGGAGAATGGCGTGAACCCGGGAGGCGGAGCTTGCAGTGAGCTGAGATCCGGCCACTGCACTGCAGCCTGGGTGACTCAAAAACAAACAAACAAACAAACAAACAAAACAAACAAAACAAAACAAAACAAAACAATAGACTTGAACTGGCAAAAGAAAGAACCAGCAATTTAAAGACAGATCAATAGAGATTATGCAACATATAGAGAGAAAATTTTCCAAATTTGATGAAACACATCAACCTACACATGCAAGAAGCTCAATGAATTCCAAGTTGAGTAAATATAAAATACAGATTATAGCAAAAATGCTAAAAGACAAAGAAATGGTAAACCCAATCAGATTTAAGATTGACTTTTCATCAGAAACCATTGAGGCCAGAAGGCAGTGCGACAGCATATTCAAAATGCTGAAAGAAAAAAATAGCCAACCCAGTCTTACAGTCAGCAAAACTATCTTTCCAAAAAGCAGACAAAATAGACATCCCAAATTTTTTCTAAAACAAAAAATTCTTTGCTAGCAAATCTGCTAGCAAGAAATACTAAAAGAAATTCTGCAGGCTGAAAGCCAGTGACTCCAGATCAAATTTCAGATACATAAAAAAGCAAAGAGCATCAGTAAAGGTAATTACATAATTACGAAAGATACTATAAAAGCATTGTCGGCCGGGCGCGGTGGCTCAAGCCTGTAATCCCAGCACTTTGGGAGGCCGAGACGGGCGGATCACGAGGTCAGAAGATCGAGACCATCTTGGCTAACACGGTGAAACCCCGTCTCTACTAAAAAATACAAAAAACTAGCCGGGCGAGGTGGCGGCGCCTGTAGTCCCAGCTACTCGGGAGGCTGAGGCAGGAGAATGGCGTGAACCCGGGAGGCAGAGCTTGCAGTGAGCTGAGATCCGGCCACTGCACTCCAGCCTGGGCGACAGAGCGAGACTCTGTCTCAAAAAAAAAAAAAAAAAAAAGAAAAAAGCATTGTCTTCTTTCCTCTCCTGATTTAAAAGCAATTATATAAAACCATATCTATATAATTATGCCATCAGTTTATAACATACAGAAAAGCGACATATTTGATAACAACAGCACAGAGTTGGCAGGTGGGGACACGCTATACTGGAGTAAGAAAATGACAACATAGGAAAATATACATCCACACAAAAAGCTATACACACATGATCACAGCATCATTATTCATCATGGGCAGAAAGTGGAAACAACCCAAATGTCCACCAACTCATGAATGGTCAATGAATGTGTTAAATCCATGCAACGGAAGACTATTTAACAACAAAAGAAATGAAGTCTTTTTTTTATTTTTTTAAGACGGGAAGTTTCACTCCTGTCACCCAGGCTAGAGTGCAATGGCACGATCTCGGCACACTGCAACCTCCGCCTCCTGGGCTCAAGTGATTCTCCTGCTTCAGCCTCCCCAATAGCTGGGATTACAGGCATGCACCACCACACCCAACTAATTTTGTATTTTTAGTAGACACAGGGTTTCTCCATGTTGGTCAGGCTGGTCTCCAACTCCCGACCTCAGGTGATCCGCCCGCCTCGGCCTCCCAATGTGCTGGGATTACAGGCGAGAGCCACCGCGCCTGGCCTAGAAATGAAGTCTTGATACATGCTATAACTATGAACCTGGAAAAACACTATCCTACATGAAAGAGGCCACGCACATGAGACCACATGGTTCCATTTACACAAAACATGCAGAAGAGGCAAATCTACAAAGATGATGATTACCTAGGGTTGGGGGAGGGAGAGAAGACTGGGCTGGGGAAGAGGAAGGCGGCTGCAGAACAGTATGGGGTTTCTTTCTGAGGTGAGGAAAATTATGTAAAATTGACTGTGATAATGGTGGCCCAACGCTGTGAGTACACCAGAGTACAGTCCTGGCTCATGAAACAGGCATGATGAGAATAAAGAAAACACAACATAACCACCTCTCAGGACTGAAGCTAGTGATGAGTTTGGCATGTGCAGGCAGCCTGCACACATGCAGCCGCCCCCACCATTCCCAGCTCTGCCAGGTCAGACATTCAAGATGAAGAAGCTTCATAAAAAGATAGAAGAGGTCAGATGGAGATGCTTCCCCAACTAACTCTCACTTCAGTGAAAGGGCTGTTCATTCAGCAGGTATTTGCTGGCAACTGTCACGTGCCAGGCAATGTTTCAGGCTCATGGTGGGCAAAACAGACATGGTCCTGTCCTCATCTGGCTTAAAGTGTAATGTGGAGGCAGATGTTATATGAATCCCATAAATAAACAAAATCCATCAATAAGTCTGCAATGATAAACCATGCCAAGAATGATGAATGGGGACAGCTAGAGAGATCAATCTGACCAGTGCAGGGCCTATCCATGGCATTTACAACCACAGAGGCAGGTGAGACCATATCTCCAGGGCGAATGCAGAACGAAACAAGAAGGCAGTCCGGTAAAAAAGACCAGGGAAAGGAAACTAGGCTAGCAAAGGAGAGAAAAGGAGGAAAACCAGAAAGATGTGAGGTCCCAGGAGCTATGGGACCAGCAGCGCTAAGGGTGCTGAAGGGTCAGTGAGAGCAGCGCCCGAAAGCGTCTGCTGTGCTTGACGGCACTGCAGAAATAACCGCTGAGCTCACTGCGAGTGAGTCTGTGAAATGTTGCAGCAGAAACCAGGCGCAAGCGGAAGGCAGGCCGCCCACGGGACAGCAAGGCCGACGGCCGCGAGGGCAGAGTGGGTAGGCTGGCGGCTGAGTCAGGGCACAGGTCAAAGTGGGGTGTGTGTGTGTTTGGGGCGTGTCTGAATATTGACAGACGGGGCCTCTGTCTGTCCTGCTCTGGTTGGGTCCCATGACTCTTGCTGACACTGCTGTTCGATAGATGGTTTTCAATAACGCAAACTTTTTAAAAAGCCAAGGTATTCACGTTTCCTTCAGTTCACATGTGCTGTCCAGATGTCTGAGCTACTGGCAGTTTTTCTCAACAGTTCCAGATATCCAGGCAGCAACACTCATACAAGAAAATTCTGACGAAGAATATTTGTATGTTAAGGATTAGAGGAAGGAATGTAACTTCAGATCCCGAAAGCCTTTTACCCCATTACTTTTCTTTTTTTTTTTTTTGAGATGGAGTCTCGCTCTATCACCCAGGCAGGAGTACAGTGGCCGGATCTCAGCTCACTGCAAGCTCCGCCTCCCGGGTTCACGCCATCCTCCTGCCTCAGCCTCCCGAGTAGCTGGGACTACAGGCGCCCGCCACCTCGCCCGGCTAGTTTTTTGTATTTAGTAGAGACGGGGTTTCACCGTGATAGCCAGGATGGTCTCGATCTCCTGACCTCGTGATCCGCCCGTCTCGGCCTCCCAAAGTGCTGGGATTACAGGCTTGAGCCACCGCGCCCGGCCCTGTGCCCCATTACTTTTCATTCTCACATTGCTCGGGGACTTCAACCTTACGGAGCTTCTAAAAAATAGGTTTTCAAAATTAAAACCAGACTATAGAAAACAAATATGCCGGGCGCGGTGGCTCACGCCTGTAATCCCAGCACTTTGGGAGGCCGAGATGGGCGGATCACGAGGTCAGGAGATCGAGACCATCCTGACTAACACGGTGAAACCCCGTCTCTACTAAAAATACAAAAATTAGCCGGGCGCGGTGGCGGCGCCTGTAGTCCCAGCTACACGGGAGGCTGAGGCAGGAGAATGGCGTGAACCCGGGAGGCGGAGCTTGCAGTGAGTGGAGATCCCGCCACCGCACTCCAGCCTGGGTGACAGAGCGAGACTCCGTCTCAAAAAAAAAAAAAAAAAAAAGAAAACAAATATAATACAGTTTCCAAATGTTAACATTCCTAAATTCTTACCAGGTTTCCTTTCAAACGCAGAACTGATTAAAATCAGAGGTGTATTCACTTCCTCCATGGAGGAGGCCCCGTGACTTCCTGTTTCAGACATGCCGTGGTCACCACAGAGAACCAGCAAATTGGGTAAAGGCGTCTCTCTCTCCTATGAGGCAAAGGAAAAATATTTCAACTGCGTTCAGACTGAAGAGAGCACATCATCTTAAGAAGACAAGTTTCGGTTTTAGCTTTACTTTACAGAGTTGTAGCTCTTTCTCAATGAATTAGATTTTTTTTCCCCTCTGAGCTCATAGCCAGATCACAGGGTCACAGTCAAATAACGTCGTAAATGAAGTCCACAGCATTGTACGCAGTTCATGGAGCACAGCAGGATGCATTTCTGCCCTCTGATGGCAGAGGATTTGTATCTGGTTTCTGTCTTTGCCACTGCCGAGCTGTGAGACTCTGGACACATTCTACTCCGTGCCTTCATCGCCTCATCTGTCAAATGGAATCTCTTCCACAGGACTCCGGTGAGAACACAACACACAGCACAAGGCAAGAGCTCTGAGCCACCACGTGGGGGCACCCATCAGGGTTCTCTGCCCCTGGGGTTGCAGCCACACAGCCTTTGCTGCTCCGGGACAAGCCAGGCAGGCTGTGTCTGACCCTCGCTGCTGCTCCTCCACCTGGAACACTCGTGCACAGACCACACCGTCTGCCCCTCCCTCCCTTCAAGTCTCTGCTCACCCTGCACACATCTTCAGGGAAGGCTTCTCTCAACATCTGTTGAAAGCCCCTCCTCCTGCCCTCTGAGTTTCTGCAGCACCCATCACTTCCTCACATACTTATTTACTCATGTTTTTGTTAGTATCTCCTGGCTAGAACACGAGCTTCATGAGGGATTATTGACTGTTTCACTGATGCACCAAATGCATGGACAGAAAGAGTGACACAGAACAGAGTGACACAGAACAGAAAGAGTGACACAGGTCTTCAGGAGGTATTAGTTGAATGAATGCACATGGGTAGGAGTGAGAGCTGCTGTTCTGCAGGGCTGCTGTAAGACAGTCAGTGCAGTGGACACTGAGACAGCGCTGCCCGTGGCATGCAGCCCCTGGCTGGCAGACTGATGGTGGACATTCACACAGGCACCCTGAATTCACTCAGGCAGTTGTATTTATCCTAGGGAATATCCACGTGAAACCACATCACCACACAGTGCGCGACGGCAAGCCTCACCTTCGACTGCAGCGAGGTGTGGATCTTCATCAGCACGCTGTCCATCTCGCTCAGCTTGTGCCCAATCAGGGGGCTATTGGGCCCTGAAATGTGGCCAATGTGGTCCAGCCCCAGGTAGTGGAGGATTAACATGTCCCAATCTCCTCTTTTTAATACTTTATCCAAATGCCTCGTGACATTATTATCCACCTTTGAAGGGGAAACACACGTATAAACAGCTCACCTAATTTCCCTGGATCTTCACTCCCCGGGGAAAAGGCAACAGTCATCTTAAAACCTAGGGGTTTATTCAGGTTAACAGGATTTGGGTGAGTTGAAAGACAACAAAATCTATGTCATTAAAAATAAATAAATAGGCAGGACACAGCAGCTCACACCTGTCATCTCAACACTTGAGGAGGCTGAAGGGGGAAGACTGCTTGAGGCCAAGATTTCAGGACCAGCCTGGGCAACATAGCAAGACCCCACGTCTATAATAAATAAATGAACATTAGCATTAGATTACACTTTTGCTAATACTGTTTTTATGTTTCTAGGCTATGGATCGAAGATATAATACAGATAATTTAAATGAGCAAGGGTTGTTCTAACAAAAATATTTTTCTGTGGGATCACTGCTGAGCTTGATGGGCATAACTAAAAGTTAGCAAATGGGCAAGTTAAATAGATCCCAAGTTGTCACGAGGTAACTAAGGGCAACGGGCAGTTAATTAAAGACAGGACAGTACCCAGAGTTGAAGTAACCAGCAGGACAGTGAAGCTGAGGGCACCTACATGTGTCCTACAAGAAGGCTGTTCTTGGAGGGAAAAAGACACAGCACTCAGTGATCACATTTATTTCTGAAATAAACACATCATGGAGGAGAGATTAGCAGTTGATCAGCCCCAGACAGAGCTGTCAGCCTGGTGAGCCCTGACCCCTCAGCTCGCTCATCTCCCTCCCACTAAAAAAATCTCCCATGAAGGCCGGGCGCGGTGGCTCACGCCTGTAATCCCAGCACTTTGGGAGGCCGAGGCGGGCGGATCACAAGGTCAGGAGATCGAGACCATGGTGAAACCCCGTCTCTACTAAAAATAGAAAAAAATTAGCCGGGCACAGTGGCGGGCGCCTGTAGTCCCAGCTAATCGGGAGGCTGAGGCCGGAGAATGGCGTGAACCCGGAAGTCAGAGCTTGCAGTGAGCCGAGATTGTGCCACTGCACTCTAGCCTGGGCGACAGAGCGAGACTCCGTCTCAAAAAAAAAAAAAAAAAAAAAAATCTCCCATGAAGAGAAGTGTTTCTCAATGATGCCATGTACAGTCAGGAAAACTCAGTCATTACTGAAAAGTAACTGTTGAAAGCGCCCCGCTTTGGACCAGGATAGGACTGCAGATGTTCCACAAGGCCCAGCCATCTAGGAGGTGACGGTGGCTAGACCCCAGGCCAGGAAGGTGTGGTGTGCCCCTGCCTCAGCCCCAGGGTCTGCTTTCTAACATGCGGGTCTTTGTTGGAAAAGCTCCAGGAAAATCCCCTCATGGCCAGGCCCCGCCCAGTCCACCACCTGCCCTCAGGGCATGAAGAGGCTCTGCTTGCAGCAGAACCAACAGGGTGTGCAGTCCTATAGCTCTGCCATACGCAGAGGGTACCAGCCTGTTCTGCCCACCTGGGGAGTCCCCACTCACCCATCACAACTCGGCTCAGACAGCCCCTTGGCTGTGTCACCCTTTCTGATCCTCTCTGCCCCTCAGTGGCACTCAGCTGTTCTAAGCTCTGGGTTCCATAAAACTCTGCTCACACCTGCTTCAGGTTTGTATTTCTGGATTGTCAACTGATTACGTGAGTGAATAATTTTTAAAATTGTCCATAGTACTCCCCATAAATTAATAAAACCAAATACAAAATAGTATCATCTCTCACTAAGCAATGGTGATGCCAGGCTCTATCTAGTATGATATTCTAGTACGATTTATTTTCTTATTTTAAAAACTGACCTCTGTGTAATCTGACACGAAAAATGAGGTTGTTCCATCATATTCCACAAAATGTTTTGGGAATAATTTAACCCAGGTTTCATCTCCATAAAAGATTATTCTTTTTCCAGCTGTTTTTGCTTGTCTTATCACACTGTCTTCCAGCAGCGCAGGAGAATTGAGGTTCCTGACGACATCGACAAAGCCAGGGAGGCTCCCCGTCATCAACGCCTTCAGTAAGAAAACGCAAGAATTAGACTACTGAATCCGAAACCGGAGCATGAAAAGGGCACTGAAGAATTTTTTTTTTGAGACAGGGTCTCTCTCTGCTGCTCAGGATGGAGTTGCAGTCACACAATCATGGATCACTGCAGCTTTGAACTCCTGGGCTCAAGCGGTCCTCCCACCTTGGCCTCCCAAGTAGCAGGGACTACAGGTGTGCGGCACCACACCCGGCTTTTTTTTTTTTTTTGGGTAGATACGGGGTCTCGCTATGTTGCCCAGGCTGGTCTGAAGATCATTTTATGGACAAAATAGGTGAGCATAAAGCTAGGGTATCCCTAGTACTGGTGGCTGGGTCAAAGTTAGGACAGTAATTAGGGTAAAGAAGAGAAAGTGGCACATAGATTCTGGCAAAAAACTGTAAACTCAATAATAATAAAGATAACCATATTAAAGGACATTCATGGCTCATAATAATCTTTCCAGCTGATAAGAGGTTAAAGGAAGTGGCTACGGATAGCGAGACAACAACAGCAGCCAGAGAAGCAGCTACAGTGATGTAGCTGAAGCAAATGGCAAAGTGAGGTATACATTAAAAACATTAACCTGTGTATTCAAAGCCTCTGCCAGGTTCCCAATTAAGATTCAAATCTCCACGTGACAAGCAAAGTCCATATGACTCCTAAGAATCCAGCAATTCCAACGTCTACCTTTGAGTGGAAAACCAGGATGAAAGCAGTCCTAAAGCGTCAACTTTCAGTAATTTACAAAGTGAACTGGGCCAGGGAGGCCAGTGGGATAGTCTCTTCTGCTCCCGCCCTCAATGTTGCACCATATTTTCTGGGAGGGGTTGGGGGTGACGTGTCCTTATACCCTTCTGATAATATAATTGAGTCAAGAATTTCCCTGCTTTTAGCATAGAACCTAAGAGGCCATCGTAATGGGTAACAGATCTCTGTGATTTAGAGTTATAGAGCCACCTCAGCCAGCACTGGCATCTTGCAACCTGTGCAATGAAAATAAACAGGAACCTGGATAACACCAGCAGGTGAAATAATTTTACCAAGACATCTTTAACGGTAAATAAATGCAAGTATGAATTATCCAGACTTCTGGAATGCCACGGGGAGGAGCTCAGCAAAATCTCTCCCCCAGGAGCAATAATAAAACTGGATGAAACTGTCAAAAGCAACCATTTTAGTACTTTGGAAATTCACCAAAATTATAGAACAGATTGAGAAGAGCTTATTTAAGAAAAAAACGGAATCTCAGTAAGAACAGCAAGTGCCATGGTGTTTCCACACAGGGCGGCTCCCACCTCCCTCCTTTCCAGCTGCAAGCTGCAGCAGCCACCGAGAAGCCTCACACCCAGGGAGGTTAGGAAAACACATCAGGGGTGCTGAAGCACAACCTCTGACCAATCACTGGCTGACCACTAAGCTATGCGGAGCCTGGGCTTAGCTCCTGAGGCTTCCGGAGCCTCAGGAAGACAGGCTTAAAAATAAAAACAAGAACTTAGGCCGGGCGCGGTGGCTCAAGCCTGTAATCCCAGCACCTTGGGAGGCCGAGACGGGCGGATCACGAGGTCAGGAGATCGAGACCAGCCTGGCTAACACGGTGAAACCCCGTCTCTACTAAAAAAATACAAAAAAACTAGCTGGGCGAGGTGGCGGGTGCCTGTAGTCCCAGCTACACGGGAGGCTGAGGCAGGAGAATGGTGTAAACCCGGGAGGCGGAGCTTGCAGTGAGCTGAGATCCGGCCACTGCACTCCAGCCTGGGCGACAGAGCGAGACTCCGTCTCAAAAAAAAAAAAAAAAAAAAAAAAAAAAAGAACTTAAATACCAAAAGAACCAAAAGACCTAAGTGAAGACATCAGTTGCCGCATGCTCGCATGCTGCCGGGGAGACAGACTGCAGAAGTCCTTTACGAAGTCACTATACAAACAACCAAAATAACCCTAACAGCCATCAACATTCCTAGGGTGGGGTTAGAGCTGAGGTGGGGTGTGCCTGGATATACACATTTGTTAAATTCTGTACGTGCAAAAATGTAATTGTATAAAAATTACATTTCAATAAAGTTATTTTTTAAAATGTGAGCCTCTCTCACCCCAAAATCCCACTCTTTTTTTTTTTTTTTTTTTGAGGTGGAGTCTCGCTCTGTCAGCCAGGCTGGAGTGCAGTGGCGCGATCTGGGCTCACTGCAAGCTCCGCCTCCCGGGTTCACGCCATTCTCCGGCCTCAGCCTCCCGAGTAGCTGGGATTACAGGCCCCTGCCACCACGACCGGCTACTTTTTGTATTTTTAGTAGAAATGGGGTTTCACCGTGTTAGCCAGGATGGTCTCGATCTCCTGACCTCGTTCGTGATCCGCCCACCTTGGCCTCCCAAAGTGCCGGGATTACAAGCGTGAGCCACTGCGCCCGGCCAATCCCACTCTTTAAAAGGCAGCCAATTACTCTTGGTGAGTATCCTTTTAGACCCTTTTCTGTGTGTGTGTGTGTGTGTGTGTGTGTGTGTGTGTGTGTACGTGTATAAAATCACAAATATATGAAGGTACATATTTTTTACCAAAATGGTAGCAAACTATACAAATTAGTCTCAAACTTCTTCAATTAATAACATATCATGAACCTCTTTACCTAGGGAAAATTTAAAGTGGTCCCTACCCTCTTTAAAAATATCAGTGGGAACCCAAGCTAGTGTGAGGACAAAGGGGGTGCCTTATAAAAGCCACAAAAGAAGGGATGAAAACAGAAAACTTTTATATTGTCAAGATGTTGTAAACAAAGTCAACTAACATGATAAACTGAAACAATTATTGACTGTGGACATGACATACAAGATGTTACATCCATGATGTATAAAGAGGTTCGGATCAAGGAGCGACAGTCCTGTGGAAGCTGGGCGGACTACATAACAGAATCCACAAAGCAAGAAAGTGGAATGGCCAATAAACATATGCAGAGATTCTGGACTAGTAATCAGAGCAGGGTAAACAGAACAACCCATAAGCCAGTTTTTGTTTATCATATTGTGAAAATTTAAAGATGGATGATCTCTACCCCGCACAAGAAATGAGGTGAACAGGTGCTCTTGAAATACCGTAGATGTGAATACAGGTTGACTGAGCCAGTATCTCCATGGCCACCACCGTCGTCCAGGCTGCTGTGGGCTCCAGTCTGAACTATTATAAATGCCCTAGCACCTTTTCTTGCCCAAATCCCATCTGGACACAAATCAGACCCTGCTACACCACTCTTTAAAACCCTTCCATAGTTTTCCTTCTGCTGGGTTTGAACACTGAACGCCATCGCCCAGAGCCTCGAGGCTCTGTGCAGCCTCACTCCCATTTACCTCTTCATCCTCATATAGGCCCTCTTTTGTGTTCCCTTGCCCTTCATCCACACAGGTCACATGCAGCTCACACAGAAAATAATCTAAAAGGATACTCATCAAGAGTAATTGGCTGCCTTTTAAAGAGTGGGATTTTGGGGTGAGAGAGGCTCACATTTTAAAAAATAACTATTGAAATATAATTTTTATACAATTACATTTTTGCACGTACAGAATTTAACAAATGTGTATACCCAGGCACACCCCACCTCAGAGGGGATTTGGCATCCCCTCATCCCAGAAAGTGTGCAGGCAGCGAGTGGGCCGCACTCACAGTCCTAGGAAATCTAAGGGAAAGCTCAGGTCTGTCAATCAATGCCGGCTATTGTTATGACTAGAAAGTGCTTGAAGAATGAGAAGGCATTCAAAAATGAGTTACAGGACTTTAAAACAAAGCTGCTACAGGGTCTTAGCAAGTGAAAGCTCACTGGACATGTCAGGGTTGGCGTCTGGTTGCAAATGTATCAATACCAGGAGATGCTCTGAGCCCTTTCTCGGACTAGAGGCAGGGCAGGGGACACTTTCCTCAACCAACACTGCCCAACCTACCAAACTCCAGAGCTGTACAATCCTAACTCCAGTATGGGCTTTCTGTTCTAGCTCCTCCCTGATGGAGAAATAAGGAGCAAGAATCCTCAAAGGACTGAAAACAAAACAAAACACTAGCTCTGGGGTGAGGCTCCCCAGCAAAGGTGAAATGAAACCAATAAGCTGGAGACAGAGGCGCCAAGAACCACAGTGCCAACGTGCTGGTCTGAATAGAACCTGGAGCCTGCACAATCACTTACACATTTTCTCAAATCTGCCTGTTAAAATCTTTAAAAAAAAAAAAAAAGGAAGAAAAGGGTTCCTTCCACACTTCTGAGAGAGCAGATAAAGAAGTCGGTGTTTCTGAGATCAGGGGCGTGGATGTCTCTCTCAGATTCCCACCGCTAGTTTCAGCAGAACGGCAGAAACGGAGTGCTGTGATCAAAGGTGCCTGCCCCTCTCCTTCATTCTCCCTCACCTCCCGCTCCATTCCTTCCAGAGCAGTTGTCACTGTCTGAAACGATCTTCATTGATTCATATTTTACCGATTTTCTATTCCTCCAATTAGAAAGTAGGCTCCATGGCCGGGCGCGGTGGCTCACGCCTGTAATCCCAGCACTTTGGGAGGCCGAGGCAGGCGGATCACAAGGTCAGGAGATCAAGACCATCCTGGCTAACACGGTGAAACCCCGTCTCTACTAAAAATACAAAAAATTAGCTGGGCGCGGTGGCGGCGCCTGTAGTCCCAGCTACTCGGGAGGCAGAGGCAGGAGAATGGCGGGAACCCGGGAGGCGGAGCTTGCAGTAAGTTGAGATCCAGCTACTGCACTCCAGCCTGGGCGACAGAGCGAGACTCTGTCTCAAAAAAAAAAAAAAAAAAAAAAATAGAAAGTAGGCTCCATGAGGACAATGCTGTCTTGTTCTTCACTGCATCCCTCCTGTCTAGAACAGCATGTCACATAGTACATGCTCAATAAATATTGCTGAATGAAGGTCACATCACATTGAAATGTGGCAGAGAGAGTAAAACATTCAAGGAAAAAGTCAGTGAGCGATATGGCACTGTGCTTCCTCCAGTCTCAGACTGCTTTCATCCAGCGAACATTCGCTGAGCATCGACAACCGGGGCTGCCCCCAAGCCTTCAATCAGTAAGCAGCTCCTTCTCACCAAGTAACAAGCTGTCACCCCATCAATCACACAGCAAAGGCTCCGTCAGAGACTTTATGCCACACTCACATGCAATACACTCACAAACACAATTCAACCCCTCTGCTCCTTTCTGTCCCCAACTTTATTCATCCTTCCACTCTCAGTTTAAATGCAATTTCCTCAGCCGGGATTTCTCACCCACTAATCATCACATCCTGTTCTTTCCCATCATGCACTAACCACACTTTACAACTGCATGTTTTCTTTCTTTCTTTTTTGAGACGGAGTCTCGCTCTGTCGCCCAGGCTGGAGTGCAGTGGCCGGATCTCAGCTCACTGCAAGCTCCGCCTCCCGGGTTCACGCCATTCTCCTGCCTCAGCCTCCTGAGTAGCTGGGACTACAGGCGCCCGCCACCTCGCCCGGCTAGTTTTTTGTATTTTTTTTTTTTTTTTTTAGTAGAGACGGGGTTTCACCATGTTAGCCAGGATGGTCTCGATCTCCTGACCTCGTGATCCACCCGTCTCGGCCTCCCAAAGTGCTGGGATTACAGGCTTGAGCCACCGCGCCCGGCCTCTTTTTTTTTTTTGAGATGGAGTCTTGCTCATCGCCAAGGCTGGAGTGTAGTGGCGCAACCTCGGCTCAATGCAAGCTCCGCCTCCCGGGTTCACGCCATTCTCCTGCCTCAGCCTCCTGAGTAGCTGGGACTACAGGCGCCCGCCACCTCGCCCAGCTAATTCTTTTGTATTTTTAGTAGAGACGGGGTTTCACCGTGTTAGCCAGGATGGTCTCGATCTTCTGACCTCGTGATCCACCCGCCTCGGCCTCCCAAAGTGCTGGGATTACAGGCGTGAGCCACCGCACCCGGCCCAACTGCATGTTTTCATATGCTCCTTTGTTGAGTGACTGTATATCTAAAGACTAAAAGCTACATGAAGCCAGAGATACTATTTTCTCCCCGATTGTATACCCATTAAAATATCACCACATAGTAGTTGCTCAAAAGTTTTCGAGCCAATCAATAAAGGCTTACTTTTTTTCTTTACCCATGGTTCTTGGGAAACGCACTATGTACTTCAAAGCTGCTGTCAGTAGGCTGGACACCTGAAGGATATGGTGGAAACAGTGGTAATTGTTGAGGCAGATCATACTAATTGGATCATTATGTATACTGGTGGATACTTTTGGAGAAGTCACATTTAACTTATCTGGGTTTGCCTTCCTATCTATAAGATCTAGAGACTGAACTAGATCAGCTCTAAAGGCTCCTTCTAAGATTGCAAATGACCCAGTGGCGATTAAAGAAGAAAGCAGGTTACCAAGAATGGTATATCTTGGGGTAGGTTAGCCTGGGTGATCTTGCTGTAAATCTTTTATACTTCCCGTGAAGCATGAGTTTTGGCTACTTGACAAGAGGCACAAATCATGGGTCTCAGTTCCGTCCTGTGTGAGGCTCCCTCAGCATTCTATTGCCCCAGCCAACTGATAGCACAAAATTTCCACTTTCTTAAAATTGCAACTCCAAGCGAAAGACTACAGAGGCCCCCTTTAAATCTTCAAAAGAGCCAAACCATGATTCATTAAAACATTAAGGCCAACTTACCTTGATTCGAGGCATAGTAACTGTAGGTGGCTTTGCTTCAGCCACAAAACTGTGAGATGCTCCTTTTTCCACAAGATAAGTTGTGTAGGGCATAAATTTCACACCCTTTGATCCAAACACAAAATCATCTCTCAAGGCATCTATCAGAACAATAACAACTTTACTGAAGAGAGGTGATGGCAGCGTGGTCCAGTTAGAACTGGCTCCTAAGTGTTTGAAAGAAAAAAAGGAAATTGAACTTTGAACTTTCCTAAGCATTCAAGCACCTCCACAATCTAGCTTCTACCTACTTCTCCAGCACATATCCTGCCATATCTATATAACCCAACCCAAAAGGAGGAGACTTGTACTTGGTAGGTAGTGCTGCCGGGAATGGACGGGGGTTAACAGGAGTAATCTCAGGGACCCACAGTAGTAAGCAGTTAATTATCCTTAGTAAGGCCGGGCGCGGTGGCTCAAGCCTGTAATCCCAGCACTTTGGGAGGCCGAGGCGGGCGGATCACAAGGTCAGGAGATCGATACCACAGTGAAACCCCGTCTCTACTAAAAATACAAAAAATTAGCCGGGCGCGGTGGCGGGCGCCTGTAGTCCCAGCTACTCAGGAGGCTGAGGCAGGAGAATGGCGGGAACCCGGGAGGCGGAGCTTGCAGTGAGCCGAGATCGCGCCACTGCACTCCAGCCTGGGCAACAGCGTGAGACTCCGTCTCAAAAAAAAAAAAAAAAAAAAAAAAAAAAAAAAAAAAAATTATCCTTAGTATAGTGAGGAGTACCAGGGCAGGGGAATCCCTACGTAAGCGTCCTGGGATGGGACATTTAGGGAGCTTGACCTAAAACCCAGAGCTGCAAGAATGGGATGGCTGGGTGTTTATATACTGCGTTTCGCGGTCAGCGGCTGGTGTGTGCACGTGGTCCAGAACCAGGGCGCCTTTACTTGCTGTATATGGCTGGGTAGATGAAGACTAGGAAGGGGCCTAACGCAGAAAGGCCCTAGTGCCTTAGCCACTAGGCAGGGAAAACACCTTGGAGAACGTAAGAGACCCAAACGCGAAGGGATCGGCAGGGGTCTTATCTGTAGTGTGCTAGGGGGCAAAAAGGGCGCCTGGAACAGGCAGTGACCCAAAGGCTCCTCAGGAGAGGGGCGGGGGCTCTGGACGAGTAGAGCTGGAGAGGCCGGATCCCAGGTATGGACACAGCTTACTCTGTGGTGATCAGGAAGGAAGGTCGAAGTGGGGCCAGTAGAGGTGGTTGCCACAAAGTTGTAAGAATACAGAAAAGAGACGCTGGAGCGGTTAAAAAAAAAAATTCTGGGGTGGGGACCATAACGGGAGACCACCGGGGAGCGCCGAGAAGAAATCCGAGCAGTGACGCTCAGAAAAAGGGTCTTCTAGGGGATGTGGGGTCAGGGGAGCGGAGATGCTGGGGAGGGGTCCGTACCAGCCGAGGGTTCGGGCGCTGGGGGCTCTGCTCCGTGTACCGCCCTCGCAGAGGAACGAACGGGAGCCGGAAAGAATCCCCGAAGGAAGACTGCGATCCCTAGCACCTCGATCGCTACGCAACAGGTAGCGAAAGTCCCGGAGCCCAGCCGCATCGTGGACACGCCAGGCAGGATGCGGAACCGACCCCACCTGGAGCTTCGCCCTGCTGCACCCGCGCTTCCGGCTCCAGGTAGCCGCCTCTAAGCAAGAACGCCAGGCCTTACCGTCGCAGCCACAGTGGCGTCACGTCCGCCGGCGGGCCACAGTGACGCGTCACTTTCGCCGGCGCGCCAAAGCGGCGTCACGCTGGAAATACGCCCGGCGGGCGGTGATCCAGGCTCTCTGCGGCGGCCTTCCCGGCGAGTCCGCGGTGGGCGCAGCCCACTGCGAGGTACAAGGTTTTAGAATTTTTTCAATTTGGAAAGCCGGGCTCAGTGGCTCACGCCTGTAATCCCAGCACCTTGGGAGGCCGATGCGGGCGGATTCACGAGGTCAAGAGATGGAGACCTTCCTGGCTAACATGGTGAAACTACAAAAAATTAGCCGGGCGTGGTGGCGGCGCCTGTAGTCCCAGCTACTCAGGAGGCTGAGGCGGGAGAATGGCGTGAACCCAGGAGGTGGAGCTTGCAGTGAGCCCAGATCGGGCCACTGCACTCCAGCCTGGGCGACAGAGCAAGACTCCGCCTCACAAAAAAAAAAAAAAAAAAAAAAGTTTATTTGAAAATTTTATTTTTTAATGGACACATTGTAAAGGCACATATTTATGGGCACGATTTGATGTTCAGATAAATATATGTTGTTGTCTTAATTTAATTTAGGAGAGCTAAATAATTAAACAGGCCAAAGTACATAAGAAAGCAGCAGGCTTTTATTGCAAATATGCACACACTCTTGGGGTAGGTTCTCCAGTCCTCAGGTATGGGGCCAGGGAAGCCCACCGGCCTCTGCCGGGGAACTTTTATGCATTGGTACTGGAAGGGGGAGGGCAGTGGGCGGGATAAGGGCGTGATAGGGGCGTCTCAGTAGGCATGGCCGGGTAAGTTTGATTTCTTCGGATTGAGGTCACCTGGCCGAAGCTCTGTTGCCCTGCACTTTCCCGGCGCGGGAAAGTTGGTGATGAACAACACGGAAGCAATCGGGACTGTGCCATGTTCACCTTCCTCCATTTTGGTCCCTTCTCCCTCACCCAAACAGTCTAACCTCTTATTAATTGTAGGAATTTGGGGCGCCATTGTCAGTCTGGCTGTTTCCTGCTGTTAAGGGGCGTAGTTAGGGTCTGAGGTTGGCAGTTGGGTGTAGGGATGCAGGAGCATTTGGTTGAAGGTGACTGGGTGATTTCTTGGACCCTAGCTCGGAGAAATTTTATTAGAATGGGAGCAAAGCATAATATAAGACAGAGGATTAGTATGGGAATTAGGAATGGAAGCATCTGCTGTACTACAGGCAGCAGCGATACCAACAGTTTAAGGGGGCATTAAATTGTTGAAGCTCCTTTTTGATTTTGTTTAACGTTTGGACGTTGGTGTCAACCAGGCCTAATCCATTTATGTAGTAGCAACACTCCTCTCCTAGGGAGAGGCATGCTCCTCCTTTTTCAGCAGTAAGAAGATCTAATGCCCGCCTATTTTGTGCTGCTACCTGGGCTACTGAGGTGATTTGACGTTGTAAAGAGGCTAGGCTTTCAGCTGAAGCCTCTATGGCTGCTTGGACCTGAGTGGAGAGGGTCTGTGTGGATTGAATCGAGTGGGTGAGGGCCCCTGTTCCAAGTCCTGAGGCTACTAGGGACGATGCTAGGGAAACCCCGATAACTAAGGGAAGAAAAATGGCCCGTTTTTGGATTGTATTGCTGGAAGTGGTAAGCTGGGAAGCTAGCTCGGACAATTCTCCTTCGCCATATAGGGTTAAAGTAGGCACTAAAGACACCGGAATACAAAGGGATTGGGTGATGGAGGTGTGGTTAAGAGTTTTAGATAAGGCTGGGCGCGGTGGCTCAAGCCTGTAATCCCAGCACTTTGGGAGGCCGAGACGGGCGAATCACGAGGTCAGGAGATCGAGACCATCCTGGCTAACACAGTGAAACCCCGTCTCTACTAAAAAATACAAAAAATTAGCCGGGCGAGGTGGCGGGCGCCTGTAGTCCCAGCTACTCGGGAGGCTGAGGCAGGAGAATGGCTAAACCCGGGAGGCGGAGCTTGCAGTGAGCTGAGATCCGGCCACTGCACTCCAGCCTGGGCGACAGAGCGAGACTCCGTCTCAAAAAAAAAAAAAAAAAAAAGTTTTAGATAAAGTTTGGTCACACCAGAAGTAGCCGCCAACAGGAGCCATCTGGGTCCCGCTGGGAGCTTGGGTATGATTACACCAGGAAGGGTTGGGAGTAGAGTAGCAGAAAGGAAGGGTTTGACTTTCTGGATGGTGGTATAATGAGACTTGAGGTAAGGACGTTGCTTGAGAGGAGCTGGTAGGGTTGGTGGTGATATTGAAAGCGGCTGGTAGAGGGACCACCACTAAGGGAGGTTTCCCGAGTGCAGCGCAGAGGAAGCAGTGGGAGAGGTTTTTCAGTCCAACTGCCTGTGTCAAGTTAAGTCCGTGGCGAATAAGTGTCAACCATGAGAATGGGTCCTCATTGTTAGGGGGTAATGGGTCCTCATTGTTAAGGGGGCTTAACTGTTTTTGTAGTTTTTGTTCATGAGATTTTATGGCTGAGGTTAAATTTTGTAAATTTTGTAGGGCCTGTACACCTTTAGGGAGATGTACTTGCTGTATGTATACTCTCTACCTGGATGATTGTGGTGGGATATGAGGAAACAGATGATGCATATAGTCCACCTTTAACTCCCTGGGCCCACCAGGGGTCCCAGGGATCCTTAATATGAAGAGTATATTTGCCTGATGTTAAATTTCTTGTAAAAGGTCGATCTTTGGGGGTACAATAACCATTCTCACACAGTGGGGCCAACTTATGGATGTTGCAATAGTTGTATGGACACCCCAGGTTGGTTTCTTGCCAGTAATTTTTACAATTATATTCAGTTTGGTCGTACAAGAAACATATGACTGGGCGGTCATAGTTGCCGACGGAACCTAGGTCAAATTTAAGGGAGAGGGCAGCTTGATAGCCCTGGGGGGAGCAATCTGCAGTGCCTTGCATGGCTGAGTGTACCTGGTTGTTTGTAGACCAGATTTCAGTTGTAGAGAATCTCCATATAAACTTAGGATTAGTAGGAGTAACTAGGGGAATTAGAGTAAACCATAATAATGGTAACGAAGGTGTAGAGGGTAAGTTCGACATTGCTGAAATCACAAAGGGCACCCTGCCAAACTAGGTCTTCTATGAGAGTGAAAAGTCGGGAGACCCACTGGTTGGGGGATGGGTCGGGAAGGAGGGTATCTATGGGGTTTATGAGGGAAAAGTCAGTTAAGTTAAGATGAAGAATAGTGAGGAAACGGAAAAATTTGAGGAGGGTGTGGCTCATCTAACTTGTTTCTGTCTCGGTTATTTTTAGACGGGTGGGTGACAGTTGGGTGGACTGCCACTTAGCCTGAGGGGGCTGGGCTGTCTTCAACTGGGTAATATGGACCCAGGAACCGAGACCTAGAAGCTTGGCTGCTGTAGAAGTGGTGAGAATTACTGTGTATGGGCCTTTCCACCTAGGAGTAAGGCCCTTTGCATGTAGATCCTTGAGTAGAACCTGATCACCTGGAGAAAGGGCCAAGGGGGTGTCTGGATTTCCTTGTGTAGGTGGGGGAAGTGACTTTTCGGTGTGTTCTCTAAGTAATTGTCTTAAGAGAGAGAGATAGGGCAAGTAGGGTGCCAGCGGTGTGGGAAGAATAGGAAGTTCTCGTAATGCAAGAGGGCCCTCGTAAACTAGTTCAAATGGGCTGAGGCCTGTAGGGCTTCTAGGTGTCGCCCATAGTCTGGTAAGGGCAAGGGGAAGTAGGGTTACCCACGATTGATGTGTCTCTATGGAAAGTTTGGTTAGTTGTTGCTTGATGAGTCCATTGGCCCACTCAGCCTTTCCAGATGACTGGGGATGTTATGGAACATGTAGCTTCCAGGTAATGCTGAGAGAATCCTCCACCAGTTGGATTACTCTGGAAATGAAGGCCAGACCATTATCAGATTGGATTGATTGGGGAAGCCCGAAGCGTGGTATGATTTGTTCTATAATTATGGTAGCCACAATGGATGCACTTTCCCCCATAGTGGGGAAGGCCTCTATCCACCCTGAGAAGGTATCTACTAAAGTGAGTAGGTAGCGGAGTCTTTTGTGTCTAGGCATATGGGTGAAGTCAATTTGCCAATCCTCTCCGGGTTGATGCCCTCTAAGCTGATGGCTTGGGTGTATGTTGCGTATTGCCCCTTGAGCGTTTGCCTTTAGGCAGATTAGACACTGTTGGCCGATTTTTTTGAGGTGAGAGAGAAGGGATGGACACTCAATGATGGGATATAAAAAATTATATAGAGCTTGGTGCCCAATGTGTAGGGAGTTGTGGATGTCTCTTAGGATTTTTTGCGTTTGAGCTTCAGGGAGGACAACACGGTTCTGGATAAAGATCCATTGGGTAGGCGTTATGGTTGCTTGTGGGTTTTGTAAAAGTCTACTTTTTTCTTCTGAGGAATAGGAAGGGGAGTATTGGGGGTTTAGGAAACAGATAGATTGGGAATTTTTTGTGGGGAGTGCTATCGATTTTGCTGTGGCATCGGCCAAGTGGTTACCTTGGGCAATTGGATTGGTAGGCCTTTGATGTCCTTTGCAATGAATGATAGCCACCTCCTTAGGGGAGGTTAGAGCTTGTAGTAACAGTTGGATTTGCCTGCCATTTATAATGGGAGTTCCTTTGGTGGTTAAGAATCCCCGCTCCTGCCAGAGTGCAGAGTGTGTATGTGCTATCATGTGTGCATACTTAGAGTCAGTATATTAACAGTTTTTCCCTCAGATAGATGGAGTGCTCTGGTTAAGGTAGTGAGTTCTGCCTTTTGTGAGGTTGTGCCTAATGGTAGATGTTTAGCCTCTATTACTTGGGTGTTAGTGACTACTGCATATCCTGCATGTTTGTTTCTGTGGGGATCAGTAAAGGAGCTTCCATCCACAAAGAATGTTAGTTGTGGATTTGGGAGGGGTTGGTCCTGTAAGTGGAGATGAGTTGGGGGGACTGACTGAATGACCTCAGGACAGGAATGTTCTGGGGCATGTGGGGTATTTGGGGTAGGCAGGAGAGTGGCCGGGTTAAGGGGGGAACAGGTGGCTAATTTAATGTCAGGGCTTTCTAAAAATAGGACATGAAATAATTGTATACGGGAAGGAGTGAGATGACTGATGCACTTGTGGGAAATTAGATCTTGGAGGCGATGTGTGGAATGGACGGTGAGGGGACCTTTTTTTTTTTTTTTTTTTTTTTTTTTGAGACGGGGTCTCGCTCTGTCACCCAGGCTGGAGTGCAGTGGCTGGATCTCAGCTCACTGCAAGCTCCGCCTCCCGGGTTCACGCCATTCTCCTGCCTCAGCCTCCCGAGTAGCTGGGACTACAGGCGCCCGCCACCTCGCCCGGCTAGTTTTTTGTATTTCTTAGTAGAGACGGGGTTTCACCGTGTTAGCCAGGATGGTCTCGATCTCCTGACCTTGTGATCCACCCGTCTCGGCCTCCCAAAGTGCTGGGATTACAGGCTTGAGCCACCGCGCCCGGCCTGAGGGGACCTTTTAAGGTAAGTTTTAAGGCTTCTTTGGTTAGTTCTGCTGCCGCGGCTAGAGCTCGTAGACAGGTTGCCACCCTTGCACCGTGGTGTCTAGCTGCTTGGAGAGATAACCAACTGGTCTAAAGGTTGTTCCTATTGGTTGAGCCAAGAGGCCCATGGCTACTTTTTGGCGTTCATCAGTGAAGAGATAAAACGGGTATTGGGGGTTAGGCAATGAGAGAGTGGGGGCTGACAGCAGACACGACTTAAGGCGTATAAAAAGAGTAGTGATTAGTTTTGGATTGGACAGGGGTCCTGTTGGGGACTCTTTTGCAGCCTGGTAAAGGGGCTTGGCCAGGACCCCAAAATTTGGGATCCAATGTCGAAAGAATCCTACCAATCCTAAAAAAGATAAGATTTCTTCTCCGTTGGTTGGGGGGTGGGGTGAGGTCCTGAATAAGACTTAATCTGTCTATAGTAAGGGACTTGGACACAGGAGTAAGTTCTATACCTAAGTATATAACCGCAGGGAGACAAAGTTGGGCCTTTTGTTTGGTGACTCTGTAACCTAGCCCTCCTAAATAATTAAGGAGGAGGGCGGTGTCCTGTAGGGAGATATCATGTGAAGGGCTACACAGAAGTAAATCATCAACATACTGGATAATTGTGCTAGAACTGATTGGGCACTGGGCCAGATCTTTGGCCAATGCCTGTCCAAAAAAATGGGGGCTGTCCCGGAAGCCCTGGGAGAGGACTGTCCAGGTTAACTGAGTAGACATATGGGTTTTGGGGTCTTCCCAAGTAAAGGCAAACAGAAAATAGCAGTCAGGGTGTAATGGAATGGAAAAGAATGCATCCTTTAAATCAAGGACCGTGAAGTGAGAGGTTTTGGGAGGTATACGGGATAAAAGGGTATATGGGTTTGGGACCACCGGGTGAAGGGGTGGCCTGCCCCTCCACACCTGTGGGCATTTCTCATTAGGTGGAATGAGAGACTTGAGAAAAGAAATGAGACACAGAGACAAAGTATAGAGAAAGAAAAAGTGGGCCCAGGGGACCTGCGCTCAGCTTACTGAGGACCCACGCCGGCAGGTCTCTGAGTTCCCTTAGTATTTATTGATAATTATCTTTACCATCTTAAAGATAAGGGAGTGGCAGGACAATAGGATCATCGAAGGGAGAAAATTAGCAGTAAGACATATGGACAAAGATCTCTGTGACATAAATAAGTTCAAAGGAAAATGCTGTGCCTTGATATGCATATGTAAACATCTCCACAAACCTCTTAGCAGCATTGCTCCAGCAAGTCCTGCCAGCAAGTCCCACCTTATGCCATAAGGCGGTTTTCTCCTATCTCAGTAAACAGAGCATACAATTGGGTCTCACACAGAGATGTTCCATTGCCCAGGACGGGCAGGATTTTTAACCAGCAAGCTGCCTTCAGGCACTTGTTTAACAAAGACACATCCTGCACAGCCCAAAATCCATTAAACCTTGAGTCACCACAGCACATGTCTCTTGCAAGGACAAGGTTGGGGGTAGGGTCACAGATTAACAGCATCTCAAATACGGAACAAAATGGAGTCTCTTATGTCTACTTCTTTCTATATAGACACAGTAAGAGGCTGATCTCTCTTTCTTTTCCCCACATTTCCCCCTTTTCTTTTCAACAAAACCACCATTGTCATCATGGCTCGTTCTCGTTGGTCACTGTCTCTTTGCAACTGTTGGGTATACCTGCCTACTAACAGCAGACAGAATAGGCACAGAAGGATTAATATGAAATTTACAACAGTAGTACTTTAGATGGTCTTAACGGAAGTGACAGGGTTAAGATTTGCGAGGCCATCAGCGACTCCTGCAATTGCCTCAGTTTCTGGTACCAATACATAGATCACATACTTCACAAAGTAATAAAATATCACAAAGCAAGTGGAGGCAGGATGAGATCACAGGATGGCGTTAAAATTAAAATTAAGATTGCTAATGAAATTCTGGGCATGCATTGTCATTGATAACATCTTATCAGGAAATAGGGTTTGAGAGCAGACAACCTGTCTGACCAAAATTTATTAGGTGGGAATTTCCTCGTCCTAATAAGCCTGGGAGCACTACAGGAGACCGGGGCTTATTTCATCCCTTCCGCTTCAACCGTAAAAGGCGGCACGCTTCCAAGGGGGTCCTTTACAGGCCTACCCTCAGAGCGCATTCTCTTTCTCAGGGATGTTCCTTGCTGAGAAAAAGAATTCAGCGATATTTCTCCTATTTGCATAAGAAAAGAGAAGAAATATGGCTCTGTTCCGTCCGGCTCACCAGCGGCCAGTTCAAGGTTGCCTCCCTTGTTCCCTGAACATTGCTGTTACCCTGTTCTTTTTTCAAGATGCCCAGATTTCATATTGTTCAAACACACATGCTCTATAAACAATTTGTGCAGTTAAGGCAATTATCACAGGGTCCTGAGGTGACATATATCCTCCTCAGTTTACAAAGAAGGTGATGGGATTAAGAGATTAAAGTAAAGACATAGGAAATTACAAAAGTATTAATCTTGTAGAACTAATAAATGTCCATGAAATCTTCACATTTTATGTTTTTCTGCCGTGGCTTTAGCCAGTCCCTGCATTCAAGGTCCCTGACTTCCCGCAACATTTTCCCTCCCTTTTCCTCTATATAAATGTGCCATGGCGATGAAGGCTTGCTCATTCTCTCGATTTTGACGCAGGATTCTTCAACTGGTACGGCACACTAAAAACAAGCCGATTAAACAGAGACACATAGGCCGGGCGCGGTGGCTCAAGCCTGTAATCCCAGCACTTTGGGAGGCCAAGACGGGTGGATCACGAGGTCAGGAGATTGAGACCATCCTGGCTAACACGGTGAAACCCCGTCTCTACTAAAAAATACAAAAAACTAGCCGGGCGAGGTGGCGGACACCTGTAGTCCCAGCTACTCGGGAGGCTGAGGCAGGAGAATGGTGTGAACCCGGGAGGCGGAGCTTGCAGTGAGCTGAGATCTGGCCACTGCACTCCAGCCTGGGCGACATAGCAAGACTCCGTCTCAAAAAAAAAAAAAAAAAAAAAACAGAGACACATAATTCCAAAATTTACTGCAGTAGAGTTCCCAGTAGACTTCAAGTTGTGGGGTTTAATCCATGAAGATTTTTTGCCACTTGATCTAATGCCTCAGTTCTAGGCACAGTATTTAAGTGACTTTGAGAGGCTTCAAAAATTTGTTCTTTTAATTTAGAAATGTCTAAAGTGAGATTATCTTCTCTTCCCTGTAGATGGCATCTAACCATGTCCCAGTGATGTTTAGGCTCATTATAAACTTGGGGTGTAATACAAAAATCTGACGTATTCCAGTCACACTGTAACTGGAAACGATGTTCCAAGCTCATGAGTCTATCTCCCATCCAAATGACTGTTTGTCTAAGATCATTAATTTGATTTGCCAATTTTTGATCGGTACCAGATTGTGAATTCCACAACCTTGTGGAATTCTTTTGCCAATTGTCAACAAAGCTTACTGTCTGAACAGAAGAGTGCAATGCAACTCCTGCCACAGTGGCTGTAGCTGTGACTGCAATTAATCCCATAATCACTGCAATTAAAGTAAAAATGAATCTTTTGGATCTATTTAAAATGACTTTTAATACTTCAGTCAAAATATGGATGGATGGTGAGGCCTCCCTTGGTCGGTCCATGGACACAGGGATCCACACGCCTTCTCTTGCTCTCACTAGCAGAGGATGGTGCTGCCAATCAAAAGTCGAATCAATGCAAGTAAACAATCTGCAATTTTCACAAGTTATAGTTTGGGAGTCTGGTTTAATAACTATATTTCCTATGACTAACATATAAGGGGGCTTTACACAACTTTGTAAAGGAACTGTTAGACTGGAATTTAGGTTGATAGAATAAAATGGCTTATAATATCTTGTTTCTATAGTTTGATTTCCAGACCAAATTCTAAGGCGGTAAGAAGCTACAGTAGCCGGGCGCGGTGGCTCACGCCTGTAATCCCAGCACTTTGGGAGGCCGAGGCGGGCGGATCACAAGGTCAGGAGATCGAGACCATCCTGGCTAACACGGTGAAACCCCGTCTCTACTAAAAATACAAAAAAATTAGCCGGGCGTGATGGCGGGCGCCTGTAGTCCCAGCTACTCAGGAGGCTGAGGCAGGAGAATGGCGGGATCCCGGGAGGCGGAGCTTGCAGTAAGCGGAGATCGCGCCATTGCACTCCAGCCTGGGGGACAGAGCGAGACTCCATCTCAAAAAAAAAAAAAAAAAAAAGCTACAGTAAGCCTCCATAATTCTGGATGTTCGGGACCCAAAACAGGACTTATTATTTTTGATCTTGAAGTAGAGATTCCCTTTTCTCCCCATATCAAAGAGTAGAAAGACTGTAATTTTTTGTGCTTATGTTTGTCTAAATTTTCTGTTAAGTCACTATCAACAGTTGGACTCACTAGTGCACTGGGACAGAATTGAGTTTGTCCTGCGCAATTGTGGTAGAATTGACCTCGAGGTGCCCAATCTATAACAGTTCCGAATGTATTGTTTTGTAATATCACCGCACTATCAGCCACACATTCTTCCCAAACTAAATATTTTGATTCTTTGGAAATCTCGTTGGGGCAAGGTTTCCCTTTTGGCCTAAATTTTAATGATCTTTGATAAGAAAAGTCTTGTAAATAGTTTACCTGTAGTTTGAGTGACATTCCGCTTACCATGTGATAAGTAAATCTACTGGTGGGACTGACAGTAGGTACTTCTACCAACCAATTTTGGATTGCAGGCATTAAACATCCTGGTGCTCTCCCTAGGCAAATAGGAGGATAACGATACCCAATGGAAATATTTATCATCGTTCCTTCTTCCTCTGGTTTGGCAGGGTAACGATCATCTGTGGGACCAGGTACCCACACACTATTATTAACATATACTTCAATAGGATTATCCATCCATGTGACTGCCCGAATTAAGGGCTGGAAAGGCACATAGGCCCAATAGGTATAATTAGCTGCAGCTGCTCCTGCAGGCATGGGGAGACTTACCACCGTTGATACAATCATTAAAGCTGTAAGCAGCATTTTTTCTGGGGTTTGTGTCACCTTTGTGCTAGCTAGGCTTTTTTCAGCTAATGGTGTCAGCTTCTTTAACTGTGCCCAGGTCGACAGCACCGCCTTCTTGGTGCGTGGTGACTTCATCTGTTCTGGTATCACCTCTTGGTTCATCATGCGAGTCAATGGTGCTCGATTGCGGTGTTTCCATCTCCGTGGAGGCGCTTTTCTTTACATCTCCGATGGGTTCATTGTAGAACTTCAAATGTCTAGTGGGTATCCAAACAGGAAGCTGATTTTCTCCTGGTGAAACACAAACAAAACCTCTTCCCCAGGTTATCACCTTCCTTATTTCCCATGTCTTATTTTTGTTGTCTTTCCACCAAATCAGTTTTCCTTCATGTGGACTGTTCTTTTTACCAGTAAGATATTGTTCTGCAGAAGTAGTAGTCTGATTTCTATAAATGTTTAAAAAATTTAAAGTATTTAAATTTTTAGTATAATATATAATTTAAATTTATATAATTTAAATTTAAAGTATAAAAATTTAAAGTGCTAGATTAAGCTGCATCTGAGGAGTGGTGCACTCCTTACTGTCTCTCCCTTCTTTTTGTTTAACTAACTGAGTTTTGAGTGTTCTATTTGTTCTTTCAACTATGGCCTGTCCTTGGGAATTATAAGGAATTCCCGTTGTATGTGTAATATTCCACTGATTTAAGAATTTTTGGAAAGCTTTACTACAATAACCTGGTCCATTGTCAGTTTTAATTTTTTCTGGAACTCCCTTTACAGCAAAACAAGATAATAAATGTTTTTTAACATGGGAAGTACTTTCTCCTGTTTGGCATGTTGCCCATATGAAATGTGAATAAGTATCAACTGTTACATGAACATATGATAATTTTCCAAATGAAGGCACATGGGTAACATCCATTTGCTGTAATGCATTAGGACACAGACCTCTGGGATTAATATTCTTTGACTATTTAAGTTGGGATATCTTAGGCTGGGCGCGGTGGCTCACGCCTGTAATCCCAGCACTTTGGGAGGCCGAGGCGGGTAGATCACGAGGTCAGGAGATCGAGACCATCCTGGCTAACACGGTGAAACCCTGTCTCTACTAAAAATACAAAAAATTAGCCGGGCGTGATGGCGGGCGCCTGTAGTCCCAGCTACTCGGGAGGCTGAGGCAGGAGAATGGCGTGAACCCGGGAGGCAGAGCTTGCAGTGAGCCGTGATCGCGCCACTGCACTCCAGTCTGGGCGACAGAGCGAGACTCCGTCTCAAAAAAAAAAAAAAAAAAAAAATAAGTTGGGATATCTTAGGATAGAGAACAAATTTGACATGGCATAAGTAGGAATGCCTAGAGTTGGCTGAATCCAATTAATATCACCTAACAATTTTTGAAAGTCATTTAATGTTTTTAATGTGTCTTTTCTTATTTCTATTTTTTGTGGCTTAATTTTTCTATTTTCTATCTGCATCCCTAAATAATGAAAAGGAGCAGAGGTTTGGATCTTATCAGATGCTATTGTCAGTCCTGCGTTGGCAACCTCTGCTTGCAGAAATGTGTAACAGTCAATTAATTTGTCTCTTGTTTCTGCAGCACATAAAATATCATCAATATAGTGAATGATACAACAATCGGAAAATTTGTCTCTAACTGGTTGAAGGACTTGACCTACGAAAGTTTGACAAATAGTTGGACTATTAAGCATTCCCTGAGGTAATACTTTCCACTGACTATTAAGCATTCCCTGAGGTAGTACTTTCCACTGAAACCTGGTGGCTGGTTCTTTATTATTTATGGCTGGTATAATAAAGGCAAATTTTTCACAATCTTGCTCTGCCAAAGGAATGGTAAAAAAGCAGTCCTTTAGATCAATTATAATTAAAGGCCAGTCTTTTGGGATCATGGCTGGAGAGGGCAGTCTGGGTTGAAGAGGCCCCATGGCTTGAATTACAGCATTTATGTCTCTTAAGTCCATTAACATACGCCATTTGCCTGATTTTTTCTGAATTACAAATACAGGAGAATTCCAGGGTAAGAATGAAGGCTCAATGTGTCCTTTTTCTAACTGTTCCTTTGCTAATAAATGTAAAGCCTCCAGTTTTTGTTTTGGTAGTGGCCACTGATTTACCCATACCGGTTTTTCTGTTTTCCAAGTTAATGGAATGGGTTTAGGAGGCTCTACAGTGGCCACCCCTAAAAAGGATGCCCTATTCCTTTTCTTTCTTGATTTTTCTCAGTCTCAATTGGGACTTTAATGCCATTTTCATTTTTTCCTAACCCCTTTCCTGGTATATATCCCATCTTAGTCACGATTTTTTGACTCATGGGGCTGTATAATCTGGAGCGGGCATAACAATTTCTGCATCTCATTGTTGTAATAAATCTCGACCCCATAGATTAACAGGAATTGAAGTAATCATTGGCTGAACAGTACTTTCTTGATTATCTGGCCCTAAACAATGTAAAATCATTGTACTTTCATACACTTCTGAAGCTGTGCCTATGCCGACAAGTCTTGTAACAGCCTTTTGTTTAGGCCAATTTTTTGGCCACTGATTTAAAGCAATGACAGAGGTATCTGCTCCAGTGTCTACCAACCCTTCAAACTGTTTTCCTTGAATAATGGCCTTACACACAGGTCTGCTCTCAGAGACCAGACTTGCCCAATATGCAGCCTTTCCTGCCGAATCAGTGCTTCCAAACCCTCCTGTTCTTTTTATCTCACTGTTTCCAACTTTAATATAAGGTAGGAGTAATAATTGAGCAATCCTGTCTTCTGGACTGGCACTCCAAGGAACTGAGGAACTAATAACCAGTTGAATTTCGCCTTTATAGTCTCAATCAACCACACCAGTATGAATTTGAACTCCCTTTAGATTTAAACTTGATCTTCCTAAGATTAGTCCTACAGTCCCCTCAGGCAATGGGCTGTATACCCCTGTGGGGATTTTTCGTGGAGGCTCCCCTGGAAGCAGAGAGACTGCTTGTATGGTACATAAATCTACTGCTGCACTGCCACTTGTGGCGGGGGATAATTGCCCTATTGTGATAACTGGCTTATTCGCTGAGGCACTTGTGACAGTGGGGGTTGTTGTTCCTGAAAACCCTGAGGAACAAAGGGCTGAATTTGGAATGCCCCAGTTTGTTGCGGGGCCTGAGGCTGACCCCTCCACTCATTTCCCTATTCCTAATAGTTGATCTGCATCTATGTTAACTGGAGGATTGGCAGTCCTATTTCTTCAGACCTGTACTTCGGACAGTGGTTGCCCATTTTTATCAAATTTAGAACAACATTGATTACCCCAATGTTTTCCCTTTTTACATCTTGTACATAGGCCAGGTGGCTCTTTATCTGTTGTTGTAGTAGCTTGAGTAGTTACATTTTGTTTATTTGAGACTAGGCAATTCTTTTTTAGATGACCAATTTGACCACAATTATAACATCTTCCCCCAAATGTTCTAACTTGTCCTCCTAAAGCAACTCCTGTGATTGCTTGAGCCATAAGCATAGCTTTATGCATAGCTCCTCCAATTCCATCACAGGCTTCAACGTACTCTGAGATTACATCTGATCCTGTGGGAACCCTTCCTTTTAATGGCTTAATGGCTGATTGACAATCAGGATTGGCGTTTTCATATGCCATCAACTCCACTATGACCTTACGGGCCATCAACTCCACTATGACCTTACGGGCATTCTCATCGGTAATCTACTTTTGAGCAGCATCTTGAAGTCTTGCTACAAAATCAGGATAGGGCTTTTTAGAGCCTTGTCTTATTGTATTAAAGGAGGGGCAGGGGGTTCCTGGGTCTTGGATTTTCTCCCAGGCCCTAAGGCAGATAGCCCTAATTTGCTCAATGGCCTCATTTGGCATTATTACTTGTTGGTCAACAGTGCTCCAATTTTGACCTATTCCTTATAGTTGATCTGCATCTATGTTAATTGGAGGATTGGCAGTCCTATTTCTTCGGACCTGTACTTGTGCCCCATTGCAGGGGCCTTTGAAAACAGTATGCTGAGAATAGATAGGGCTCAAGGACAGTATCTCCAATTGAACTTTTAATGAACTCCCGTAGGCGCCAAGAAGGCGGGCAGATAAGGAAGAGCATAGAGACAAGGAACTGAGTAGAAGGTTACATCTGGGAAAAGAAAGTTTGTTTTGCATTGCGTTCTTTTTTTTTTTTTTTTTTTTGAGACGGAGTCTCGCTCTGTCGCCTAGCCCAGGCTGGAGTGCAGTGGCGCGATCTCGGCTCACTGCAAGCTCCGCCTCCCGGGGTCACGCCATTCTCCTGCCTCAGCCTCCCGAGTAGCTGGGACTACAGGCGCCCACAACCGCGCCCGGCTAATTTTTTTGTATTTTTAGTAGAGACGGGGTTTCACCGTGGTCTCGATCTCCTGACCTTGTGATCCGCCCGCCTCGGCCTCCCAAAGTGCTGGGATTACAGGCGTGAGCCACCGCGCCCGGCCGCATTGCGTTCTTTATGGAGTATAAATAAAGTGAGGTGGAGGCTTTGAGCGCAGGGCCGCCATGTTCTCTGTTTGTCTTTGTCTTTTGTGTCTGTTCATTCTCCACCACCCCCGGCACGGACCCCAATACCCCATCAATCCACCAAGTCTTAAATTGTAAAAATTGAGAGGGTAAGAGTGATTTTGCCAGAATCTCCCAATCATAAGGAATGAGTCTATGTGTAAGGAGAGTTGGGTCCATACTGTTTTACTCCCTCTTTCATTTCTTTTAGCATTTTTACAGAAAAGGACTGATATCTGGCTTCAGCTACGGGAGGCTCTCCCTCTTGGGCCCCTTCTCCAGGTGATCTTGCTTCTAATATTACTGGGAATTGCCACGCCTCAATATCTCCTTGTTTTCTTGCCTCATCAATAATTTTATATAATGCACTACCCTGTGTACTAGGCAGTGCTGCAGGATTAAGTCTCATGGTGGGTGGCTGAGGATATGGCGCCCTGACCTGTGGCGCTGGAAATGTTCCTGGCTGTCCAGAAGGATTTTCTGGGGGCTGCCGATACTGCAGTTCGGCTGGCAGCCAGTATTGATAGTCTACTGGTGGCTGGGTCTTATTTTCTACCGGCTGATATTGTGGACACTGTATTTGGATTGGCATTGCCATGACAGAGACTCTATCTTTTCCTTTTTTTTTTTTTTGAGACGGAGTCTCGCTGTCACCCAGGCTGGAGTGCAATGGCTGGATCTCAGCTCACTGCAAGCTCCGCCTCCCGGGTTTACGCCATTCTCCTGCCTCAGCCTCCGGAGTAGCTGGGACTACAGGCGCCCGCCACCTCGCCCGGCTAGTTTTTTGTATTTTTTTTTAGTAGAGACGGGGTTTCACCGTGTTAGCCAGGATGGTCTCGATCTCCTGACCTTGTGATCCACCCGTCTCGGCCTCCCAAAGTGCTGGGATTACAGGCTTGAGCCACCTCGCCCGGCCAACTCTATCTTTTTCTATTTGATCTTCTTTTGGAGTTTGTACTTGTTTAACCTGCATTTGAGGTTGTAAAGTTACAGGCATCTGAGCTGCTGTAAGAGGAGTTGGCCATCGTGGTTTAGACTCTGATGGCTCTGCTAATTCTGGACCTTTTTCTTCTAATTTTAACGTTTCAGGATATGTTACCTCCTGTAATTGATTATCGTCAACATTTTGCGTTGACCGAGCCCTTACCAGCTCTGCTACACATTTACAGTGTGAACTTTCTGTTCCTTTCCGGGATTCTATCCCTGCCTCTTTTTCACAATCTACTGCACAGCTTTTAGGGACATCAGAAATTGGAATGCTATCTTCTTCTGTTTGAAATGGTTCTAAAGCTACTTTAATAATGACCCAATCATTCCATACTGTGAGCGGAATGATTTTACCTTCCCTACTTGCTTGTTTTAATTCTTTGCCAATTTTTTCCCAGTCTTTTAGATCTAAAGTTCCCTGTTTCGGAAACCATGGACAAAACTTTCTATTGTTTGAAATAGTGTAATTAGATTTTTGGTAGAGACTTTAACTCCCCCTCTTTTTAAAAGAATTTTAATAAAGCTGCGATAAGAGGCATATTTACTTTTAGTTTGCCCCATTGTTACCCTAGGTTCTTCCGAGCGCACAAGCTTACCACAAGGCTGACTGTAGACGTACTCGGGGGTCTCTCGTCGACTTGTCCTCAGTGACCACGCTCCAGCGTACCTTCACCTTAGAGAAAAGCTCCCACTTTGGGCACCAGATGAAGGGGTGGCCTGCCCCTCCACACCTGTGGGCGTTTCTCATTCAGTGGAATGAGAGACTTGAGAAAAGAAATGAGACACAGAGACAAAGTATAGAGAAAGAAAAAGTGGGCCCAGGGGACCTGCGCTCAGCTTACAGAGGACCCACGCTGGCCCCGGTCTCTGAGTTCCCTTAGTATTTATTGATAATTATCTTTACCATCTTAAAGATAAGGGAGTGGCAGGACAATAGGATCATTGAAGGGAGAAAATTAGCAGTAAGACATATGGACAAAGATCTCTGTGACATAAATAAGTTCAAAGGAAAATGCTGTGCCTTGATATGCATATGTAAACATCTCCACAAACCTCTTAGCAGCATTGCTCCAGCAAGTCCTGCCAGCAAGTCCCACCTTATGCCATAAGGCGGTTTTCTCCTATCTCAGTAAACAGAGCATACAATTGGGTCTCACACAGAGATGTTCCATTACCCAGGACGGGCAGGATTTTTAACCAGCAAGCTGCCTTCAGGCAGTTGTTTAACAAAGACACATCCTGCACAGCCCAAAATCCATTAAACCATGAGTCACCACAGCACATGTCTCTTGCAAGGACAAGGTTGGGGGTAGGGTCACAGATTAACAGCATCTCAAATACGGAACAAAATGGAGTCTCTTATGTCTACTTCTTTCTATATAGACACAGTAAGGGGCTGATCTCTTTTTCTTTTCCCCACAACCGGGTATGTTGGGATTACTGCCTCATTAATGATATGTAAGTCCTGAACTAATCTGTATGCCCCTGAAGGTTTTTTGACAGGGAGGATGGGAGTGTTACAAGGAGAATGGGTGGGAATTAAAATTTGTTGTTGGAGTAGACGATCTATGATGGGTTTGATTCCTTGTCGGTGATGCAATGAGAGAGAGAACTGGGGGCGAGACGGAAAGTGGGTAGGGTCTTTTAAGCGAATGAGGACTGGCTTATGGTGTTGGGTGACTACCGGGGCAGAGGTGTCCCATACCTGTGGGTCAACCAACACTGGAAACGTTGGGGAGGGGAGTTTAGGACCTTGGTTATGGGGGCACAAAGGCGCTATGAGGGTGATGTTAGAGCCAGGGTGAGGACGAAAGGGAATGGAAATAGATGCCTTGAGTTTGGTTAAGATGTCTGGTCCTAAGAGTGGGGTGGGACAGGAGGGCATGATGAGGAAAGAGTGGGCAAAGCATGCATAGTCCAGGCAGCAATTTAACATTGGGGTCTGGCGAGGGTTAGACAGCTTACTGTCTACCCCAACTACTGAGATAGTGGATGGCTGGCTAGGACCTCCATAGGTTGACAAAACAGAATAGGTAGCCTCTGTATTGATGAGAAAAGAAATTGGCTTACCCGCTATCTGTAGAGTTACCCTAGGCTCGGCGAGGGTGACTGGGGTCTCCGAGTGTGGGCACCGTCAGTCGTCATCCAGGTGTAGGAGCTGGA
Organism: Macaca fascicularis; assembly: GCF_037993035.2. Lineage (NCBI taxonomy): Eukaryota > Metazoa > Chordata > Mammalia > Primates > Cercopithecidae > Macaca > Macaca fascicularis. Next base: position 564,194 of record NC_088379.1, on the reverse strand, counting down.
AGGAGCCTTCCGGCCCTTGAGGAGAGGCACCACGTTGAGGTGCAATGCCTGCCCTGCTGGTGGGGCAATCAGACTTCCAGTGTCCTTCCTGTTGGCAGGTTGGGCACGGCGTGGTAGGCGGGTGAGGATTTGGACACTGTTTTGCCCAATGCCCAGTTGTGCCACACTTAAAGCATGGACCAGATGGAGTGGCCAGCTTGGCCTGGGGACACTGGTTTGCCCAGCATCCTGGGTCTCCACATTTATAGCAGGAGCCCTTAAAAGACTTATCTTTGGTTTTCCCTGCCAGCAAAGTGGGCAACGCAGGTTGGAGGGCAGCCACTAAAGCTTGTGCTTGGAGGGCGGCCTTCTGTTTTACCCTGGTTTGTCGAAGAGCTTCCGCTGCTTCTTCCCTAGAGTTAAAAACTTTGAAAGCCAGCTTCGGCCGGGCGCGGTGGCTCAAGCCTGTAATCCCAGCACTTTGGGAGGCCAAGACGGGCGGATCACGAGGTCAGGAGATCGAGACCATCCTGGCGAACACGGTGAAACCCCGTCTCTACTAAAAAATACAAAAAACTAGCCGGGCAAGGCGGCGGGCGCCTGTAGTCCCAGCTACTCGGGAGGCTGAGGCAGGAGAATGGCGTAAACCCGGGGGGCGGAGCTTGCAGTGAGCTGAGATCCAGCCACTGCACTCCAGCCCGGGCGACAGAGCCAGACTCCGTCTCAAAAAAAAAAAAAAAAAAAGAAAGCCAGCTTGACTAAGTCCTGAATGGGGGTTTGAGGCCCATCCTCTACCTTTTTAAATTTTATTCGGATGTCAGGGGCTGACTGGGAAATAAAATAACTGGCAAGGACAGTAGCTCCTGCCGGAGAGGTGGGATCCAGTCGGGTGAATTGGACAAGTGCCTGTGTAAGGCGATTTAAAAAGGAGGCAGGATTCTCATCTGAATGTTGAATAACCTCTTGTAATTTATCAAAATTTACTATTTTGTTAGAGGCTGCCCGCATGCCAGCTAAGAGGCATTGTATCATAATATCTCTTCTGCGACGCCCAGGTTCTTGAGGTTGGTAGTCCCACTCAGGATCTACAGATGGGACAGCTTGCTCACCCACCGGGACGGCAGGGTCAGTTAAGTGTAACTGATCTGCATGCTGCCTGGCAGCTGCAAGAATGCGCTCCCTTTCCTCTGAGTTTAGAGTGGAAGTGAGAATGACACGTAAGTCATGCCAGGTAAGGTCATATGCCTGACATAGGTATCGAAACTCTTTGGAATGTAGGGTGGGGTTAGCTGAAAAATTGCCGAGCCGTTTTTCAATTTTGGAAAGATCTGCCAAGGAAAAAGGGACGTGGACTCTAACTAGTCCTTCGGCTCTGGCGACTCTTGGAGGGGGGCCAGTAGATTAGTAGGAGAGGTAGGGTCAGGTTGATTAGTGGAAAGTTGATTTGTAAAGTCTGGTATAGTGGTCTTTGAGCGGGTATGGGCCGCAATGGGAGAGGTGAGAGGAGTGGCTGAGGGGGGAGTGTCAGGAGGGGTGGTGGGAGGTGCATAGGGAGAGGTGAGGGGAGTGGCTGAGGGGGGAGTGTCAGGAGGGGTGGTGGGAGGTGCATAGGGAAAGGTGAGGGGAGTGGCTGAGGGAGGAGCCTCGGGAGGGGCGGTGGGAGGTGCATAGGGAGAGGTGAGGGGAGTGGCTGAGGGAGGAGCCTCGGGAGGGGCGGTGGGAGGTCGGGAGGGAGGTGCCCTGCCTTCGGCCCCATCTGAAATGGAGGTGGAGTCCTCCTCTGTTGTTGAGGTGGGGGCTGAGGGCCAGGTTTTGGCTAAGACCTGGGCCATTGAACATTGGGCGCACAGGTCTGGGCGAGAGCACAAGTCCCAAAAGCCTTGGACATAAATGACTTCTGACCACTTTCCTAACCTTTGACAGAAATTAGAAAGGTCTAGTAGAATATTATAGTCGAGCGTACCTTCGGCTGGCCATTGAGATTGGTGGTCCAATTTATATTGTGGGCATGCCACCGTGGAGAGGAAAATTAGTCTTTTTCGTTTTAGATCCTGAGCCAAATGTAAGGTTTGTAAATTTTGGAGGAGACAACCCAAGGGGGTGTTCCTAAGGATTTTTGACTGTGAGGTTCCCATTGCCCTAGCCAACGGAAATGGAAGCCGGTCTTGGGCAGTGGCAAAGTGTCCTTTGCCGCTGTTAAAGACCGGGGACTCATGGAGCCACTTAGGAAAAGAGAGCGAAACTTCAAGACGGACGTCTCCCGGTTGAAGTTCTCCCGGCAACCACCAGGTGGCCTAAGCCTCCGGCGTGTACACGACTTCAGGCAGAGGGGACTACAGACCGACGAACTGGGGAAGGGGAACACTCACCGAAGATGGCGACTTCAGAAAGGTGGCGAAAAGGAGCCGGAACGCTTGATGTACCCAGGAAGGTTTCTGGAGCTGGAGTAGTAGGTTTGTGAGGGAGGAGGTTCCCCGGATCCCCCTGAGGGATACCGAGGAAGGGTCTCCTCCCGGGTTTCGGCACCAACTGTCTTAATTTAATTTAGGAGAGCTAAATAATTAAACATGAGGCCAAAGAACATAAGAAAGCGGCAGCCTTTTATTGCAAATATGCACACACTCTCAGGGGAGGTTCTCTGGTCCTCAGGTATGGGGCCAGGGAAGTCACGCTGGCCTCTGCCCGCGGCAAACTTTTATGCATTGGTACTGGAAGGGGGAGGGCAGTGGGCAGGATAAAGGCATGATGGGGCGTCTCAGTGGGCGTGGCCGGGTAAGTTTCAATTTCTTCGGATTGATGTCGCCTGGCACATGCTCGGTTGTCCTGCACTTTCTTTTTTTTTTCTTTTTTTTTTTTTTTGAGATGGAGTCTCGCTCTGTCGCCCAGGCTGGAGTGCAGTGGCTGGATCTCAGCTCACTGCAAGCTCCGCCTCCCGGGTTCACACCATTCTCCTGCCTCAGCCTCCCGAGTAGCTGGGACTACAGGTGCCCGCCACCTCGCCCGGCTAGTTTTTTGTATTTTTTTAGTAGAGACGGGGTTTCACCGTGTTAGCCAGAATGGTGTCGATCTCCTGACCTCGTGATCCGCCTGCCTCGGCCTCCCAAAGTGCTGGGATTACAGGCATGAGCCACCGCACTCCACCGCGTCCGGTCTTTTCTTCTTTTTTTTTTTTTGAGATGGAGTCTCACTCTCATTTAGGCTGGAGTACAGTGGTGCCATCTCAGCTCACTGCAAGCTCTGCCTCCCAGGTTCACGCCATTCTCCTGCCTCAGCCTCCCGAGTAGCTGAGACTACAGGTGCCCGCCACCATGCCCGTCTAATTTTTTTTTTTTTTTTTTTAGTAGAGATGGGTTTCACTGTATTTAGCCAGGATGATCTCGATCTCCTGACCTCGTGATCCGCCCACCTTGGTCTCCCACAGTGTTGAAATTACAGGTGTGAGCTACCGCGCCTGGCCTGGCCTGTTCTTATACATATGATTGATAGCTCCTGACTCCCTAAACTGTATAAAACCAAGCTGTGCCCTGACCACCTTAGGCGCACGTCGTCAGGATCTCCAGAGGCTGTGTCACGGGCGTGCATCCTTAACTTTGGCAAATAAGCCTCCCAAAATGATTAAGACTTGTCATTTTTCTCGACTGACATCTGATAAGCACTGAGATCCTGAATGAAGGTAACCCGGCCTGCAGCAGCTCGCCTGTTGATCCTTGATACTGACTTGGCACCTTATTATCCAAACTGGTAGGATGATTGCTGAAATCTGGGACCTTGTTCCTCCAGGGATCCCTGATCTTCCAACGTTTTTTGGTTGGGGGTCTGAGGTTTATTTGCTGTTAAAAAACTCCTTTTTTGGGAGTCTCCACTCACTTCCATCAAAGAAGGCAAGCCTGCCTGCTTCTGCATTGATGGAGAGCGCTCTTCAGGTTGGGACCCATCACTAGGTGAGAAAATTGATTTGGGACTTTGTCTTGCAAATTCGTTGTAAATGACTAAAGATAACATTAACAACCAGCTGGTGTTTATTTCTGCTTACACTTAGAGCGTTCAGAAGTCATGTATTTTGTGTGATCATTGTTAGTTTTGCTTACCTGTTCTATTGTTTGTTTCTGTCTTGTTGGGGTGTTTTTGTGTGTTTTGGTCCTTTCCCTTATCGGATTTGACCAACTCCAAACCCTCTAGCTCATGAGTGTAGAATCTTCCCCTCTGAAGAAATAAGAGCACCTGCCTCCCCTCAGCCTTTTGGGGCATCCTCAGACAACTGAGAATCACGTGAGGGTGTCTGGCAGGAATGCTCCCTAAGACTTGCAGTGGCTCTAAACAGGTTTCCCCCTCAAAAGGACATACTTAGGGTCTAATCTCAGCTGGCAGGTGCGTATAAGGAGCCGACCCCTCCTGCACCTTGAGGCTCTGACACTGTACCAGGTGGCCGCCACACAGGTGGACCAAACCAGTTTGGGGGGTAACAACAGTGAAAAGCTAGGTCTGCAAGCAGCATATTTTGGGTCCGACACACACCCTGACTTGGCAAAATCTGAAGGGGAACTCTAAATTATGGGAACAAAGCCTCTGAAGTGGCTAAATACCCAACCCTCTACCCCCCAACACAAAAAAGGTGGTATGGTTGGGGGAGGAAAATGGCCAGCAAAAGGAAAAAAAAAGAGAAAAGATTTTTTATTTTCACTACTAAAGGGATTTTATTTACGTAACGCCACCTTTTTGCCAGCCAGAGCAAACTGAAAGAGCAATGGCTGTATTTCTGAAATAGCAGCATTTTGTCCAGCTGAAATATGGTAATCAGATTTAAAAAGATTTTTTTAAAGAAGCTCAATGTTTAAAAGTCAGCTTAATTTGGCCATGCACAGTGGCTCACACCTGTAATCCCAGCATTTTAGGAGGCCGAGGTGGGCAGATCATGAGGCCAAGAGATCGAGACCATCCTGGCCAACATGGTGAAACCCCGTCTCTACTACAAATACAAAAAATTAGCAGGGCGTGGTGGTGCGCACCTGTTTTCCCAGCTATTTGGGAGGCTGAGGCAGGAGAATCACTTGAATCTGGGAGGCGGAGGTTGCAGTGAGCCAAGATCATACATCATGCCACTGCACTCCAGCCTGGCAACAGAGTGAGACTCTGTCTCAAAAGAAAAAAAAAAAAAAAAGAAATGGTAAACTTCCTCTAAAACTTTCCACACAAAGCTTATTTTTCCTTCTTTGTTTGCACCCGAGATCTCATGCTCAGTTTATCCATTGCTGAAATCTGTGGCAAAAGCTACCCCTGATCGAGAGACTGTCTCAAAAACAAAACAAAAAAAGTCAGCTTAATTAAGGCTAACATCCAAGAATTGTGTGTGCATGTGTGCATGTTTATATTTAGAAGGTTTTCATGTGTTTGTTTTTGTTTTTTGTTTTTCTCTCCTAGGACCTTGTCTTTTTTTTTTTTTGAGCAAATTTTTTTTATTTTTTGTTCAGTTGACTGAATTCTGTTTTCACTTGATTTTTTGACTAAAATAGTTACTGTAACAGGCTACTCTTGAGATTTTAAGGAAGAATATAGTTTAGACATGCAAAAATGTCTTTGTTAAAAAAAAAATTAAGTGCATTGTAAAAGCATCACATGGTCTAACCTCAAAATAATTCTCCCTTTTTCTGGAGCCCCAGGACTCAATGTGGGCTCTCCCTAGAGCTCTGAGATCCAGTAGTCTCCATCTAAATAAAATTGGTCTCCTTATACAATCCTATGATAGATTTTTATACTTTATATTTGATTTGGCTCAAAGAAAAATAAAGCTTTCCCCCTCTAGCCCCAGCAGACTTTTTCTCTCTATACCTTTTTTTTTTTTTGAGATGGAGTCTCGCTCTGTTGCTCAGGCTGGAGTGCAGTGGCCGGATCTCGGCTCACTGCAAGCTGCACCTCCCGGGTTCATGCCATTCTCCTGCCTCAGCCTCCCAAGTACCTGGGACTACAGGCGCTTGCCACCTCGCCCGGCTAGTTTTTTTGTATTTTTTAGTAGAGACGGAGTTTCACCGTGTTAGCCAGCATGGTCTCGATCTCCTGACCTCGTGATCCGCCCATCTCGGCCTCCCAAAGTGCTGGGATTACAGGCTTGAGCCGCTGCGCCTGGCCTCTCTCTATACCTTATGATGAAAATTTGGCTGTTTGATTTTCACCTGAGTTGTTTCCTTTCTTATGCAAATTTAAGGCTACTTAGCTGACAACTGCCTGGGGTTGTGAAGCCAGTTATCAATAATCTGAAAGTCTAAAATAGGAAAAAGGTTCAATCTTTATGAATCTATAAGATGTACTTCCGGCCGGGTGCAGTGTTTCACGCCTGTAATCCCAGCACTTTGGGAGGCTGAGGTGGGTGCATCACGAGGTCAGGAGATCGAGACCATCCTGGCTAACACAGTGAAACCCGTTCTCTACTAAAAATACAAAAAAAAAAACTTATTGAAGAATTTACTTAAGTTACATAAACTTCAAAAAGCATTTGACTAGTCTTTTCTTTTTTCCTGATAAAGTATTTAAGTGCTTTTCTTTTTCTTTTTTTTTTTTTTTTTTTTGAGACGGAGTCTCGCTCTGTCGCCCAGGCTGGAGTGCAGTGGCCAGATCTCAGCTCACTGCAAGCTCCGCCTCCCGGGTTCCCGCCATTCTCCTGCCTCAGCCTCCCGAGTAGCTGGGACCACAGGCGCCGCCACCTCGCCCGGCTAATTTTTTGTGTTTTTAGTAGAGACGGGGTTTTGCCGTGTTAGCCAGGATGGTCTCGATCTCCTGACCTTGTGATCCGCCCGTCTCGGCCTCCCAAAGTGCTGGGATTACAGGCTTGAGCCACCGCGCCTGGCCTATTTTTCTTTAAGCCAATTGATTAGAGTTCTTTTATATATTTTCAGTAATGAAACACTATATAGACAACACATAAATACGTAGACATATTAGGCATGCCAACGGAAGTACATTTTTTTTTTTTTTTTTTTTTTTTTTGAGCCAGCATCTTGCTCTGTCATCCAGGCTGGAGTGCAGTGGTGCAATTTCAGCTCACTGCAAGCTCCACCTCCTGGGTTCATGCCATTCTCCTGCCGCAGTCTCCCAAGTAGCTGGGACTACAGGCGCCCGCCACCTCGCCCGGCTAATTTTTTTTTTTTTTTTTTTTTTTTTTTTTTTTTTTAAGTAGAGTTGGGGTTTCACTGTGTTAGCCGGGATGATCTCGATCTCCTCACCTCATGATCCGCCTGCCTCAGCCTCCCAAAGTGCTGGGATTACAGGCGTGAAGCACCGCACCTGGCCTAAGTTTTTTTTAAAATTAAGGTTATTACATCCATTTATCTTTCTGTATGTGCTTTTAAAGTACTTGTGACATTAAGTTACAGGGCTTTCACTCCTGGGTCTAAAAAGGACACCAAGTCCTGCTAAATCTTAAACACAATGTTGCTTTGTCATGATGTAGTCTGAAGCCAATTGTCCTTGATAGGGATTATGGGAACCTCTCATACATGTAGGAAGGGTGTGTCTTGTCTGGAATTCTGTGTTTATTTTTTAGTTAAAAGGGTTTGTTCATGTTTCCTTTTAAGATTCTCTAATCACTTGCTTACCTGTTGCCGGTATTTAGCATTTCAGTCTGCTCTTGAAACATTTACATTTGGTTTTAGCAGACCCAAGCTGTCCTTCCAAACTGTATCACCATTTGTTTCAGCACTCTTTGTTATTGGAGGCAAAAATCAGTTTTTGTTTTGTTTTGTTTTGAGATGGAGTTTCACTCTGTTGCCCAGGCTGGAGTGCAATGGCATGACCTCAGCTCACTGCAACCTCCGCCTCCTGAATTCAAGCCATTCTCCTGCCTCAGTTTCTCGATTAGCTAGGATTACAGGCGCCCGCCACCACACCCATCTAATATTTTGTAGACAGGGGCTTTAACTATGTTGGCCAGGCTGGTCTCGAACTTCTGACCTCATGATCTGCCCACCTTGACCTCCCAAAGTGCTGGGATTACAGGCATGAGCCACCACGCCTGGCCAAAAAGTCAGTTTTTGTAAAGCCCCCAAAAACCAGAAGTAAGGATGCATGTGTCAGTATTTTTCTTCTGTTTTAAGGAAGAAGACAGGAATTGAGAGTTGACTCCTAATGGCACAGTGCTATACTGGGGAGGAGGAAGAGCTGTGGTGGGTAAAAGTAACAAATGTTCCTTCCTGTTCTTTTTTTTGAGATGGAGTCTCCCACTGTCCGCTGGGCTGGAGTGCAGAGGCGTGATCTTGGCGTACTGCAACCTCCGCCTCCCGGCCTCAAGCGATTCTCCTGTCTCAGCCTCTCAAGTAGCTGGGATTACAGGTGTGAGCCACCACGCCCGGCCTGCACAGGGTTCATTTTTAACCTTCTGCTGTGTAAGGTTACATCCATTTATAAATTGTGCACGTGCACGCACGCATACACACTTGTTCACAAATGGAAATAATATAATGACAATTATTTTAGTGTTTTACATTTCATAACCTTTCTGGACTGTGGTGTTTTGAGTCAGACACCTGAGATTTGAAGAGGAAAGCAAACCTCTAAAAAAAAATGTTAGCTATTTGTGATTTTTCAATTTCTTATTAGCCACATCAAAATTAATAAAAAGAAACAAGTGAAATTGTGATAATTTTATTGTTTTATTTTTTATGTTTATTTTTATTTTTGTTTGAGATGGAGTCTCACTCTGTCGCCCAGGCTGGAGTGCAGTGGTGCAATCTCGGCTCACTGCAAGCTACGCCTCCTGGGTTCACGCCATTCTCCTGCCTCAGCCTCCTGAGTAGCTGGACTACAGGCGCCTGCCACCACGCCTGGCTAATTTTTTGTATTTTTAGTAGAGACGGGGTTTCACCGTGTTGGCCAGGATGGTTTCGATCTCCTGACCTTGTGATCCACCCACCTCAACCTCCCAAAGTGCTGGGATTACAGGCGTGAGCCACCGCGCCTGGCTGTTTGTGATAATTTTAACCTATTGTATCCAAAATATTGGCTGGGCACAGTGTCTCACGCTTGTAATCCCAGCACTTTGGGAGGTTGAGGTGGGTGGATCACGAGGTCAGGAGATCGAAACCATCCTGGCCAACATGGTAAAACCTCATCTCTACTAAAATCCCAAAAATTAGCCAGACATGGTGGCGTGGGCCCGTAGTCCCAGCTACTTGGGAGGCTGAGGCAGGAAAATTGCTTGAATCCCGGAGGCAGAGGTTGCAATGAGCCGAGGTCACACTGCTGCACTCCAGCCTGGTGACAGAGCAAGACTCTGTCTTAATAAATAAACAAAATTAACTTAAAAAACCCAAAATATTATTGTTTTAATATGTGATCAATATATAATTAGAAATAAGGTATATTTCTGATCTGATTCTTCTAAACTCACTGTGTATTTTATGTTTGCAGCACGTTTTACTTCAAACCAGCTACATTCCTACCCAGTAGCTACATATGGCAGGTGGCTGCCACATTGAATGCAGCCATGAGGGCTCTGACCTCAGGGAAGTGAGGGCCTGAACACCTCTCTTCTGCTGGAAGTGAAAGAACAGTCTCTCTACCAACTTTTCTCCTCAGGCTCAAGGGTGGGTGGGACAGTGCCCCCAGAGAGAGCCTGGGCTGCAAGCTGAGATTGTCCACGTGAAGACCACGGTCTCCCAGTTGCTGTTTGGTGCCGGCGTGATGGTCTCCTCAGTTCAGCCAGGCCTGGGCTCTCTTCCCATGACCAGGAAGAATAAGACATACAGACACCAGAGAGTCAGTAAAGCAGAGTAAGATTTTTTGAGCAGAAGGAAACCTCTCAGCAGCAAGAGGGGACATGAAAGCAGGTTGCCAGAAATGGGGCTGAGTTCTGGGTCTTTTATGTGTTAAGAACAAGGAAGTCTTCTGTGGGTTCTGCCCAAATGGAAGGGGTAAATTTTCCCCCTAAGGATGTTGCGTCTGAGCATGCGTGGGGTTGACCACAGTGACTCCATCTTGGTTATCACCCATGAGTGACCAAGGAAAACCCACAGCGGTGGAAAGGGTGAAGCTAAAACCAAAGTACTTAGGTCAGTAACATTATAAGGAGCTGGGCCAAGTTAATGACATTTAGGTTGATTTATTACACCTGGGCTTAAGTTGGGAGCGTCCCTTCTGATCAACATCCTGGCATAAGAGGAAGTTCTTAGTCACATTTCTTCTGGCTAGTGACTGGGATGGTGCAGGTGTGGTCCCTTGGGTGATTTTCCTCTCCTGAAACCCTCTTCCTAACTTCCTAACCAGCCTCTGACTGCTTCCTCTCTCAGGGGTTCCTCTTCCTTTTATTTTATTTATTTATTTTGAGGTGGAGTATTGCTCTGTTACCAGGCTGGAATGCAGTGGCACGATCTTGGCTCACTGCAACATCCACCTCCTGGGTTCAAGTGATTCTCCTGCCTCAGCCTCCTGAGTAGCTGGGATTATGGGTGTGTGCCACCACACCCAGCTAATTTTTGTATTTTCAGTAGAGATGCGGTTTCACAATGTTGGCCAGGATGGTCTCAATCTCTTGACCTTGTGATCCCCCTGCCTCGGCCTCCCAAAATGCTGGGATCACAGGCTTGAGCCAGTGTGCCCGGTTTCCTCTTCCTTTAAATATCAGACAGGAAACAAGGAATGATGGGTCCACAGGAAGAGAGCGCACCATGTCTTCAGATGTCTTCACAGCCTTGCCCTCCAGAGTTTAGATGTGGAAGGAATAGATTAAAGGTGAACTTCTTGTTTTGCTTTTTATCTTTGGACCTAATTGTCAGGCTGTAACTGTGTGTTTTTGTCCTGTGGTGTGGGGCACTGTGTGAGTTTAAGCACCAATCACATGCATCCACATCTACCTGCACTTCTGTTCCCAGAAGGAAGGCCGTGAGTGTGAGCTGTCCAGGTCCTTGACATTTTGAACAAATAATTGAACAAAAAGCACAAAGGAATGAAAAACAGGAAGGAAGCAGCAAAAGCAAGAATTTATTAGAGGGAGAAATCACTCCTCAGGGTGGGTGTGGGCCCCAGCAAGCAGCTCAAGGACCCAGTTACAATGTTTTCTGGGTTTCAAGTACTCCTTTTGTGGTTCCTATCAGCTACCCCATTATTTGGATGTAGGATTTGGTCCGTGGCTAATCAAAGGCTGAGGTGAATTGGTACCCCATGCAGATGAAGGCATGGCCTGTGCTTGGCCCTCAGCCACTCCAAGGCACTCTCCTTTTCTATCAGAGAACTGGTGCAAGGGGGAGGGTTGTAGCCACAGTCACCTTTGATACTTTGCTACTCGAGTGTAGATGAGGTTTCTCCTTTTGGTTTACATGTAGGAAGTTCACGTTAATTGGCCTTAGGTTCCCTGCTCCCAGACCTTGGTGTTTTTACTTTTAGGAAGTCAGCACGAATTGGCCTTACGTTCCCTGCCTCCAGACCCTATTCTCCTGCCTCACTTCTGTGTAAGTAAATACCATCTTATAACAAATTTAACTTTAAATAAAGGAAAAAAGAAAATCAATACTTACAGGGTGCCAAGCATTTGCAGGTTATTGGTAATCAATGTGTCCTGGGATCCTCTCTTTAATGGGTGTATATATTACTAAGTTATAACTGCATAATAGACAATCCCAAAATATACTAGCTCATGATTGAACTGGTTAGAAATTTAGACTGGGCTCAGCTGGGCCATTCTTCTGGGCTCAGTTTGGCTCCTTCAGGTGTGAGTGTTCAGCTGCTGGTGAATTAGGTGGCTCTGCTTCTGGGAGTGAGCTGTCTATAAACTGAGGCTCTTTGGCTTTTCCCAGCATGCTATTTTATCCTCCAGAAAGCTAAAATGGGCTTGTTGTCATAGAGATGGAAGAATTCTGAAAAAGATAACAGAAGCATTTAAGACCTTTTAAACCTGGGCCCCAAACTGGCACACTGTGCCCGTGCAAATAAGTCAAGAGAGATCCAAGGTTTGGGAAACAGAATCTGTCTCTGGATAGGAATGAGTATAAAAGCCATTTCCAAGGACATGAATACAATAAGAAATTTTTTAAATTGCTGTTTTTGCAATCAATTTTATCGTTACTTTTCTTGCAGATGTATCTTATATAACTATCCCACAGTTACTAAGCAGCTGGCTGGTACTCAGGATCAGCGTTGGCCTGACTCTGAAGCCCATGCACCTCCATAAACCACACTACTCAGCCAGGTTTCCTGGTCCTTCAAGGGGCTGAAGAGTGACACTTCTGAAGTAGAAGCAAGATTTTTGTTTTGAGAATCTCATCCCATCCATCCATTACTCTTCATCATTGGAAATAATTCACTCCAGGGAATGGTTCTGAAGTCTCTTGGAAAAACTGGAAACAATTTGAGAAAATTGCTGAGCATTGGGTTTAGGAAATTAATGCCCATTACATTTTTAATTTATCATAGGAGAAATTTGAAAACACCTATAATGCACTCATCATATCTGCAAACTCTTTGTATTTTTTGTATTTGTTGACTATGATTTTTAATATAGACTAAGTCAAATTACTGTTTTTGAGACAACTTTTGCTCTGCAGGCAAGTGACATAGCAATAGGGCTGCTGATATTTTTTCCCTCTGCAATTTAGCAAACCAGCAGAGTATGCTTCAAAGGGCCAACATGTTTTATAAGACCCCACATTTAGGAGCAGCTATAGGGCAAATGCCCTGAGCACACACAGAAATCACATGCAACCAAGGCTGGGCGCAGTGGCTCACGCCTGTAATCCCAGCACTTTGGGAGAGCGAGGCAGGCAGATCATGAAGTCAGGAGATCAAGACCATCCAGGCTAACACGGTGAAACCTGGTCACTACTAAAAATACAGAAAATTAGCCGGGAGTGGTGGTGGATGCTTGTAGTCCCAGCTACTCGGGAGGCTGAGGCAGGAGAATGGCGTGAACCTGGGAGGTGGAGCTTGCAGGGAGCCGAGATCGTGCCACTGCACTGCAGCCTGGTCGACAGAGTGAAAGTCTGTCTCAAAAAAAAGAAAAAAGAAATCACACGCAACCAATGCATTCTTCACCCTGAATCAATGCTTCTCACCCTTGGATGCATATTAGAATAGCCTGCTGTGCGTGTGGGTGGTGGCTCCTCACCCTGAATGCTTCTCCCCATTGGATGCATATTAGAGTAGCCTGCTGTGCGTGTGGTGGTGGTATTTAAAGTTCTCAAATCTAAGTTGCAAGGGAATAATTAAGCCACAGTCTTTTTTTTTTTTTTTTTCCAGAGTCTTACTCTGTTGCCAGGCTGGAGTGCAGTGGCACGATCTCAGCTCACTGCAACCTCCACCTGCCAGGTTGAAACGATTCCGCTGCCTCAGGTTCCCAAGTAGCTGGGACTACAGGCACGCACCACCATGCCCTGCTAGTTTTTGTATTTTTAGTAGAGACAGGGTTTCACCATGTTGGCCAGGATGGTCTCGATCTCTTGACCTCATTATTTGCCCGCCTCGGCCTCCCAAAGTGCTGGGACTACAGGCGTGAGCCACCGTGCCCAGCCAATTAAGCCAGAATCTTTAGAGTGAGACCCAGACAATGGTGACTTTAGGCTCTCCAGGTGATTACAATATGCAACCAAACTCCCAAATGTCTGCTGTAAACCAACATCTTTCAGAGGACCAGTCGAAAATATTTCTCAAATTAATGTAAAAAGTGTTTGCTGTTGAGTTGTGGCTTTTCAGTCCTACCTGTATTATCTACATTCTATCCTTTGCAAAACTCACTTCTACTACTTGTTTTGCTCCTGATTTAAACCAATTCCACACACACTAAGCCCACGGTGCTAGATGGCCTGGCTGTGGTGAGTATTATTGTGGAGGAAGGACTTTGCTGCAAGAAAATGCTTTCCCCAAAACTAAAACCATGCTACTTACACAAATGAGGTAAAAAATGAAAGGCTGGCCGGGCGCAGTGGCTCACGTCTGTAATACCAGCACTTTGGGAGGCCGAGGCAGGCGGATCACAAGTTCAGGAGATCGAGACCATCCTGGCTAACACAGTGGAACCCTGTCTCAACTGAAAAAATACAAAATGAAATGGAGCGAGACTCCATTTCAAAAACATTGCTATTATTCTGAAATATTAATTTAGGATTAAATATGTAATATTTCAATTTTTATTGATGTATAACATGCATACAGAAATACATCTGCAATAGAGTATTAATGTAATGCTCAATAAATTAGCTCAACAAAGCTAATACATTTATGTAACTATAGAACTACCCTTGTTTTTGCCCACAAACTACTTCCTCTTCTCTTTTCCTCCTCCCCAAATGTAACCACAATCTTAAGAGCTAATTTTTTTTTTTTTTGAGATGGAGACTTGCACTGTCACCTGGGCTGGAGTGCAGTGGCGCAATCTTGGCTCACTGCAACCTCTGCCTCCCAGGTTCAAGTGATTCTCCTGCCTCAGCCTCCCAAGTAGCTGGGATTACAAGCACTCGCCACCCTGCCCAGCTAAATTTTTTTTTGTATTTTTAGTAGAGACGGGGTTTCACCATATTGGCCAGGCTAGTCATGAACTCCTGACCTCAGGTGATCCACCTGCCTCAGCCTCCCAAAGTGCTGGGATTACAGGTGTGAGCCACCACCCCCAGCCAAGAGCCAATGTTATAGATGGTTTGTCTTTTTATACAAGTGTTTTATTAGAGAATATTTTTAACTTATACACAGTAACCAAAATAGTATAATAGGCTGATGCGCCGCCTGAACATCTACTAATTATGTCTCATTTCTGTTTAGTTTCTACTTCAACTCCTTTCCCATCCCCACTTTATTATTGTTTTTATTTTCTGTAAGAGGTATAGGCATTGAAACATACAATCCTTACTGTACCTTTCTGACAAATCAATACATCCATATAAACTTTCCCTTTCAATTACAGAATTACTACCAGTTAACGATTATTAATGAACATGTGAATCACCTGGAAATATTTGAAATACAGATTTTGATACAATATGTTTGGGTTTTGCCTGAAAATGTGTATTTCTAACAAAGTACAGATCCATAGAACACATGGTAACTACAAGGTCTCTCTAAAGTGTGTAAAACTTGATGAATAAGGCCAAGCGCGGTGGCTCACGCCTGTAATCCCAGCACTTTGGGAGGCCAAGGCGGGTAGATCCTGAGGTCAAGAGATCGAGACCAGCCAGACCAACATGGTGAAACCCCGTATCTACTGAAAATACCAAAATTAGCTGGGCGTGGTGGCACATGCCTGTAATCCCACCTACTCGGGAGGCTGAGGCAGGAGAATCACATGAACCAGGGAGGCAGAGGTTGCAGTGAGCCGAGATCATGCCACTTTATTCCAGCCTGGGTAACAGAGTGAGATTCCATCTCAAAAAAATCAAAAACAGAAACAAAAACAACTTGATGAATAAAATTAAGAAAAAGTGGGCCTGGCACGGTGGCTCATACCTGTAATCCCAGTACTTTGGGAGGCTAACCTGAAGGTGGGCGGATCACCTGAGGTCAGGAGTTTGAGACTAGCCTGACCTGCATGGAGAAACCTCGTCTCCACTAAAAATACAAAAAAATTAGCCAGGTGTGGTTGCGCACTCCTGTAATCCTAGCTGCTCCGGAGGTTGAGGGAGGATAATCGTTTGAACCTGGAAGGTGGAGGTTGCAGGGAGCCGAGATGGCGCCATTGCACTCCAGCCAGGGCAGCAAGACCAAACCTCCATCTCAAAAAAAAAAAAAAAAAAGAAAAAGAAAAATTGACCTCAGATAAAATAACAAATCAAAACTCATGTGCAATATGTGACCTGTAGGAGCATTACATCAACAATGTCTCACAGTCATATGTAACCTTTATTGAATCAGGCAAAGTTCAGTCATTTACACATCAAGTGCACATAAATTTCATGGTTTCCTATTAAAATTATATTTAATGCCTTTGCAAAATCTAACTCAGTTTTCTTACAAAATTAAGTAACAACATTTTATATGACATTTTAAGTTCCATTTATATTAAACTCAAACTTACATAATTTTGTTCAGCAGTGTATGTGTGTCTACCACCGAATATTCTTTTGAGTTCCAGCATTTGCACAGGCACCACAGCTGAGAAGCACAGATTCTAGGTCTTCGTCTGTGAGACTGAGCCAAAAGTGGACGTTGTGTTCAACTGTTGAAAGGCATTTTTATTGCCTTCCTGACTTGACAATGATACATTTAAAAAGATAATGGAATGGATGTTAACTCTTGTCAAATAGATCACTGGCAATTTCTTCCTTATGCAGAGGTTGCAATGAGCCGAGATTGTGCCACTGGACTCCAGCCTTGGCGGCAGAGAGAGACTGTCTCAAAAGAAAAAAAAAAGAAAAAGAAAAGAACAAGGATGTGTTTTCTGAAACACAACAGCCAAAAGTGAATAACTTGATTTTTAATAAATAGACCAAGGTCTTCTGTTGCAGGAAGTCAGGCACCCCAAAGGGAGGGACCGGCTGAAGCCCCGGCAGAAGAACATAAATTGTGAAGATTTCATGGACATTTATTAGTTCCCCAAATTTATATGAGCTATCTCAAGTAGTCAAACTTACAGAAACAGAAATTAGACTGATGTATTTCATAAGCTGGAGAGAGAGTAAAAGGGGCAGTTAATGCTTCAGGGGTATTGAGTTTCAGCTTTGGAAGATGTGAAAATTGTAGAGGTTTGTTGCAGAGCAATGTAAATAATTAGCACTACTAACCCGTACACATTAAAAAATAAAAGATGGTCAATGTTGTTTTTCTGACAATTAAAAATTTGTGAAAAAGTACTTAAGAGATTCAGCATAATAAAGTGCTCCTAAATTATCTTCAAATTACAAAAGTGTTTTGCTCCCACAAAATCACTTAGATTCTGTAATCCCGGCCAACATTTTATTTATTTATTTTTGGATATGGAGTCTCACTCTGTCGCCCAGGCTGAAGTTCAGTGGCGCGATTTCTGCTCACTGAAACCTCCACTCCCCCGGTTCAAGCAATTCTCCTGCCTCAGCCTCATGAGTAGCTGGGATTACAGGCGCCCGCCACCATGCCTGGCTAATTTTTATATTTTTAGTAGAGACAGGTTTCACCATCTTGGCCAGGCTGGTCTGGAACTCCTCACCCCATGATCCCCCCACCTCGGCCTCCCAAAGCTTTGGGATTACAGGCCTGCTAACATTTTATTTTTCAGAGGTTTGCTTTTCTCTTCAAATCTCAGGTGTCCTACTCAAAACACCACAGGCCAGAAAGGTTATGAAATGTAAAATATTAAAATAGTTGTCATTATATTGTTTCCATTTGTGAACAAGTGTGTGTCTGTGTGTGTGTGTGCGCGCACAATTTATAAACTGATGTAACCTTACACACCAGAAGGTTAAAATGAACCCCCGGCCGGGCGCGGTGGCTCAAGCCTGTAATCCCAGCACTTTGGGAGGCCAAGACGGGCGGATCACGAGGTCAGAAGATCGAGACCATCCTGGCTAACACGGTGAAACCCCGTCTCTACTAAAAATACAAAAAACTAGCCGGGCGAGGTGGCGGGCGCCTGTGGTCCCAGCTACTCAGGAGGCTGAGGCAGGAGAATGGCGTAAACCTGGGAGGTGGAGCTTGCAGTGAGCTGAGATCCGACCACTGCACTCCAACCTGGGCGACAGAGCGAGACTCCGTCTCAAAAAAAAAAAAAAAAAAAAAAAAAATTGAACCCCCAAGAAAGCCCGGCCTAGCACTGAGATTAGGCCCCGCCTGAAAGTGCCTGGAGGCACTAGTCTGTCACTCTTGCCTCATTCAGTGCACTGTATGGTCGCAATTTCTGTCATTCAAAGCCTGAGGGCGTGAAGCCTGGAGCCATATCCAATCAGAGCGCTGGAGTGAGAACTGCCCAATCAGGCGAGCAGCCAGAGAGGAGGGGCGGCATCCGGGAATCTAGCGCGGCCTTGGCCTCTTGTTTCAGCCAGAACCGGGTTAGGGCGTCAGGTCCTGCTTCACCCTCTCAGGGAGGCCTTGGTGATTCCTCCACAGCCTCAGCCTCCATCGCTCTGTGACCAGCGGGTTTTGGATGATTCTAGCTAAGACTTCGCGACACCCTCGAAACCCTGAAATGGTGAGTGTGCTGGGCAGGGTGTCCCGAGGCTGGGGGGGCCTCGTCGGCAGCGGCGGGAAATGGCGGCGGCGGGACCGAGTCTGCGAACTGAGTCCCCGCTGCCGCGGCTCAGCCCTCCGTCTTCAGTCCCCTCCGGTGACAGACCTGGGCTCCTGTCGGTGCCCGCACGGCGGCTCTGCCCAGCCTGCAGCCCTCCTCGTGCAGCTCTGCGCCCGCAGCCCCGCACCTTCCCCGGGCTGTGGGGTGAGGAGCTCTCCGGAAGTCGCCGGCGCGGCGTGCGCGGGCACGTGTGGGAGGAGCTGTGGTCCGGGGTCCTGCCCCTACTTTACCCTTTTCAGAATGAGATGGAGGCCCCGTCAAAACACAGAGTTCATGTGAGGAAACGGGGACTCATTAGTGGGACAGCGCCCCCGCGCTCGCGGTTTGGGGGCTGCCAGCGGGTCTTGAAGGAAAGGAAGGGAAGCCATTCACCCGCCCGCCCCAACTTTCCCACCAGTCCCCTTGCCCTGAGCGCCTCCTCCGCGTGGCTGTTCCTGAGCGGCATCTTTTAGAATACGCTGGTGTCGTGCGCACAGCGCTTCGCTGGGTTCTGTGAGTGGTTCTGCCACATTATGGAACTTGAGGAGGGTGTGGGCGCCCCTGGTTTGTTGCAGACGTTCAGAAATGAAGACGGGTGTCCAGAGGCAGGGACTGGCGTCTGCAGGGGGGCAGTTGAGGGAAGAGCGCGGAGCTTGTGGGTCTGCGCTGACTCTGGGTGGGGTCGTTAGTGAGTTGCTGGACACCCCGTTGGGGTTGGAGCATTGACGGGTGTTGAGGAAACTCCTTAGGTTTTCTGTCAGAAGAAAGACATGGCTGAGCCTGGGCTGGAGGGAGCCTGGTGTCTGCGGGAGGCGCGCCTGGGTTCTGGACATGCGCTGTCCCGCTGGGCACTGTCCTGTTCCTCCAGGTCTCCTCCTGGGGAGAGGGGACTGAGAACTCAGAGGAAAGGAGTTCTGACAAACATCCCTTCCCTGCACCCTGCTGCCAGCCCCCACCCAATGCTAACCCACTCCTGAGCGCGCCCACCGGGTATTCGCATGGCCTCACTCCTCCCAGTACAGGGTTCCACCCTCAGGAATTGTACCTATGGAAGCTTTGCTCCTAGGTTGTTCTGCCAAGAACCCACACAGTGCCCAGAAGACTCCTGGCTCATTTGAATCCCAGACACTGGATCTGTAGCAGGAACCTGTTTCCTTCCCCAATTCAGGCTTCTGGACCACCTAATCCTAATCTCTGCCTTTATAGACACAGCAGTCAGTCAGATGGTAACCCTGCCTCGGCCTGCACTTGTAGCACAAACCAGTCTTTTAGTGAGTCCTGCCCTGCCCCCTCCCATGACTCTTAATAGCACCTTTCTCTCTTCTGCTATTTTCTTTATTTTTGAGACGGAGTTTCGCTCTTGTTGCCCATGCTGGAGTTCAACTGCACGATCTTGGCTCACTGCAACCTCCGCTTCCCAGGTTCAAGCGATTCTTCTGCCTCAGGCTCCCGAGTAGCTGGAATTACAGGCATGTGCCACAACGCCTGGCTAATTTTGTATTTTTAGTAGAGACGGGTTTCCTACGTATTGATCATGCTGGTCTCGAAATCCCGACCTCAGGTAATACGCCTGTCTGGGCCTCCCAAAGTGCTGGGATTATAGGCGTGAACCATCGCGCCTGGCCCTCTGTTTTTTTTTTGAGACGAAGTCTCACTCTGTCACCCAGGCTGGAGTGGAGGGATGGACTTGGGCACACTATGTGCACAGGAAAGAGAATTTGAGGAAGAAAATAGCAGAAGAGGGGCCGGGCGCGGTGGCTCATGCTTGTAATCCCAGCACTTTGGGAGGCCAAGGCGGGCGGATCATGAGGTCAGGAGTTCGAGACCAGCCTGGCCAATACCAGCCTGGCCTACAAAGGGCTGCAGGCGCCTGTAGTCCCAGCTACTCAGGAGGCTGAGGCCGGAGAATGGCGTTAACCTGGGAGGCGGAGCTTGCAGTGACCTGAGATCACGCGGTTGCATTCCAGCCTGGGCAACAAGACGGAAACTCAGTCTCTAAATAAATAAATAAATAAAGAGGTAAGAATTTTTGCTCTTCTCCCTTTTCCTAAAGCTGTTTGAAAACTTTTTTTTTTTTTTGAAACAGAGTCTGGCTCAGTCTCCTGGGCTGGAGTGCAGTGGCACGATCTCAGCTCACTGCAAGCGCTGCCTCCGGGGTTCACGCCATTCTCCTGCCTCAGCCTCCCGAGTAGCTGGGACTACAGGTGCCCGCCACTACGCCCAGCTAATTTTTTTTGTATTTTTAGTAGAGACGGGTTTTCACCATGTTGGCCAGGATGGTCTCGATCTCCTGATCTCGTGATCCGCCCGCCTCGGCCTCCCAGCGTGCTGGAATTACAGGTGTGAGCCACCGCGCCCGGCCTGTTTCTTTCTTTTTTTTTTTTTTTGAGACGGAGTCTCTGTTGCCCCAGCTGGAGTGTAGTGCCCTTATCTTGGCTCACTGCAACCTCTGCCTCCTGGGTTCAAGCAATTCTCGTGCCTCAGGCTCCCAAGTAGCTGGGATTGCAGGCCCGCACCACCACGTCCAGCTAATTTTGGTATTTTTAGTAGAGACGGGGTTTCACCATGTTGGCCAGGGTGATCTCGAACTCCTGACCTCAAGTGATCCCTCCACCTGGACCTCCCAAAGTGCTGGGATTTTAGGCGTGAGCCACTGTGCCCGTCTTGAAAACGTTTATATTTAAGTATTTTATCTGCTTCTTTAAAATATATATAAATAAATTTCATCAATTAAATAGGACATTTGTCTTTTTTGAGTCAAACTTGCCGTTAGGACCTGGAAACTATTGGTGTGAAATGTAAATAGCAAGAACATACACCCTATCCCACAGTCTCTGTAGGCACCTAGGAGGCTGCCTTCAGCAGGTATTTAGCTCCACACTAGAAATTTAACTCCTGTCATGAAGATGTTGGAAGTTTATTTTTCCTATGAATATTACCAATTAGAAAATCCAGATGACTTCTCAAATTACTAGGTGAAATTACAATAAGCTGTATATGACAAATGGTGCTGTCATGTCTTCTGCTTGAGAATTAATTATGGTGAGTTTCTGTGTTTGCAGTCTCTTAGATTGCCTGTGATGCACACCACATTTTGGTTTATTATGTACTAAAACATTTTCTTTTCTATTGTTGTGGACAGTTTTTTAGGATTGGAGATGATTTTGCTTTTAGTTATGTTTTCCACACACCGTCTGGAATCATCAGACATTATACACAAGTGCTATCTCTGCTTCACTTTAGAGAAAAACCTTTCTCAGGATTCCACTCACAACCCACAATTTGGTGGCAAAGTGCAGCAAAGTGCTCGCCAAATCTGGAAATAGAATGGTCTCTCCTATTTGAGATCTGCAGTCCCTTTTATAACAATTATACTAGATTTCTACAAAAATAACTTTTTAGTACTGCAATCAGTTATTCCTCCTTTGTCAGTGTGCCTGGCATCTTCAAATCTGACACTGATTCCGTGATCATGGGGCCCATAATCCCAGTCAGGATCCCACATGTGCATTGATTAAACCTGAGAACTTCAACTGCCTTCTCCCTTTGCCCAAATGCCCACAAATGTGCATAGCTCACCAGCCCTCCACATCTTAAATGTGCAGTTCCAAATTCTGAATTTATGTCTTGGGGTTTGAGAGAAGGATAGAACTTTTATCTGAGAAATATAAGTTATTTTAATCAGATACAGTGATGTGTTAAAATGAGACCACAGTCATGTACTGTTCCCCTCTTTGAACTATTTGTCTTTTGAAATTGTGTTCTATTGCCACAAATGGCTGTAAATTAACCTAATAATGTCATAGTGGACACTATAACCCACACGTTATAAATTAACAATGTATATAGCCAGTCACTAACCACTTACTTCCATAAGGCAATAAGAATTTCTGATGACTTTCTATCCGTTCTCTCTCTACCTTCCTTTTTGCCTTTAAAAATATACTCATAACTTCTTCTAGTTGGAGTGTATATTCAGGGCAGCTTTATATTCCAGCATTGCTTCTTCAAGCTTTGGCCCAAATAAACTCTCTACTTATGGTTTACCCCAGGATTTTCCTTTTAGGTCAAAATATTCTTCAGAATGTGTTGGGCCTGGCATGGTGGCTCACGCCTGTAATCCCAGCACTTTGGGAGGCTGAGGCAGGCAGATCACAAGGTCAGGGGATTGAAACCATCCTGGGCAACATAGAGAAACCCTGTCTCTACTAAAATACAAAAAATTAGCCAGGTGTGGTGGCGCGCGCCTGTAATCCCAGCCACTTAGGAGGCTGAGGCAGGGGAATTGCTTGAACTTGGGAGGTGGGGGTTGCAGTGAGCTGAGATGGCACCATTGCACTCCAGCCTGGCGACAAAGCAAGACTCCATCTCAAAAAACAAACAAACAAACCAGAATGTGTTGAAGGTGCCTTTATGAACAATCTTTCCTCCGGTTGTACTCCACTTGCTGTAACCCCCAAGAATGCTGAGGCAAGACTCCATCTCAAAAAACAAACAAACCAACCAGAATGTGTTGAAGGTGCCTTTATGAACAATCTTTCCTCCGGTTGTACTCCACTTGCTGTAACCCCCAAGAATGCTGAGGCACATTGATCCTACCTAGAATCTGCACATAAAAGCTGACCTCTGCCTAGGATTCATAAGACAGGGCTAGACTTTGGGTTGAAGACATACAGAAAACTCAGAAGACGTTTTCTGCATCATGAGAGGTCAACGTAGACATCTTAATCCCCACTTTCAGAGTGGAGCCCTTTGAGTTTTCCAGATCTTGTCCAGTGACTTGCTGTAGTTGTGTGGGAGGCTTCTGGTATGAACACAATCCCGTGGCAGAATCTGTTAAGTGTAAACAATCACTTTAGCAGTGGGGGGTCAGGGCCACAAAATAACCAGAGCCATAGTCACAACTATGCCTCCCTGTAAACTGTGTTATTGGAGTAGAGTACTTTTGTCCTTCGCCTTGCCTCAGAGTTACCTGATCAGGGACAGGGGCTTTCACATCTGGATCTAGGATCTGCAGCTTCACCAGGGCTGTTCCATTTTCTGTTTGCATCCCACAAATTGAGCCTGAATCTCTCCTGCCTGGATCACTATGGGGACATCAGCCCAGGGTCACTGGGGACACTCACCAGCATCTGTATTTGAGACATCTGAGGATATCCTGTGCAGACTGGGTCAGTCTGATGGCAAGGTCTAATTCTGCTCCCATTTTAGAGGAAGAGAAATGACTCACCCAGGGTTTGTTCCTCCCTTCACAGAAAGAATCTCCTTGGTTTATACCCAGATAAGAGTTGCTCCAGTTCTCCAGTTTTTTGGTGAAAAATGAGATCTGGATTCTCAAACTGATTAATAAGCTAATTGTTTCTATTTCATGTGGTCATTAGAAAAAGAGATGAAGCAGTCATGGTCCCTACCCTCAAGCAACTTGCAGTCTGGAGCACATGAATAATGGTTGAATTCAGCATCATGTGTTCAGTACAAAGACGGACACTGTACAGGAGACTTAAACTTCATTTGGGTTACTTTCCTTTTATTGTTTTGTGAGTTTTAATGCCACCACCTGAAGAGAGTATTCACTGACAGAAGAGAAGTTGTTATTGTTAGTATTGTTTTTACCTTGCTAAGAGTAAGTGTTTGGCTTCTAACATAATTGGTCTAGAAAAACAAGGGTTTTGGTTAAATTCCTTGTTGTATGTTATGAAAGACACAGGGAAGTGGCTAAAATAGATTAAAATTTCACAAACTCTGGGAATCAAATTTCTCTAGGGCAGCCTTAGAAAAGACAGCTGAAAATACTTAGCGGCATAGAGAACAGAAGCCTGGGGCCCACTCTCTGTCCTAACCCTGCTCAGATCCACTCTCTGCTGAACCTTGTCCAGGTCTGGCCCCACACTGAAATCTCTCACAGAACTGCTTTGAGGAGATCAGTGTTTGGAGTGGCTGCTCCTACCACCTCTCCAGAGCTGGTGCTCCCAATTTCCTGAAACACAAAAGCAGATAAATTGGGAAAAGATACATACTTTTGGGCCTGAAATTCTTTTTTATAAAATTAAAACCAGTGTTTCTAGAGACATCTCATCCAGCAACCTGTTCTCCATGCCTGTAGTTTGTTTTTTTTTTACAAGTCTTAAAGTAAATACACAAAAATTCCCCTGAATTGCACTTAAAACTTCCTTTCTGTTTCTTTGCCATCTATTTATATTGAGCTATTCTTCTATACATTAAAAAAAAAAAAAATCAGTAGTACAAAAACAAAGGAAATGGAAATTCTGGGCCCTGCATTTAAATCCTGGGAAGTATTGGATACTTAGTACCCACCTCCCAGGATGTTACAAGAATTAACACATAATATGAATGTCCCAGCACAGTGCTCTGTGACATACTCCTGAGCACATAGTACATGCTCCATAAATATCACATTAATGCAGGTGCACATGTTTTTCTTTTCTTTCCTTTTTTTTTTTTTTTTTTTGAGATGGAGTCTTACTCTGTTTCGCAGGCCGGACTGCAGTGGCATGATCTCGGCTCACTGCAACCTCTACCTCCTGAGTTAAAGCGATTCTTCTGCCTCAGCCTCCTGAGTAGCTGAGATTACAGGCGCATGTCACCAAGTCTGGCTATTTTTTATATTTTTAGTAAAGACAGGGTTTCACCATATTGGCCAGGTTGGTCTCGAACTCCTGACCTTGTGATTCTCCGCCTCGGCCTCCCATAGTGCTGGGATAACTGCGTGAGCCACCACTCCCGGCCCACATGTTTTTCCAATGCAGAGTTAGACATTGACACCATCTCCAGCCTTTGTAACCATTAAAGGGCCTGCAGAGAATGCTATGCTTCAGGATGATTGGTGGTCTTGTCTTGGAATGAAAAGTATTTGTGTTGGGGTAAGGGACTCTGTGCTGTGCCTGCTTTCTCTAGCCGAGTAGTGCTATAATGGATCCAGGTGGAGGAACATCAGCATTAACAGGAGACTTGATAAAAGTCGCTAATTCATGGACTGTTTTCAAAGCTGCAAAATTTTGGTACAGTGAGGCCTAGGACATTAAATAATTTATATGCACATTGAAGCTTGAGAGACAGTGCTTAGCTAAGTGACTCTCAGCCCAGTCTTCCCCTAGGGTCACAATTTGAAGTTAAATCATCACGTATGCCCTCCCATCACATCCTGTCTATTGTTCTGGGTGGAAACGTTTCTGTTTTTTAAATTAAGTTACTCACATATTATAGCAAGGCCAAGGTCAAGCATGAGGACTTCCAGATACTTTCATGAGAGGTGAGTTCAACCTGTTTTCCAGGAGGTCACAGGGCCTACTCTGCTTGGTTTTGGTAGGGGCAGGTCAATGTAGCCCATTATTTTTATTGCAGCAACAGAAACTGTTGGAATGCCTTCCTTTTTCCTCAGAGCTATAGAATACTTTAGAGAATATTACTGTGTTGAAAGTTATTTTATCAGATAATCCCAGTCACATGTCAGAACTAGTTCTCTTAACACATTTCATCTGTAGTCAAATTAAGACCTCTCTCACTTGATACATATGTATTTTCAGGAACCCTTAACATTCAGGGATGTGGCCATAGAATTCTCTCCAGAAGAGTGGAAATGCCTAGACCCTGCCCAACAGAATCTGTATAGAGATGTGATGTTGGAGAACTACAGAAACCTGGTCTCCCTGGGTGAGGATAATTTTAATACATAATTCCTAATACTCCCTCAGTGTTTTATTTTCTATTTTTGTAGAATGTCTTTTGAGATATATCTGTATCTATATAAAAATGTGTGTGTCGCCGGGCGCGGTGGCTCAAGCCTGTAATCCCAGCACTTTGGGAGGCCGAGACGGGTGGATCACAAGGTCAGGAGATCGAGACCATCCTGGCTAATCCGGTGAAACCCCGTCTCTACTAAAAAATACAAAAAACTAGCCGGGCGAGGTGGCGGGCGCCTGTAGTCCCAGCTACTCCGGAGGCTGAGGCAGGAGAATGGCGTAAACCCGGGAGGCGGAGCTTGCAGTGAGCTGAGATCTGGCCACTGCACTCCAGCCTGGGCGACAGAGCGAGACTCCGTCTCAAAAAAAAAAAAAATGTGTGTGTCTCACACACATATATAAGTTGTATATGTATATAGTAAATTCTTAACATTGGTGATAGAGTCTCAGAAACTGTAAGTGAAGCAACATATCATTTAAGAAAATGAATTTTAGGGCTGGGCACGGTGGCTTACGCCTGAAATCCCAGCACTTTGGGAGGCTGAGGTGGGTGGATCATGAGGTCAGGAGTTTGAGACCAGCCTGGCCAACATGACAAAACCCCGTCTCTACTAAAAATACAAAAAACTAGCTGGACGTGGTGGCAGGTGCTTGTAATCCAGCTACTCGGGAGGGTTAGTTGGGAGAATCACTTGAACCTGGGAGGTGGAGGATGCAGTGAGCCGAGATTGCACCATTGAACTTCTGTCTGGGTAATAAGAGCAAAACTCAGTCTCAAAAAAACCCAAAAAACAACAACAAAAAAAGAAAACTAATTTTAGCAAAGTTTAATTGATACAAACAAGAGTTATGTTTGGTATATAGCAACATTGCTTCCTTTAAAGTTGCAGTTTTCAAGAACCTGTTTTGAACATTAAGTGAGGACTTACTGTATAGCTGTGTTTGTGTGACATGGAGTTTTCTGATAAATAAAAATTGTTTGAGGCCGGGCGCGGTGGCTCAAGCCTGTAATCCCAGCACTTTGGGAGGCCGAGACGGGCGGATCACGAGGTCAGGAGATCGAGACCATCCTGGCTAACACAGTGAAACCCCGTCTCTACTAAAAATACAAAAACTTAGCCGGGCGAGGTGGCAGGCGCCTGTAGTCCCAGCTACTCGGGAGGCTGAGGCAGGAGAATGGCGTGAACCCGGGAGGCGGAGCTTGCAGTGAGCTGAGATCCGGCCACTGCACTCCAGCCTGGGCGACAGAGCGAGACTCTGTCTCAAAAAAAAAAAAAAAAAAAAAAAAAATTGTTTGAGTATCTTTAATGTGTACAATGTAATGATTTGATAAGTATATATTTTGTGATATATGCATATTTTATTGCAAAAATATAGTCAAGTTGATCAACACATCTATTACCTCAGATAATGATTTTTTTTGGTAATAAGAACACTTAAGGCCTAGTGTCGTAGCAAATTGTAAGCATACATTACAGTATTACTAATTATAAACAGAATACTATTATGCTAATCTAATGCTAATGTACATTAGGTTACTCAGACTTATTCAACTTATAACTAAAAATTTGTACTCTTTGAACAACATCTCCTCATGTTCCCACCCTTAGGCTCTAACAACCGCCATTCTACTTTCTGCTTCTATGAGTTTACATTTTTAAGATTTACCCATCTATGTGACAAGAAGCAGTTTCTTTGTCCCTCTGTGTTTGGCTAATTTCATTTAGCATCATGTCCTCCAGGTCTATCCATGTTGTAAATGGCTAGATTTCCTTTTCTCTTATGGCTGAGTAGTATTCTACTATGTATATATATACACTCCATATTTTGGCTATTATAAATATACAATGAATATGGGGCTGAAGATATTTCTTCAAGGTGTTAATTTAATTTCCTTTGGTAGTATGGCCAGAAATGGTATTGCTGGATTATATGATATGTCCATTTTTATTTTTTACTGGTTTTTATGATGACTTTTTCAATTTACATCTCACCAACAGAATACAGCATATATGTTGTATGTATGTCTTTGGGGAAAAAAATCTAACCTTTTGCCTGTTTTTGAATGGGTTATCGTTATTATTATTTTGCTTTGAATTGCAGAAGTTTCTTAAATATTTTGAATGTGGATACTAACTTTTTTTTTTTTTTTTTGAGACAGTCTTCCTCTGTCACCAGGCTGGAGTGCAGTAGCACGATCTTGGCTCACTGTGATCTCTGCCTCCTGGGTTCAAGTGATTCTTCTGCCTTAGCCTCCCAAGTAGTTGGGATTACAGGCATGCGCCACCACTCTTGGCTTATTTTGTATTTTTAGTAGAGATGGGATTTCACCATGTTGGTCAGGCTGGTCTCAGTCTCCTGACCTCAAGTGATCCTCCCGCCTTGTTCTCCCAAAATTAACTTGTTATCAGATATATCACTTGCAAATATTTCTATCCCGTAGGGTTTTTAGAAATTTTGTTTTCCTTTGCTGTGAAGAAGCAGTTTACTTTGATACAATCCCACTTGTTTGTATTTTTGTTGTTGTTGCCGTGCTTTTGATGGCATATCAAAAAATTATTGCCAAGACCAGTATCAAGGTTTTTCCATGTTTTCTTCAGGAGTTCTAAGGTTTTTGGTCTTTTTTTTTTTTTTTTTTTTTTTTTGAGGCGGAGTCTGGCTCTGTCGCCCAGGCTGGAGTGCAGTGGCGCGATCTCGGCTCACCGCAAGCTCCGCCTCCCGGGTTCCCGCCATTCTCCTGCCTCAGCCTCCCGAGTAGCTGGGACTACAGGCGCCGCCACCACGCCCGGCTAATTTTTTTTGTATTTTTAGTGGAGACGGGGTTTCATTGTGTTAGCCAGGATGGTCTCGATCTCCTGACCTCGTGATCCGCCCGCCTCGGCCTCCCAAAGTGCTGGAATTACAGGCTTGAGCCACCGCGCCCGGCCAGGTTTTTGGTCTTATATGTGTTTCATTTTGAGTTAATTTTGGGGTATGGTATAAGAAAATGGTCTACCTTTGCCAGGCGTGGAGGCTCACGCCTGTAATCCCAGCACTTTGAGAGGCCGAGGTCAGGAGATCGAGACCATCCCAGCTAACACAGTGAAACTCCATCTCTACTAAAAATACAAAAAATTAGCTGGGCGTGGTGGTGGGTGCCTGTAGTCCCAGCTACTCGGAGGCTGAGGCAGGAGAATGGTGTGAACCTGGGAGGCAGAGCTTGCAGTGAGCCGAGATCGTGCCACTGCACTCCAGCCTGGGCAACAGAGTGAGACTCCGTCTCAAAAAAAAAAAAAAAAAAAAAAAAAAAAGTACTTTTATTCTTTTGCTGTGGCTCCTCAGTTTTTCTGACACCATGTATTGACAAGCCTATAATTTCTGTATTGTATATTCATGATCCCCATCCCAAAATTCGTGGACCTTGTATGCATGGATTTGTTTCTGGGCGCTATTCTGTTCATTGGTTTTTGTATGTGTATTTATGCACATGCCATATTCTTTTGCTTACAATAACCTTTAAATAAAGTTTAAAATTAAGAAGTATGATGCCCCAGCTTTGTTCTTTCTCACGATGGCTCAGGTTATTTAAAGTTGTTTAAGGTTACACTTAAATTTTACAATTGTGTTTTCTATTACTGTGAAAAATAACACTAAAATTTTGATAGGGATCCCATTTGAATCTACAGATCACTTTCGATAATATACTTCGACAATATTAGTGATCCTAATGAAATATGTGTTTGTGTCTGCTTCAATTTCTGTCATTATTGTATTTAGTATATACATTTATTGTTATACATTAGATTTTGTGGCTTATTGTATTTAGCGTATAAATTTTTTATTTCATTGGTTAAATT
Organism: Macaca fascicularis; assembly: GCF_037993035.2. Taxonomy (NCBI): domain Eukaryota; kingdom Metazoa; phylum Chordata; class Mammalia; order Primates; family Cercopithecidae; genus Macaca; species Macaca fascicularis. The sequence goes on along the minus strand of NC_088379.1, from coordinate 534,537 downwards.
TATTTTGAATTTCTTATTTTTTTTTTTTTTTTTTGAGACGGAGTCTCGCTCTGCCGCCCAGGCTGGAGTGCAGTGGCCGGATCTCAGCTCACTGCAAGCTCCGCCTCCCGGGTTCACGCCATTCTCCTGCCTCAGCCTCCCGAGTAGTTGGGACTACAGGCGCCCGCCACCGCGCCCGGCTAGTTTTTTTTTTTTTTTGTATTTTTTAGTAGAGACGGGGTTTCACCGTGTTAGCCAGGATGGTCTCGATCTCCTGACCTCGTGATCCGCCCGTCTCGGCCTCCCAAAGTGCTGGGATTACAGGCTTGAGCCACCGCGCCCGGCTGAATTTCTTATTTTTATAGTGTTGTAAATTGAATTTTTTTCTTGGAAATTTTGTTGTTACTTTATGGAAATGAAACAAATATTTGTATGTTGTGGCAGGTGTAGTGGTTCATTTTTGTAATCCCAGCACTTTCAGAAGCCAAGGCATGTGGATCACTTGAGCACAGGAGTTTGAGATGAGCCTTGGCCTCAGAGTGAGACTCTGTCTCAAAAACATGCACAAAAAAACCCCGCAAGTATTTACATGTTGATTATGTATCCTAATACCTTAATAAATGCATTTATTAGTTCAGTTTTTGTTATTCTACTCTAGGATTTCATATATATGCATGATCATATTATCTACAAACAGTAAAATTTTTTCTTATTTTGCAAGCAGGAGAGCTTTGTTCTTTTCCTTGGCTAATTGTTCTGATACAAACTTTCGGTAATATGTTAAGATAGAAGCTGTGGTCCTGGAGGCATGCTTGCAGATCTTGGCTTCAGCTGTGGTCCCTGAAGCAGCCCTGTGTCTATATATTTTAAGGAGTTAACAGTGATTTACAGTTTTCTATAATCTGTTTTTTGGCAGGTAAACATCTCCTTTTGTTGGGTCCCCAGGCTGATGAGATTACCTCTGGGGTTGCAGAGAAGAAGGGTTGTAGCTGGGTCACAAGGGTGATGCTGGGTCTGCTGTGGGGTCTGCTTTTGATGGTTGTGTTACCAGAGATTTGGACAGTCATAGATTCTTTCTGGGCCCTGGAAAGATTAGATTTCCTTGAGGACATTAATCTATATGGCAGGCAGTAGAATTGGGTTTTGAAGTTTGTCTGCATATTATAGCCCAAATACCAGGTATATAAATGGGTTTGGCTTTTACTGACTACCTGGGAACAGTTTTTTTTTTTTTTTTTTTTGGTGTCGGAGTCCTATTTTGTCCCCCAGGCTGGAGTGCAGTGGCGTGAACTTGACTCACTGCAACCTCTGCCTCCTGGATTCAAGCGATTCTCCTGCCTCAGCCTCCTGAGTAGCTGGGACTACAGGTGCAAACCACCATGCCTGGCTAATTTTTTTTTTTCTTTTGAGATGGAGTCTCACTCTGTCACCCAGCCTGCAGTGCAGTGGCGCAGTATCAGCTCACTGCAAGCTCTGCCTCCCGGGTTCATGCCTTTCTGTCTCAGCCTCCGGGGTAGCTGGGACTACAGGCACCCGCCACCGCGCCGGGCTGCTTTTTTGTATTTTTAGTAGAGACAGGATTTCACTGTGGTCTCGATCTCCTGATCTCGTGATCCACCTGCCTTGACCTCCCAAAGTTCTGGGATTACAGGTGTGAGCCACTGCGCCTGGTACGCCTGGCTAATTTTTTGTATTTTTTGTAGAGACGGGGTTTCACCATTTTAGCCAGGCTGGTCTTGATCTCCTGACCTCCTGATCCACCCACCTCAGCCTCGCAAAGTGCTGGGATTACAGGCTTGAGCCACCGTACGCGGTCCCTGGAAACAGTTTTTGCAGGTCTCTGTGGGCCTCTGAGTGTGTATGAGTGGCCACGGACTGTGACTACAAATGACTTGAAGTGAGTCATAGGGCTGCTTCAAGCAGCACAACTGAGGCCAGGATCTGCAGGCCTGTCTCTAGGGCCATGACTGGGTGTGTCTTCCTGCAAGTCTCTTGACAGGAAGGACCACTTCTGGGCTATAGCTGAGATGGAATTTGAGAGAAGTTACGGAACTGCTTCATAATCCTCAGTAAGGCCAACCTCCATGCACCATTTTCTTGTCTGTAGCCATGTCTGTGGGCTGTGGAGTTGGCCACCTGGGTGAGGGCCTGCTTTTTCCAAATAACCCTTCCTTGGTCTTTAACTCCACTGAGGTCTCGCAACCCTAACTATAGGCAAGCACCATTGTACTTATGTTTTGTAGGAATTTACTACCTAAAATATCTTATGTAAGTGGAATCATACACTGTCACTTTGTTAGTGTCTTATTAAATAATGGTGTCTAATTAAATACTGTCTTATTAAAATAATGGCTTTAAGATCTATCCTTATTGTATGATCTGAAAAGATATTTTCATTTAAGTCTAAAGAAGTTTTCATTGTATGTGTAAGCCACGTAAGCCACATCCTTTTATTTTTTTTGAGACGGAATCTCGCTCTGTCGCCCAGGCTGGAGTGCAGTGGCTCGATCTCGGCTCACTGCAAGCTCCACCTCCTGGGTTCACGACATTCTCCTGCCTCAGGCTCCAGCTGGGACTACAGGCACCTGCCACCACACCTGGCTAATTTTTTTTTTTTTTTGTATTTTTAGTAGAGTCAGGGTTTCACTGTGTTAACGAGGATGATCTCGATCTCCTGACCTCATGGTCCGCCCGCCTCGGCCTCCCAAAGTGCTGGGATTACAGGCATAAGCTACCATGCCCAGCCAAACCACATCCTTTTAAATTATTCGTCTCCTGAAGGATGTTTGAGGTTTTTCACTTTTTGGCTTTTGTAAGTAATATGGTTTGGATCTGTGGCCTCCTCATTCAAATCTCACATTAAATGGTAAGCCCTAATGTTGTAGGTGGGGCCTGGAGGGATGTGATTGGATTATATGGTTGGCTTCTCATGAATCGTTTCGCACCATCCCCTTTGGTACTGTCTTTGCCATAATGAGTGATTTCTCCTGAGATCTCATTTTCTTTCTTTCTTTTTTTTTTTCTGATATTCATCGCAGTTTAATCTAAAAATGAAATTTCTACAGAAACAGGAACTATTTTAACAAAGAAAAAAAATCCCTCATTCAAACTTCTTTGTAGGGGTAATGGCTGCAGAAAACTACACTATCAACAAGCTTTGCTTTATTAACTCAGATGTACAAAATCTAGAAAGCAGATGAAAGTGAATTATTTCTTCAACATTTTAGTAAAACTTCTGATAATGAGTTCAAAGCAAATACAGCACGTGACAACTCAAGCATAAATCAAGACGGAGAGCCTGGGGAGTTTGATGTCTTAAATTTTCCATAAAGGTATCATTGCAACATATAGGATTTCCCCCCATATTTTAACCTTCCCAGTTTCAAAGGAAAGTAAAGGGAGTGGATTACATGTAGACAGCATGTGTGCAAGTGCCCACACATGCAAGGTGGCAGGTAAAGTATCTAATTCCTTCTTCCCACCACCCAAGTCTCACTTCACAGAAATCATTAGGTAAAGGAAAACCAATGAGGAGTACTGCAGTTTTAATAACTGAGGCTGAGGCAGAAGAATTGCTTCAACCCTGGAGGCGGAGGTTGCAGTGAGCCAAGATCGTGCCACTGCATTCCAGCCTGAGCGACAGAGTGAGACTCCATCTCAAAAAAAAAAAAAAAAGACAACAAAATAGATAAAAGAGAAATAACATATGACTACCATTTTGTTCATTGTTTTCTGAACATTTAGTAGTTTCCGTTTTTCTTTCATGCTGTCTTCGCTTGTGTAGTGTTGAGTTTTTGTTTTGTTTTTATTGTTATATGCTTTGGTTCCCTGTTTTGTGTATCTACTACAGTTTTTTTTTTTTTTTTTTTGTAATTTCCAAGAGATATAAAATATCTCATAAAAGTGTAGCTTGGCCAGGTGCGGTGGCTCATGCCTGTAATCCCAGCACTTTGGGAGGCTGATCACGAGGTCAGGAGATCAAGACCATCCTGGCTAACACGGTGAAACCCCGTCTCTACTAAAAATACAAAAAAATTAGCCGGGCGTGGTGGCGGGCCCTTGTAGTCCCAGCTACTTGGGAGGCTGGGGCAGGAGAATGGCGTGAACCTGGGAGGCAGAGCTTGCAGTAAGCTGAGATCGTGCCACTGCACTCCAGCCTGGGTTACAGAGCGAGACTCCGTCTCAAAAAAAAAAAAAAAAAAAATTAAAAAAAAATTTAAAAGCCTAGCTTAACATTCTAACTTCTTTTTTATCCACATAGGGTCTTACTTTGTTTCCCAGGCTCTAGTGCACTGGTGCATTCACAGCTCAGTTCAGCCTCAAACTCTCCAATATCAAACAATTTTCCCATCTCAGCCTGCCGAGTAGCTGGGATTACAAGTACATGCCACCAGATCCAGCTAATTTTTTTGGTATTTTTTTTGTAGAAACAGGGTTTTGCCTTGTTACTCAGGCTGGTCTTGAATTCCTGGGCTGAAGAAATCCACCTGCCTTGGCCTATGACTATATGGGCTATTTTTGGTTCCATATGATATATAAAGTAGTTTTCTCCAATTCTGTGAAGAGTCAATGGTAGCTTGATAGGAATAGCACTGAATCTACAAATTACTTTTTTTTTTTTTTTTTTTTTTGAGACGGAGTCTCCCGCTGTTGCCCAGGCTGGAGTGCAGTGGCGCGATCTCGGCTCACTGCAAGCTCCGCCTCCTGGGTTCACGCCATTCTCCTGCCTCAGCCTCCTGAGTAGCTGGGACTACAGGCGCCCGCCACCGCGCCCGGCTAATTTTTTGTATTTTTAGTAGAGACGGGGTTTCACTGTGGTCTCGATCTCCTGACCTTGTGATCCGCCCGCCTCGGCCTCCCAAAGTGCTGGGATTACAGGCTTGAGCCACCGCGCCCGGCCTTTTTTTTTTTTTTTTTTGAGACGGAGTCTCGCTGTGTCACCCAGGCTTGGAGTGCAGTGGCGCCATCGCGGCTCACTGCAAGCTCCGCCTCCCGGGTTTACGCCATTCTCTTGCCTCAGCCTCCGAGTAGCTGGGACTACAGGCGCCCGCCACCTCGCCCGGCTAGTTTTTTGTATTTTTAGTAGAGACGGGGTTTCACCATATTAGCCAGGATGGTCTCGATCTCCTGACCTCGTGATCTACCCGCCTCGGCCTCCCAAAGTGCTGGGATTACAGGCTTGAGCCACTGCGCCCAGCCTGAATCTATAAATTACTTTGGGCATTATGGCCATTTCATGATAACCGATTCTTCCTATCCATGAGCATGGAATGTTTTTCCATTTGTTTGTGTCCTGTCTTATTTCCTTGAGCAGTGGTTTGTAGTTCTCCTTGAAGAGGTCTCTTACATCCCCTCTAAGTTGTATTCCTAGGTATTTTATTCTTTTTGTAGCAGCTGTGAATGGGAGTTCACTCATGATTTGGCTCTCTGTCTATTGTCTATTATTGGTATATAGGAATGCTGTGACTTTTACAAATTGATTTTGTATCCTAAGACTTTGCTGAAGTTGCATGTCAGATTAAGGAGATTTTGGGGTGAGACAACTGGGTTTTCTTTTTTTTTTTTTTTTTTTTGAGACGGAGTCTCGCTATGTCGCCCAGGGTGGAGTGCAGTGGCCGGATCTCAGCTCACTGCAAGCTCCGCCTCCCGGGTTCCCGCCATTCTCCTGCCTCAGCCTCCCGAGTAGCTGGGACCACAGGCGCCGCCACCTCGCCCGGCTAATTTTTTTGTGTTTTTAGTAGAGACGGGGTTTCACCGTGTTAGCCAGGATGGTCTCGATCTCCTGACCTCGTGATCCGCCCGTCTTGGCCTCCCAAAGTGCTGGGATTACAGGCTTGAGCCACCGCGCCCGGCCGGTTTTCTAAATATACAATCATGTCGTCTGCAGACAGAGACAACTTGACTTCCTCTCTTCCTATTTGAATACCCTTTATTTCTTTCTCTTGCCTGATTGTCCTGGCCAGAACTTCCAATACTATTTTGAATAGGAGTGGTAAGAGAGGGCATCCTTGTCTTATCGCGGTTTTCAAAGGGAATACTTCCAGCTTTTGCCTATTCAGTATATTGGCTGTGTTTGTCATAAATAGCTTATTATTTTGGGATACATTCCATCAATATCTAGTTGATTGAGAGTTTTTAGCTTGAAGGGGTGTTGAATTTTATCGAAGGCCTTTTCTGCATCTGTTGAGGTAATCATGTGGTTTTTGTCATTGGTTCTGTTTATGTGATGGATTATGTTTATTGATTGGCATATGTTGAACCAGTGTTTCATCCTAGGGATGAAGCCAAGTTGATCATGGCAGATAAGCTTTTTGATGTGCTGCTGGATTCATTCGGTTTGCCAGTATTTTATTGAGGATTTTCATATCGATGTTCATCAGAGATAATGGCCTGAATTTTTTTCTTTTGTTGTTTCTCTGCCAGGCTTTGTTATCAGGATGATGCTGGCTTCATAAAATGAGTTAAGGAGGAGTCCCTCTTTTTCTAATGTTTGGAATAGTTTCAGAAGGAATGGTACCAACTCCCCTTTTTACTGCTGGTAGAGTTTGGCTGTGAATCCGTCTGGTCCTGGCTTTTTTTGGTTGGTAGGCTATTACTGCTTCAATTTCAGAACTTGTTACTGGTCTATTCAGGGATTCGACTTCTTCCTGGTTAAGTCTTGGGAGGGTGTGTGTGTCCAGGAATGTATCCATTTCTTCTAGATTTTCTAGTTTATTTGCGTAGAGGTGTTTATAGTATTCTCTGATGGTAGTTTGTTTCTGTGGGATCATTGTTGATATCTCTCTTATCATTTTTTATTGTGTCTATTTGATTCTTCTCTCTTTTCTTCTTTATTAGTGTTTCTAGCGGTCTATTTTGTTGATCTTTAAAAAAAAAAACTAGCTCCTGGATTCACTAGATTTTTTAAAAATTTTCTCCAGTTCTGCTCTGATCATAGTTATTTCTTGTCTTCTGCTAGCTTTTGAATTTGTTTGCTTTTGCTTCTCTAGTTCTTTTAATTGTGATGATAGGGTGTCGATTTTAGGTCTTTCCTGCCTTCTCTTGTGGGCATTTAGTGGTATAAATTTCCCTCTAAAGGCTGCTTTGGCTGTGTCCCAGAGATTCTAGTAGGTTGTGTCTTTGTTCTCATTGGTTTCAAATAACTTATTTATTTCTACCTTAATTTCATTATTTACCCAGTAGTCATTCAGGAGCAGGTTGTTCAGTTTCCATATAGTTGTATGGTTTTGAGTTTCTTAATCCTGAGTCCTAATTTGATTGCACTGTTTTCTGAGAGACTGTTATAATTTTCGTTCTTTCGCATTTGCTGAAGTGTGTTTTACTTCAGTTATGTGTTCAACTTTAGAATAAGTGCAATGTGGTGCTGAGAATAACGTATATTCTGTTGATTTGGGGTGGAGAGTTCTGTTGATGTCTGTTAGGTCTGCTTGGTCCAGAGGTGAGTTGAAGTCCTGAATATCCTTGTTAATTTTCTGTCTTGTTGATCTAATATTGACAGTGGGGTGTTAAAGTCTCCCATTATTATTGTGCGAGAGTCATCTCTCTTTGTAGGTCTCTAAGAACTTGCTTTATGAATCTGGGTACTCCTGTATTGGGTGCATATATATTTAGGATAGTTATCTCTTCTTGTTGCATTGATCCCTTTACCATTATGTAATGCCCTTCTTCTTTTTCTTTTTTTTTTTTTTTTTTGAGACGGAGTCTCACTGTGTCGCCCAGGCTAAAGTGTAGAGGCATGATCTCGGCTCACTGGAAGCTCTGCCTCCCGGGTTCACACCATTCTGCCTCAGCCTTCTGAGTAGCTGGGACTGCAGGCGCCCACCACCACGCCTGGCTAATTTTTTCTATTTTTGTAGAGATTGGGTTTCACTGTGTTAGCCACGATGGTCTTGATCTCCTGACCTCGTGATCCATCTGCCTCTGACTCTCAAAGTGCTGGGAGTTACAGGCATGAGCCACTGCGCCTGACCCCTTCTGTTTTTGATCTTTGTTCATTTGAAGTCTGTTTTATCAGAGACTAGGATTGCAACCCCGGCTTTTTTTTGCTTTCCATTTGCTTGGTAAATACTCCTCCTCCATCCCATTATTTTGAGCCTGTGTTTGTCTCTGCACATGAGATGGATCTCCTCAGTATGGCACACTGATGGGTCTTGACTCTTTTTTTTTTTTGAGACAGAGTCTCGCTCTGTCGCCCAGGCTGGAGTGCAGTGGCCGGATCTCAGCTCACTGCAAGCTCCGCCTCCCGGGTTCACGCCATTCTCCTGCCTCAGCCTCCCGAGTAGCTGGGACTACAGGCGCCCGCCACCTCGCCCAGCTAGTTTTTTGTATTTTTTAGTAGAGACGGGGTTTCACTGTGTTAGCCAGGATGGTCTCGATCTCCTGACCTCATGATCCGCCCATCTCGGCCTCCCAAAGTGCTGGGATTACAGGCTTGAGCCACCGCGCCCGGCCTCTTGACTCTTTATCTAACTTTCCAGTCTGTGTCTTAATTGGGGCATTTAGCCCATTTACATTTAAGATTAATATTGTTATGTGTAAATTTGATCCTGTCATTACGATGCTAGCTGGTTATTTTGCCCATTAGCTGGTGCAGTTTCTTCATAGTGTCGATGGTCTTTACAGGTTGGTATGTTTTTGCAGTGGGTGGTACCGGTTTTTCTTTTTCATGTGTCCTTCAAGAGCTCTTCTAAGTCAGACCTGGTGGTGACAAAATCTCTCAGCATTTGCTTGTTTGTATTATTTTTCCTTCGCTTATGAAGCTTAGTTTGGCTGGATGTGAAATTCCGGGTTGAAAATTATTTTGTTTAAGAATGTTGAATATTGGCCCCCACTTTCTTCTGGTTTGTGGGGTTTCTGCAGAGAAATCTGCTGTTAGTCTGATGGGCATAACCTGACTTTTCTCTCTGGCTGCTCTGAACATTTTCTGTTAGCTATTTTTTAGTTTTTTTTTTTTTTTTCTTGAGACGGAGTCTTGCTCTGTCACCCGAGGCTGGAGTGCAGTGGCACAATCTTGGCTCACTGCAGCCTCTGCCCCCTGGGTTCCAGCGATTCTCCTGCCTCAGCCTCCTGGGTGGCTGGGATTACAGGCACGTGCCACCATGCCCTGCTAATTTTTGTATTTTTAGTAGAGATGGGGTTTTGCCATGTTGGCCAGGTTGGTCTTGAACTCCTGACCTCAGGTGATACACCCGCCTTGGCTCCCCAGAGTGTTGGGATTACAGGCGTGAGCCACCACACCTGGCTTGGATCTGTGTTTTATTGTTAATGGTTCCTGGAGCATTTTTAGTTTCCTTTAGTGCTGTTATGTTTGCCTGATCTTTCATAATTTGTGAAGCCTTGTTTTGACGTCATTGCATCTGAAGGAGTAAATACACCATTCTGTCTTTATAGACTAGTTTTGGGAGGTAAATGTCTTCTCCTATTGGATTTCTGGACTGATGAGATTTCCACTGAGATTGCAATAAAGTGCTTCGGATTCAGGTCACACAACTACTACTGGGTCTGCAGTGAAATTCATGCTTGGCAGACCTGTTATCTGGGCATCAGACAGTTGTGGATTCTGTGTATTTTCTGAGAAGACTGAACTTTCTTCAAGGTGTTGACCAGTATGACTGGCACTGAGGAAGAAAACCCTCCAGTTATATCTGCAGATTAAGGTGCTGATACAATCAATGGAGCAGGTATGGCTCCTCCTGTGTCGCTCTTGAGAGGTGTTTGGAAATGTCTAACCTAGTCATTGGACAAGTTCCTAGATGAGCAGTACTGACCCTTGATCACAGCTGAGAGGGTGTGGAACGATTCACAAGGCTGCTTCAGGATACATAGCTGAGAACAAAGTCTTCAGGTCTGTTTTGGGGTTCATGGCATTTCTCCCTCCAGATTTCTGGGTGGGCAGGACGTCTTTCAGACTCTAAGTGACAGAGACCAGAGCGTGGTTATGTGACTGCTTCACGATTCACAGTGGGAATGAAGTCAGCCAACATGCCTACAGGGGCACATATAGGTGTGCTTTTTGGCAGGTCCCAGGTTAGGAAAAACTTCTTCTGGACTTTGGTTGCGTGGACTTGGAGCCAGGTTATAGTGCCACGTGAAGACCCACTGTCAAATAAATACTGGCAAGCCTACATCCAGGGGCACAGATAGATGTTTCTCTCTGTGGGTGTCTGGGCAGGATTTCTTCCACACCATGACTGACATGTGCAAAGGGTGGATTTGGGGCTAATTCGGAGACCACAGATAGAACCAACTTCTAAAGGCCTTTCACCTGAGGCATAGGTGTCTTGGTTTAGGTGTCTTTGCAGATGGTTCTAGTGGCAGGAACAAAACCAAATGGTCTACAGCTAAGCCTACAATGAAAATTGGACATATTTTATTTTGTAGCTGTGACCGTGATGGGCAAGCATGCCACTCAAACAAGGGCATGTCTTTTCAATACGGCCCTCCTCAGTCTTGGGTTCACAACCCTTGACATGGATTCCAAGGCTCCCATAAAGTTCCCTTTTTCAGGACATAAGTGCTGCATTTTTGTAACTGTAGAAGTTGTGCATAGAGAACCTCCTGCCATCTTACTATGTTTTCAGTTTCTGATATATTCTATGTCAAATTTATCAGATTTCAAATTCACATTTCTGAAATAAAATGCTCACATTTACACATTGTAACAAATAAATGTACTGAAAAGGCTCATTCTTATTAGAGCACTTTTTAATTGAGATGCATCCTTTTTGTTTTTGAGACAGAGTCTCGCTCTGTCGCCCAGGCTGGAGTGCAGTGGCTCTGTCTTGGCTCACTGCAAGCTCCGCCTCCCGGGTCCACGCCATTCTCCTGCCTCAGCCTCCCAAGTAGCTAGGACTACAGGTGCCCACCACCACGCCCGGCTTGCGTTTTGTATTTTTAGTAGAGACAGGTTTTCACCGTGTTAGCCAGGATGGTCTCAATCTCCTGACCTTGTGATCTGCCCGCCTCGGCCTCTAAAAGTGCTGGGATTACAGGCGTGAGCCACTGTGCCTGGCCGAGATCCCTTTTTTTTTTTTAACTGCTGTACACTGCATGTAAGGATTCAAAACACCAGATCTTCGTAAGTACACAGTCACAGTTGAAAACTGTAGTTATTTAAAGGATTGTTTTTATGGTACATCTATATTATATTCAGTCTTTTATAGGTCAGAATTTTTTATTTTTATTTTCAACTCTGTTTTACTGGGGAGTGTTTTTTCATGTAGGTTCTCCTTATTTATTTATGATGGAGTCTGGCTGTGTTGCTGGGCTGGAGTGCAGTGGCATGATCTTGGCTCACTGCAACCTTCGCCTCCCAGGTTCAAGCGATTCTTCTGCCTCAGGCTCCTGAGTAGCTGGGACTACAGGCGCCCACCACCATGCCTGGCTAATTTTTGTATTTTTAGTAGAGAGCTTTGTCTACATGTATGCTTAATATTTTAATTGCTGCCGAAGCAGGATTGTACCAGTGGCAGGGGAGAATACTGTAGTAGAATATCACCACCAGGGAGTCCAGCACATTTGTATGGTGAATGGAATTAATGGCCACCCCCAAGTGTATCTCTGTGTCCATTGTAGGGGCAGGTGTCATGACCCGTAGGATCCACATATCCAGAGGGCCCCCCAGGGGACTGCAATATAGTTACTGTAATCATAGTGTACTAATGTGTAAGTAGGAAAGAGATTGTGTTTCATTAGGGACAATATTGTTGATTTGGAGTATATATTGACAATTATCTGGTGGGAGAAACCCAGAGTAACATTAGAGGAGCCATTTACAGCCTCCAGACAAAGTGGGGGAGTGGGGTGCTATACAGAATCCAGCCTTCAGCACAGCGGGTTCCCAGTATATACCTTTCCAGGCATGTTGGTCAGGATACCAAGGCGTTTGATGCAAGGTGAAGGTGGAGTTCACTTTTCACCTGACTTGGGCATAAATCGATTGCTTGGTTTGGTCAGAGGAAGTCCAGGTTGGATTGCAGTTGTTGTTGTTGTGGCCCCATTGGCAGTGATAGAGCCATTCGGAAATGTTGGCAGGGACGATTCTCCAAGGTAGCTCATTCCTGGTGGCCTCTGGCAACTCTACTCATAGCCAACATTGATTGTGGTTGGCTTCTTCTACAGTGGTGGCTGCCCAGCTGATGAACTTATTCTTGGCCTCAGGCACAAAGACACAGGTGCTGACTGTTAGTAGATAGGTTATTACATTATAATGCCTCTCACTGCAAGGCTTGAATATGTTGTAATCCATTCATTCACATTCAAGTTTTCAGTTGTGGTGGAAATTTTGGCTGGTTGATCTGCCTGCTGATTAAATAGTCTGTCAAGAGAAAACAGAGACACGTGAGCATCAACATGGAAAACAGTGATAATGGTAGTGTACACCAGGATTCAGGTATCTTCCCAGTATTTTTTTCCCCAAACCTCTTTATTCACAATTAACCGTTTGTTTTGTTGCCATTGGTGCAACCAGGTAGTAAGACCATTTGCTCCTGACCAAGAGTTGGTATACAAGTGACAGATCCCTCTGGCCTCCTCCTAAATAACTCAGAGGACCACTACTGGTTCAACCAGCTAGCTGCTTCCACCTTTTCCTTCATCAGAAATGCTTATGTTTTCTTTTTTTTTTTTTTTTTTTTTTTTTTTTTTTTTGAGACGGAGTCTCGCTGTGTCTCCCAGGCTGGAGTGCAGTGGCATGATCTCGGCTCACTGCAAGCTCCGCCTCCTGGGTTCACGCCATTCTCCCGCCTCAGCCTCCCAAGTAGCTGAGACTACAGGCGCCCGCCACCACGCCCGGCTAGTTTTTTTTGTATTTTTAGTAGAGACGGGGTTTCACCATGTTAGCCAGGATAGTCTCGATCTCCTGACCTCGTGATCCACCCGCCTCGGCCTCCCAAAGTGCTGGGATTACAGGCTTGAGCCACCGCGCCCGGCCAAGAAATGCTTATGTTTTCTAACAGGATTGTAAGCCACAGCCTTCTAGCATCAAGTGCTACCAGTGTATTTTGTGGGACCATTAGTAAACCAGGCATGTTTCTGGTCCTCTGGGCTTAGTTTTTTAAAGCATTTGCCCCATTGGATGGGGGAGGTTTTCTTATCTGAAGGGCTTTCTTGGTGGTTTTCTGAGCTGGCAAGTTTTGTACATCCTTATGCAAAAGCAGTATCCCCTTTCGTCCTGGCTTAGTCCTATCTTGTGTATACCATTTCCATTTTATAATGCTGCTTTCCTGAGTGTGCCCTATCTGGTGAGTTTTGGGGGAATTCATGACCCAAGTCATAATAGGAATTTCAGGCCTCATAAAGACCTCATGGTTGAAGCAAAGGTCCTCTGTTTCCAGCAAAGCCCAATAAAAAGCTAACAATTGCTTCTTGGAAGGGGTATAAACTTTGCCAGCCTATGGCAGTTTCCGGGTCAAAAACCCCCAAGGTGTACCCTCTTCCCACCTTGTTTCTGCCTAAGGCTCTGATTAGCATGTTGATCTAGGACAGCTACTTGCAGTTCTCGTGGCCTATTTCGTATGGGCCGTAGGTCCAGGGTCAGCTGCAACGCTTGTTTAGCTTGTTCAAAAGCCACACTCTCTCTTTCTGTCCCCAGTGAAAGTCATAGCATTTTCTAGTGACTGCATTGCAGAGGTTGTAATATGTTACCTATGTGGGGCATATGATGTCTCCACAATCCCAGCAAACCAATAAATTTCTAGGCCTCCTTTTTAGTGGCAGGGGTTGCAAATTCTAGTATTTTAGCCTTAGCCTTTTGTAAAATGGACTATTACCGTGTATTTCATAGGATGCCAAGGAATTTTACAGTTTGTGCAGGTTCTTGAATTTTCCTAGGGTTGATTTCCCATCTTTGAGATAGGAGCTGGGTTTTTACCTGCTCCAAGCCCCAGCTGACTAGTTCTTCAGTTTTACCCTGACCGGGCCATTTGGACAGCTGCTTTTTTCAGCAATAGGCTGATAGCTTTCAGCCTGATCAGTCAAGACATAGGCCTGGCCAGGGCCAGTCAGGAAGTCAGATTAGCATTTTTTTTTTCAGCTTACATTTCTCGTGTAGCAACCAGTCCCTGTCTTGACACGTTAACTTATAAGCAGTAAGCAAGCACTATCCACGCCGGGCAATTCCCTCAGCATTCCCTTTATCAACTGGGATTCCCTGCAGCACCTCACGCACAGCCAACGGTTCAAAATGCACTAATTTAGATTCCCTATTTTCAAAAAGACCAGTTCCCTTGGATCACTCAATGGCCAAAGGAGAGAACTGCGGGAGTTCCCATCCCAGGATATGGGAAGCCCCCAAGCTCCCAGCCCATTCCTTGTGGCTGAAAAATGGCACGTTTTCGCTTTCGGATCCTGTTCCTGACACCCAAAACGATCTGTGCGGGAAATGTGTTAGGGGGAGAAAACACACAATACCTTTAAGGGTAAACAACCTTTATCTCACATAAATGGCAGTGCAGATATAATAAGCAAATGATGTAATAACCAAATTGCAATGGGAAGGGGAGAAGGGAAAAGAGGTATATATATTTACATTCACCAGACTGTGGAGGATTCACCACCAGACTGGGAAGCAACAGCCCGGGCTCCAGAGTCGGCCACCCATCCGTGCACAGACGAGGAGGGGTCTCATGAAGGTTCGTAATGCTATGGGACCCTAGCTGTTTTTATAATGAGTTGTTTGGCATGAGGTCCTATCACTAGGGCCTTTCGTGAACTGGGCTCCAGGAACACAAAAAGGTCAACTTGTTTTTGTGATTGTCTATTCTTTTTCAATAACTAATATATAGGAATAGATTGAAATAGAGATTTCTTCATAATAGTGCTGGCTGAAGACCTCAAGGGACTCACAACCTGTTCTGGGACTTGGTGACCACTGTTTGTGTCCATGTTCAATTGAGTTCAAATTTAGTATTTGACTTTTCCTCCACAAATATATGTCAGAATATCTTTGTTTTAAAATAAAATATTGTATGTATATGTCACATTTTAAAAATCTGATATTGATCTCTAAAGGGACATTTGTGTTTCCAGGAATTGTCTTTTGTAAATAATAATGAATGAATATGCATGTGTAAACATGTATTTAAAGCCCTGCCTTGAATATTTTTGGGATTATGTTATGTTATATTATGTTATGTTATTTTTTTGAGACAGAGTATCCCTCTGTTGCCCAGGCTGGAGTGCAGTGGTGCAATCTCGGCTCACTGCAAGCTCTGCCTCCCAGGTTCACGCCATTCTCCTTCCTCAGCCTCCCGAGTAGCTGGGACTACAGGCACCCGCCACCATGCCCGGCTAATTTTGTTGTATTTTTAGTAAAGAGGGGATTTCACTGTGTTAGCCAGGATGGTCTTGATCTCCTGAACTTGTGATCTGCCCACCTTGGCCTCCCAGAGTGCTGGGATTATAGGCATAAGACACCGTGCCCAGCTTTTTTGGGATATTTTAAATACATGTGTAAACCTTTGATGTTATATTCAAAAACTGATTGCCAAGACTAGTTGCATATAGCCTTCATCATAAATGTTTATATTAGATTTCACATATGTGTAAGATCATGTGGTGTTTGTCTCAGTGTATCTGTTTTATTTCACTTAACGTAATGGCCTCCAGATTCATCTGTGTTGTGGCAAATACCAAAATTGAATTCTCTTTTGTAGATGAATAGTATTTTATTGTGTATATATACTACATTTTCTTTATTCATCCAAGTTTTGGACACTTGGATTGATTCCATATATCTTGGCCATTGTAAATAGTGCTGTAGTAAACACGGGAGTGTAGATTTCTCTTTGACATACTGGTTTTGTTTTCTGTAGCTACAATGAAAATAGAACTTACATATGTTCCAGCAATCCCATTTAATTAAAAAATTAAAAATAGAACGTGATCCAGCAATTTGAATTATTTTGTGTGTGTGTGTGTGTGTGTGTGTGTGTGTATCTGGTCATCCACAGTTTATTGTGTAGGCGAGGAGTCAAAGAAACAGTGTTAAAATACCATTTGTTGATGGTTTAAATATATGTTATCCTGTGATACTTATTTTTTTCTATAATGGCTCTACTAATAATTTTTCCAACTGTATGTGTTTCCTTTTCTATTCATTCTCACCAACTTTTTTTTTGTCTTTCTAATTACAGTCATTCTAATTGAAGTGAAGTGGTATCTTGTTTTGATTTGCATTTCTCTGACAATTAGTGATGTTGAGCATCTTTGCATGTACTTTTTGGCTATTTGTATTTCTTTTGAAAAACGTCTCTTAAAGTCTCTTGCCTATGTTCAAATTGTGTTATTTTTGTTAAGTTTGTTATATATTCTGTAAATTTATCTTTTGTCATATGTCTATTTCGCAAATATTTTCTTTCATTCTGTAGGTTATCTCTTCACTCTGTTGTTGTCTTTGCTGTGCAAAGCATTTTTACTTTGTTGTAATCCCATTTGCATATTTTTGCTTCTTTTGCCTGTGCTTTTGAGATTCCTTGCTCTGTAATATGTGGCAAAGCATTCCTGTATGTTTACTTCAAATAGCTTTATTTGGGTTTCCCATTGAAATCTTTATTTGTGATTGAGTTTTTTTATATCATGAAAGGTAGGAGCCTAGTTTTATTTTTTTTATTATCTTGTAGATAATTTTCCTAACACCATTTATTGAAAACACTGTCTTTTTCCAAATGTGTGTTATTGACATTTTTGTTTGAAAATCACTTGTTTCTAGGTTCAGGAATTTATTACTGGGCTCACTGGATAGTTTGATCTGTTTGTTTTTATGCCAGTATCGTGCTATTTTGCTTATTATAGCTTTGTAGTATATTTTGGAGTCAGGTAGTGTGATGCTTCCAGCTGTTTTTTTTTTTTTTTGGCTCAGGATTACTTTTGCTATTTGGGGGGTCTTTGATGGTTCCGTATAAAGTTTAAGTTTGTTTTCTCCATTTCTGTGAAAAAAGTCATTGGTATTTTGATAGAGATTGCATTGATTTGATAGAGATTGAACTTTCATAATTTTTAATTTTATGAGCAATACTTTCAATTTTTCTTGACTTTTTTCAGTTTTTAATGATTTATAAATTTCAGTGTAGAGTGTTCACCTTTTAAATTACATTTGTTATTAGACAGCTTTATTTTTTATTGTGAATGCAGAAGCATTTGGCAAAACTGAACATGTCTTTGTGATTTAAGAAACTCAAATTAGGTATAGATCGTATACCTATACACAATAAAGACTATATATGACAGACTAATGGCCGAAATTATACTGAACAGGAAAGAGTAGAAAACCTGTTGTCTGAGACCTGGAACATGAGAAGGATGTTTTTATTTAATGTTGTTATTGTGTATGAAAGCACTCAGCTGTGTACACTGTCTACTTTAAGAGTCTCTGTGTTTATCTGTCTGCATACTCTTTCCCTATTGTTTGTAAGTTGTATACTTGTTTTATTTGTGCATACCATGGTGATTTTACCCTGCCTAGGTGAGTAGTCATTGAAATTCTCCTAATTTTACCCTCTATTTGTTTGTAAATCTTTATTTTTGTGTGTGTGTGAGAAACACTTTTGTGATTTGAAGATAATTTCCAAAAGTGGCATACCTCTCTTAGATATTATTTTTAATTGTTTTCAAAAATGCATAAACTTTACAATCATATATTTGTTAAATATTCGGCTTAGTCATATTAACATTGTTATGCATTCTATCTTTAGAATATGTTTATCTTGCAAAGCTAACACTCAATACACGTTAAACAACTACCTACTTTTTCTATTTTCTGGCCCTTTACAAACACGATTCTGTTGTTTTAAAGTCAAACTGCTTTAGATATCTGATGTAAGTTGATTTATACAGTTTCTCTTTGTGACTTATTTTATATTAATGTCATCAAGATTTATCTTTAAGTGTTTGATTTTTGCTTTTTATAAACAGTAATATTTCATAATTTTAATATTTCCAATTTATCAGTTTGGTGAGAGAAATCTGTGTTGCATTTATTTGCTTTCAGTAACAATGCTGCAATAATTATGAATGTCTAAATTATTCTTGTGACTGTGTGTGTTTATATTTTTGCTAGATTTTATTTTATTGATCTAGCTGTTCAGCTTTATACCCATCCCAAATTGTTTTAATTCTTTAGCTTTTTATGTGTTTTGAAATCAGGAACTGTGAAGCCTCTGAGATTGCTTCTGTTTTTGACAACTGTTGGGTACTTCACTGTTTCTTAATTTCGTATAATATGGGGGTTGCTGTTTCTATTACTACAGTAATTTAATTACAAATTTGACAGGGATTGCATTTAATCTGTAGATTACATTGAGCAGTCTAGACATCTTTATTATTTCAATCTTTAGTTTGTGTTAATTTCTATAAGTATGTACATTTTTTGGGGGGGGGGTGGGGATACAGAGTCTTGCTCTGTCGCCCAGGCTGGAGTGCAGTGGCGCACTCTCAGCTTACTACAAGCTCCGCCTCCTGGGTTCACGCCATCCTCCTCCCTCAGCCTGTCCAGTAGCTGGGACTACAGTTGCCTGCCACCACGCCTGGCTAATTTTTTGTAGTTTTAGTGTAGACAGGGTTTATAGTTTTCTTTATTAATTTCTACTCTCATTCCAGTTTGGTCATTAAAAGTAATCTGTAAAATTTCAATTTTAAAAACTTCTGTTAAGACTTTTTTTGTGTCCTAATATGTCGTTTATCCTGGAGAATATTGTATGAGCTATTGAGGAAGGTGTGTATTCTCTTGTTGTTGAGCAATGTTCTCTACAATTCTGTTAGGCATAATTGTTTAATACTGCTTTCAAGTCTCCTGTTGTGAATATTTTATCTTGTTTCATTATTCTTTACAGAAATTGAGGTATTTAAATATCCTAGTATAATTATATTGCTTTTTTTGTCTTGCTTTAGTTCTGTCAGTATTGGCTTTGTACATTTGGAACTCAATGTGGGACACACATAAACACACAGACACATTAACATATGTATACGCACATTTGTCATGAGTTCCCAGTAAAGGAACTTTATTATTGTTTAATGTCCTTCTTTCTTACGAACTTTTAGTTAAAGTATATTTTATGAAATAGGACAGTTTTGACTTAAGATGTACTTTGTGTTGTATAATTTGGACCTCTTATTTGGTTATTTGCATGAAATGTCTTCTTTCATTTTACCCTTTTCAGTCTTTTTTAATCATTACATCTCAAGTGACTCCTGTAGAAAAGCAAGCTGGATCATGTTAAGTTTTGCAGTCAATCCCTTTATTTGGTGAATGTATTTTGAATGGAAACCTTTACTTCATAAGTTTTATTGTTTTGCTGGATTATTTCATTTTTGCCCCTTATTTTCTTTTTCTGTCATCTTATTTTTTGGTGTATCTATAGAGATACCTTTTTCTGGTATCTTGGGAAGTACATAAAATTTCTTAAAATAATATATTTTTATTTTGTCTTATTTTTTTGAGACAGAGCCTTCTTCAGTGGCCCAGGCTGGAGTGCAGTGGCGCAATCTGGGCTCACTGCAAGCTCTGCTTTCCGGGTTCTTGCCATTCTCCTGCCTCAGCATCTTGAGTAGCTGGGACTACAGGCGCCCGCCACCATGCCCGGCTAAAGTTTTTTGTATTTTTAGTAGAGAGGGGGTTTCACCATGTTAGCCAGGATGGTCTCGATCTCCTGACCTCGTGATCCACCCTCCTTGGCCTCCCAGAGTGCTGGGATTACAGAATTGAGCCACCGTGCCCGGCAAAATAATATATTTAAAACTGGTAAAAACCTGAGTTGCATTTGAAAATTCTTCCTTGGCTGGGCGCTCACACGTGTAATCCCAGCACTTTGAGAGGCCGAGGCAGGCAGTTCACGAAAAGAGATCGAGACCATCCTGGTCAACATGTTGAAACCCCATCTTCACCAGAAATACAAAAATTAGCTGCCTGTGGTGCCCCGCGCCTGTAGTCCCAGCTACTTGGGAGGCTAAGGCAGGAGAATTGCTTGAACCTAGGAGGTGGAAGTTGCAGTGAGCCAAGATTGCACGGCTGCACTCCAGCCTGGCAACAGAGTGAGGCTCTGTCTCAAAAAAAAAAAAAAAGGGCTGGGCGCGGTCGCTCATGCCTGTAATCCCAGCACTTTGGGAGGCCGAGGCAGGCACATCATGAGGTTAGGAGTTTGAGACCAGCCTGGCCAGCATGGTGAAACCCCGTCTCTATTAAAAATACAAAAAATTAGAAGGGCATGGTGGTATGTACCTGCAGTCCTAGGAGGGTGAGGCAGGAGAATCACCTGAACTGGGCAGACAGAGATTGCCGTGAGCCAAGATCATGCCACTGCACTCCGGTCTGGGTGACAGAGTGAGACAGGAAGAAAAGAAAACTTCCTCATTACATCTGTCCTCAAGTTCGTTACTGATGTCAGTAATCATTTTTTATGTTGTATATTATTACTGGATAATGATCAACACTTTATGATCATTTTTATGCTTTTAACTTTAAAATTTTAGAGAATAATTAAAATGTTTTCTGCACTATTATGATAGTAGTACAGAATTTTGTGTATGTGCATATCTTTTTCAGAAAGTTACATATTTTCATATGATTATGTTTGGTTTTCTTGCATTATGTTATTTTCACTGGAAGACGCTTCAGTATTTTTTTGGTAAGACAGGTGTTGTGCTAATATACTTTTTCAGCGTTTGCTTATCTTGAAAGGTCTTTACTTTTTCTTCAGTTTTGGGACAGTTTTGCTGGTTATATTATTCCCATGTATAATTTTTTTTTTTTTTTCTCCAGCACCTTAGTTATATTGCAATTCCTTCTGGTGTGAAATACTTTTGTTGACAGATTCACTGGTAATCTTATAAGACCACACTTATAAATGACACATCACTTTTATTTTGCAGTTCCTGAGACGCCCTTCTTGTGTTTGATTTTTGAAACTTTGCTTATATATGCGCCTTGCCATAAATCTGTGTGTGTGTATCCTAGTTGAAGTTTGTTGAGCTGCTTCATTTATTGCATCCTTTTTTTAACGTTTGAAAATTTCTGAGTCATTTCGTATTTGTCACCTCCATGATTTTTTTTTGTTTTTAATGTTTTCACTAATGTTCTAATTTTTCTGATTACATTTAGTTGTATGTGTTTTCAGTTAACTGATTCAGCATTATTCAGATTACATTTTAAAAATTTGTACATCTTTGTTTTTTATGGTTCTCTGAAAAATTTAAAATTATTTTGTATACATTGTAATATTTGCTTGTTATTCGAGCATTAACAAAAAGCTGTTTGTCACAACGTTTATTATGTTCGTTTGTCATGATGTAGTCTGAAGCCAATTATCTTTGATAGAGATTATGGGAACTTGTCATACATGTTGGAAGCATGTCTCTTGTCTGGAATTTCGTGTTTATTTTTTAGTTAAAAGGGTTTCTTCATGTTTCCTCTTAAAAGTCTCTAATTGGCCAGGCGTGGTGGCTCACGCCTGTAATCCCAGCACTTTGGGAGGCTAAGGCAGGCAGATCATGAGGTCAGGAGATCGAGACCAGCCTGGCTAACACAGTGAAACCCCATCTCTACTAAAAACACAAAAATTAGCCAGGCGTGGTGGCAGGCGCCTGTAGTCCCAGCTACTGGGGAGGCTGAGGCAGGAGAATGGCATGAACCCAGGAGGTGGGGCTTGCAGTGAGCCAAGATCACACCAGTGCACTCCAGCCTGGGTGAGAGAGTGAGACTCCATTTCAAAAAAAAAAAAAAAGTCTCTAATCACTTGCTCTACCTGTTGCCTGTATTTAGCACTTCAGTCTGCTCTTGAAATATTTGTAATTTGTCTTCACATACCCAAGTTGTTCTTCCAAAGTATCACCATTTCTTTCAGCACTGTTTTATGGGAGGCAGAAATCAGTTTTTGTAAAGACCCCAAAAGGCAGAAGTAAGGATATGTGTGTCAGTATTTTTTTTCGCTTTTAAGGAAAAAGACAGTTGAGAGTTTTCTCCTAATGGCATAGTGCTATATTGGGGAGGAGGAGGAACTGTTGGTAGGTGAATGTAGCCAACATTCTTTCCTGTTCTATGTGGCTCTTGGCATTGTGCTTACCTGAGGCATTGCATACAATTAACACATTTATAGATTTCACACAAAGGCATTTTGATCACTATATGTTTGTTACATGTATATGTCTGTGAAGAAGTTATGACTTGTGGTATTTTTGTTATGCCATCTTACTAGCGTACTTTGTATAATTTTATAAGATTTGTAAAGTATATTCATATGAATCTAGTAACTGGGATAATTTGTTATTTTTTATTTCTTTCAGCTGTGTGTTCTTATTTCACCCAAGACTTTTTGCCAGTGCAGGGGATAGAAGATTCATTCCACAAATGTATACTGAGAAGATATGAAAAATGTGGGCATGAGAATTTACAATTAAGGAATGGCTGTAAAAGTATGAATGTGTGTAAAGTGCAGAAAGGAGGTTATAATGGAATTAATCAATGCTTGCCAAATACCCAGAGCAAAATATTTCAATGTAATGCAGGTGTCAAAGTTTTTAGTAAATTTGCAAATTCAAACAAAGACAAGACAAGACATACTGGAGAGAAACATTTCAAATGTAACCAATACGGCAAGTCATTTCAGAAGTTCTCAGACATAACTCAACATAAAGGAATTCATGCTGGAGAGAAACCCTACACATGTGAAGAATGTGGCAAAGACTTTGGATGGTCCATAGCTCTGAATCAACACAAGAAAATTCATACTGGAGAGAAACCTTACAAATGTGAAGAGTGTGGCAAAGCCTTTGGACGGTCCACAGCCCTGAATCAACACAAGAAAATTCATACTGGAGAGAAACCTTACAAATGTGAAGAGAGTGGCAAAGCCTTTAGTACCTCAAGAAACCTTGCTGCACATAAGAGAATTTACACTGGAGAGAAACCCTACACATGTGAAGATCCTGGCAGAGCCTTTGGATGGTCCACAAACCTGAATGAATATAAGAAAATTCATACTGGAGATAAACCGTACAAATACAAAGAATGTGGGGAAGTGTTTAAACAGTCCTCACACCTGAATACACATGAGAAAATTCATACTAGAAAGAAACCCGTCAAATGTAAGGAATGTGGCAAAGTCATTACCTCATCCTCAAGCTTTGCTCAACATAAGAGGATACATACAGGTGAGAAACCCTTCAAATGTTTAGAATGTGGTAAAGCCTTTAATAGTTCCACAATCCTTACTAAACATAGGAGAATTCATACTGGAGAGAAACCCTACACATGTGAAGAATGCGGCAAAGCCTTTAGACAGTCTGCAATCCTTTATGTACATAGGAGAATTCATACTGGAGAGAAACCCTACACATGTGAAGAATGTGGCAAAACCTTTAGACAGTCTGCAAACCTTTCTGCACATAGGAGAATTCATACTGGAGAGAAACCTTACAAATGTGAAGAGTGTGGCAAAGCCTTTGGACAGTACACAGACCTGAATCGACATAAGAACATTCATACTCGAGAGAAACCTTACAAATGTGAAGAGTGTGGCCAACACTTTGCATGGCGCACAGCCCTGAATCGACACAAGAAAATTCATACTGGAGAGAAACCTTACAAATGTGAAGAAAGTGGCAAAGCCTATGCCCCACCAACAGACCTGAATCAACACAAGAAAATTCTTACTGGAGAGAAACCTTACAAATGTGAAGAGTGTGGCAAAGCCTTTGGTCGGTCCACAGCCCTGAATCAACACAAGAAAATTCATGCTGGAGAGAAACCTTACAAATGTGAAGAGAGTGGCAAAGCCTTTAGTAGGTCAAGAAACCTTGCTGCACATAAGAGA
Organism: Macaca fascicularis; assembly: GCF_037993035.2. Lineage (NCBI taxonomy): Eukaryota > Metazoa > Chordata > Mammalia > Primates > Cercopithecidae > Macaca > Macaca fascicularis. The sequence continues at coordinate 510,754 of NC_088379.1, read as the reverse complement.
ATTTACACCAGAGAGAAACCCTACACATGTGAAGGTCGTGGCAGAGCCTTCGGATGGTCCACAAACCTGAATGAATATAAGAAAATTCATACTGGAGATAAACCGTACAAATATAAAGAATGTGGGGAAGTGTTTAAACAGTCCTCACACCTGAATACACATGAGAAAATTCATACTAGAAAGAAACCCGTCAAATGTAAGGAATGTGGCAAAGTTATTACCTCATCCTCAAGCTTTGCTCAACATAAGAGGATACATACAGGTGAGAAACCCTTTAAATGTTTAGAATGTGGTAAAGCCTTTAATCGTTCCGCAGTCCTTACTAAACATAGGAGAATTCATACTGGAGAGAAACCCTACACATGTGAAGAATGTGGCAAAGCCTTTAGACAGTCTGCAATCCTTTATGTACATAGGAGAATTCATACTGGAGAGAAACCCTATACATGTGAAGAATGCGGCAAAGCCTTTAGACAGTCTGCAAACCTTTCTGCACATAGGAGAATTCATACTGGAGAGAAACCTTACAAATGTGAAGAGTGTGGCAAAGCCTTTGGACAGTACACAGACCTGAATCGACATAAGAACATTCATACTCGAGAGAAACCTTACAAATGTGAAGAGTGTGGCCAACACTTTGCATGGCGCACAGCCCTGAATCAACACAAGAAAATTCATACTGGAGAGAAACCTTACAAATATGAAGAAAGTGGCAAAGCCTTTAGTAGGTCAAGAAACCTTGCTGCACATAAGAGAATTTACACCGGAGAGAAACCCTACACATGTGAAGATCCTGGCAGAGCCTTCGGATGGTCCACAAACCTGAATGAATATAAGAAAATTCATACTGGAGATAAACCCTACAAATGTAAAGAATGTGGGAAAGTGTTTAAACAGTCCTCACACCTGAATAGACATGAGAAAATTCATACTGGAAAGAAACCCTTCAAATGTAAGGAATATGTCAAAGTCATTACCTCATCCTCAAGCTTTGCTCAACATAAGAGGATACATACAGGTGAGAAACCCTTTAAATGTTTAGAATGTGGTAAAGCCTTTAATCGTTCCACAGTCCTTACTAAACATAGGAGAATTCATACTGGAGAGAAACCCTACACATGTGAAGAATGTGGCAAAGCCTTTAGACAGTCTGCAATCCTTTATGTACATAGGAGAGTTCATACTGGAGAGAAACCCTACACATGTGAAGAATGTGGCAAAGCCTTTAGTCAGTCTGCAAACCTTTCTGCACATAGGAGAATTCATACTGGAGAGAAACCTTACAAATGTGAAGTGTGTGGCAAAGCCTTTGGACGCTACACAGACCTGAATCGACATAAGAACATTCATACTCGAGAGAAACCTTACAAATGTGAAGAGTGTGGCAAACACTTTGCATGGCGCACAGACCTGAATCGACACAAGAAAATTCATACTGGAGAGAAACCTTACAAATGTGAAGAGAGTGGCAAAGCCTTTAGTAGGTTAAGAAACCTTGCTGCATATAAGAGAATTTACACCAGAGAGAAACCCTACACATGTGAAGATCCTGGCAGAGCCTTCGGATGGTCCACAAACCTGAATGAATATAAGAAAATTCATACTGGAGATAAACTCTACAAATGTAAAGAATGTGGGAAAGTGTTTAAACAGTCCTCACACCTGAATAGACATGAGAAAATTCATACTGGAAAGAAACCCTTCAAATGTAAGGAATATGTCAAAGTCATTACCTCATCCTCAAGCTTTGCTCAAGATAAGAGGATTCATACAGGTGAGAAACCCTTCAAATGTTTAGAATGTGGTAAAGCCTTTAATAGTTCCACAATCCTTACTAAACATAGGAGAATTCATACTGGAGAGAAACCCTACACATGTGAAGAATGTGGCAAAGCCTTTAGGCAGTCCGCAATCCTTTATGTACATAGGAGAATTCATACTGGAGAGAAACCCTACACATGTGAAGAATGTGGCAAAGCCTTTAGTCAGTCTGCAAACCTTTCTGCACATAGGAGAATTCATACTGGAGAGAAACCTTACAAATGTGAAGAGTGTGGCAAAGCCTTTGGACGCTACACAGACCTGAATCGACATAAGAACATTCATACTCGAGAGAAACCTTACAAATGTGAAGAGTGTGGCAAACACTTTGCATGGCGCACAGACCTGAATCGACACAAGAAAATTCATACTGGAGAGAAACCTTACAAATGTGAAGAGAGTGGCAAAGCCTTTAGTAGCTCAAGAAACCTTGCTGCACATAAGAGAATTTACACTGGAGAGAAACCCTACACATGTGAAAATCGTGGCAGAGCCTTCAGATGGTCCACAAACCTGAATGAATATAAGAAAATTCATACTGGAGATAAACCCTACAAATGTGAAGAACGAGGGGAAGTGTTTAAACAGTCCTCACACCTGAATAGACATGAGAAAATTCACACTGGAAAGAAACCCTACAAATGTAAGGAATGTGACAAAGTCATTACCTCATCCTCAAGCTTTGCTAAACATAAGAGGATACATACAGGTGAGAAACCCTTTAAATGTTTAGAATGTGGTAAAGCCTTTAATAGTTCCACAGTCCTTACTAAACATAGGAGAATTCATACTGGAGAGAAACCCTACACATGTGAAGAATGTGGCAAAGCCTTTAGACAGTCTGCAATCCTTTATGTACATAGGAGAATTCATACTGGAGAGAAACCCTACACATGTGAAGAATGTGGCAAAACCTTTAGACAGTCTGCAAACCTATATGCACATAGGAGAATTCATACTGGAGAGAAACCTTACAAATGTGAAGAGTGTGGCAAAGCCTTTGGACGCTACACAGACCTGAATCGACATAAGAACATTCATACTCGAGAGAAACTTTATAAATGTGAAGAGTGTGGCAAACACCTTGCATGGCACACAGACCTGAATCAACACAACAAAACTTATACTGGGGAGAAACCTTCCAAATGTGAAGAGTGTGGCAAAGCCTATGCCCTATCAACAGACCTGAATCAACACAAGAAAATTCTTATTGGAGAGAAACATTACAAATGTGAAGAATGTGGCAAAGCCTTTGGACGGTCCACAGCCCTGAATCAACACAAGAAAATTCATACTGGAGAGAAACCTTACAAATATGAAGAAGGTGACAAAGCCTTTAGTAGGTCAAGAAACCTTGCTGCACATAAGAGAATTTACACCAGAGAGAAACCCTACACATGTGAAGATCGTGGCAGAGCCTTCAGATGGTCCACAAACGTGAATGAATATAAAAAAATTCATACTGGAGATAAACCCTACAAATGTAAAGAACGGGGGGAAGTGTTTAAACAGTCCTCACACCTGAATAGACAAGAGAAAATTCACACTGGGAAGAAACCCTACAAGTGTGAGGAATGTGGCAAAGTCATTACCTCATCCTCAAGCTTTGCTAAACATAAGAGGATACATACAGGTGAGAAACCCTTTAAATGTTTAGAATGTGGTAAAGCCTTTAATAGTTCCACAGTCCTTACTAAACATAGGAGAATTCATACTGGAGAGAAACCCTACACATGTGAAGAATGTGGCAAAGCCTTTAGACAGTCTGCAATCCTTTATGTACATAGGAGAATTCATACTGGAGAGAAACCCTACACATGTGAAGAATGTGGCAAAACCTTTAGACAGTCTGCAAATCTTTATGCACATAAGAAAATTCATACTGGAGATAAAACTATACAAGTGTAAAGGATATGGCAAAGCCTTTAAGCTGTACTCCAGCTTTCTTAAACATCAGAGAACTCATACCAGGGGAATGTCTTATGAAGGTCGCAGTCTTTAAATACTCCTCTATCCTTTCTAATTTTAAGATAATTCATGATGGAGAGAAACTCTACAAATATGAAAAATGTGAGAAAGTTTTTAACCACACCTCAATCTGTTGTAAACAGTAAGTAATTATATTGATGAGAAGCCAAATTAACATTTAAAATGTGACAAAGACTTCAAATTCTTGTCACTTCCTAGTGTAATTCCTACTGAAGAACACATCTAGATACACAAAAAATGTGGCAGAACTTTTAACCAATGCTTAATATCTTTGCAGATGATAGTATTTATATGTGAGGATACTTGTACAAATATAAAAATAATACAAAAGCTATTAATGTCTACTCTAAATTTATAGTTAATAAAAGTATTATGTAATTTCTGTTGAAAGACCTTTTATAAAATACAGGCTATTAAAGTTAAGAAGAGTAGTCTTTTTTTTTTTTTTTTTTTGAGACGGAGTCTCGCTGTGTCGCCCAGGCTGGGGTGCAGTGGCGCAATCTCGGCTCACTGCAAGCTCCGCCTCCTGGGTTCACGCCATTCTCCTGCCTCAGCCTCCGAGTAGCTGGGACTACAGGCGCCCGCCACCATGCCCGGCTAGTTTTTTGTATTTTTAGTAGAGACGGGGTTTCACCATGTTAGCCAGGGATGGTCTTGATCTCCTGACCTCGTGATCCACCCACCTCGGCCTCCCAAAGTGCTGAGATTACAGGCGTGAGCCACCGCGCCCGGCCAAGAAGAGTAGTCTTAAGACAGAGAATACAAAGATAAAGAGGGCTCTAGTGCCTGTACTTGTATCCCAGAACTTACTGTATACATTTTGTACTAGAGGAAAACTCTGAAGCAGTTGCTCAAACTTTGTTCAACATCAGAGAATTTATAATGGAGAGAAATCCTACGACTGTAGTAAATGTGGAAAAACATCTGTTCAGAAGCTGCAGCTTAAGAAACACCAGAGGCCGGGCACAGTGGCTTACACCTATATTCCCAATACTTTGGGAGCCAAGGAGGGTGGATCACTTGAAGTCGAGAGTTCAAGGACAGCCTGACCAACATGGAGAAACCCTGTCTCTACTAAAAATACAGAAATTAGCAGGGCGTGGTGGTCCATGGCTGTAATCCCAGCTACTTGGGAGGCTGAGACAGGATAATCGCTTGAACCCAGGAGGTGGAGGTTGTGTGAGCCAAGATCATGCCATTCCACTCCAGCCTGGGTAAGAAGAGTGAAACTCTCAAAAAAAAAAAAAAAAAAACCAGAGAGTTTCTAATGGAACGTAATTTGTAGATGCACCAAATGTGAAGAAATATTTAGGCTAAAATTAAGACTGTACATCAGAGGATTTACAGTAAAAAAAACTAAGGAACTAATAATTCAGACTTTAAAATAAATCAGAGTATTAAGTATAACAGAAGTTGAACCTGTTAGAAAATTTCTTTGCATATAAGTTAAAAGTAGGTTTTTGAAGAGATTATATTCAAAGTATATTTTTTCACTTAAAAGTATAAATTTTTTGAAAAGCAAATAATTGAACTCTGAAATTATGCTATTTCAACATTCTCATTTATGTGAAAGCATGTGATGAACTGTCGCTGCACTGGAGATATGGGAAATTCCTTTGCATCAGGTGGGCATTATTCATGAACTTACATGAAAGAGAAGAAAAATGAAAGAAGCGTGAGGAAAATCTTAGCAGAGAGGCTTTTAGTTGTTGACTTATTGAGTGATGCATGAAGTAGGTGTTCAGAGTAATACTTTGCATTATAGTGAGAGAAAATCTGAATTTTAGTAGTAAATTGTTTTACCAAATGTACATTTATGTTATAAATGTAATAAAATGCAGTAAATTTTGAAGATCATGTGTGAACTTAATTTTTTAAACAAAATTGTTATTGTGTTAAAATTTTTGTGCGTTGAATGAAGCGTTTTATTATGCCACCAACTTTCACCTATCCCACCTTACTCAAGGGTGTACCTTAAAGATGGTAACAATGTACTATCTGGTAATATAGTTGAATGACATCTCTAGTCTCTTTTTCCAGTGGCTTTCAGCAGCAAATAAATTGAAGAATATTGTTGTTTCCATGTTACATTTTTATTCTTACTGAAGTTTAAAAGTTTTTGTGGGTACATAGTAGATGTATATATTCATGGTATATATGGGTTATTTTGATACAGGCATACAATATGTCATAATCACATCAGAGTAAATGAGTTATTCATCACCTCAAGCATTTGTCCTTCGTATTACACACAATCCAATTACACCGTTTAATTATTTTTAAATGTAAGTTATTTTTTACTAAGGGTCATTTTATGATTGTAATAAATCATACATTCCTGAGTCTTGAATGGTTTTCAGAAATGTTTCATATTTATCTTTGAACATGTGGCATGTCCTGCAAACACAGCCTTTTAATTTTAATTTGCATGGAGTTAAATATATAAATGTTGTGCTCTAAAGATAAACCTTGGGTGTAAGGAAATTATGGAGCAAGCAATTGTGTTTGCATGAGAGTTTGTACCTATTTTCCAAAGAAAATAGCAATATTGGAACAAAGAAGGTTCTGTTAATACTGTGGATAGGTAATTTACTAGAAATCTACAAACCTAAAACATTTTGAAATCACACTTATGTTTTCTTTTTATTTAATTACTGCACAATCTAATGGATCATTGTTGAGAATTGCCCCATGCCAACCAATTCTGTGTTTATGTGGTCCTCATGCTAGAGCTATAATTTTGTTTCTCATTTTTTTGTTTTCACTTCATAAAGTATTTGAGCTTGTCAGAAATTAATCGTTTTTATAAAATTTAGTGCACAAAAATTTTTAGATGAAATTTCACAATGTATTAAGTAATCTTTAATTAGAACATTTCATTAATTGGATAACCTTATATAAGCTGTTTTCTTTAGTTATTCCTTTCACTTTTTATAATTGATATTTTTAAGTTTATTGGGCCAATTTGTTCCGACAAGTAGTGGGAAAACAAGTATTGGGGATGTTTTGATAAATAATTGTAGTGAACAATCACAAAGTGCTGGGTGTGTAATAGATGCTCCATAACTGGCCACAAATATTGCTGGAGTTAGTTCGTAGCTCCAAGTAAAAGATTGAAAATATCTATGGTGAAGAAATGGCACTAATTGTGCATGTGGAGAGGACATCTGTTCCTAGGCTGCAAAACTGACTCATTCTGAATTTAAAGAGGATTTCTGTTTTTATTTTCTAATTATCTTTAGTTTTGTGATGTCTTCAAGTGTTTATCCCCAGCTGTGGATGCCTCAGAGGTCTTCATGTGTTTATCCCCAGCTCTGTATGCCTCCTCAGAGGTCTTCTTTTCCTTTGTGTTATGAGTAGTTTCCTCACTGTTCTCTTCATGCCATGTAATTTCACATAGACTTTCAAGGTTCAGATGAGAAGTTTATAATTTTTAATGTAAATTATTGTTTTTAACTGGGTTGAGATTATTTATAACTTATCAATGTAACATTCAGATCACTTAATTGAGATCAGAGTAATTCAGTGTCCACAGGTAAGAGGATTAAGTCAGCATTGTTTCTCTGTATTGGTAAAGGAAAAATTGTATGAGATTCTAACAAAATGTGTGTTAAACATAAGTTAGAATAGGTTTATAAGTGGGTTGCATATTGTAAGCACCATATGAAGAAACTCATCAGAATTTTGAAATCTCTTAAAATATATCTTAGAAATTATTTTTTGTGTGTTTTTTTGTTTTTTTTATTGGAGACAGAATCTTGCTCTGTCACCTAGACTAACCTGCAGTGGCACGATCTAAGCTCACTGCAACCTCTGCCTCACGGGTTCACGACATTCACCTGCCTAAGCCTCCCAAGTAGCCAGGACTACAGGCACCCACCACCCCGCCCGGCTAATTTTTTGTATTTTTAGTAGAGACAGGGTTTCACTGTATTAACCAGGATGGTCTCAATCTCCCGACCTCATGGTCTGCCCACCTCAACCCCCCAAAGTGCTGGGATTACAGGCGTGAGCCACCGTACCCGGCCCTCTTAAAATTTTTAAGAGACTTAATGCTATGAAGAATTTTACATATAATTTTCTATGACATAGCAAAACTTTTTTATGCTGAACCTTCTGAGTGTAAGAAAGTGTTGGAAAAATAGAATGATCTGTGTAGATTCAAGATTCAAAATCTGCAATGATCTGTTTTGTTGAGATTCATGTTATCACCTTGAATTTGTTATGATTTTTTTTGTTTTAGTGGATGCAGTTCATGGGGTATAGTTTTCATTTTTAGTCACTTTATCCAAGTCCTTTGTTACCTTCTCTGGAAAATCAGATTATGGCAGCTATTGAATTCAAATGTTCATTAATCACATTAATGTAATTCAGCATATAAATAATAAATACTAACCATAACCCTGTATAGGTGTTAATTTTCACAGGAAACTCAATGCATAGGTATTATTATTATCCTTATTTTACAGAGGAAGGAACAGAGATGCAGAGAAAAATGACTTGCTCACAACAGAAGAGCCAGTAGTAAAACAGGCAACTTTGACTTCAGAGATAACACTCAACTACTACAGTAAACACTCTCTTCAAACAGAAAATACACATTATCTTCAACACCCATTCTTAATAAAAAATTAACAAACATTGGGCCGGGCGTGGTGGCTTACGCCTGTAATCTCAGCACTTTGGGAGGCAAAGGCGGGGGGATCACGAGGTCAGGATATCAAGACCATCCTGGCTAACACATGAAACTCTGTCTCTACTAAAAACACAAAAAAATCATCTGGGTGCCTGTAGTCCCAGCTACTCGGGACGCTGAGGCAGAAGAATGTCGTGAACCCCGATGGCAGTAAGCTGAGATTGCACCACGCACTCTAGCCTGGGCGACAGAGCAAGACTCTGTCTCCAAAAAAAAAAAAAAAAAAGATACATGTCTATGTATGCGTAAATGTGCACATTATAATACAGAAAAGAAAAATACTTCAATTTAAACCATATAAACTCTAGAAATTGCTCTTTGATACTGGTATGTACTTGGGAACACCTTTCAACTGTGCTTTCCCACCCCTCCAGCAATTAATACAGCTTTTTTCTTTTACCTAAACCTGTAGCCAGCAAATGCTGTATTGTTATTACATACTATTTACGGCTGGGCGTGATGGCTCACATCTGTAATCCCAGCACTTTGGGAGGCCAACACGAGTGGATCACGAGGTCAGATTGGGACCATCCTGGCTAATGTGGTGAAACTCCATCTCTACTAAAATACAAAAAAAAAATTAACCAGGCATGACAGCGTGCGCCTATAGTCCCCGCTGCTGCGGACACTGAGGCAGGAGAATCACTTGAACTGGGAGGCAGGGGTTGCAGTGAGCTGATAATGCGCCACTGCACTCCAGACTGGGCAACAGAGCAAGAATCCATCTCAAAAAAAACTTTTTTTTTTAATTTACTAGAAACATAATACACTGATTTTCTTACCTTTTAAAATACAGTTGTATTGAGTCACATAATTATTTCACTCTGTATTAGTTTCCTTTGTGCCTGTTTTTCAGTTTTGCCTAAACGCTACCAATTATCTTAGTTGCTCCCCAAATAGTTTGTTTATAAAACTTTTAATTATCTCTGGGAACCTCAGCTCAGCAGTCAAAACTCAGAGCCCTAGAACTAAGAAAGGACCAAAAAGTTACTATTAATATAGACTTCAAATATGCCTTTTAGTACTCCATGCATATGCAGCCATCTGGAAAGAGGATCTTTGATAGCAAAGGATACCCCTATTAAATCAGCAGGAAGTAGCCAGAAAGAGTCGTTCTCCAAAGCCCCCTAACAGCGGTTAGGGTGACTCCTCCACAGGGGTGAATGTTGTAGGAGTTATTAAGAAACTTTTTATTACTTTTTTTTTTGAGATGGAGTCTCAGGCTAGAGTGCAGTGGCGTGGTCTCAGCTCACTGCAAGCCTCCCGGGTTCAAGCTCTTCTCCTGCCTCAGCCTCCCTAGTAGCTGGGACTACAGGTGCGCACCACCACAGCCAGCTAATTTTTGTATTTTTTTTAGTAGAGACAGGGTTTCACCATGTTAGCCAGGATGGTCCCTAGGGCTTTTGCCACTGCTTGGGTAGTTTGTAAAATAAAATATGGATCATTGTTACTTTGTGAAGACCATGGAAATCCAAAGAGATAATTTCTTTCAGAATGATCTTGGCAAGTACCTGAATCTTTTCTAGTATGAGAGGTTTCAACCCAGGCAAGTAAGGGGGTCCCCCAAAATCAGAAGGTATTTGTAGCCTATGTAGGTTTCTTGTTGCTGAACTGGCTGAATTAAGGGGAGTGGCTTAGGCCTGGAGGATTATTATAGACACAGATGGACAGTTTACAGACTTCTCAGAGAGTTTTGGTTTTGTTTGTTTATAGCTGATAGAGATGGTCTCTCCCAAAGAGACAAGAATTATGGAGTGCTCTTTTTTGCTTTCTGCTGCAGGACCTGGAGAAAATTTAAAAACCTCTCTCAATTTACACAATCTTTCAGGTTGTAGGGTATACTCACATTTGATACCCCATTTCTTTTTCTCTTGAGCATATTGCGGGGGAGCAGGTTGTTAGGCAAATTTGTGATAAGGGCCATAAGGAGTTCCCCAGGAAGGGTGGTGCCCCCAGCTGCTTGGCCAACCTGCCTGTTTCTCTAGGTAATCTCATCTTGGCATTTCTGGTAGCCCCAGCAATGATCCACCTGCCTCAGCCTCCCAAAGTGCTGGGATTACAGGCTGGGATAATGAGCCACCACGCCCGGCCATGCTCCACAGTCTTAAGAGTGTCCACAGCTGAATATTGTAATACACAATTATAATGTAAAATGATTATAATGTAAAATCCTTGTCTGAGAGCTCAGATAAAAAGTGCTCTGCTCTTTCCTGTTTAGGATGATATCAGTCATGGATTTGTCATACATGGCCTTTATTGTGTTGAGGTACATACCATCTATAACTAATTTGTTGAGTTTCTTAAACCACAGAGGCATGTTGAATTTTGCCAAATACTCCTGCATACACAATAAAAAGAAAGGTGTCTAGATCTAGCAGCGAACTTAATTAAAAACGTAAACACTCTCTACGCTGAGAATTATATAACATTGATAAAAAACTGAAAAAGACATGAAAAATTGATATTTTTTGCTCATGAACTGAAATAATATAAAAGTGGCTATACTACCAAAGGTGATCTACAGGTTCAATGCAATCTCTATCAAAATGCGAATGACTCTTTTCCTAGAAATGGAAAAAACAAGCTTAAAATTTATAGGAAACCACCAAAAGACCCATGAACGGCACAAGTAATCCTGAGCAAAAAGAACAAAGCTAGGAACATCACACTTCCTGGCTCCAAAACATACTATAAAGCTATAATGAGCAAAACAGGATGATACTGACATAAAAACAGATAAACACGTCAAAGTATCCAGTTGAGCCCGGTAATAAATTCATGAACTTGGAGCCAAGTGATTTTCAACAAAGATGTCCAGAACACACAGCTGGAAAAAGACAGTCTTTTCAATAAATGGTGCTAGAAAAATTGATTATCTACATGATAATTTAAAAAATGAACCTAGACCCCTACTTTTTACAACATAAAAAACTCAATCACAAGTAAATATTTAAATAGGAAACCCAAATCTCTAAAGCTATTTGAAGTAAACATAGTGGAATACTTTACCACGTATTGCAGAACGAAGAATTTTTAAGACCTCAAAAGACACTCAAAAATACGCAAATGGGATTACAACAAACTAAGAATGTTTTGGACAGCAAAGAAAACAGACTGGAGATAATCTACAAAATGAAAGAAAATATTTGCAAAATATAGATATGACAAGATAAACTTACAGAATATATAACAAACCTAACAAACATATAATACATAACTTGAAAATAGGCAGGAGACCTTAAGATACATTTTTCTTTTTCTTTTTTTTTTTGAGACAGGGTCTCACTCTCACCCAGGCTGGAGTTCAGTGGCCCGATTTCAGTTCACTGCAACCTCCGCCTCCCGGGCTTATGCAATTCTTCCACCTCATCCTCCTGAGTAGCTGGGATTATGGGTGTGTGCCACCACACCCGGCTAATTTTTGTACTTTTAGTAGAGATGGGGTTTCACCATGTTGGCTAAACTCCTGACCTCAGGTGATCCACCCGCCTTGGCCTCCCAAACCACTGCACCCAGCTAAGATACATTTTTCAAAAAAGAAATACAAATGGCCAAAAAGAATATGCAAAGATGCTCAGGATCACTATCAGAGATATGCAAATCAAAGCCACAACAAGATGTGACTTCACTGCAGTTAAAATAATTGTAATTAGAAAGACAAAAAAATTATGAGAAGGTATAGAAAAGTTAACATATTCAGTTGGTAAGACTAAGTACAGCCATTACAGAAAAAAAAAAGTATCACAAGGTGACATATTTAAACAACATTGTAATTTAAGATGGCTCTTTTGATTCTAAGACAACAAACATTTATGACCATGCAAGAAAAAATAGAAATTGCTGGATCATATGTTACAGAAAGAAACAAGATACACTGAGACAAATACCACATGATCTTATACATATGTGGAATCTAATAAAAACAGATGGTGAAGACTTCATGCAACTGGTCTTAGCAATCACTTTTTGGATATAACATCAAAGGCTCGGGAAATAAAAATACGGACATGTAGTACTACATCACTGTATCCAAACTATTCCAAGAACATTTAAAGCAGGACTTTAGGCCAGGCGCAGTGGCTCACGCCTGTAATCCCAGCACTTTGGGAAGCCGAGGTGGGCGGATCATGATGTCAGGAGATCGAGACCATCCTGGCTAACACTGTGAAACCCCGTCTCTACTAAAAATACAAAAGGAAAAAAGAAAAAAACAAAAAAAAGCTGGGTGTGGTGGTAGGCGCCTGTAGTCCCAGGTACCGGGAGGCTAAGGCAGGAGAATGGCATGAACCCAGGAGGCAAAGGTTGCAGTGAGCCGACATCGTGCCACTGCACTCCAGCCTGAGTAACAGAGCAAGACTCCATCTTAAAAAAAAAAAAAAGAGGACTTTAAATAGATATTTACACATGCATGTTCTTCATTATTATTTACAAAAGATGATTCCTGGAAAGAATACAAATGTTCCTTTAGAGATCAGTATCAAATTTTTAAAATGTCACATATACATATAATAGAATATTATTTCATTTTAAAACAAATGAAAACAAGAATATTATGTTACATATAATAGTCAAAAAGAAACAGACATTATATAATTACACCGATAAGAATATGGAAACCAGTCAAAATTATAGAAACAGTAAGTAAAATGGTATTCTTCAGGAGCTGAAGAAAAAGGAAAAAAGGGCAGTTTATTGTTTATAAGGTACTTTTCTAAGATAAAATTAGAGATCCATTGCAAAATAAAGTAAAAGTACTTAATACCACTAGACTGTACACTTGAAAATATTTAAGATGGCAATTACACGTTTTTCATCAACTAAATATGTACATCTATCTAAAAAGGTTACATTCTTTAAAAATCACCTTCAAATAAGAAGTGTTTCTCTCACAGAGCAACATAATCAAACATAAATAGATGGTAATTTTATACTGTTTCTCTGACTACTCACCTATACAAGAAAACAATGAACACTCACTCAAAAAATTTATGAACACCTAGGGCAATATTTATATAGGCAAATACCACATAGATAACTTTCTTGCCAAGATAAATGTCTGATTTTTATATATATATATATTAATTTGCTCCAATTGAAACCCCATGACGTTTATGTGAATTAAATACCACATGGTCATAAAAGGTACAGGTTAAAATTACCAGACAAATATGAAGACTAGGCCAGGTACAGTGGCTGATACCTGTAATCCCAGCACTTTGAGAGGCCAAGGCAGGTGGATCACATGAGGTTGGGACTTCGAGACCAGACTGACGAATATGGAGAAACCCCAGCTCTACTAAAAATTCAAAAAATTAGCCGGGCATGGTGGCGCATGCCTGTAATCCCAGCTACTCGGGAGGCTGAAGTAGCAGAATTGCCTTCCTATGAGGCAGAGGTTGTGGTGAGCCAAAATCGTGCCATTGCTCTCCAGCCTGGGCAACAAGAGCAAAACTCTGTCTCAAAATAAAAAAAAATAAAAATAACATTTGAAGATTAAAAACCACTAAAATGGAGTTGAAAACTAGAATAAAAAATTCTGACCTACAAAATATTGAATCTAATATAGATGTATCAAAGACAATCTTATAAATAACTACAGTTTTCAACTGTGTGTACATACAAAGAGCTGGCATTTTGAATCTTTGGCATTCAAAGTACAGCAGTAAAAGAAAACTCAAAATGCTCTGATGAGAATGAGGCATTTCAATACATTTATTCTACAATTGGAAAATTTGAGCATTTTATTTCAGACATTTTGAATTCAAAATAAAAAATATTTGACATAGAACATATCAGAAAGTAAAATATACAAGGGGAATGACACAGCAAGATGGCAGAATAGGAGGTTCTCTACCCACATCTTCTACAGTTATAAAAAAATGTGGCGAGAAAATGGCTTCACTGGGGGCTGAGAGTGCCCACAGAGTTGTTCCCACTGCTTCCTCTACCCCTATATTTCGCTTGGCTTTCTATTCATCTTTGCTCCAGGATCAAATATTGAAGACTTCGTGCATTCACCGAAGCGTCAGAATATAGTTTTGGAAATGGATGACTTCAGAAACAGAAATGGCTCAGATGATCACTCCTACAATGGAGGCATCATAGTGTCTGATAACCAGAAGGATTAGATTTTCAGTTGCATGTAATACCAAGAAATTGAATTGTTTTCCTATTCTTATGGGAATTGTTACCAAAGCCCTTATTGAAATTTTTAACTTCACGGAGCTTATTCAAATGAAGAGCACCTCATTTTCTCGTGATGACATAGTGCTGGAACTTGGTTTTATAGATGGGTCTATATTTTTGTTGTTGATCACAAACTGCATTTCTCCTTATATCAGCATAAGCAGTATCAGTGATTATAAAAAAAAGTTGAATCCCAGTTAAGGATTTCAGCCTCTGGCCTTCAGGATACTGGTGTGGACAGGCTCTGGTGGACATTCCATTATACTCCTTGATTCTCCTTTCAATACATTTAATTTACTACTTCGTATTTCTGGGATTCCAGCTTCCATGGGAACTCATGTTTGTTTTGGCAGTATAATTCGTTGTGCGGCTTCTCTTATATTCCTCACGTATGTGCTTTCATTCATCTTTCACAAGTGGTGAAAAAATAATGGCTTTTGGTCTTTTGGCTTTTTTATTATCTTAATATGTGTATTCACAATTCCAGTATCAACTAAGTATGAAAAACCCAACTTAATTTTGTGCATGATTTTCATACCTTCCTTCACTTTGCTGGGATATGTCATGTTATTGATCCAGCTCAACTTTATGTATATGAGAAACTTGGACAGTCTGGACAATAGAATAAATGAAGTCAATAAAACCATTCTTTTAACAACCTTAATACCATACCTTCAGAGTGTTATTTTCCTTTTTGACATAAGGTGTCTGGACATGAAGTATGAAATTGAAATAATGAATAAAGACCCAGTTTTCAGAGTCTCTCCACGATGTAGAGAAACTCATCCCTATCCAGAAGAGCCTGAAGAAGAAGATGTTCAAGCTGAAAGAGTCCAAGCAGCAAATGCACTCACTACTCCAAACTTGGAGGAGGAGCCAGTCATAACTGCAAGCTGTTTACACAAGGAATATTATGAGGCAAAGAAAAGTTGCTTTTCAACAAGAAAGAAGAAAATAGCCATCAGAAATGTTTCCTTTTGTGTTAAAAAGGTGAAGTTTTGGGATTAGTAGGACACAGTGGATCTGGTAAAAGTACTTCCATTAAAATGACAACTGGGTTCACAAAGCCAACTGCAGAAGCGGTGGTGTTACAAGGCAACAGAGCATCAGTAAAGCAACAGCGTGACAACAGCCTCAAGTTCTTGGGGTACTGCCCTCAGGGAGAACTCACTGTGGCCCAAGCTTACAATGAAAGAGCACCTGGAGTTGTATGCAGCTGTGAAAGGACTGGGCAAAGAATATGCTGCTCTTAGTATTTCATGATTGGTGGAAGCTCTTAAGCTCCAGGAGCAACTTAAGGCTCCCGTGAAAACTCTATCAGAGAGATAAAAGAGAAGGCTATGCCTTGTGCTGAGCATCCTGGGGAACCCATCAGTGGTGCTTCTAGATGAGCTGTTCACCAGGATGTACCCCGAGGGGCAGCAGCAAATGTGGCAGATACTTCAGGCTACCATTAAAAACAAGGAGAGGGGCGCCCTCTTGACCACCCATTACATGTCAGAGGCTAAGGCTGTGTGTGGCCATAATGGTGTCAGGAACGCTAGGTTGTATTGGTTCCATTCAACATCTGAAAAACAAGTTTGGTAAAGATTTTTACTAGAAATAAAAAAATGAAAGAACCTACTCAGGTGGAAGCTCTCCACACAGAGATTTTGAAGCTTTTCCCACAGGCTGCTCAGCAGGAAAGACGTTCCTCTTTAATGGCGTATAAGTTACCTGTGGAGGATGTCCACCCTCTGTCTCAGGCCTTTTTCAAAGTAGAGGCAGTGAAACAGACCTTCAATGTGGAGGAATACAGCCTCTCTCAGGGCACCTTGGAGCAGGTATTCTTAGAACTCCGTACAGAGCAGGCGCTGGGAAATGTTGATGATAGAAGTACAGCAGTTTGATGGAAACTTCTCCCACAGGAAGCCTCTTAAAACGAAGAACCTCCTAACATTCAATTTTAAGTCCTACTACATTGTTTCCATAATTCTACAAGAATGTTTCCTTTTACTTCAGTTAACAACAACAACAAAAAAAATTCAGTAGTTTAAACATTCAATAATGATTAAAGTTTTCATTTTTAAAAATTTTAGGATGAAGGAAACAAGGAAATACAGGGAAAAGTAGTAGACAAAATTAACAAAATCAGACATGTTATTCATCCCCAACATGGGTCTATTTTGTGCTTAAAAATAATTTTAAAAATCATATAATATTAGGTTGGTTTTTGGTTATTATCAATAGTTAACACTGAGCACATTTTACAAATAAAAAAATTTTTTAGCCTAAATTTCAAATGTA
The DNA here is from genome assembly GCF_037993035.2 of Macaca fascicularis. NCBI lineage: Eukaryota > Metazoa > Chordata > Mammalia > Primates > Cercopithecidae > Macaca > Macaca fascicularis. Next base: position 493,776 of record NC_088379.1, on the reverse strand, counting down.
TCAGCTATTTTTAAACATTACTCAGATTATAATTTAATGTGATATAATTTAATGTGATTATAATGTAATGTGACACATTATAATTTAATGTGACTATAAGAAGATCTGATGAAATGGCACAACATAACATTTAATTATAATGACATATTCTGATTATAAAATAAATACATGTGAATATTAGTACATATTGAAATTATATGGAAGAAGATAACCATAATCTGTAAGAAAGTACCACAGTTAATACTTTATTTAGCCAACTTATATTCAATGTATTTTTTATGGGTCCTTTTTCAAAGGTAGCATCAGTAGGCACAGTCATTTTCTACATCTTTTCACCTCACAATTCATGAACATTTCCCAGGTCATTATAACACTTTTGTGTTATATAATTGCTGCATTAATGTTATAGCTGTATTGATGTAATACCAGAGTTGTTATATTTGGGTTATATGCAAATGTATTTCTTAGAAATAAAACTTTGATAGACTTAAAAAAATGTGGCAAGCCAGGTATGGTGGCTCACGGCTGTGATCACAGCACTTTGGGAGGCTGAGGCGGGTGGAACACCTGAGGTCAGGAGTTCGAGACCAGCTTGGCCAATATGGTGAAACTCCATCAACACTAAAAATACAAAAATTGGCTGGGCATGGTGGTGGGCACCTGTAATCCCAGTTACTCGAGAGGCTGAGGCAGGGGAATTGCTTGTGCCTGGGAGGCGGAGGTTGCAATGAGCTAAGATGGCGCCACTGCACGCCAGCCTGGGTGACAAGAGTGAGATTCCATCTCAAAAAAAAGAGCAGTTATGCCCTGGCAAAAGAAACTTTATGGGAACTTTGGAATCCATGTCAAAGGGTGTAAACCCAAGACTGAGGAGGGCTGTATTGAGAGGGCATGACCTTGCTTGAGTGGCATGCTTGCCCATCACAGTCCCAGCTACAAAATAAAATATGACTAATTCTCACTGTAAATACAGCTGTAGACCATTTGGTTTTGTTTATGCCACTAGCACCATCTGCCAAGACACCAAGTGTCCTGTGTCTCAGGTGAAAGGACTGTAGATGTTGATCCTCTCTGTGATCTCTGAATTAGCCCCTTGCACACATCTATCATGGTGTGGAAGAAATCTTGCACATGCAGGAACCCACAGACAGAAACATCCATCTGTGCCCCTGGATGTAGGCTTGCCAACATTTATTTAATGGTGGATCTTGATGTGGCACTATAATCTGGCTCCAAGTCCATAAAACCAAAGTCCAGAAACAGTTTTTCCTAACCTGGGACCTGCCAAAAAGCACACTATATGTGCCCCTCTAGGCATGCTGGCTGACTTTATTCCCACTGTGAATCTTGAAGCAGTCCTAAAACTTACCTCCAGTCCCTGTCAGTAAGAGTCCTGTTCACCCAGGAACCTAGAGGGAGAAATGCCATGAACCCGGAAACAAACCTGAAGACTTTGGTCTCAGCTGTGTATGCCGAAGCAGCCCTATGAATCAGTTCCACACCCTCTCAGCTGTGATCAAGGGTCAGTACTGCTCATCTAGGAACCTGTCCAATGACGGGGTTAGAGGATTTCCAAAAACCCAGCAAGAGCCACACAGCAGAAGCCACGCCTGCTCACATGGATTGTATCAGCTCTGTCATCTGCATATATAACTGGAGACTTTTTTTCCCCAGCACCAGTCTTATTGATCAAGATCCTGAAGAAAGTTCAGTCTTCCCAGAAAATAGAATCCACAACGGTCTGATGCCCTAATAACAGGTCTACCAAGCATGAACTTCACTGTGATCCAGATCCAATGCACCTTACTGCAATCTCATCAGCACAGAGATCCAATAGGAGAAAATATTTACCTCCCCAAACTAATCTATAATGACTGAAAGAGGTATTTACTCCTTCAGATACAGGGACATCAAAACAAGGTATCACAGATCATGAAGGATCAGGCAAACATAACATCACCAAAGGAAATTAAAAATGCTCCAGTAACCACTTACAATAAAACACAGATCTAAAAAAAAATTCAAATAATTATCTTAAAGAATCTCAATGAGATGCAAAAAGTCACACATTACTAAATTTTTTTACAACAATGTATGAACAAAATCACAATTATAATAAAGAAAGAGAACCTATTAAAAGAGAACCAAATAGATATGCTGGAGCTGAAGTACACAATAGGAGATCTAAAATATTAAAGAGAAAGCTTTAACAGGAGACTTCGTTACACAGGGGGGTAAAAAAAAAAAAAAAGCAAACATAAAAGTAAGTCATTTGAAAGTTTCTAATTAGAATTTTAAAAAAGAATGTAAGAATAAAGCATTTGGGCCCCATACTGCATAATAAACAGTAAGAATGTACATATTTTATGAGGTTCATGAGAGAGAAAATTTTTTTTAAATTGTTTAAAGATATAATGTCTTAAATTTTTCCCAATCTTGGAAGAAATATGGATATTAAATTAAGAAGCTCAAAATGTCTATAGCAAGAAGAATCTAACAAAAATTGTCCATAACACATTATAATTAAGACAAAATTCAAAGACAAGGAGAGATTCTTAAAAGAAGCAAGAGAAAGAGATTCTTCACATACAAGGGAACTCCTATAAGGTTATCAGCAGACTGCCCAACAAAAACCATGCAAGCCACATGGAAGTGAAACCATATATTTGAAGTGCAAATGAAGAGAGAAAAAGAAAAAACCTTGACAATTAAGAAGACTATCCCTGACAAAGCTGTTCTTTAGAAATGATGTATCAATCAAAATCTCAGATTTAAAAAAAGTTGAGGAAATTTTTCATCACTAGACCTGACTTACAAAAAATGTTAATGAGAATTTTTCAAGTTGTAATGGAATCCTAACTTACAACAAAAATATAACTATTATTGAAAATCATATACACCTGGTCAAATTTAGAAGGCTTATAAAACTGTAATTATGGTCAGAAATCACTTTTAATGCTGGTGTAAAAGCTACAAGAAAAAAATTATTAAATATAGCTTCAATAAATTGTTAATGGGTATACGATATAAAAAGATGTAGAGTGTGACATAAATACTGTGTTGAAGGGAGTAAGACTGTTTAATTTTTCAGTATATAGAAGCTAACTTTTGCTTGAGGCCAGGAGTTCAAAACCAGTCTGGTCAATATGGCAGGACCCTGTCTCTTAAATAAGTACATAACTAAAATTAAAGGTCTCAGAAAGCTGTTTATTCTTTTTAAACAAGCAGCAGCTGAGCCTGATGGCTCATGCCTGTAATCCTAGCATTTAGGGAGGCCAAGGCAGGTGGATTGCTTGAGCCCAGGAGTTCAAGACCAGCCTAAGCAACATGGCAAAACCCTATCTCTACAAAAAATAGTAAAAAAATAGCCAGACATGGCAGCATGTTCTTGTAGTCCCAGCTACTCGAGAGGCTGAGGCAGGAGAACTGCATAAACTTGGGAGGCTACATAAACTTGGGAGTGCTACAGATGCTGGCCCAGGCAGGACAGCTCTGACTTATAAATGTGTGCGTGCAGGGAGATAAAATGGTCAGGTGATCCAGAAGCCTAGGCTACTGCAGGAAAGAGGTTACTGGTGCAGATTCAAGATCTGGGAGGTAAAAAGAAGCCATGAATCTTCTGGACACTTACGTGTCCTATTATTGGAAAACTCTAGAAGCAGAGGTGTTCTCAGCACAATTCCTGAGTGAAGCTTTGTCATGAGAGAAGCATGGCCGTACCACTGCTTAGCATGCATGTGTGTGAATGTGCAGAAATCACATTGTAGCAGCAGGGTGGAGAGAAAAGTCTGCCCTCAGAACTCTTTCCCTTGAAGTCCTCAGTCCCCTTCGACCCCTGGAGGAGACCTAGAATCACAGGACAATTCACTGTGTGACAGCTTGTGTGTAAACAACAACAACAACAAAACAAAAAAACCTCTCCATTCTACAACAGACCCAGTGTCTCCCAACCAAGGCTGCTATGATATCTTAATTTTTTTGAGAAAGGGTCTCACTTCGTCACATAGGTTGGAATGCAGTGGTGTGCTCTTGGCTCTTGGCAGCATCGACCACCCAGGGTTCAAGTGATCCTCCTGCCTCAGCACACCCCCAGGTAGCTGGGAATACAGGTGTGTGCCACCATGCCCAACTAATTTTTTTGGATTTTTGGCAGAGATGGGATTTCACCATTTGCCCAGGCTGGTGTTGAACTCCTGAGCTCAAGCAATCTGCCCTCCTTGGCCTCCCAAAGTGCTAGGTTTACAGGCATGAGCCACTGTACCCAGCCTAATATATATATATATATTTTTTTTTTTTTGAGTCTGAGACTCGCTCTGTCACCCAGGCTGGAGTGCAGTGGCGCAATCTTGGCTCACTGCACAGTCCGCCTCCTGGATTCATGCCATTCTCCTGCCTCAGCCTCCCGTGTAGCTGGGACTACAGGCACCCACCACCACGCCCAGCTAATTTTTTGTATTTTTAGTAGAGACGGGGTTTCATTGTGTTAGCCAGGATGGTCTCGATCTCCTGACCTCGTGATCCACCCGCCTCGGCCTCTCAAAGTGCTGGGATAACAGGCATGAGCCACCGCGCCCGGCCATATCTTTATTCTAACACCAAATATATGGAGTTTGCTGAACACCAACCAATCTTCCATCATCAAATGGGTGTCCAACAACTCAATTCTGAAAACACCAGGGTCATCATAGACCCCACCGGCTCAGGGCTCAGTCCCACAATACTGCTTCCACTCCACGTGCCAGTCACAAGCCCCAGGGACCCATCTATACTTCTAAGGAACTGTCTATAAATTATGGGCTTCCATAACTCCCTCCCTCAAGTTAAAGGATTTGATAAAACTACTCACAGAACTTGGCAAAAACACTTTACCTATGTTTACCAGGTTATTATATTGGATACAACTCAGTAAAAGCCAAGAGAAAAAAATGTATAGGACAAAGGAAAGCAGGAGAAACATGAGGTGGGCCGTGAATCATGGTAGTTATGACTAACATCTCTCAAATCCTTTGTGTTCTGCAAGAAAAGCTTACTGCAAAGAAATACCCTTTTCATTATGACTTTGATGATACTCCCTCTTTAGTTATCACAAATTTACAGACTCTGTGTTCTCATTTTTCCCTCATAAACAATTAAATAATTTTGTCCTCAGTATTCAGAACAGAGTACTTGTTAACCTAACTGCCCAAGTCTCTCTCCTTCCCCCAGACCCCTGGACTATGCTCCACCTTCAGTCTAAGTGAGCATACAACCCTCTTGATGTCCCTCCCAAGAACAGGCTGACTTCAGGGTGAAACATTCTCTAATCTTGAATCTGATTTTGCTGTTCTCCATTCTGCCCTCTCTTTCCCATCTTCTTTCTAATCTTGATTGCTCCTCCATATGAAAAATTGCCCTTATCTGTCTCATTTTGGAGATGCTTGCAGATCTTGTGCTTGGTGTTTTTTCCATTGCAATTCTCCTTAAAATAAAGTCACTTCTTACCTACATCAGAATTTATTTGATTGTATCTAGAAACAACCCGAAGACAATAACAATTACTCCCTCTCAGAGGACATCACAACCCTCCTCCCATCCCAAATCTCACTGCATCTGCCTATGGATCCTCAGCTTTCCAGGGCTCTGTAGCATCTCAGTATAAAGGCTCCTTTCACGTCTACTTTCAGCCAGGCTAGGACACCTGCAGAAAAGGTTCCCAGGAAGAAACTACTGGGCTACTGATGACCTCCTTTGGCAGGGTCAAGATTGGCCTTACCCTGCAGTTAACAGGCTTAGGTCTCTGATTTCCAGTCAAGATTATTCACTTAGTTTTATATAAAAGAACTCAGTGTTTAAATAATCCAACAAAATTCCTCAAACTCATTGCTTATGTTTATAGGAGGAAAGGAGATTGTAAGGCACTTACATTTTATACTTCAACAAGAAAAGCCAAAATATATGTCAATTTCAGACAATAATAATTTAGGTATTATTTCCTTAATAACAAATAGGTGAACATTAACCAGGAATGTCAAGTCCTATTCCATACAATTTAACATTAAATTCAGACACCCAGATAACAGCATAAAGAGCAGACTTATTCATTATTACAAATTCCCCACCATGCAGAAAAGAAAAACCGATATATTGGCATATCTCTAAATCACCAATTTATCTACCAAAATTTCTTCTAAAAATGTATTCAGTTCTCTGCAGCCATAGAGGAAAAGAAATGTTTCCTACTTTTTTTTTAACTTAGTAATATTCCCATAACTAAGCCCTGAGGTTCCGTTTGAAACCACCCCCAAAATACACAGATCTGAAAAACTTATTACACATGTCAAGGGAAAAATGAAAGAATTTTTAACAAATATATTATCAGACATTTTAAAAATTTACATTTTTATGCTTCTTTGAGAATATTCTCCTATCTTTCAAGCTCTACCAATAGAATGCATTGTACAGTTAATAAAATGGAAGTTGAAATAAGTAAACATTTTTTTCAAGATGACAAACCCAACGAGTAGCAGTACTGGCTGGAATAATGATATGTCTGACTCAAGTGTCAAGTCGGGCTGTCTGTCGTGTGATGTACATCCTCCCACCTTCATCTTTCTCACTGAAGTACTCAATGACCACCCTCCCAAGAGCCTGTGCACTGCATCCCCATGTGTGCCTGGAGTGTTTTGTGTGTGTGTCTATGTATGCAGGTCCATGCACCATCTTGCTAGAATGGACTTTAATTGTCTTTGGGGATACTATCTTTTTCTCCCTTCACAATTCTGAAAAAATCCAGATGGTAGAAATTACTTCTGCCTTTCCCCTCAATATCAGAATTCCATTGGCTGAACAGCAATGTGTCTCCAAAAAATGGAAACTGGACTGGGAGAAAGAAAATCTTAATGCCACAAGGATATGGCTTTTTGAATAGTGTAAACCACAACAGTGCTCTGAGCACCAGGGAACCCAGCTGCTCCTGAGAGGGTTTACCCCACACCTCAGGCCATCCACTATGAGGAGATGATGCAGTAACTTATACCCTAAATACTCTAAGACACATGGCTACTGTGGGCATCTGGGATCTTCCCCAGACAGTTCTGAAGCCTAGGACCAGGAAAGGACAACAGGATGGCTGAGGACAAATTACCTTGTAAAGTTGGGAACCTAAACCCCAAATCATGCTGATAAGGTGTCTGTATCTGAAGAAGACAAAAGAAGAGGCACAAAGAATGCACACTTGTACCACTGTTATTCAGCATAGTACTAGAAGTGCTAGCTAGAGCAATGAGACAAGAGAAAACAATAAAGGCCATCCAAATTGGAAAGGAAGAAGCCAAATTATCTTTGTTTGCAGATGATGTGGTCTTATATTTGGAGAAACCAAATTCACTAAAATATGACTAGAATTGATGAATTTAGTGAAGATGTAAGATTTAAAAAATTAGTAGTGTTTCTACACACTAACAGTGAACAATGTAAAAAAGAAATCAAGAGTAATCCCATTTCCAATAGCCACAAATTAAAAGTAAATACCTAGAAATTAAAGAAATGAAAAGTCTCTACAATGAGTACTATAAAACACTGATGCAAGAAATTTAAAAAGACAAAAAACTGAATAATATTTTATGTTCATGAATAGGAAGAATCAACATTTTTTAAATGTCCATACTACCCAAAGCAATCTACAGATTTAATACAACCTCTAGAAAAACATCAATGACATTCTTGCCAGAAATAGAAAAAACAATCCTACAGTGTACACAGAACCATAAAAGAATCAGAATAGCCAAAGCCATTAAGAAAAATGAAATGGGAGGAATCATAGTATTTGACTTTAAATGATACTACAGAGCTACAGTAATTAAAACAGCATGAAACTGATCAGTGAAACAGTAGAGAGAATGCAGAGGCATATCCATATATCTACAAACTTATGTCTGACAAAGGTGTCAAAAATATATACTGGGGAAAAAAGTCTTCAATAAATTGTGCTACAAAAACTGAATATCCATATTCAGAAGAATGAAACTAGACCCCATCTCTTGTCATATAAAAAAAATTAAATCAAAATGGATTAGAGGCAAATCTAAGATCTCAAACTATGAAACTCCTACAAGAAAACATTGCTGAAGCTCTACAGGAAATTAAACTGGGCAAAGTTGTCTTGAATAATACCCGACAAGCACAGGCAACCAAAGCAAAAATGAACTAATGGAATCATATCAAGTTAAAGAGCTTCTAACAAGCAAATGAAACAATTAACAAAGAGACAACACATAAAACGAGAGAAAATGTGTAAACTGCCCATTAGAAAAAAAAATAACGAGAATACATAAAGCGCACACACAGCTCTATAGGATAAAATTGAATAATCTGATTATAAATGGGCAAAAATTTGAATAGACATTTCTCAAAAGGTCATACAAATGACAAAAAGACACGACAAGGTGCTCAAGATCATTTATCTTCAGAGAAATGCAAATCAAAATGACAATGAGATATTATCCTACTCCAATTACAGTGGCTTTTATCCAAGTCAGGCAATAACAAATGCTGATGAGGATGTGGAGAAAAGTGAACTCTAGTGCTCTCTTGGTGGGAATGTAAATTAGTACAACCGCTATGGAGAACAATTTAGAGGTTCCTCAAAAAATGCAAAATAGAGCTACTGTATTATCCAGCAACCCCACTCCTAAGTAGGCACATAAAAGAAAAGAAATCAGGACTTCAGAGAGATATTTGTACCTCCATTTTTATTGCAGCAGTGTTCACATTATACAAGATTTAGAAGCAACCTAAGTGTCTATCAACACGTGAATGGATAAAGCAAATGGGTACATATACACAATGGCATATTTTTCCAAAATAAAGAATAAGATCCTGTCATTTGCAACAACATGTATGGAACTAGAGGTTATGTTTACAGATACAATCCAGGCGTATAAAGGTTAACTCTGCATGTTCTCACGCATTTGCTGGAACTAAAAGTTAAATTAATTTCATGAAACTAAAAGGATTGTTACCAGAGGCTGGAGAGTATACTACAGGTCTGGGAGGAAGTGAGGAAAATTAATGGTTTCAAAAAAAATTAGAGTAAGATTTAGTAGTTGCTAATACAACAGAGTGACTATAGTCACTATAACTATACTACACAAGTAACTACACAACTGTAACTACACAAGTAACTATAGTTAATTGTACATTTTCAAATAACTAAAAGAATGAAATCAGATTGTTTGTAAAACAAAGGAAAAATACTTGAGATAATGAGTACCTATACCTTGATGTGATTTTTATGCATTTCTTGCCTACATTAAAATTCTCATGTAACCCATAGATATATACTTACTGTGTACTCACAAAAATTAAAAATTAAAGTAATAAATAAAAACATCAATTTAAATTGCAAGAACAGAAACCACTGTTCCTCATTTCTTCATAGATATATGACCTCAGCACCCATATTGATTACATTGCCTTTGTGGGAATTCCAAAACCTAGTTAAGAATATGTACTACTTCACTTTAGCAAAATGCCAAAAACATGTAGAAGAGAAGAAAAATGTTATTACACATGCTAGAACACCCTTACCTCCTCCCAATACAGTACGGTGAAAACAAGGAGAAACTCCCAACTCTATGCTTCTTAGGAGAGAAAGAGAAATGTAGAGTATGTGTCCACATGTTTGGTTTTTGGGGGGCTGTCAAAGATGGGTTCCCCTGACACAGAGTGCTGAAGAAAAAGGTGGTATACTTTGGATGACAGCAGCTATGCATTTTTGCATTACTATAAGAAGCAATCCTAGAGTTATATGAGAACTAAGGAGGCCAGAAGTGCTCAAAAATTGTCAAAAAGAGGAACAACATCAGAAGCATCATATATCCTGATTTTAGAAACCTATTATAAAGTTATAGTTATTGAAATACTTTATAACTGGATCAAAAAAGACAATACCAGTGAAACAGAATAGAACACATAAATAATCCCTTGTATATATTATCAAATGAAGAGTAATTTACACATCCATATTCATTGTAGCATCGTCTACAAAAGCAAGTATGTGGAAAGAACCAAGTTTTCTTAATAAATGAATAAAGACAATTTGTAATGTATAAATAATTAAATATTTTTTAGCTTCTTAAAAGCAGAAAATTTTGTTAGCTCCCCAATAAGGATACATTTTAAAGACTATGTGCAAGAAGCCAGGCACACACACAAAAAAACTATATACTTCCAATTATGCAAGATACCTAAAGTAGTTAAACTCCTAGAAACAGAAAGTAAACTAAACTGTGTCTGGGGCTAATTGGAGAAGAAAATGAGTAGTTGTTGTTTCACAGACAACCTGTTAGAACACAAAATAACTCTTTTTTTAGACGGAGTCTCGCTCTATCGCCCAAGCTGGAGTGCAGTGGTGTGATCTGGGCTCACTGCAAGCTCTGCCTCCTGGGTTCACGCCATTCTCCCGCCTCAGCTTCCCTAGTAGGTGGACTACAGGCACCTGATAAGTCTTATTTTTAAAACTTTATTTTAAGATCTGGGTATATGTGCAGGATTGTTATATAGGTAAACTTGTGTCAATGAGGGTTTTTTGTGCAGATTATTTTGTCATCAAGGTATTAAGCCTGATGCACATTAAATATTGAATTACACAATGCATCCTTTCATACCACATGAAATAAAACAAGATATCAACAGCAGAAGCAAAATTGCCAAATCCAAAAATTTGTGAAACTTAACAGACTCTTCAACATACTATTCTTTATGTCAGAAGATTTAATATTTTAAAATAACAATACTACCCACAGTGATATTCAAATTCATTGTAATCCTGGTAAAAATCCAAATGATACTTGATACTTTTTTTTTTTAAGACAAAGTCTCGCTCTGTTGCCCAGGGTGAAGGGCAGTGGCGCAATCTTGGCTTACTGCAACCTCCACCTCCTGGGTTCAAGCAATTCCCTGTGCTTCAGCCTCCCAAGTAGCTGGGGTTACAGGTGCCCACACTCAGCTAATTTTTGTATTTTTAGTAGAGACAGGGTTTCACCATTTGGCCAGGCTGGTCTTGAACTCCTGGCCTTGTGATCCACCTGCCTCGGCCTTCCAGACTGCTGGGATTACAGGCAAGAGTCACTGCGCCCAGCGCCAAGTGATACTTTTTAAAGAAATCTTTTTTAAAATTCTTACATTTACATGAAATATCAAAGGACCACTGATAGGCCGAACATTCTTAGAAAACGAGAACAAAGTTAGAGGCACAATGCTTCCTTTGTTTAGAACAGATTACAAAGCTACATAAATAAAAACAGTGTGGTATTTGCAAGAAGACAAATAGTGATGGAACAGAACCCAGAAGTTAAAACCAAACCATGTTTGTGTATATGCTCAAATGATCTTCAACAAGGTTGCTATGACTGTACAACAAGAAAGTCTCTTCAATAAATGGTGTTGGAAAACTCTGTATCCACATGGGAAAAACTGAGATTGGGTCCTTCCTCTGAACCATATACAAAAACTGTCTTAAATGAGTTAAATATTTAAATGTCAGAATTATACCTATACAATCTCTAAAAGAAAATACAGTAAGATTATGACCTTTGTCTCAGCAAGGTTTTTTTTTTTTTTTTTTTTTTTGAGACAGAGTCTTGCTCTGTCACCCAGTCTGGAGTGCAGTGGCACGATCTCAGCTCACTGTAACCTCTGCCTCCTGGGTTCACGCAGTTCTCATGCCTTGGCCTCCCGAGTAGCTGGGATTACAGGCACAGGCCACCAGGCTAGAGTGCAGTGGTGCGATCTTGGTTCACTGCAAGCTCCGCCTCCCGGGTTCACACCATTCTCCTGCCTCAGCCTCCTGAGTAGCTGGGACTACAGGCGCCTGCCACCATGCCCAGCTAATTTTCTTTTTGTACTTTTAGTAGAGACGGGGTTTCACCAGCCAGGATGGTCTCGATCTCCTGACCTCGTGATCCGCCCACATCGGCCTCCCAAAGTGCTGGGATTACAGACATGACCCACCATGCCCAGTCTTTTATTTTTTTTGACATAGTCTTGCTGTGTCACCCAGGCTGGAGTGCAGTGGTGCGATCTCAACTCACTGCAACCTCTGCCTCCTGGGTTCAAGCAATTCTTGTGCCTCAGCCTCCCCAAAGCTGGGATTACAGTTGCACGCCACCACACATGGCTAATTTTTGTATTTTTAGTAGAGACAAGGTTTCACCATGTTGGCCAGGCTGGTCTTGAACTCCTGACATCAAGTGATCCACCCACCTAGGTCTCCCAAAGTGCTGGGGTTACAGGTGTGAGCCACCTTGCCTGGCCCCACTTCTGAGCATCTACTCAAAATATGCAAAGTGTATCTGAATGAAATGTTTCCACATCCAGGTTTACTGCAGCAATATTCACTGTATTTTAGTTTATTCTTGCATTGTTATAAAGAAATATCTGAGACTGGGTAATTTATTTATTTATTTATTTATTTTATTATTTTTTTTTTAATTTATTTTTTGAGATGGAGTCTTGCTCTGTCACCCAGGCTGGAATGCAGTGGCGCAATCTCGGCTCACTGCCCGGCTAATTTTTGTATTTTTAGTAGAGACGGGGTTTCACCATGTTGGCCAGGATGGTCTCGATCTCCTGACCTTGTGATCCACCCACCTCGGCCTCCCAAAGTGCTGGGATTACAGGCGTGAGCTACTGTGCCCGGCGAATTTATTTTAAAAAAGAGGTTTAATTGGGTCATGGTTCTACAGCCTGTACAGAAAGCACAGCCACTTCTGCTTCTGGGGAGACCTCAAAAAGCCTCCAATCATAGCAGAAAGCAAAGGGACAGTGAATCATCTTACACGGTGGGAGCAGGAGTGAGAGAGTGAGAGAAGAGGTGTCATATACTTGTGAAAAATGAGATCTCAGAAGAACTCACTCGCTATGGCAAAGACAGTACCAAAGGGGCGAAGCTAAACCATTCATCAGAAGCCAACCCTATGACCCAACCACCTCCCACCAAGCCCACCTCCAACACTAAGGATGGCAATTTGACATGAGATTTGAATGAAAACGCAGATCCAAACCATATCATTTACAAAAGTGAAAAAAAACCCATCCATGGATGATTTTAAAAGATGTGGTTTATATATACAATAAAATATTGTTTAGCCCCCAACGAAAATATCTTCTCAGATGCTACAATAAGAATAAATCTTAAAGCCATTATTCTAAGTGGAATACGATACCAACAAAGTGACAGTGTATGATTCCACTTTTTTTTTTTTTTTTTTTTTTGAGAGGGAGTCTCGCTCTGTCCCCCAGGCTGGAGTGCAGTGGCACGATCTTGGCTCACTGCAAGCTCCGCCTCCCGGGTTCACACCATTCTCTTGCCTCAGCCTCCCAAGTAGCGGGACTACAGGTGCCCGCCACCACACCTGACTAATTTTTTGTATTTTTAGTTGAGACGGGGTTCACCTTGTTAGCCAGGATGGTCTCGATCTCCTGACCTCGTGATCTGCCTACCTTGGCCTCCCAAAGTGCTGGGATTACAGGCATGAGCCACTGCGCTCGGCCCATGATTCCACTTTTATACAATATTTTAAGTAGTAAACTAGGAAATAGAAGTAGAAAGATGCTTGCCTATGGTAAGAGTTGTGGAGCCAGAGATCAAGGAGGGTTATTTAGAAAAAGGAAGTCCTCACCCAGGTGGCCAACTCAAAGGCCCATAGACATGGCTACAGACAAGGAAATGGCGCACCGAGCTTGTTCTTACTGAAGATTATGAAGCAGTTCTGCAACCTTTCTCAGATTCCTCTCAGCTACAGTCCACAAGTGGTCCTTCCCATCAAGAGATCTGCAGGGAACCATCCAGCCATAATCCTGGAGACAGGCCTATATATCTTGGCCTCAGCTGTGCTCCCTGAAGCAGCCCTGTGACTCACTTCTCGCCCTCACAGCCACAGTCTGTGGCCAGTTGTACACACTCTAAGGACCCACACAGAGACTTTGAAAACTGTTCCCAGGTAGTCAGCAGAAGCCAAACCCATTCATACACCTGGTATTTGGCCCATCATATGCAGAAAAACTTCACACCCTACCCTACTGCCTGCCATATAGATTAATGTCCTCAAGGATATTTAATCTTTCCATGGCCCAGAAAGAATCCATGACTGTCCAAATCTCTGGTAACACAGTCATCAAAGGCAGACCCCACAGCACCCTTGCGACCCAGCTACAACCCTTCTTCTCTGCAACCCCAGAGGTAATCTCAGCCTGTAGACCAAACAAATGGGAGATCTTTGTCAGGCCTCTGAGCCCAAGCTAAGCCATCACATCCCCTGTAACCTGCATGTATACATCCAGATGGCCTGAAGCAACTGAAGATCCACAAAAGAAGTGAAAATAGCCTTAACTCATGACATTCCACCATTGTGATTTGTTCCTGCCGCACCCTAACTGATAAATATAGTCTCCCCTGCCCTTAAGAGAAGGTACTTTGTAATATTCTCCCCCTGCCCATAAGAAGGTACTTTGTATGCCTATCCCAAACCTATAAGAAGTAATGATAATCCCACCGCCCTTTGCTGACTCCTTTTTTGGACTCAGCCCATCTGCACCCAGGTGAAATAAACAGCCTTGTTGCTCACACGAAGCCTGTTGCACTCTCTTCACATGGACGCGCGTGACATTTGGTGCCAAAGACCGGGTCAGAGGGACTCCTTCGGGAGACCAGTCCCCTGTCCTTGCCCTCATTCTGTGAGGAGATCCACCTATGACCTCAGGTCCTCAGATCAACCAGTCCAAGGAACATCTCATCAATTTCAAATCGAGTAAGCGGTCTTTTCACTCCTCTCCAGCCTCTCTCGCTACCCTTCAATCTTCCTCTCTCACTACGCTTCAATCTCCCTGTCCTTCCAATTCCAGTTCTTTTTCCTGTCTAGTAGAGAAAAAAGAGACACATTTTATCCATGGACCCAAAACTCCAGCGCCGGTCACGGTCTCAGGAAGACAGCCTTCCCTTGGTGTTTAATCACTGTGGGGACACCTGCCTGATTATTCACCCACATTCCATTGGTGTCTGATCATCGCAGTGACACCTGCCTTGGTCACTCACATTCCCTTGGTGGCCAGTGAACTGCGGGGACGTCTGCTTGGCTGCTCATCCAACCCCTTCTCCGTGTCTCTACCCTTCTCTTTAAACTCACCTCCTTCACTATGGGCAAGCTTCCTCCCTCCATTCCCCCTTCTTCTCCCTTATCTGTGTTCTCAAGAACTTAAAACCTCTTCAACTCACATCTGACCTAAAACTTAAATGCCTTATTTTCTTTGGCAATAGTGCTTGGCCCCAATATAAACTCGACAGTAGTTCCAAGTGGCCAGAGAATGGCACTTTCGATTTGTCTATCCTACAAGATCTAGATAATTTTTGTTGAAAAATGGGCAAATGGTCTGAGGTGTCTGACGTCCAGGCATTATTTTACACACGGGTCCTTCCCTAGTCTCTGCTCCCAATGTGACTCATCCTAAATCTTTCTTCTTTCTCTCCTGTCTGTTCTTTCAGTCTCCACCCCAAGCTCTGAGTCCTTTGAATCCTTCCTTTCTACGGACTCATCTGACCTCTCCTCTTTTCCCTAGGCTGCTCCTCACCAGGCTGAGCCAGGTCCCAATTCTTCCTCAGCCTCTGCTCCCCAACCCTGTAATCTTTTTAACACCTCCCCTCCTCACACCCAGTCTGGCTTACAGTTTTGTTCCGTGACTAGCCCTCCCCCACCTGCCCAACAATTTCCTCTTAAAGAGGTGGCTGGAACTAAAGGCATAGTCAAGGTTAAGGCTCCTTTTTTCTTTATCCGACCTCTCCCAAGTCAGTTAGCATTTAGGCTCTTTTTCATAAAATATAAAAACCCAGCCCAGTTAATGGCCCGCTTAGCAGCAACCCTTAGACGCTTTACTGCCCTAGACCCAGAGGGGCCAGAAGGCCGCTTTATTCTTAATATGCATTTTATCACCCAGTCAGCTCCTGACATTAGAAAAAGCTTCAAAAATTGGAATCTGGCCCTCAAACCCCACAACAGGAATTAATCAACCTCGCCTTCAAGGTGTATAATAATAAGAGAGAAGGTAGCCAGACAGCAATGCATTTCTGAGTTACAGCTACTTGCCTCTGCTGTAAGACAACCCATAACCACGTCTTCAGTATACAAGAACCTCAGAACATGCAAGCCACAGCTCCCAGGGGCTCCTTCAAAACATCTTCGTGGACCTTACTTCAAATGCCAAAAGCCTGGCCACTGGGTCTCAGAATGCCCGCAGCCCGGGATTCCTCCTAAGCGGTGCCCTGTGCGGACCCCACTGGAGGTTGGATGGTCTGACTCACATCGACACTGCTCCTAACGCCCCTGAAGCCCAAACCCAACATTCCTTAGCCAACTCCTTCCCAGATCTCCTCGGCTTAGCAGCTGAAGACTGACACTGCCTGATCGCCTTGGAAGCCCCCTGGACCATCACGGACGCCGAGCTCTGGATAACTCTTACAGTGCAGGTTAAGTCCGTCCCCTGTCTAATCTATACAGGGGCTACCCACTCCACATGACCTTCTTTTCAAGGGCCTGTTTCCCTTGCCTCCATAACTGTTGTGGGTATTGACGGCAAGCCTCAAACCCCTTAAAACTCCCCAACTCTGGTGTCAACTTGGACAATCTTTTATGCACTCTTTTTTAGTTATCCCTACCTGCCCAGTTCCCTTATTAGGCTGAGACATTTTAACCAAATTATCTGCTTCCCTGATTACTCCTGGACTACAGCCACATCTCATTGCCACCCTTCTTCCCAACCCAAAGCCTCCTTCGCGTCTTCCTCTCGTATCCCCCCACCTTAACCCACAAGTATGGGACACCTCCACTCCTTCCCTGGCAACCAATCAAATGCCCGTTACCATCCCATTAAAACCTAATCACCCTTACCCTGCTCAACACCAATGTCCCATCCCACAGCACGCTTTAAAAGGATTAAAGCCTGTTACCACTTGCCTGTTACAGCTTGGCCTTTTAAAGCCTATAAACTCTCTTTACAATTCTCTAATTTTACCTATCCAAAAACCAGACAAGTCTTACAGGTTAGTTCAAGATCTGCGCCTTATCAACCAAATTGTCTTGCCTATCCACCCCGTGGTGCCAAACCCATATGCTCTCCTATCCTCAATACCTCCCTCTACAATCTATTATTCTGTTCTAGATAAACCTAGCTGACCCCACAAATCCTAAATCCTTTCCCCACTCCCAATTCCATTCCTTAAAAAACAGCCCTAAAAGCTGCTCCCACATAGTTCTCCCTAACTCACCCCAACCTTTTTCATTACACACAGCCAAACTGCAGGGCTGTGTGGTTGGAATTCTTACACAAGAGCCGGGAACATGCCCTGTAGCCTTTCTGTCCAAACAACTTGACCTTACTGTTTCAGACTAGCCTTCATGTCTGCGTACAGTGGCTGCCGCTGCTTTAATACTCTTAGGGGCCCTCAAAATCACAAGGTATGCTCCACTTACTCTCTACAGTTCCCATAACTTTCTTTTTTTTTTTTTTTTTTTTGAGATGGAGTCTTGCTCTGTCACCCAGGCTGGAGTGCAGTGGCCGGATCTCAGCTCACTGCAAGCTCCGCCTCCCGGGTTTACACCATTCTCCTGCCTCAGCCTCCTGAGTAGCTGGAACTACAGGCGCCCGCCACCTCGCCCGGCTAGTTTTTTTTGTATTTTTTAGTAGAGACGGGGTTTCACCGGGTTAGCCAGGATGGTCTCAATCTCCTGACTTCGTGATCCACCCGTCTCGGCCTCCCAAAGTGCTGGGATTACAGGCTTGAGCCACCGCGCCCAGCCCCCATAACTTCCAAAATCTATTTTCCTCCTCATACTTGACGCATACACTTTCTGCTCCCCAGCTCCTTCAGCTATACTCAGTCTTTGTTAAGTCTCCCACAATTACCATTGTTCCTGGCCCAGACTTCAATCCGGCCTCCCACACTATTCCAGATACCACACCTGACCCCCATGACTGTATCTCTCTGATCCACCTGACATTCACTCCATTTCCCCATAGTTCCTTCTCTCCTGTTCCTCACCCTGATCACACTTGGTTTATTGATGGCAGTTCCACCAGGCCTAACCGCCACTCACCAGCAAAGGCAGGCTATGCTATAGCATCCTCCACATCTATCATTGAGGCTACCACTCTGCCCACCTCCAGTACCTCTCAGCAAGTCAAACTCATCACCTTAACTCGAGCCCTCCCTCTTGCCAAGGAATTACACATCAATATTTATACTGACTCTAAATATGCCTTCCATATCCTGCACCACCATGCTGTTATATGGGCTGAAAAAGGTTTCCTCACTAAGCAGGGGCCCTCCATCATTAATGCCTCTTTAATAAAAACTCTTCTCAAAGCCGCTTTACTTCCAAAGGAAGCTGGAGTCATTCACTGCAAGGGACATCAAAAGGCATCAGATCCCATTACTCAGGGCAACGTTTATGCTGATAAGGTAGCTAAAAAAGCAGCTAGCATTCCAACTTCTGTCCCTCACGACCAGTTTTTCTCCTCATGGGTCACTCCCACTGAAACTTACCCCCCCACTGAAAACTTCCACCTATCAATCTCTTCCCCACTGAAAACTTCCACTGAAAACTTCCACCTATCAATCTCTTCCCCACTGAAAACTTCCACTGAAAACTTCCACCTATCAATCTCTTCCCACAGAATGCAAATGGTTCTTGGACCAAGGAAAATATCTCCTTCCAGCCTCAAAGGCCCATTCTATTCTATCGTCATTTCATAACCTCTTCCATGTAGGTTACAAGCCACTAGCCCGCCTCTTAGAACCTCTCATTTCCTTTCCCTCATGGAAATCTATCCGGAAGGAAATCACTTCTCAGTGTTCCATCTGCTATTCTACTACTCCTCAGGGATTGTTCAGGTCCCCTCCCTTCCCTACACATCAAGCTCAGGGATTTGCCCCCGCCCAGGACTAGCAAATTGACTTTACTCACATGCCTCGAGTCAGGAAACTAAAATACTTCTTGGTCTGGGTAGACACTTTCACTGGATGGGCAGAGGCCTTTCCCACAGGGTCTGAGAAGGCCACCGTGGTCATTTCTTCCCTTTTGTCAGACATGATTCCTCAGTTTGGCCTTCCCACCTCTATATAGTCTGATAACAGATTGACCTTTACTAGTCAAATCACCCAAGCATTTTCTCAGGCTCTTGGTATTCAGTGGAACCTTCATACCCCTTATCATCCTCAATCTTCAGGAAAGGTAGAACGGACTAACGGTCTTTTAAAGACACACCTCACCAAGCTCAGACTCCAACTTAAAAAGGACTGGACAGTACTTTTACCTTTTGCCCTTCTCAGAATTAGAGCCTGTCCTTGAGATGCTATAGGATACAGTCCATTTGAACTTTTATATGGACACACTTTCTTACTCGGCCCCAACCTTGTCCCAGACACCATTCCTCTAGGCAACTATCTTCCAGTCCTCCAGCAGGCTAGATAGGAAATTCGCCAGGCTGCTAATCTTCCCTTGCCTACTCCAGATTCCCCGCCATATAAAGACACCCTAGCTGGACCATCAGTTCTTGTCAAGAATCTGACCCCTCAAACTCTACAGCCTCGATGGACCGGACACTACTTAGTCATCTATAGTACCCCAACTGCTGTCCACCTGCAGGACCCTCCCCCATTGGGTTCACCATTCCAGAATAAAGCTGTGTCCATCAGACAGACAGCCTGGTATCTCCTCTTCCTCCTGGAAGTCACAAGTACTCTCCCCTACTTCCCTTAAACTCACTCACATTTCTGAAGAACATAATAACCCTTATGAGCCTAATACATCCCTTCATTCTATTAGGTCTATTAATCCTTACCCTACTCTTTGTGACAGGGCTTTACGCAGTCGCCCCCACTACTTGGACTATACCCCAAAAACTTGTCATCCCTACTTTATTCTGTCTAGTCATACTCCTATTCACCATTCTCAACTATTCATAAATTACCTGCTCTTGTTTTGTTTACAATGCCGGTTTATATTGTTTCTCCAAGCCATCACAGCTGATATCTCCTGGTGCTATCCCCAAACTGTCACTCTTGACTCCCTCTTGGAGTGGACAGATGATCCTTGGTGGCAGGGCACCCTCCAATACTTCCACCCTGATGAAGTTATATTCTTTACTTTTATACTCACTGTTACATTCTTATGCCACTCTCTACCTCTCCCTAGTTACCTCCAGCATACTATCAATCTCACCCACTCTCTCCTCACTGCCTCCAATCCTTCTCTAGCACAGAATTGTTGGCTATGCGTTTCCCTTTCTTCCTGCACTTACACAGCCATCCTTGCTCTACAGGCTGACTGAGCTACCTCTCCCGTCAACCTGCACCCCAGAACCTCCTTTAATAGCCCTCATCTTTACCCGCCTGAGGCACTTCTTTACTTTCTAGACAGATTTGGTGAGAACTCCCCACACATTTCACACCAACAAGCTGCCACACTTCTCCGCACCTACTTACGGCACTTTTCTCCTTATGTCAATTCCACACCCCCCATATTTGGACCCCTAACCACACAAACAACTATCCCTGTTGCCGCTCCTTTATGCATCTCCCAACAACAGCCTGCTGGAATCCGTTTAGGCAACCTTCCACTGTCCAAATGTTCCTTTACTCTTTATCTCCAGAACCCAGCCACACATATTACCAAACACATGGGAGCATTCCAGCTTCACATGACTGATAAGCCCTCTATCATTACTGACAAACTCAAAAACATTGGCAGTCACTATTGTTTAGGAAGACACCTACCCTGCATCTCACTCCATCCTTGGCTACCCTCCCCCTGCTCGTCTCAGTCTCCTTCTGGCCCCTCCTCTTGCTGGCTTATACCCAGCCCCATGAATAGTAGTGAAAGGCTACTCGTAGATACTATGTGCTTTCTTGTACACCATGAGAACCGAACCCCTCCCTCTATGCAGTTGCACCATCAATCCCCATTACAACCTCTAACGGCTGCTGCCCTTGCTGAAGCTCTAGGATTTGGCGTGCAGGACTACTCTGTCAGGACACCCTCTCACCTTTTCACTTTACATTTCCAGTTCTGCCTGACACAAGGTCTCTTCTTTTTATGTGGCTCTTCCACCTACATGTGCCTCCCTGCCAAATGGATGGACACATGTACTCTAGTCTCCTTACCCCCAAAATCCAGTTTACAGACGGGAATGAACAAGTGCCTGTCCCTCTCATGACACCAACATGACAAAAAAGAGTCATCCCACTGATCCCTTTACTTGTGGGTCTAGGGCTTTCTGCCTCCACTATTGCACTCGGAACTGGAATAGCAGGCATCTCAACCACTGCCACAACATTCCGCAGCCTCCCTAATGACTTCTCTGCTAGCGTTACAGACATATCACAAACTTTATCTGTTCTCCAAGCCCTGATTGACTCTTTAGCTGCAGTTGTCCCCCAGAACTACTGAGGCCTCTTCTTCACTGCTGGAAAAGGAGGACTCTGTATATTTTTAAATGAAGAGTGTTGTTTTTACCTAAATCAATCTGGCCTGGTATATGACAACATAAAAAAACCCAAGGATAGAGCCCAAAAACTTGCCAACCAAACAAACAATAACGTTGAACCCCTTGGACACTCTCTAATTGGACATCCTGGGTATTCCCAATTCTTAGTCCTTTAATACCTATTTTTCTCCTTATTTTATTCAGACCTTGTGTCTTTCATTTAGTTTCTCAATTCATACAAAACTGCATCTAGGCCATTACCAATAATTCTATACAACAAATACTCCTTCTAACAACCCCACAATATCACCCCTTACCCCCAAATTTTTCTTCAGTTGAGTATCTCCCACTGTAGGTTCCCACACCGCCCCTAATCCCGCTCGAAGCAGCCCTGAGAAACATCACCCATTATCTCTCCATACCACCCCCAAAATTTTTTGCTGCCCCAACACTTCAACACTATTTTGTTTTGCTTTTCTTATTAATATAAGAAGATAGGAATGTCAGGCCTCTGAGCCCAAGCTAAGCCATCACATCCCCTGTAACCTGCATGTATACATCCAGATGGCCTGAAGCAACTGAAGATCCACAAAAAAAGTGAAAATAGCCTTAACTGATGACATTCCACCATTGTGATTTGTTCCTGCCCCCACCCTGATACATATATTCTCCTCTGCCCTTAAGAAGGTACTTTGTAATATTCTCCCCCACAACCCCCGCCACCCCGCCACCTTTAAGAAGGTAGTTTGTATGCCTATCCCAAACTCATAAGAACTAATGATAATCCCACCACCCTTTGCTGACTCCTTTTTTGGACTCAGCCCACCCATACCCAGGTGAAATAAACAGACTTGTTGCTCACACAAAGCCTGTTGGACTCTATTCACACGGACATGCATGACAATCTTTACCTGTCAAAAATAGTTTATAGAAACTGTAATCCTTGTTAGATTCTTCAAATGTACAGGCACAGGGCTGCTTCAGAGACCACAGCTGAGGCCAAGATCTGCAGGCCTGCCTCCAGGGCCACAGCTTCCTTAACATATTACTGGAAGTTTCTTTCAAAACAATTGGGCAAGGAAAAGGAGAGCAAAGCTCTCCAGCTTGAAAAAGTAGTAAAAATGTTACTGTTTGTAGATAATATGATCATGCATATATATCTATAAAACCCTAGAGTAAAATAACAAAAACTGTTTGAACTAATAAACGCATTCATTAACGTATCAAGATACATAATCAACATACAAATACTTGTGTTTTTTTTGTTTTTTGTTTTTTGTTTTTTTTTTGAGACAGGTCTCACTATGTTGTCCAGACTCATCTCAAACTCCTGTCCTCAAGTGATCCACCTGCCTTGGACTCTGAAAGGGCAGGGATTACAGAAATGAGACACTGCACCTGGCCCAACATACAAATATTTTTTGCATTTCCATATAGTAGCAACAAACTTTCCAAAAAAAGAAACAATTTCCACTTGCAATAGCATAAAAATAAGAAATTTAATTAAAATAAATTTAACCAATAAAAAAATTATACATTAAGTAAAATAAGATTGATGACAGAAATTGAAGTAGACACAAATAAATGGAAACATATTCCATTAGGATAACTAACACTGTCAAGATATCATATTACCCAAAATGATCTATAGATTCAACGTGATCCCTATCGAAGTTTTAGTGGCATTTTTCACAGTAATAGAAAACACAATTGTAAAATTTAAGTGTAACCTTAAAGAACTTTAAATAACCTGAGCAATCTTGAGAAAGAACAATGCTGGGGTATCCTACTCTCTAACTTCAAATTTTATTTAAAAGTTATAATAATCAAGAGTATGGTATATGCATAAAGACAAATACAAAAACCAACGGAACAAAATAGGGGGCCCAGAAACAAAACCAGAATACAAGGTCAACCAATCTTTGACAAGGCCACTAAGAATATCCAATGCAGAAAATACTGTCTTGTCAATACATGGTGCCAGAAAAACTGGGTACCCACCAGTGAAAGAATAAAAGTAGAATATTTTCTTACACCATACCCCAAAATTAACTCAAAATGAAAGACTTAAATGTAAGACATAAAACCTTAAAACTCCTGAATAAAACATATTAAAAAAAAAAAAAAAAAAACCTTTGTTGATATTGGTCTTGGCATTAACTGTTTTGATATGACGTCGAAAGCACAGCAACAAATAATACAAACAAGTGGGACTGCATCAAATCCAACAGCTTCTGCACAGCAAAGAAAAAAAATTTTTAAACACTACAACACAGGAAAATATTTGCAAGCCATATATCTAACAAGACGTTAATAACCAAAACATATAAAAAACTTCTAGAATTCAAAGCAAAACAATAATAACCCATTCAAAAATAGACAAAAGGTTACTTTTTTTCCCACTGAAGACATACATACAAGGGAAATCTGTATGCTGTTGGTGAGATGTAAATAAATAAAGTCATCATAAAAACCAGTAAAAAATAAAAATAGAAATATCATATAATCCAGCAATACCACTTCTGGGCATCCTACCAAAGGAAATAAAATTTGTATCTTGAAGAAATATCTTCAGCCCTATGTTCACTGTAGTATTGTTTACAATAGCCAAAATATGGTGTGTGTGTATATACAGAGTAGAATATTATTTAGCCATAACAGAAGGAAATCTAGCCATTGACAACATGGACAGACCTGGAGGACATTATGCTAAATGAAATAAGCCAAACACAGAAAGACAAAGAAACCGCTTGTTTTAAGGTAGATGAGAAATCGAAAAAATCAACTCATGGAAACAGAGTGTAGAATGGTGGCTGTTAGTGTCTGAGGGTGGAAATATGAGGAGATGTTGTTCAAAGAGTATAAATTTTTAGTTATAAGTTAAGTAAGTCTGAGAAATCTAATGTAAATTAGCATTAGATTAGCCAAATAGCATTGTCTTTAGTTAGTAATACTGTAATGTATGCTTAGAATTTGCTTTTTTTTTTTTTTCTTTCCTGAGATGGAGTCTCACTCTGTTGCCCTGGCTGGAGGTGCAGTGGCATGATCTCAGCTCACTGCAACCTCTGCCTGCCAGGTTCAAGCAATTCTCCTGCCTCAGCCTCCTGAGTAGCTAGGATTACAGGTACATGTCACCACACCCGGCTAATTTTTGTATTTTTAATAGAGACAGGTTTCGCCATGTTGGCCAGGCTGGTCTTGAACTTCTGACCTCATGATCCACCCACCTCAGCCTCCCAAAGTAGTAGGATTACAGGCGTGAGCCACTGTGTCCGGCCTACAACAGTAGATCTTTTTTTTTTTTTTTTTTTTGAGACGGAGTCTTGCTCTGTCGCCCAGGCTGGGGTGCAGTGGCTGGATCTCAGCTCACTGCAAGCTCCGCCTCCCGGGTTTACGCCATTCTCCTGCCTCAGCCTCCCGAGTAGCTGGGACTACAGGCGCCCGCCACCACGCCCGGCTAGTTTTTGTTGTATTTTTTAGTAGAGACGGGGTTTCACCGTGTTAGCCAGGATGGTCGCGATCTCCTGACCTTGTGATCCGCCCGTCTCGGCCTCCCAAAGTGCTGGGATTACAGGCGTGAGCCACCGCGCCCGGCCATACAACAGTAGATCTTAAGTGTTCTTACTACAAAAAAAATTTGAGGTAATAGATATGTTCATCAACTTGACTGTATTTTGTTTCACAATGTACATGCATATCAAATCATTATATTCTACACATTAAATATATAGTTATACCATTTTTATGTATCAGAAAAATCCATGTCACACAAACACAGATGTACAGTAAGTCCTCACTTAATGTTCAAAATAGGTTCTTGAAAACTGCATCGTTAAATAAAACAATGTTGTCATATGCCATTCAAACATAACCCTTGTTTCTATCAAGTAAACTATGGTAATTCCACCTCCTGGGTTCAAGTGATTCTCCTGCCTCAGCCTCCTGAGTAGCTAGGATTACTAGTGCATGCCACTACGCCCAGCTGATTTTTTGTATTTTTAGTAGAGATGGGGTTTCACCATGTTGGCCAGGCTGATCCTGAACTCCTGACCTTGTGATTTGCCCACCTCAGCCTCCCAAAGTGCTGGGATTACAGGTGTTAGCCACCATGCCCAGCCAAAATTAGTTTTTTTAAACAATATGTTGCTTCATTTACAGTTTCCATGAACCTATCAACAATGTTAAGTGAGAATTTACAATACACATCTATAACTTATATAGATGTGCATATGTGTGAGACCCACATTTTTATATATAGATAGATCTCAATAACAGAATCCCAGTAGGCTTCTTACTAAAATTGTAAGATAATAGTTATTAAAGAATAATATATACTTAACAATGTTCTAAGCTGGTTTATGACAGTACATTTAAGAAATCTAGAAGGTGAGTAGGTACTTTAATCAAGTGGTGTCCAACCCTATGAATGTAAGAACATTTTGCTTATCTGTTGTGGTAGATATCATAAAAATTATTCACGAACTTTTTTTTTTGTAAAGCTCATCAGGTATCATTAGTGTTAATGTATTTTATGTGTGACCCAAGACAATTCTGCTTCTAATGTGGCCCAGGGAAGCCAAAAGGTTGGAAACCCATGCTTTAAACTATATTATAACTTGAAAATTTACACATACAGAGTTTAAATTACAAATCTTAGTTTATACTAAAACAATAACATTTTAAAGTACAATCAACATGACATTTTTCATATTTAAGGAAAATGCTTATTGTTCTGAAAAAATTGCTAGGAAAGAATTTTTGTAGAATTACATTTATAATAGGAATAAAAATCAGTAAGCAGAAAATCTGCAACATCTGTCCCTGGTGTTCCTGGGATTTCTGAACCAAATCCCAATATGTCCACTACTTGCCTTACACATTTAGGCATGAAACAAAATCAATATTTGAAAAAAAATATGTTATTTTAGACATGATGCTAAAACAATGTCTGAAAAAAATAAATTAACATAGGGCTCCTCAATAACACAAATATTCCTATGTCTGCAAAAGCAATGGAACAGCAGTCAGATCGTGCAGCCCTTATAAGTGATAAAGTGGACACTGTCTCTCCATGTAATCTTGAAAGGAGATCACTAAAAAGAGAATTCTTAGAAGATTTAACAGCATGGGACCGAAGATGCCCCTATTTGTGAACATGAGAAGAAAATGCAGCCTTGTCAGAAATTATTTTGATTGGAGAAGAACTTCTCAAACTACATTTTAAGGCCTGGCTTCCTTCTTCACCTTTGGTCCCCTTGCCTGTGTCATCTCCTTCATTCACTCTCACCCACCTGGGGCTTTGGCTACTGTCTCATGAGTCTTCCCATTAAAGGGCTCTTTCCTTTGTTCCAGACAGGTGACCAGGTCTGAGTTAAAGAGAGCAACACCTGTTTTATTAAAAAAAAAAAAAAATTAACATGACTATTGCTGGGGATTCTCCAATTACCAACCTAGTACTATGCTAAGCAGAAAAAATAAATTATGGAAGATTCTAAAAAACTAATCCAAAAATTGTTTCCTTAAAGAATCTTCAGAATATTTAAGTATTTTAAATCTGTGGGTTCTAAGTTCCACTACCCAGTACTACTGAATCAAATATAAGTGATGCAAATTGGATTTTAAGATGTGGAAAACAGGGCCGGGCGCGGTGGCTCAAGCCTGTAATCCCAGCACTTTGGGAGGCCGAGACGGGCGGATCACGAGGTCAGGAGTTCGAGACCATCCTGGCTAACACGGTGAAACCCCGTCTCTACTAAAAAATACAAAAAACTAGCCGGGCGAGGTGGCGGGCGCCTGTAGTCCCGGCTACTCGGGAGGCTGAGGCAGGAGAATGGCGTAAAAACCCGGGAGGCAGAGCTTGCAGTGAGCTGAGATCCGGCCACTGCACTCCAGCCTGGGCGACACAGCGAGACTCCGTCTCAAAAAAAAAAAAAAAAAAAAAAAGATGTGGAAAACAGTATTTAATAAAACTGAATTTCTAGAATTAGCACTAATCTAGAGTGAAGGACACAAAATTAGCTCAAGAGAAGGTTTAGGTAAAGATGAAACATCTTAAAGATTTTATTTTTTACACCAGAAAATTCCCAATTTTTTCATGAAGAAACAAATTAATTCACGCAAAGCAGAAGCTCCCAAGAGACGTAAAAAGGAAAAAAATAAAACTCTGAGGGAGCGTGAGCAATTATGTATTAAAGTTATCCTCATCCAGGGAATCAGGTTTCTGTAGTTCTTCAACATCACATCTGTATATAAATTCTGCTGGGCAGGGTCCAGACATTTCCACTCTTCTGGGGAGAATTTTATGACCATATCCCTGAATGTTAAGAGTTCCTGAAAACACGTATCAAAGGACAGAGTTCTTAAATTGACTATAGGAGAAATGAGTTATATGAGCTAGTTCTGACTTAATGGGACTGACTGTATTCATCTGATAAAATAACTCTCAAAACAGTAATGTTCTCTAAAGTGTTCCATAACTCTGAGGAAAAAGGATGGCATTTGTCAGGAATGGGTATTCGGTGTCACCAAAAAACAACACTGGGACAAAGGATCTCTTAGCAAGGTTAATTTACTTTCTGTAGATAGGGTGCTGCTCACTAGCAGTCTTGCCTTAAGCGCACACTCGAAAAAAGGAGGCAGGGTTATTTATAACCTGATGCATCCACCCTATGGCTGTGTCCAGTTTCCATTGGCTGGAACAGGACCTTACATTTTGTCCTTGTCCCGACTGGCTAGCAATTTAGAACTTTCCAAAAGAGGGGAAGGCAGAGGAGAATAAAGGAAAAGAGGAAGTAACTTGTGGAATGCTGAGGAAGGCCAAAAACACCTCCAAATAAGGAAGAGGAAGGGGCTATAAACTCATGCTTGCTTGGACCTGCTTAGGTATGGCAGGGCAAATATCTTAGGCTAAAATGTGGGAGCTAAGAATATAAAGTACGTTGATTTCTTTATTATGGTTAGCAGATATTTAAGAATATTAGCACAAGTATTTGAGTAAATTTTGCTTCTAAAAGAGGTTACTATTTATTCTCAATTAGACTGGGAGGAAAGTCCCTTTGAAGAGAAAGCTGTACTTGATTTTCTACAGCATGCCAGCAATTTCTGTTGCTACCGTGGAAATACGGGCTACACTGACCTGCCCTTATGAAAACCAAGCAGAGTAGGTCCTGTGACCTCCTGGAACAAAGGGTGTACTCACCCCTCATTAAAGTGTCTGGAAGCCTTCATGCTTGACCCCGGCAAATCATGTTTTAATTTAAAAAACAGGAATGTTTCCATCCAGGAATGTTTCCATCCAGAATAGACAGGATCTGTGGGGAGGAAACAAGTGACTGTTTCTCTTCAAACAGTCCATGTGATCCTATTAGAAGACTGGGCTGAGAGTCACTTAGCTAAGCACAGGCTTTCAAACTTCAATGTGCGTATAAATTATTTGCTATTCTAGGCCTTACTGTAAGTAACAAAATTCTGCAGGTTTGAAAACGGTCCATGAATTATATAGATTCTTATAGAAGTCTCCTGTTAATGCTGATACTCCTCCCCCTAGATCCATTATAGTACCGCTCAGCTAGAGAAAGCAGGCACAGCACACAGGGTCCCTTACCCCAACACAAATACTTTTCATCTGAAGACAAGACCACTAGTTATCTCCTGAAACAGGGCATTCTCTGCAAGCCCTTCAACGGTTATAGAGGCTGGAGATGGTGGCAATGTCTAAGTCTGCATTTGAAAACATGTGCACATGCATTAATGTGATCTTTACGGAGCATGTACTATGTGTGCAGGAGTATGTCACAGAGCACTGTGCTGGAAAGCTCACATTATGTGTGTTAATTCTCATAACATCCTGGGAGGTGGGTACTAAGTGTCCCATAATTCCTAGGATTTAAATGCAGGGCCCGGCATTTCTATTTCTTTTTGTTTTCCTATGATTGATTTTTTTAGAAATGTATAGAATAGTTCAATATAGACAGATGGGAGAGAAACAGAAAGGAAGTGTTAAGTGCGATTCAGAGGAATTTTTTATTTTTGTATTTGTATTTACTTTGAGAATTGTGGAAAAAAAAACAACAAAACTAAAACTATAGGGCTGGAGAACAGATTGCTAGATAAGATGTCTCTGGAAACACTGGTTTTAATTTTATAAAAAAGAAATTAAGGCACAGAAGTATATTGCTTTTCTCTATTTATCTGCTTTTGGGTTTCAGGAAATTGGGAGCACCAGCTCTGCAGAGGCAGCAGGAGTAGCCACCCCAAATTCTGATCTCCTCTAAGCAGTTCTCTTAGAGATTTCAATGTGGGGTCAGATCTGGACAAGATTCAGCAGAGGGTGGATCCGGGCAGGGTTGGGATAGAAGGTGGGCCCTAGGCTTCTGCTCTCTAGGCCACTAAGTATTTTCAGTTTTGTTTTTTCTAAGCCTGCCCAAGAGAAATTTTATTCCCAGAGCTTGTGAAATTTTAATCTGCTTTCACCACTTCCCTGTCTATACTACAACATACAAGAAGAAGGAACTTAACCAAAATCCTTATTTTTTTCTAGACCAATTATATTAGAAGCCAAATACTTATTATTAGCAAGCTAAAAACAATACCAATAATAACAACAACAACAAATTCTCTTCAGTCCATGAATAGCCCTTCAGGTGGAGGCATCAAAACTCACAGAACAATAAAAGGGAAGTAACCCAAATGAAGCTTAAGTCTCCTGTACAGTTTCCGTCTTTGTGCTCCAGACTGCAAGTTACTTGATGGTAGGGACCATGACTGGTTCATCTCTTTTTCTAATGATCATACGAAATAGAAGCAATTACTTTTTGATCAGTTTGAGTCTCCAGATTGCCTCATTTTCATCAAGGAACCAAAAAAACTGGAACAACTCTTCTCTGTTATGAACCAAGAAGATTCTTTCTGTGAGGGGAGGAACAAACCCTGGATAAGTCATTTCTCTTTCTCTGAAATGGAACCAGAATTAGACCTTGTTGTCAGACTGACCCCAGTCTGCACAGAACATCCTCAAATATCTCAAATAACTCACTGATACTGGTGAGAGTGTCCTCAGTGACCCTGGGCTAAAGCCCCCATAGTGATCTAGACAGGAGAGACTTAGGCTGACTTTGTGGAGTGCAAACAGAAAACGGAACTGCCCTGGCAGAGCTGCAGATTCTGGATCTAGATGTGATATGCACTGTCCCTGATCAGCTAACTCTGAGACAAGAGGAAAGATGAAAGTACTCCAGTACCCCAGTATACAAGATGGCATACTAGTGATTATGGTTGTGATTATGGCTCTGGATATTTTGTGGCCCTGACCTCCCACTGCTAAGGTGCTTGTTTACACTTACAGATTTTGCCACAGGATTCTGTTCACACCAGAAGCCTCTCACATAGTTGTACCAGGTGACTACTAGACAAGACCTGGAAAACTCAAAGGGCTCCATGCTGAAAGTGGGGTTTAAGATGTCTATGTTGACCTCTCATGATGCAGAAAGTAACTTCTGTGAGTTTTCTGTATGTCTTCAACCTGAAGTCTGGCCGTATCTTGTGAATCTTAGGCAGAAGCCAGCTTTTATGTGCAGATTCTAGGTGGGATCAATGTGCCTCTGCATTCTTGGGGATTACAGCAAACAGAGTAAAACCAGAGACAGCCTTTCACGGAGGCTCCTTCAATACATTCTGAAGAATATTTTGACCTGAAAGGAAAAAGCTGGGGTAAACATAAGTAGAGAATTTATTTGGGCCAAACTTGAAGATTACCACCTTGCAGTATAAAGCTGCCTTGAATATACATACTCCAATTAGAAGCAGTTACAAGTGTATTTTTAAAGGCAAAAAAGAAAGCAGAGAGGGGACTGATACAAAGTTGTCAGACCTTCCTATTGGTTTATAGAAGTAACATTGGTTAGTGGCTGGCTATATATATTGTTAAGTCATAGAGTGTGGGTTATAGTGTCCACTGTGGTATTATTAGGTTAATTTATAGCCACTGGTGGCAATACCAAGGAATTTCAGAAAACAAATAGTTCAAAGAGGGGAAGAGTAGGACTGAGGTCTCATTTTAACAAGTCTCTGGGTCTGATAATTAAAAGAACTTGTTATCTCTCAGACAAAAGTGCCATTCTTCTCTCAAATCCCAGGACATAAATTCAGAATTTGGAACTGCACATTTAGGTCTTGGAAGGCTGGTAAGCTATGCACATTTGTGGGCATTTGGGCAAGGGGAGAAGAGAGAGAATTGACGTTCTCTGGTTTAATTAATGCACTTATGTGATCCTGGTTGGGTTTATGGACCCCATGATGTCTGAACCAGCATCAAATCTGAAGATGCCAGGAGCACTGAAGGAAATGGAATAACTGATTGCTGTCCTGAAGTTATTTTTGTAGAAATCTAGTCTAACTGCTTTAGAAGTGACTGTAGATTCTAAATAGACTCTTTTTTTGTTGGTTTTTTTCTTTTTTGAGATGGTGTCTCACTGTGTCGCCGAGGCTGGAGTGCAGTCGTGTGACCTCGGCTCACTGCAAGCTCCGCCTCCCAGGATCACGCCATTCTCCTGCCTCAGCCTCCTTAGTAGCTGAGACTACAGGCGCCCGCCACCATGCCCAGCTAACTCGTTGTATTTTTAGTAGAGACAGGGTTTCACGGTGTTAGCCAGGATGGTCTCAATCTCCTGACCTCCTGATCTGCCCGCCTCAGCCTCCCAAAGTGCTGGGATTACAGGCGTGAGCCACCGCGCCCGGCTAGAGCGACTATTTTGTTTGCAGCTTTGGGGAGCACTTTGCTGCACTTTGTGTACTTTGCCACAAAATTGTGGATCGTGACTGG
Organism: Macaca fascicularis; assembly: GCF_037993035.2. Taxonomy (NCBI): domain Eukaryota; kingdom Metazoa; phylum Chordata; class Mammalia; order Primates; family Cercopithecidae; genus Macaca; species Macaca fascicularis. The sequence continues at coordinate 461,441 of NC_088379.1, read as the reverse complement.
ACTCCTTAGAAAAAAGGTTTTCTCTCAAGTGAAACCTAGTTGGCATCTTGTATATAAATCTGGTCATTCTGAACAGTGTGGTAATTATAACTAAAAGCAAAACCATCTCCAATCCTAAAATACTCTCCACAATAACAGAACAGCAAGAAAATGTTCTGTTATTTAATTATACCAAAATATGGTATGCACCACAGGCAATCAACTAATAGATTGCAAATACAGAAAGAACATCACCATAATTAGTTCTCAAGACATGACAGCACCATTTGTCATACAGTCTATGTCACCTAGTAATTTGGGAGGTCATCTGGGTTTTCTAATTGGTAACATTCAACAACAAAAAAACTTCCTATATCTTCTTGATACGACATAGTTTTGAAATGTCGCGCCAAGTACCTGCTGAAGGCAGCCCCCTACTCTCCTACAAAAACTGTGTCCTTAGGGTGTATATTCTTGCTATTTATATTTCAAGGCAGTAGTTTCTAGGTCCTAGATACAGACAATTTTCAGTCGAAAAAGACAAATGACCTAGTTAACTGATAAAAATGATTTATATGTTTTTCAAAGAAGCACAGAAAATATTTAAATATAAAAGTTTTCCAATTAAATGCTTTAAGAAAAGGGAGAAGAGCAATAATTTGTATTTGGTCCTACAACAGCCTGGTCTAAAGACATGGTCTTGAACTTACTAACGTCCGAATTCTTGTAGGCACCTGAGGGACGGACTTGGGCACACTGTACACAGCAAAGCGGATTTGTGGGGAAGGAAAGAGCAGGAGTTCTAGAGAAAGGTGCCATCAAGAGCCTCCGGTGGGGGCAAGGCAGGACTGACTAAAGCACTGGTTTGTGTTACAAGTGCAGGCCAAAGCAGGGCTATGCTCTGATTCCTGAGTCCATAAGGGCAGAACGGATTAGGATCAGGTGGTCTAGAAGACTGGGTGGTGAAGAAAACCGATTCCTGCTACAGATTTGGGGTTAACATGAGCTAGGAGTCTTCTGGGCACTTTGTGTGTTCTCAGGAGAAACCTATAGGAGCAAAGCTGCCAATGGGCACAATTTCTCAGGGTAGAACCCTATCCTGGGAGGAGTGTGGCCATGCGAATGCCCGGTGGGCATGCTCAGGAGTGGGTTAGCATTGGGTGGCAGCAGGCAGCAGGGTGCGGGGACGGGATATTTCTCAGAACTCCTTTCCTCCAAGTTCTCAATCCCCTCTCTCCTCCCGAGGAGACCTGGAGGAACAGGACAGTGCCCAGCAGGACCGCGCATGTGCGCCTCCCGCAGACACCAGGCGACTCCCTCCAGGCCAGGCTCAGCCATGTCTTTCTTCTGACAGAAAACCTAAGGAGTTTCCTCAACACCCGTCAATGCTCCAACCCCAACGGGCTGTCCAGCAACTCACTAACGACCCCACCCAGAGTCAGCGCAGACCCACAAGCTCCGCGCTCTTCCCGCAACTGCCCCCCTGCAGACGCCAGTCCCTGCCTCTGGACACCCGTCTTCATTTCTGAACGTCTGCAACAAACCAGGGGCGCCCACACCCTCCTCAAGTTCCATAATGTGGCAGAACCACTCACAGAACCCAGCGAAGCGCTGTGCGCACGACACCAGCGTATTCTAAAAGATGCCGCTCAGGAACAGCCACGCGGAGGAGGCGCTCAGGGCAAGGGGACTGGTGGGAAAGTTGGGGCGGGAGGGTGAATGGCTTCCCTTCCTCACACACCTCACAAAAGCCTTTCCTTCAAGACCCGCTGGCAGCCCCCAAACCACGAGCCATGGCCGGCACTGTCCCACTAATGAGTCCCCTTTTCCTCACATGAACTCTATGTTTTGACGGGGCCTCCATCTCATTCTGAAAAGGGTAAAGAAGGGACAGGACCCCGGACCACAGCTCCTCCCACACGTGCCCGCGCACGCCGCGCCGGCGTCTTCCGGTGAGCTCCTCACCCCACAGCCCGGGGAAGGTGCGGGGCTGCGGGCGCAGAGCTGAACGAGGAGGGCTGCAGGCTGGGCAGAGCCGCCGTGCGGGGACCGACAGGAGCGCGGGTCCCTCACCGGAGGGGACTGAAGACCGAGGGCTGAGCGGGGGCAGCGGGGACTCCGTTCACAGACTCGGTCCCGCCGCCGCCATTTGCCGCCGCTGCCGATGAGGCCCCCCCAGCCTCCGGACGCCCTGCCCAGCACACTCACCATTTCAGGGCTTCAAGGGTGTCGCGAAGTCTTAGCTAGAATCATCCAATACCCGCTGGTCACAGAGCGACGGAGGCTGAGGCTGTGGCAGAATCACCGAAGCCTCCCTGACGGGTGGAAGCAGGACGGCGAAGCCCTAACCCAGCTCTGGCTGAAGCAAGAGGCCAAGGCCGCACTAGATCCCGGATGCCGCCCCTCCTCCCCGGCTGCGCCCCTGATTGGACGGTTCTCAGTCCAGCGCGCTGATTGGATATGGCTCCAGGCCTCACGCCCTCAGGCTTGGAGTGACAGAAATTGCCAAAATACGGTGTGCTGATTGAGGCAAGTGACAGACTCGGGCCTCTAGGCACTTTGAGGCAGGACTTTCTCTCTGTACTAGGCCTGGCTCTGCACAGGGTTCATTTTTAACCTTGTGCGCGCACACACACAGACGCACACTTGTTCACAAATGGAAACAATATAATGACAATTATTTTAATATTTTAAATATCATAACCTTTCTGACCTGTGGTCTTTTGAGTAGGATACCTGAGATTTGAAGAGGAAAGCAAACCTCCAAAAAATAAAATGTTAGCTATTTGCGAATTTTCAATTTTTTGTTAGCCACATCAAAACTAAGAAAAAGAAGCAAGTGAAATTTTTTGTGATAATTTTAACCTAATGTATCCAAAATATTGACCAGGCCCGGTGGCTCACGGTTGTAATCCCAGCACTTTGGGAGGCCAATGTGGGTTGATCACATGGTCAGGTGATCCAGACCATCCTGGACCACATGGTGAAACTCCATCTCTACTAAAATACAAAAAATTAGCCAGGCATGGTGGTGTGTGCCTGTATTCCCAGCTACTCAGAAGACTGAGGCAGGAAAATTGCTTGAACCCGGGAGGCGGAGGTTGCAAGTGATCTGAGATCATGCGACTGCACTCCAGCCTGGTGACAGAGCAAGACTCCATCTCAAAAAATAAATAAATAAAATTTTAAAACCCCAAATATTATTGTTTTAATATGTGAACAATATGTAATTAGAAATAAGGTATATTTCTGATCTGATTCTTCTAAACTCACTGTGTATTTTATGTTTGCAGCACATTTTACCTCAAACCAGCCACATTCCAGGTACCCAGTAGCTAGATATGGCAGGTGGCAGCCACACTGAGTGCAGCCATGAAGGCTCTGACCTCAGGCAAGTGAGGGCCTGAACACCTCTTTTCTGCTGGAAGTGAGGGAACAGCCTCTCTACCAACTTTTCTCCTCAGGCTCAAGGATGGGTAGGACAGTGCTCCTAGAGAGAGCAGGGGCTGCAAGCTGAGTGTCCACGGGAAGACCACGGTCTCCCAGTTACTGTTTGGTGCCAGTGTCTGGTATCCTCAGTTCAGCCAGGTGTGAACTCTCGTTCCATGACCAGGAAGAATAAGGCACATGGACACCAGAGAGTGAATGAAGCAGAATAGGATTTATTAAGCAAAAGGAAAACTCTCAGCAGCAAGAGGGGACATGAAAGCAGGTTGCCAGAAAATGGGGCTGAGTTCTGAGTCTTTTATGTGGCAAGAACAAGGAAATCTTCTGTGGATTCTGCCCAAATGAGAGAAGTAAAGTTCCCCACTAAGGATGTTGTATCTGGGCATGCCTGGGGTTGACCACAGTGACTCCATCTTGGTTGTTACCCATGAGTGCTCAAGCAAAACCCACAGCGGGTGGAAAGAATGAAGTTAAAACCAAAATAGCTATGTCATGTTAGTAACATTATAAGGAACTGGGTCAAGTTAATGACATTTAGGTTGATTTATTACACCTGGGCCTAAGTTGGGACAGTCCCTTCTGAGTAACATCCTGGCATAAGAGGAAGTTCTTAACCCCATTTCTTCCTGCTAGCTACAGGGGTGGTGCATGTGCAGTCCCGTGGTTGTTTTTCATCTCCCGAGACCTTCCCTCCCTATCTTCCTAACCAGCCTCTGACCACCTCCTCTCTCAGGGGATCCTTTTCCTTTTAAATATCAGACAGTAAACAAAGAATGATGGGGCCACAGGAGGAGAGAGCACCATGTCTTCAGATCTCTTCACAGCCTTGCCCTCCAGAGTTTAGATGTGGAGGGAATAGATTAAAAGCAAACTTCTTGTTTTGCTATTTATCTTTGGACCTAATTACCAGGCTGTAACTGTATGTTTTTCTCCTGTGGTTTGGGGCACTGTGTGAGTTTAAGCACCAATCACATGCATTCACATCAACCTGCACTTCTGTTCCCAGAAGGAAGGCAGTTAAGTGTGAGCTGTCCAGGTCCTTGTCATTTTGAACAAAAAAACTGAACAAAACAAAGGAATGAAAAACAGGAAGGATGCAGCGAAAGCAAGAATTTATGAAAATGAGAAAGCACTCCACAGGGTGGGTGTGGGTTCCAGCAGGCAGACTGAGGACCTGGTTACAAAGTTTTCTGGGTTTTAAGTACTCCTTTTGAGGTCCCTATCAGCTACCCCATTATTTGGATGTAGGATTTGGTCCGTGGCTAATCAAAGGCTGAGGCGAATTGGTACTCCATGCAGATGAAGGAATGGCCTGTGCTTGGCCCTCGGCCACTCCAAGGCACTCTCCTTTTCTATCAGAGAACTGGTGCCAGGGGGAGGGCTGTAGCAACAGTTGCCTTTGATCCTTTGCTACTCGGGTGCAGATGAGGTTTCTCCTTTTGGTTTACATGTAGGAAGTTCACGTTAATTGGCCTTAGGTTCCCTGCTCCCAGACCTTGGTGTTTTTTCTTTTAGGAAGTCAGCATGAATTGGCCTTAAGTTCCCTGCCTCCAGACCCTATTCTCCTGCCTCACTTCTGTGTAAGTAAATACCATCTTACAACAAATTTAACTTTAAATAAAGGAAAAAAGAAAATCAATACTTACAGGGTGCCAAGCATTTGCAGGTTATTTGTAATCAATCTGTCCTGGCATCCTGGAATCCTGTCTTTAATGGGTATATATAATACTAAGCCATAACTGCATAACAAACAATCCCAAAACATACTAGCTCAGCATTGAGCTGTTTAGAAATTTAGGCTGGGCTCAGCTGGACCATTCTTCTGGGTTCAGTTTGGCTCCTACAGGTGTGAGTGGTCAGCTGCTGGTGAATTAGGTGGCTCTGCTTCTGGGAGTGAACTGTCTGTAAACTGAGACACTTTGGCTTTTCCCAGCATGCTATTTTATCCTCCAGAAAGCTAAAATGGGATTGTTGTCATAAAGATGGAAGAATTCTGAAAAAGATAACAGAAGCATTTAGGGCCTTTAAACCTGGGGCCCAAACTGGCACACTGTGCCAGTGCAAATAAGTCAAGAGAGATTCAAGGTTTGGGAAACAGAATCTGTCTCTGGATAGGAATGACTATAAAAGCCATTTCCAAGGACATGAAGAAGAAATTTTTCAGGCCGGGCGCGGTGGCTCAAGCCTGTAATCCCAGCACTTTGGGAGGCCGAGACGGGCGGATCACAAGGTCAGGAGATCGAGACCATCCTGGCCGACACGGCGAAACCCCGTCTCTACTAAAAACACAAAAAATTAGCCGGGCGAGGTGGCGGCGCCTGTGGTCCCAGCTACTCGGGAGGCTGAGGCAGGAGAATGGCGGGAACCCGGGAGGCGGAGCTTGCAGTGAGCTGAGATCTGGCCACTGCACTCCAGCCTGGGCGACAGAGCGAGACTTCGTCTCAAAAAAAAAAAAAAAAAAAAAAGAAATTTTTCAAATTGCTGTTTTTGCAATCAATTTTATCATTACTTTTCTTGCAGTTGTGTCTTATATAACTATCCCACAGCTACTAAGCAGCTGGCTGGGACTCAGGATCAATGTTAGCCTGACTCTGAAGCCCATGCGCCTCCATAGACCACACTACTCAGCCAGGTTTCCTGGTCCTTCAAGGGGCTGAAGAGTGACACTTCTGAAGTAGAAGCAAGTTTTTTTTTTTGTTTGTTTGTTTTCTTTTTTGTTTTCTTTTTGAGAATCTCATGCCATCCACCCCTTACTCTTCACCATTGGAAATAATTCATTCCAGGGAATGGTTCTGAAGTGTCTTGGAAAAGCTGGAAACAATTTGAGAAAATTGCTGAGCATTGGGTTTAGGAAATTAATGCCCAACATTATATTTTTAATTTATCATAGGAGAAATTTGAAAACACCTATAATGCACTCATCATATCTGCAAACTCTTTGTATTTTTTTAATTTGTTGACTATTTATGATTTTTAATATAGACTAAGTCAGATTACTGTTCCTGAAACAACTTTTGCTCCGAAGGCAAGTGACATAGCAATAGGGCTGCTGATATTTTTTCCCTCTGCAATTTAGTCAACCAGCAGAGTATGCTTTGAAGGGCCAAGATGTTTTCTAAGATCCCACTTTTATGAGCAGCTATAGGGCAAATGTCTGGAGCACACATAGAAATCACACACAACCAATACATTTCTGACCCTGAAGCAATGCTTCTTTCCCTTGGATGCATGTTAGCCTGCTGTGCGTGTGGATAGTGGTATTTAAAGTTCCCAAACCCAAGTTGCAAGGGAATAATTAAGCCAGAATCTCTAGAGTGAGACCCAGGCAACAGTGTGATTTAAAGCTCTCCAGGTGATTACAATATGCAACCACACTCACAAATGTCTGCTGTAAACCAACATCTTTCGTAGAACTAGTTGAAAATATTTCTCAAAATAATGTAAAAATTGTTTGCTGTTGAGTTGTGGCTTTTCAGTCCTACCTGTATTGTCTACATTCTGTCCTTTGCAAAACTGACCTCTGCTACTTGTTTTGTTCCTAATTCAAACCAGTTCTACAAACACTGAGTGCACACTATGTGCAGCCCACGGTGCTAGATGGCCTGACCGTAGTGAATATTATTATGGAGGAAGGACTTTGCTGTAAGAAATTGCATTCCCCAAAACTAAAACCATGCTGCTTACTCAACTGAGGTAAAAAATGGAAGACTATCACGCCTGTAATCCCAGCACTTTGGGAGGCCAAGGCAAGTGGATCATGAGATCGGATATGGAGACCATCCTGGCTTACATGGTGAAACCCCGTCTCTACTAAAAATACAGAAAATTAGCTGGGCATGGTGGTGGGCGCCTGTAGTCCCAACTACTTGGGAGGCTGAGGCTGGAGAGTGGTGTGAACCCGGGAGGCGGAGCTTGCAGTCAGCTGAGATAGCGCCGCTGCACTCCAGCCTGGGTGACAGAGTGAGACTCTGTCTCAAAAAAAAAAAAAAAAAATTAGCCAGGTGTGCTGGCGTGCGCCTGTAGTCCCAGGTACTCGGAAGATTGAGGCAAGAGAACTGCTTGAACCCAGGAGGTAGAGGTTGCAGTGAGCCGAGATCATGCCACTGCACTCCAGCCTGGTGACAGAGTGAGACTCTGTTTCAAAAAACAAACATTGCTATTATTCTGAAATATTAATTTAGGTTTAAATATGTAATATTTAAATTTTTATTGATATATAACATGCATACAGAAATACTTCTGCAATGAAGTATTAATGTAATGCTCAATAAATTATAACAAAGCCAATACATTTGTGAAACTATAGAACTATGCTTGTTTTTGCCCACAAACTATTTCCTCTTTTCCTCCTCCCCAGATGTAAGTACAAGCTTAAGAGCTAGTGTTATAGATGGGTTTTTTTTGTTTTTTGTTTTTTGTTTTTGAGACAGAGTCTTGCTCTGTCACCCAGGCTGGAGTGCAGTGGCCGGATCTCAGCTCACTGCAAGCTCCGCCTCCCGGGTTCACGCCATTCTCCTGCCTCAGCCTCCTGAGTAGCTGGGACTACAGGCACCCGCCACCTCGCTGGGCTAGTTTTTTTGTATTTTTTAGTAGAGACGGGGTTTCACCGTGTTAGCCGGGATAGTCTCGATCTCCTGACCTCGTGATCCGCCCGTCTCGGCCTCCCAAAGTGCTGGGATTACAGGCTTGAGCCACCGCGCCCGGCCGATGGGTTTTTTTTAAATATGTGTTTTATCAGAGAATATTTTAAATTTTTACACGCAATAAACAAAATAGTATAATAGACTGATGCTCAGCCTCAACATCTACTAATTAAGTCTCATTTCTGTTTAATTTCTACTTCAATTCCTTCCCCGTCCCCACTTTATTACTGTTTTTATTTTCTGTAAGATAAGATGTATATGCATTGAAACATAGTCTTTACTGTACCTTTCTGACAAATCAATACATCTTATATACTTTTCCCTTTCAAATATAGAATTACTGCCACTTAACAATTATTAATGTGCATGTGAATCACCTGGAAATACTTGAAGTTTAGATTTTGATACAATATATCTGGGTTTTGCCTGAAAATGTGTATTTCTACCATGTAGAGCACATGATAAGTACAAGATCTCTTTGTCTAAAATGTATAATACTTGAATAAAATTAAGAAAAATTGGGCTGGGCACGGTGGCTCACACATGTAATCCCAGTACTTTGGGAGGCCGAGGTGGGCTAATCACCTAAGGTCAGGAGTTTGAGACCAGCCTGACCAATATAGAGAAACCTCATCTCTACTAATGTAGCAGGATGAGCAGCAGACAAAACTCCTCAGACACCGAGTTAAAGAAGGAAGGGGGCCGGGCGCGGTGGCTCAAGCCTGTAATCCCAGCACTTTGGGAGGCCGAGACAGGTGGATCACGAGGTCAGGAGATCGAGACCATCCTGGCAAACACGGTGAAACCCCGTCTCTACTAAAAAGTACAAAAAAAATATCGCTGGGCGAGGTGGCGGGCGCCTGTAGTCCCAGCTACTCAGGAGGCTGAGACAGGAGAATGGCGTAAACCCGGGAGGCAGGAGCTTGCAGTGAGCTGAGATCCAGCCACTGCACTCCAGCCTACGCGACAGAGCGAGACTCCGTCTCAAAAAAAAAAAAAAAAGAAGGAAGGGGTTTATTCGGCCGGAGGCATCGGCAAGACTCCTGTCTCAAGAGCTGAGCCCCCCGAGTGGGCAATTCCTGTCCCTTTTAAGAGCTCACAACTCTAAGGGGGTGCATGTGAGAGGGTTGTGATCGATTGAGCAAGCAGGGGGTACGTGACTGGGGGCTGCATGCACCGGTAATTAGATCGGAACAAAACAAGATAGAGATTTTCACAGTGCATTTCTATACAATGTCTGTAATCTATAGATAACATAACTGATTATAGGTCAGGGGTCGATCTTTAACTACTAGGCCCAGGGTGCGGCGCCAGGTTATCTGCCCGTGGATTTCATTTCTGCCTTTTAGTTTTAACTTCTTCTTTCTTTGGAGGCAGAAATTGGGCATAACAAGATATGAGGGGTAGTCTCATCCCTTACTAAAAATACAAAAGATTAGCCAGGTGTGGTGGCACATGCCTGTAATCCTAGCTACTCGGGAGGCTGAGGCAGGAGAATTTCTTGAACCGGGAGGTAGAGGTTGCAGTGAGCAGAGATTGTGCCATTGCACTTCAGCCTGGACAAGAAGAGCAAAACTGTATCTCAAAAAAAAAAAAAAGAAAAAGAAAAATTGACCTCAGGTAAAAGACGAAATCAAAACGCATGTGCAATATGCTATCTGTAGGAGCGTTTCGTCAACAATGACTCACAGTCATATGTGACCTTCACGCACGTCCATGTAAAGACACCACCAAATAGGCTTTGTGTGAGCAACAAGGCTGTTTATTTCACCTGGCTGCAGGAGGGCTGGGTCTGAAAAGAGAGTCAGCACAGGGAGATAGGGGTGGGGCTATTTTATAGGATTTCGGTGGGTAGTGGAAAATGACAGTCAAAGGGGGTTTTTCTCCTATGGGCAGGGGTGGGGGTCACAAGGTGCTCAGTGGGGGAAGTTCTGAGGCAGGAGAAGGAATTTCACAAGGTTAATCGCTCAGTTAAGGAGGGGCAGGAACAAATCACAATAGTGGAATGTCATCAGTTATGGCAGGAACTGGCCATTTTCAATTCTTTTGTGATTCTTCACTTGCTTCAGGCCATCTGGATGTATACGTACAGGCTTGGGCTCAGAGGCCTGACATGACCTTTACTGAATTGCCGAAAATTCAGTCATTTATACACCAAGTGCACACATATTTCATGGTTTCCTATTAAAATTGCATTTAATACCTTTAGAAAATCAACTCAGTTTTCTTATAAAATTAAGTAACATTTTACATGACAATATAAATTCCATTTATATTAAACTTAATCATACATAATTTTATTAGGCAGTGTCTGTGTGTCTACCACTGAATATTCTTTGAGTTCCAGCATTTGCACAGGCACCACAGCTGAGAAACACAGATTCTGGGTCTTTGTCTGTGTGACTGAGCCAAAGGTGGACGTTATGTTCAACTGTTGAAAGGCATTTTTATTGCCATTCCGACTTGACAATGATACATCTAAAAAGATAATGGAATGGATGTTAACTCCTGTCAAACAGATCACTAGCAATTTCTTCCTTATGCAGAGGTTGCAATGAGCCAAGATCATGCCACTGGATTCCAGCCTGGGCGACAGAGCAAGACTGCCTCAAAAAAAAAAAAAAAAAAAAAAAAGAAGAAGAAGAAGAAGAAGAAGAAAATAAAGGAACAAAGATTTGTTTTCTGAAACACAACAGCCAAAAGCGAATAAGTTCAGTTTCAATAAATGGACCAAGATCTTCAAAGACATTTTCTAAAGAAAGCTTTGCAAATGGCCGAGAGACATTTGGAAAGGTAATAAAAATTATTATTATTATTTTTGAGATAGAGTCTTGCTCTGTCACCCAGGCTGGAGTGCAGTGGTGCAGTCTCAACTCAATGCAAGCTCCACCTCCTGGGTTCACACCACTCTCCTGCCTCAGCCTCCAGAGTAACTGGGACTACAGGCACCTGCCACCACGCCTGACTAATTTTTTGTATTTTTAGTAGAGACGGGGTTTCACCGTGTTAACCAGGAAGATCTTGATCTCCTGACCTTGTGATCCATCCACCTCAGCCTCCCAAAGTGCTGGGATTACAGGTGTGAGCCACTGTGCTTGGCCTCAAAATTACTTCAGAGAAAGGCAAAGCACAATCCCAGTGAGCTCTTACCTCTCACCCATTAGCATGGCCACTATTCAACGCACAAAAGGAATCAATGTTGTCAAGGATGCAGAGCATTTAGAACCCCCATGCACTGTGGTGGGAGAGAATAATGCAGCCCCCAAGAAAATTTGGATGGAGATTTCTCAAAATATTAAAAATAAAATGCATCTTGGTGTGGCGGCTCCTGCCTGTAATTCCAACACTTTGGGAGGTTGAGGTGGGATAATTACTTGAGCTCAGGAGTTTGAGTCCAGCCTGAGCAACATAGTGAGACCCCATCTCTACAAAAATTAACCAGGTGTGGTGGCATGTTTCTGTAGTTTCAGCTACTGGGATGGCTGAGGTGTGAGGATTGTTTCAGCCCAGGATGTTAAGGCTGCAGTGACCATTATTACACCACAGCACTCTAGCCAGGGTGACAATGTTAAGATGCTATCTCAGAAAAATGAAATTATCCTACAATCCAGCAATTCCATTTCTGGGTATCTATCTATGTATGCAAAGCAGGAGCTGGAATGGACATTTGCACACACATGTGTATAATAACATTCCCCCCCGCAAAAGATGAAAACTACTTAAAAGTTTCTTTTTTTTTTTTTTTTTTGAGACGGAGTCTTGCTCTGTAGCCCGGGCTGGAGTGCACTGGCCGGATCTCAGCTCACTGCAAGCTCCGCCTCCCGGGTTTACGCCATTCTCCTGCCTCAGCCTCCGGAGTAGCTGGGATTACAGGCGCCCGCCACCTCGCCCGGCTAGTTTTTTGTATTTTTAGTAGAGACGGGGTTTCACGGTGTTAGCCAGGATGGTCTCGATCTCCTGACCTCGTGATCCGCCCATCTCGGCCTCCCAAAGTGCTGGGATTACAGGCTTGAGCCACCGCGCCCGGCTAAAAGTTTCTTGATAGATAAATCGATAAAGATGTGGCATATGCATGCAATGGAATATGGCTCTACGTTCTGAAAGCAAATTATGCAGGTGCTACAAAAAGTATAAAACTTTAGGACATTTGGTGAAACATGCCAGAAACAAAGTGACAAAGATCATATAATTCCATTTATATGAGCTATCTCAAGTAGTCAAACTTACAGAAACAGAAATTAGAATGATGTAATTTCATAAGGTGGAGAGAGAGTAAAAGGGGCAGTTAGTGCTTCAGGGGTATTGAGTTTCAGCTTTGTAAGATGTGAAAATTCTTGGCTGGGCACAGTGGCTCACACCTGTAATCCCAGCACATTGGGAGGCTGTGGCAGGTGGATCATGAGGTCAGGAAGTTGAGACCACCCTGGCCAACATAGTGAAACCCCATCTCTACTAAAAATACAAAAATTAGCCAGGCATGGTGGTGGGTGCCTGTAATCCCAGCTACTCGAGAGGCTTAGGCAGGTGAATCACTTGAACCCAGGAGGCGGAGTTTGCAGTGAGCCAAGATTGAGCCACTGCACTCTAGCCCGGGTGATAGAGTGAGACTCTGCCTCAAAAAAAAAAAAAAAAAAAAAGAAAGTTCTGGAGTTTTGTTGCAGAGCAATGTAAATATACTTAGCACTGCTAAACTGTACACATTAAAAATATAAGACGGCCAATATCATGTGTTTTCCTGACAATTAAAAATTTGTGAAAAGTACTTAAAAGAGATTCAGCATAATAAAGTGTTCCTAAATTATCTTCAAATTACAAAAGTGTTTTGCTCCCACAAAATCACTTAGATTCATCCAAAAGCACAGAGTGAAATTAATATTCTTTTCATGACTACTTGACTCAACAGGGTAAAACAACCTTCAGCACAAGCCAAGAACACAAATAGACAAGATAAGCCATGCAGAAAGTTGGGGTTATGATTTTAGAGGAAGACAAATACATGCATAATTTGATTGGTGATGAATATGGCATATTCCTACTAAGCCCCACATTGACTTACAGTGTTTCTAGAGAGTTCCAAATTGACATCCAGAATCACTGACATCCAAAATCACCACTCCCAGGTAAAACCAAACACACCATACACTGACACCAAGAAACCTACCATAAAAAAAAAAAAAAACATACAAAATTACCAAATAAGAATGAGAAAAGCATTCACCCAAACAATCCTGTATACAACCTAGATATACTACTGAAAAAAAATCCCCATAGATTTTCAAATGGATATGTGTAAATGTGAAGAGCAGATATTTTAAATCATAACTGTTTGAAACAGTTGCCCCAGAGCAAGCACCTCCACTCTCAGGAAGACAGTGGCACAATCCTCTGGCTTAATAGACCACAAGGCCACATGGAGCATTGGTGGCACATGGGGTGGGACAGCAGGAGCACTGGTTCTGGAGTTTTGGAGAGCAACTGCAGGCCCCAGTGTAGGCCCCAGCCTCTGGCACACTGGTGCATGCCAAAAAAGGAGCCCTCAGGCCACCATCACTCTCATCAGGGCCCTTGCATCTGTCACTTTGTAATCTGTGCCTGCAGCTCCCTGGTCCCTGAAGGTCCTGTTCTCCAGGAGGCAGATAGCTTTGCTTCCAGCCTCCACACCTTCTTATTTCACCTGTGCAGGATATAAGGATCTGTGCTGTTCCTGTGCCTCTAAGGATCCATGTGCCCAACCATGAGAATAAGAAGGAGGTGTTTTGAGGGAACCAGAGGCAGTGGCTGGCTGAGAGGAGGGGTGACAGGACCACTACGTGCATGATGTCATGGGTGGTAGGGCAGGCAGGGCTGGCTGCTTCCTAGGCAAGGAAGTCAGAAGATCCAATGGTTTCCACCATCTCCACACTCTAACCAGGGTTGCCAGGGGGAGATCTAAATACATTCATGACTGGATGCTACAGAAATGGAAGCAGCAGCAGCTTCATCTTGGAGTTGCATGGCTGTTATCATGACCAACAATGGGGAAAGGGCTGACTCTCCAACAAAAGATATTAAAAAACTCAATATTGAAACTTTCAAAAATTAACTTAGACCTTTCCTTTGCACAACGTACAAAACATTACTTACCTATTTATGTATGCATAGCAGGAACTAGAAATGACATTTGCACACCCATGTTCATAAACAGTATTATTCTAAAACCAAAAGTTGGAAGCTACTTATATAACCCTTGACATATAAATGGATTTGTAAAATGGAATATACATGCAATGGGAAATAATTCTATTTTATAAAATGAAATTAATTCACACACTATTATAAAGATAAACCTTGAGGGCTAGGTGTGATGACTCATGCCTGTAATCCACATAATTGGGGAGGTAAAATAAAAGAGAGAGAGAGAATCTCTTGAGGCAAACAGTTCAAGATCAACCTGGACAACACAGGGAGACTGCATATCTTCCAAAAAGGAGTAAATCTTTACAACATTAAGTAAAGAGAAATACGCAAAAAAAACAAAGTAACAGGGAGTATATAATTTCATTTATGTGAGATATTTTTAGTAGTCCACTCATAAAAACAGAAAGTAGAATGGTGTTTGTCAAGAGCTGGGGGAGGAGGAACGTGTTACCAAGAAGTGCAAGGTCCTTAATTTTTGTCTTCTTGAGAGAAATAATTTAGCCAAGAGGTAATTTAGTGAAAAAAGCAGAGTTTATTAAAGGAAAATAAAGTACACTCCAAGAGGAGTGGGCTTGGCCGGGTGCGGTGGCTCAAGCCTGTAATCCCAGCACTTTGGGAGGCCAAGACGGGCGGATCACGAGGTCGGGAGATCGAGACCATCCTGGCTGACACGGTGAAACCCCGTCTCTACTAAAAAATACAGGAAACTAGCCGGGCGAGGTGGCGGGCGCCTGTAGTCCCAGCTACTCGGGAGGCTGAGGCAGGAGAATGGCGTGAACCCGGGAGGCGGAGCTTGCAGTGAGCTGAGATCCGGCCACTGCACTCCAGCCTGGGCGACAGAGCGAGACTCCGTCTCAAAAAAAAAAAAAAAAAAAGAAAAGAGGAGTGGGCTGGCCCAATTGAAAACTGCCCTGAGAGTTCCATGTTGCAATTTTTATTATCTTGCACTTAAAAAAAAAATTTCCTCATCGGTCTTAAGGGGCTGTTTTTTCTGGTCATTTCTAACTATTGGCCTACTCTAACATTCGCTTCTCAATAGATTGCGACTAAAAATCTTCAAGTCTAGGGGCACTGTGGGTCTTCTGTAACTACTTCCTGCTGATATGAGACAAAGAACTCATCAGTGTCTCATTCTCTTGCTCCCTTTCAGGGAAAGATACCTTCTATGTTTCCCCAGAAGGTTCAACTTGCAGTGTCCAGAGGAAATGTGGAGGAACATGAAGAAGATAGATCAGTGTTCCTGTTGCAGGACTGCTTGTAGTCTGAGGTGAGAGAAAACAAACCTGGTTACTAGATTTAGTGAACAAGGCCCAAAAAGGATGGGGGAAAAACAAACAAACAAACAAACAAACAAACAAACAGATAAGAACAAGGCCAGAGATCCCAAGAAAATGAGATGTCATGAGAATTGGAACCAGTTGGCATCCTAGGAGAACTAGCTCTCAGTGGCATGTTTAGGATGGCTTAGTTTATAAAATCTCTAACTTAATTCTGGCCTTTCCCTATTCTGTTAACCCAGAAACAGCATTTTTCTCCTAGAATAAGGCAAATTCCTTTGTGAGCTACAGCCGGTATGTCAAGACCTCTACAACTTTGGAGAACTACAACCATGAGAGAACTTGTTGCTGTGACTCAGAGTTGGAGCAGTGGTTTCTATTTTGTGAGTCAGTTCCAGAGACAGGTGGTGATAAGCTGAGGAGGCAATAATAATGCCAGTTATTTCTGTGGTGGCACTTGTGGTGCCAAGCTCATTGCAGAAAGAAATTAGATGAACTGCTCAGTCAATCTGGTGTTGAGTAAATAAGTGTTAAATGGTGTGGTAAATAAGGGTAATAGCAGAGGAGAATCACCTGGGACAATGGAAACTTAAGGGGTGAGGTAAGCCAGAATGTATGTTCTGGTTCAGTTTGCCGGGAGGCAGAGATAAACTTGCATTTCCCAGAGGAATTAAAGTTCTGCAGTTGAGAAACAAGAATGAGGTGAGGTGCAGTGGCTCACGCCTGTAATCCCAGCACTTTGGGAGGCTGAGGCAGGCGGATCACGAGGTCAGGAGATTGAGACCATCCTGGCTAACACAGTGAAACGCTGTTTCTACTAAAAATACAAAAAATTAGCTGAGCACCTGTAATCCCAGCTACTCAGTAGGCTGAGGCAGTTGAATGGCATCAACCTGGGAGGTGGAGCTTGCAGGGAGCCGAGACCGCGCCACTGCACTCCAGGCTGGGCAACAGAGTGAGACGCCATCTCAAAAAAACAAAAACAAACACAAAACCAAGAATGAATGTAGGAGGTAAGGTCAGATCCAAACATTGACCGGTGTGCTTTGTTGGCTACCCAATATATGATATTTTGCCAATAAAGTTGCTGCTATCAGGGAGCTAGACATGGGTGATTAGTTTGAATAGGACAATGGGTCCTATTTTCTCACAAGAGCATGTGTCTAATAGTATCAAGGAGAAGCGGAGCGCGGTTTCTATTTTGTGAGTCAGTTCCAGAGACAGGTGTTGGTAAGTTGAGGAGGCAATAATAATGCCAGCTATTTCTGTGGTAGCACTTGTGGTACCAAGCTCATTGCAGAAAGAAATTAGATGAACTGCTCAAGGAGTATCAAGGAGAAGAGTTTTCTGGAAGGAATTACAGAGTTGAAACCTATTGCATAATCTATACCAGCTTGGTCAATACCATGAGTTAGATTGACTGCAAGAAGGGTGACTGAAGCAGAATTCAGTGGCATCATTTTGGATGAATGGTCCAGGAGTTAAAATATTTGAAGGGCCCAGAGAATCTCATTTGGTTAAAAAAAAAAAGTTTGAGAGGTATCAATAATGGTGCTGTTTGTGTTACATTGTGCTTAGTCAAGTTCACCCACAAGGGTTCTGCAACTTATGGTATCACAGATGTATAGAGGTGTCAGTTCAATAAGGGTAACAGGGGAGAACAAGGGGCTTAAGGCTGTGGAATAAAATCTTTAAAGCCACTTTAGTTTGTGTTAGAAACAGTACATTAGTAGGGGGAAGCTTTTGTATAGTGAGGTCTCGATCGTAGTTGAAGCCATGTTGGGACTAAGGAGTTGGCCATTCTTGTATTATGACCAAGTAGGACATTCCTACCATGAATGAAGAGGAATTCATGCGTAGCTAACATGTTGAGACATAGGAAGAACTGGCAGACTTTAGTAGTTGTGGAGCTGCCTATAGAGTGCTAAAAAAAAGACTGTTGACAGTTAGTGCACATGAAGGTGATTTTAGCCAGAAGATTGATGACTATAGAGAATTAGGTTGCATGGTTCCAAGGAAAGTAGATTAGGGCCAAAGTGAGAAGCTTGCTGATTAAGAGATACTGTGAACACAATGAGTATTAGAGAGAGAGATCAATACTCAGATTATGACTTTGAAGTTTAAATCTAGGAGGGGCATAGCAAACACTTCCCTGGAGAGCGTGATGGTTTACAGTAATAAAGGCCTATTAGTAAGTCTGCATAGAGTATTACAACTTGCAATATAAAGGCCAAAATATTACTAACAATTGCTGATGAACTAAGGCAGTCAAAAGTAAAATAACTAAATCATTAGGCTAAAAAAAATCATACTAAAGATAGCTCTTACTGAAACTTTGGGCAGTGCACAAGTTAGGGTTAAAGTAAGAATAAACAGTATCTTTGAAAATAAGATTGCCAATATTGGGACTACCCTACTGTGAGGTAAAGGAGTGGGAGCATTACTTATCCTCTCTTTTAAAGAGAAATTTTAAATCCTCTAGTGGCTCACATGAGTAGCTGAGTGTTGGTTCCTTAAAGTCTTGTTGGCCAGGTGTGGTGGCTTACATGTGTAATCCCAACACTTTGGGAGCCTGAGGCGGGCAGATCAGGAGGTCAGGAGTTTGAGACCAGCCTGACCAACATGGTGAAACCCCATCTCTACTAAAAATACAAAAAGTAGCCGGGCCTGGTGGTGTGTGCCTGTAATCCCAGCTACTCAAGAGGCTGAGGCAGGAGAATCACTTGAACACGGGAGGTGGAGGTTGCAGTGAGCTGATTGTGCCACTGCACTCCAGCCTAGGCAACAGAGTAAGATTCCATCTTAAAAAAAAAAAAAAAAAAATCTTTCCAGGGTTTTATTCAGAAGTGATGTATTCAACCAGGGATGCCAGGAACTTTGATAACTATTAGGGTATAAAGTATGATAGTAAAAGGCTTATTTTGTAACTGGGTTAGTTGAGATCCCAGAGACCCATCTCTCCAGATTTTAATGAGGACGTGTGACCCTGCCTATCATAAGGGTTGTTGGTTGTTACAGGAGTCACACTCAGTCAGCATCATTTATCCCAACTCCTGGATGGCCGTGTGAAATTAAGTCATGGATTTTAATTTGGTAACCACTGGGTACATTAGGTTTGCATGTAGAAAGGGTCTCTCACATAGGATTCCAAAGGAACTAAGGCATAGATGTAATTTCGGGGCTGTTCAGATCTGGAGAAGTGCCATGGGCAGTTCTAGACATGGTAAAGAGGTTTCCTGGCATCATTTGCTCAGGGTCCTTTTAATGGCTTCATTAATTCTACCTTCCAGGAAGATTGTGGCCTTAAGGAGAAGTGTAGAATGTATTTTATCCCTAGGGTTTTTTGCCACTAATTGAGTATAGTTTATAAAGTAAACATGGACCATTATTACTTTGTGAAGACTGTGAAAGCCCAAACCAGGTGATAATTTCTTTGAGGAGAGCCTTGGCAACTACTTGAGTCTTTTTTTTTTTTTTTTTTTTTTTTTTTGAGACGGAGTCTCGCTCTGTCGCCCAGGCTGGAGTGCAGTGGCCGGATCTCAGCTCACTGCAAGCTCCGCCTCCCGGGTTCACGCCATTCTCCTGCCTCAGCCTCCCGAGTAGCTGGGACTACAGGCGCCCGCCACCTCGCCCAGCTAGTTTTTTGTATTTTTTTTTTTTTTAGTAGAGACGGGGTTTCACCATGTTAGCTAGGATGGTCTTGATCTTGTGACCTCGTGATCCGCCCGTCTCGGCCTCCCAAAGTGCTGGGATTACAGGCTTGAGCCACCGAGCCCGGCCTTGAGTCTTTTCTGTTCTAGTATGAAAGGCTTCAACCCAGCCAGTAAATGTGTCCGCAAAAATCAGAAGGTATTTATAGCCTCAACAGGCTGGGAATTGAGTAGTCTATCTGCCAGTCTTTCTGCTGGGTAGGTTTCTTATTGCTGAACTGGCTAAATTAAGGGAAGCAGCTTAGGGCCTTGAGGATTATTGCAGACACAGAATGGACAGGCTTTACTAACTTTCCAAAAATGTTTTTTTATTTTTTTATTTTTATTTTTTTTTACGTTTGATGGAGATGGTCTCTCCCAAAGTGACGAGAATTATAAAGTGCCCTTATTACTTTCTGTTGGAGGGCCTGGGAGGATAAAGAACCTTGCCCAATTATTACAATTTTTCAAGTTCTAGGGTGTATTTGCATTTGATCGCCATTTCTGTCTTGAGTATATTGCAGGGTGGGTAGGTTGTTAGGCAAAGGTGGAATAAGGGCCACAAAAAGTTCCCAGAGATGGTGGTGGCCCTAGCTGCTTGGTCAGCCCTCCTGTTTCTCTGAGCAATTTCATCTTGACCCTTCTGGTGGCGCCAGCAATGAACTACAGCTACTTTCTATGGTAGGTGGATGGGCTGGACTAGGGTAAAAATCTGTGAGCCATATTTAATAGGGGTATTCTCTGCTGTCAAAAGTCTCCTTTCTTTCCAGATGGCTGCATAAACATGAGTACTAAGAAGGCATGTTTGAGGGCATGGTGCCTCATGCCTGTAATCCCAGCACTTTGGGAGGCTGACCTGGGTGAATCACTTGAGGTCAGGAGTTTGAGACCAGTCTGGCTAACATGGTGAAACCCCTTCTGTACTAAAAATACAAAAATTAGCCAGGCGTGGTGGAGCACACCTGTCAGTCCCAGCTACTAGGGAGGCTGAGGCAGGCAAACTGCATGAACCTGGGAGGTGGAGGTTGCAGTGAGCCAAGATTGCACCACTGCACTCCAGCCTTGGCAACAGAGTAAGACTCCGTCAAACAAACAAACAAACAAACAAAAAAAGGCGTATTTGAAGTCTGTATTAATAGTAACTTTTTGGTTCTTTCTTAGTTCTAGGGGTTTGGTCAGAGCTGTGAGTTTTGACTGCTGGGCTAAGGTTCCTAGAGATAATTTAAAGTTTTATAAACAAATAAAAACCTATTTGGGGAGCCAGTGTAAGATAATTGGTAGTATTTAGGCAAAACTGAGAAATAGGCACAAAGGAAACTACATTAATAGAGTGCAATATTTAATTCAAGAAGTAAATTTGTATTTATAAAAGTAATAAAATCATAGTTGTACTATGTGCATTTGTAGTAAATAATATTTATTTATTTATTTACATTTTTATTTTTTGAGATGGAGTCTCACTCTGTCACCCAGGCTGGAGTCCAGTGGCGTGATCTCGGCTCACTGTAAGTTCTGCCTCCCGGGTTCATTCACACCATTTTCCTGCCTCAGCCTCCCGAGTAGCTGGGACTACAGGCACCCACTCTCATGCCCAGCTAATTTTTTGCATTTTTAGTAGAGACGGGGTTTCACCGTGTTAGCCAGGATGGTCTCGGTCTCCTGACCTTGTGATGCGCCCACCTCAGCCTCCCAAAGTGTTGGGATTACAGGCGTGAGCCACCATGCCCAGCTTGAAGTAAATAATATTTAATTACATTACGGCATTTACTGACTACAGATACAGGTAAAAATTATGCTATAAGTATTCTGAATTGCTAAAGGGGTGGGGAAGGACAGTTGAAAGTTGTTTCCAAGTACGTCAGTATCAAATGGCAATTTCTAGAGTTTATGTGGTTTAAATACAGGAAGCATTTCTCTTTTCTGTATATTTTATACGTTTTGCACATACAAATATGACAAGAAACATTTAACAATTTTTGTTAAATTTTTATTAAGAATGTGTTGAAGATAATCATGTTTCTGTTTGAAGAGGGATTTTACTGTAATAAGTATTATCTCTAGAGTCAAAGTTGCCTGTGTTGTGAGCAAGTCATTTTTCTCTATGGCTCTGTTTCTTTTTCTGTAAAATGAGGATAATAATAATACCTATGTTATTAATCATCTGTGAAAATTATTATTTTTTTTTGAGATGGAGTTTTGCTTTTGTCACCCAGGCTGGAGTGCAATGGTGTGATCTCAGCTCACTGCAATCTACACCTCCCAGGTTCAAGCAATTCTACTGCCTCAGCCTCTTGAGTAGCTGGGATTACAGGCTCCCAACATCACACCTGGCTAATTTTTGTATTTTTAGTAGAGACAGGGTTTTACCATGTTGGCCAGGCTGGTCTTAAACTCCTGACCTCATGATCCACCTGCCTTGGGCTCCCAAAGTCCTGGGATTACAGGTGTGAGCCACTGTGCCAGACCAAAAATAAAATTTATTAAAACATATACAGTATAATGGTTAGCATTTAGTAGAAATCAACTATTAATAAAACATGTATATACTGAATTACAATACATTCTTTAATACAGAAATATCTTCTCATTACATGAGTTTTTCAACCAATAAATGAATGTATTTTTCCAAAAATGTGGTATACACAAGGAACTACAATTCAACATTAAAAGGGAGGAAATCTTTTCATTTGAAACAATGTGGATAAATGTGGAGTACACTATGCTAAGTGAAATAAGCAAGACAGTAGAATGCTGGTTACCAGATGCTTGGGAATTTACAAGAAAGGGGCATCTGGAGACATGTCTGTAAAATAAGACATAGTTGCCTCAGAGGTATAAATTCAAGAAATCTATTGTACAGCATGGTGACTACAGTTAATAATACATTTTTGGAGAATGCTAAGACAGCCAATGTTATGAGCTCTTATCACGAAAGTAATGACTATGTGCAGTGAAGTATTTGTTAAGTAGCTAGAATTAAGCTTTTGACAATCTATATATACTGCAAAACACCATGTTCTACAGGATATTTTATCTGTCAATTAAAAAATGTATTTTCAAAATTACAATGTTGCCAATGCTGTCTCTTTGTCAAACAACTTGAATATTATCAAAAATGTATAGTTTTTGTGCTGTTTTTGTAATATAATAACCATAGATTATGGTTGCTCACACTTGTAATTCCAGGACTTTGGGAGGCCGAGGTGGGAGGATCACAAGGTCAGGAGTTCGAGACCAGCCTGGCCAACATGGTGAAACCCGTCTCTACTAACAACACAAAAATTAGCCAGGCGTGGTGGTGCACACCTGTAATCTCAGCTACTAAGGAGGCTGATGCAGGAGAATCGTCTGAACCCAAGAGGCGGAGGTTGCAGTGACCTGACATTGTACCACTGCACTCCAGCCTGGCGACAGAGCGAGACTCTGTCTCAAAAACAAAATAAAAAAGAAAATAATCATAGGAACTCTAATATTTACTAGCATGTCTTAGACCCAGAACAATATATAATACAAGACAATGCACTCTAGGGCTTTTACTTTTACGCTTGAAGTACCTGGAGTTTCTAGTGCTGATGGAAATCATATATAAGACAGACACTAAAAGGGCGAGTGATGCTAAAGGTCCCATAATTGGCCACTCTGTGAACACAGTAAATGAATTTTCATCAAAAATCACTGAGAGGCTTAGCACGGTGGCTCACGCCACTAATCCCAGCACTTTGGGAGGCTGACGTGGGTTGATCACGAGGTCAGGAGTTTGAGACTAGACTGGCCAACTTGGTGAAACCCTATCTCTACTAAAAATACAAAAATTAGCTGGGCGTGGTATTGGGCACCTGCATCCCAGCTACTCGGGAGGCTGAGGCAGGAGAATGAATCACTTGAACCTGGGAGGTGGAGGTTGCAATGAGCTGAGATCATACCACTGCACTCCAGCTGGGTGTCAGAGCAAGACTCCATTTCCAAAAAAAAAATAATTAAAAAAAAAAAATCACTGAGAAAATATTTGAATTCAATAGCTGCCATAATCTTCAAACATTTTGCAGAGAAAGTGACCAAGGACTTGCATAAAGTAAGGTGACTAAAAATGAAAACTGTAGCTCATGAAATGCATCCACTAAAACAAAAAATTTGAAGAGAAATTCCTCAAGATTGTAATATGAATATGGACAAAAAAGATCATTGCAGAGTTTGAATCTACAGAGATAATTCTATTGTTTTTCCACCATTTAACATTCACACTCAAAAATATAAGATTCTGGCCTGGCACAGTGGCTCATGCCTGTAATCCTAGCACTTTGAGAGGCTAAGGCAGGCAGATCATTAGGTCAAAAGATTGAGACCATCCTGGCCAACATGGTGAAACTCCATCTCTATTAAAAATACAAAAATTGCCGGGCGCAGTGGCTCACGCCTGTAATCCCAGCACTTTGGGAGGCCGAGGCGGGCAGATCACGAGGTCAGGAGATCGAGACCATCCTGGCTAACACGGTGAAACCCCCTCTACTAAAAATACAAAAAATTAGCCGGGCGTGGTGGTGTGTGCCTGTAGTCCCAGTTACTCGGAGGCTGAGGCAGGAGAATGGCGTGAACCCAGGAGGCGGAGCTTGCAGTGAGCGGAGATCATGCCATTGCACTCCAGCCTGGGCGACAAAGCGAGACTCCGTCTCAAAAACAAAAAACAAAAAACAAAAATTAACCGAGTGTGGTGGCGGGCACTTGTACTCCCAGCTACTCAGGAGGCTGAGGCAGGAGAATCACTTGAACCTGGGAGGCAGAGCTTGCAGTGAGCTGAGATTGAGCCACTGCACTCCAGCCTGGTGACAGAGTGGGACTCCATCTAAAATAAATAAATAGAAGATTTTGTATGGAAAAATAAGTTTTACTATGTCACAGAAAATTAAATGTAAAATTCTTCACTTACCATTATCTCCTAAAAATTTTCTTCCTTTTTGTTGTTGTTGAGATGGGGTCTTGCTCTGTTGGCAGGATGCACTGAAGTGGCACAACGTCAGCTCACTGCAACCTTCGCATCCTGGGTTCCAGCGATTCTCCTGCCTCAGCCTCCGGAGTGGCTGGGACTACAGGCACGTGCCACCATGCCTGGCTAATTTTTGTATTTTCAGTAGAGATGGGGTTTCACCATGTTTGCCAGGATGATCTTGGCTCTTGACCTCGTGACCTGCCTGTCTCAGCCTCCGAAAGTGCTGGGATTACAGCACTTTTTAGGCCACCACGCCTGGCCTAAAAATTTTATTACTAAGATATATTTCCTCTTAAGAAATTTCAAAATTCTGATGTGTTTCTACATATGGTGGTACAATATACAACCCACTTATATTAATGCTTTCCTTGTTCTAGCTTTTGTTACATTTTACACACTTTGTCATAGAATCTCATACAATTTTTCTTTTACAAACACAGAAAAACAATGCCGACTGACTTAATCCTCTTACCTGTGGACAGTGAATTACTCTTATCTCAATTACGTGATCTAAATGTTGCACTGATAACCTATAAATAACCTCAAACACCCCAGTTAAAAACAATTTACCATAGTAAAAACTTCAAACTTCTCATCAGAACCTAAAGTCCACGTGAAATTACGTGGCATGAAGAGAACAGTGAGAAACTAGCCATAATACAAAAATGAAGAAAGGCTCTGGGGCATACATACCTGGGCATAAATACATAAAGACATCACAAAACTGAAGATAAGTAGAAAATAAGAACACAAATCCTCTTTACATTCATAATGAGTTGGTTCTGCAGCCTGGGAACAGATGTCCTCTCCACATGCACAATGAATCTGTTCACCACAATGAATCTGTTCACCACAATGAATCTGTTCACCACAATGAATCTGTTCACCATAGATTATTTTCAATCTCTTACTTGGAGCTACAAATTAACTCCAGGAATATTTATGGCTAATCATGAAGTAACTATTAAACACCCAGAACTTTCTATTTGTTCACTACAATAATACATCAAAACATCCCCATAATTGACAAAGTTTTCCCAGTACTTACCTGAACAAATTGGTAAAATAAACTAATTTATGTCAATTATAAAAACTGAAAGGAACAATAACTAAACAAAACAGCTTATATAGGGTTCTTAAAACAAAATGAAATGTTCTAACTAAAACATAACTTAATACATATATTATGAAATTACATCTAAAAATTTTATGTTCACTACTAAATTTTATAAAAATCATTCTTATAATTTCTGACCAGCTCACATAATAAATACTTCATGAGGTGAAAAAAAAAAAAAAAAAAGAGAATCAAAGAAATTATAGCTCTAGCATGAGCATCAAATAAAAACAGGGAATTTATATGGGGAGATTCTCAACAACAATCCATTAGATTTTAATTAATTAAATAAAAATATGAAAATATAAATGTGGTTTCAGAATGTCTGAGGCTTCTAGATTTCCAGTAAATTATCCATGGTATTAACGTAATCTTCTTTGTTCTAATATTGCTATTTTCTTTGGAAAATAGGTACAAACTCACACAAACACAATTGATCGCTCCATAATTTTCTTACACCTAAGGTTTATCTTTAGAGCAACACATTTATATACTTAACTTCATGTAACGGGAACTAACGTTTGTATAAGTTTGCAGGAAAAGATGCCACATGTTCAAAGATAAATGTAAAACATTTTTAAAAGTATTCAGGATGCATAAATGTATGAATTATAATTACACTCTAATACTACAATCATAATTGTACAGTTAGAAATAATTAAAGTGTATAATTGGATTGTGTGTAATACAAAGGATGAATGCTTGAGGTGATGAATAACTCATTTACTGTGGTATATTACATGTTGTATACCTGTATAAGAAAATAACCCATATATGCCATAGATAAATATGCATACTACGTACCCACAAAAATTTTAGAAAATAAGAGTAAAAATGCAACAAATGGGAAAGATATTCTTCAATATATTTGCTATTTAAAGCCATTGGAAAAAGAGAATACTAAAAATGTCATTCAACTATGTTACCATTGTTACCATCTTTTACCTACACCCTTGAGTAAGGTGGGATAGGTGTTAAGTTGGTGGCATAATGACACTTCATTCAAGCAACATTTCAAAACGTTAACAATTTTCTTTAGTTAAAAAATTGTTCCCACATAATCTTAAAATAATTTAAAAATGTACTGTATTTTATTACTTAAATGTATAATTGGTAAAACAATTTACTAGTAAAATACAGATTGTTTTTCTCTCACTATAATGCAGAAGAATATTACTCTGAACACCTACCTCATGCATCACTCAATATTGTCAACTACAAAAAAGCCTCTCTGCTTAGATTTTCATTATGGATCTTTCATTTATGTTCTTACCCTTTCTTGTAAAAATTCATGAATAATGCCCACTGAATGAAAGAGAATCTCTCTTATCTCTGACGCAGCAACGATTCATCACACACTTTCATATAAACAGGAATGTGTTGAAATAGTATGAAATACTTTGAGTTGAATTAACTATTATATGCTTTTCAAAAAATCTATACTTTTTTCAAGTGAAAAAATATACTTTAAATGTAGTATCTCTTCAAAAATCTTTTCAACTTATATACAAAGAAATTCTCTAACAGGTTAAACTTTGCATTATTTTTTATATTTAATACTCTGATTTACTGCAGTGTCCAAAGTGTTAGTTCCTTAGTTCTTTCTACTGTAAATCCTCTGATGTTTACAGTCTTAATTTTAGACTAAATATTTCTTCACATTTACTGCATCTACAAATTATATTCTAGCAGAAACTCTCTGGTGTTTTTTCAGCTGCAGTTTTTGAACAAATGTTTTTCCACATTTACTACATTTGTAGGATTTCTCGCCAATATAAATTTTCTGATGTTGAAGAAAGTCTCCTTCAGGGTTTTCCCCTATTACAAAATGTGTATAACAAAATCCACGATAGAAGTACAGGTACTACAACCCTCTTTATGTTTGTATTGCTTGTCTTAAGAATACTCTTCTTCACTTTTAAGGCCTATAATTTTCTGAAAGGTCTTTCAACAGAAATTACATTTATAATGTTTTTAATATGTACAAACTTTGCTAGTTAGTAAAATGTGAGTAGATATCTTTTCTATATATTTTATATTTCTACAACTTTTCTTGAGTATAAAGGCTATCATGTGCAAAAAGATGAGCATTGGTAAAAGTTTTGCCACATTTTTTGTATTTCCAGGGGATTTATTCAATAGGAATTATATATATACAGTAAGATATGACAAGCATTTGAAGGCTTTGCAACATTTTTCATATTTTTATGGCTTCTCACCAGTATCATTTCTCTTATATTTAGAATAGATTGAGGTGTGGTTACAAGCTTTGTCACACTTTTCATGTTTGCATTTTCTCTCCAGTGTGAATTATCTTATGATTAGAAAAGACTTGAGGAAGATTTAAAGACTGCCACATTCTTCACATTTGTAAGACTTTCCTCCAGTATGAGTTCTCATGTGTTTAAGAAGCCTGGAGTATGGATTAAAGGTTTTGCCACATCATTTACATTTCTATGGTTTTATATCTAGTATGAATTTTCTTATATTCATCTTTCATATCTTCTCAAGATAAGCTTGTGGAATGAATCTTCTATGCTCAAATGTGAATTTTCATAAAGGTTTGTGGATGGTCTGAAGGTTCTGCCACATTCTTCACATTTATAGCATGTTTTCCCCAGAATGAATTCTCTTGTGTACAGTAAGGGTTGAGAACCTATCAAAGGCTTTGCCACATTCTTTACATGTGTAGGATTTCACCCTGGTATAAATTCTCTTATGTTTAACAAAGTTTGAGGATGTGGTAAAGACGGTGCAACATTCTTCACATGTCAAGCATTTTGCTCCAGCATGAATTTGCTTATGTTCATTAAGGATTGAGGACCATTTAAAGGCTTTATCACACTGTTCACATATGAAGTTCATCTCCAGTATGAATTATCTTATATTTATTAAGCGTTGAGGACCAATTAAATGCTTTGCCACATTCTGCCACATGTGTAGGGCTTCCCTCCAGCATGATTTTTCTTATATTTATTCACCAGTGAGGACTGTTTAAAGGTTTTGTCACATTCTTTACATTTGCAGGGTTTATCTCCAGTAATAATTTTCTTCTGCTCAATTCAGGTTTGTGGACCATCCACAGGCTTTGCCACATTCTTCACATTTGTACAGTTTCTCTCTGGTATGAATTCTCTTATGTTTAGCAAGTTTTGAGAATGAGGTAAAGAATTTTGCCATGTTCTTCACATTTCCAGGGTTTCTCTCCAGTATAAATTTTCTCATGTTCATTCAGGTTTGTGGACCATCCAAAAGTTTGTCACATGGGTAGGATTTCTCTCAGGTATGAATTTTCTTATGTTTATTCAGGTGTGAGAACCGTTTAAAGGCTTTGTCACAATCTTTACATTTGTAGGGTTTATCTACAGTATGAATTTTCTTATGTTGACTCAGGAGTGAGAACTGTTTAAAGGCTTTGTCACATTCCTTGCATTTGTAGGGTTTAGCTGTGCTATGAATTTTCTTATGTTGACTCCGATCTGTGGACCGTCTAAAGGCTTTGCCACATTCTTCACATTTGTAGGGTTTCTCTCCAGTATGAATTTTTTTATGTTCATTCAGGACCCTGGACCGTCCAAAGGCTTTGCCACATTCATCACATTTGTAGGGCTTCTCTCCAGTATGAACTTTCTTATGTTCATTCAGTTTTGAGGACTGTCTAAAGGATTTGCCACATTCTTCACATGTGTAGGGTTTCTCTCCAGTATGAATTCTCTTATGTTTAGTAAGGGTTGTGGACCTATTAAAGGCTTTGCCACATTCTTCACATTTGTAGGGTTTCTCTCCAGTATGAATTCTCTTATGTTTGGCAAAGTTTGAAGATGAGGTAAAGATTTTCCTGCATTCTTCACACGTGATGGGTTTCTCTCCAGCATGAACTCTCTTATGTTTAGTAAGGGTTGTGAACCTATTAAAGGCTTTGCCACATTCTTCACATTTATAGGGTTTCTCTCCAGTATGAATTATTTTATGCTTAGCAAAGTGTGAGGATGTGGTAAAGATGCTGCCACATTCTTCACAAGTAAAAGGTTTCTCTCCAGTATGAATTCTCTTATGTTCATTAAATATTAAAGACCATTTAAAGGCTTTGCCACATTCTTCACATGTGTAGGGTTTCTCTCCAGCATGAATTACCTTATGTTGAGTTAGGTGTGAAAACTTAGGAAAAGATTTGCCACATTCTTTACATTTAAATTGTTTCTCTCCAGTATGTCTTGTCTTACGTTTGTTTGATTTTGAAAATTTACTAACAACTTTGATGTTTGCTTTACACTGAAATATTTTGCTCTGGGTAGTTGACAAGCATTCATTAAATTCATTGTAACCTCCTTTCTGCAACTTACAGTCATTCAAACTTTTACAGCCTTTTCTTAATTGTAAATTCTCATGTCTACATTTCTCATATCTTCTCAGTATAAGATTGTGGAATGAATCTTCTATGCCCTGCACTGGCCAACGGTCTTGGGTGAAATGAGAACGCACAGCTGAAAGGAATAAAAATTACAAATTATCCCACTTAGTATATTCATATAAATATACTTTGTAAATCTTATGAAATTATTCAAACTACATTAGTTAGATAGCATAACAAAATCCCACAGGCCATAATTTCTTTACAGACATATACATGTAGCAAACATGTACTAAAAAAGATGCCTTTCTGTGAAACCTATAAATGAGTTAATTGTATGCAATGCCTCAGGTAAGCAAAATGCCAAGAGCCACATTGAACAGGAAGGAATGTTTGCTACATTTACCCACCAACAGCTCTTCCTCCTCCCCAATAGCACTATGCCATTAGGAATGAAGTATCAACTCCTGGCTTCTTCCTTTAAAGAGAAGAAAAATACTGATACAGATATCCTTACTTCTGGCTTTTGGGTGTCTTTACAGAGCCTGGTTTTTGTCTCCAATACCACAGAGTGCTGAAATGGTGGTATACTTTGGGAGGACAGATTGGGTCTGCTGAAACCAAATGTAAATGTTTCAGGAGCAGACTGCCATGCTAAATACAGGCAAGAGGTGGAACAAGTGATTAGAGACTGTGTTTTTTTTTTTTGTTTTTAGAGACAGAGTCTCGCTCTGTCACCCAGGCTGGAGTGCGTTAGTGTGATCTCGGCTCACTGCAACCTCCGCCTCCCAGGTTCACGCCATTCTCCTGCCTCAGCCTCCCGAATAGCTGGGACTACAGGTGCCCGCCATCATGCCCGGCTAATTTTTTGTAATTTTAGTGGAGACGGGGTTTCACTGTGTTAGCCAGGAAGGTCTCGATCTTGTGACCTCGTGATCCGCTGGCCTCGGCCTCCCAAAATGCTGAGATTACAGGCGTGAGCCACTGCGCCCGGCCCTAGAGACTGTTAAGAAGGAACATGAACAAACACTTTTAACTGAAAAGTAAACACAAAATTCCAGAGAAGACACATCGTTAGAAGATGTATGAGAGGTTACCATAATCTCCTTCAAGGACAATTGGTTTCAGACCATGTCAAGAAAAACCTACATTGTAAAGATTGTGACAAATAGTTTTTTGTTAATGTTCAAATAACAACCAAACATTACAATGTACACAAAATATTAGAACAACATGGTCCAACAATTTTAAAATTTTCAGAAAAGGGGCCGGGCGTGGTGGCTCACGCCTGTAATCCCAGCACTTTGGCAGGCTGAGGTGGGAGGATCACAAGGTCAGGAGATAAGAGACCGCTTGGCTAACATGGTGTAACCCCGTCCCTACTAAAAATGCAAAAAAACTACCCGGACGACCGGGCGCAGTGGCTCACGCCTGTAATCCCAGCACTCTGGGAGGCCGAGGTGGGCGGATCACAAGGTCAGGAGATTGAGATCATCCTGGCTAACACAGTGAAACCCCGTCTCTACTAAAAAATACAAAAAATTAGCTGGGCGCGGTGGTGGGTGCCTGTAGTCCCAGCTAATCAGGAGGCTGAGGCAGGAGAATGGCGTGAAGCCAGGAGGCAGAGCTTGCAGTGTGCCAAGATCATGCCACTGCACTCCAGCCTGGGCGACAGAGCGAGACTCCACCTCAAAAAAAAAAAAAAAAAAAAAAAACTACCCGGACGTGGTGACGGACACCTG
Source organism: Macaca fascicularis (assembly GCF_037993035.2). NCBI lineage: Eukaryota > Metazoa > Chordata > Mammalia > Primates > Cercopithecidae > Macaca > Macaca fascicularis. The sequence goes on along the minus strand of NC_088379.1, from coordinate 430,035 downwards.
TAGTTCTAGCTACGTGGGAGGCTGAGGCAGGAGCATGGTGTAAACACAGGAGGCAAAGCTTGCAGTGTGCCAAGATCATGCCACTGCACTCCAGCCTGGGCGACAGAGTGAGACTCCGACACACACACACACACACACACACAAACACACACACACACATTTTCAGAAAAGACCAGGCATAGTGGCTCATGTCTGTAATCCCAGCACTTTGGGAGGCTGGGGCAGGCAGATCACGAGGTCAAGAGATCAAAAACATCCTGGCCAAAATGGTGAAACTCCGTCTCTACTAAAACTACAAAAATTAGCTGGGCATGGTGGCACACACCTGTAGTCCCAGCTAATAAGGAGGCTGAGGCAGAAGAATTGCTTAAACCCTGGAGGTAGAGGTTGCAGTGAGCCAAGATCACACCACTGCACTCCAGCCTGAGTGACAGAATGACACTCCATCTCAAAACAAAACAAAAACAAAAGTTCAGAACAATAATTAAAACTGAAGATAAACAAAGTTTTAAAATTTGACCAGAATAAAGCTCAATGAGCTAAATGGTAACACAACTAAATATAATTTAAAATATATATATAAATGAAAACATTAAAAATATAAAAAATCACAGAAGTGAAAAATACAAAAATAATGACTGAGAAATATTTTTTTTCTTTTTCTCTTTTTTTTTTTGAGACAGAGTCTCACTCTGTCTCTCAGGCTGCAGTTCAGTGGTGCCATCTCGGCTCACTGCAAGCTCCACCTCCTGGGTTCACACCATTTTCCTGCCTCAGCCTCCCGAGTAGCTGGGACTACAGATGCTTGCCACCACACTTGGCCAATATTTTTTATATTTTTAGCACAGACAGGGTTTCACTGTGTTAGCCAGGATGGTCTCAATCTCCTGACTTTGTGATCCACCCGCCTCAGCCTCCCAAAGTGCTGGGATTACAGGCATGAGCCATCGCACCCCCCAACTGATGGCACTGTGTAACATGAAATAAGTCAGCCAAGAAGAGACAAAAATTGCATGAGTCAACTTACATGAGACATCTAAAGCAGTCTGACTCTAAAATAGAAAACAGAATTGTTTTTGTAAAGCACCAGAAAACAGAAAAAGTAGGTAGTTGTTTAATGTGTATGAGTGTTAAGACTTGCAAGATAAACATATTCCAGAGATAGAGTGCATAACAATATTGATATAATATGACTAAGGTGAATACTTAAAAGTATTTATGGCACGTATATACCTATGTAACATGTTTTTCACACGTACCCCAGAAGTTAAATTGTAATAACAAAATTTGGAAAAAAATGGTATTTAAGATTGTAAAGTTTTGGCTGGGTGCAGTGGCTCACACCTGTAATCTCAGCATTTTGGGAGGCTGAGGTGGGCGGATAACGAGGTCAGGAGATCAAGACCAGCCTGGTCAATATGGTGAAACCCCATCTCTACCAAAAATACAAAAATTAGCTGGGCGTGGTGGTACACACCTGTAATACCAGCTGCTCAGGAGGCTGAGGCAAAACAATCACTTGAATCTGGGAGGAGGATGCTGTGAACGGAGATTGCATCGCTACACTCTAGCCTGCATGACAGACTGAGACTCCATGTCAAAAAAAAAAAAAAGATTGTAAAGTTTATGTGTTTTTGACAATTAAAAATAGTATCTAGCCGGGCACGGTGGCTCAAGCCTGTAATCCCAGCACTCTGGGAGGCTGAGACGGGCGGATCACGAGGTCAGGAGATCGAGACCATCCTGGCGAACACGGTGAAACCCAGTCTCTACTAAAAAATACAAAAAACTAGCCAGGCGAGGTGGCGGGCGCCTGTAGTCCCAGCTACTCCGGAGGCTGAGGCAGGAGAATGGCGTAAACCTTGGAGGCGGAGCTTGCAGTGAGCTGAGATCCGGCCACTGCACTCCAGCCTGGGTGACAGAGCGAGACTCCGCCTCAAAAAGAAAAAAAAAAAAAAGTATCTAAAATCTGAGATACAGACACATGACAGTTTTTGAACTTATCTTCAAGTCGCAAAAGTGTTTCTCCCACACATAAATATAGATTTACAAATAAATAGAGAGTAAAATTAGGAGGATTTCAATGACTACTCAAAACCACAACTGTATACACAAACAGAACAAATATACAACTCATAAACAAAACAAAAACAATATGCATACAGATAAATAAACACAGACTCATACTGGAAATAGACATATCAGTGATCCATATTTGACTTGTGCTCCAGTCTTACAGTGTACATGGTCGGATGCTGTCAATTATAGTATAAAATAAAAACATCCTTGTCTTGTTCCAGATCTCAAATAAAAAGTTTTCTGCTCTTTCCTATCCAGTATGGTATCAGCTATTAATCTGATCATTATTAATCATATATGGTCTTTACTGTATTGAGGTACATATAATCTATACCTAATTTGTTGAGTTGCTTAAATCACAAAGGCATGTTCAATTTTGGCAATGTTTCTTCTGTATCTATAATAAAAAATAAAGGTGCTGGCCAGGTGTGGTGGTTTATGCCTGTAATCCTAGCACTCTGGGAGGTTGAGGCATGAGGATCACCTGAGGTTAGGAGTTCAAGACCAGCCTGGTCAACATGGCAAAACCCTGTCTCTACTAAAAATACAAAAATTAGCTGGATGCAGTCCAGCTACTCCCAGCTACTCAGAAGAATTGCTTGAACCTAGGAGGCAGAGGTTGTGGTGAGCCGAGATCACATCAGTGCACTCCGGTCTGGGTGACAAAGCAGGACTCCATCCCAAATAAAATAAAGTAAAATAAAATATGTCTAGCAGCAAACTGAATTGAAAAGATGAATACTCTCTACACTGATAATTTAAAAACATTGATAATGCTGGGCGTGGTGGCTCATGCCTGTAATCCTAGCACTTTGGGAGGCCAAGGTAGGCAGATCACGAGGTCAGGAGTTCGAGAGCAGCTTGACCAACATGGTGAAATCCCATCACTACTAAAAATACAAAAATTAGCGGGGCATGGTGGCATGCACCTGTCACCCCAGCCACTCAGGAGGTTGAGGCAAGAGAATCATTTAACCCGAGAAGCAGAGGTTGTGGTGCACTGAGATCACACCATTGCACTCCAGCCTGGGCAACAGAGTGAGACTTCGTCTCAGAAAACAAACAACAACAGAATTGATAAAAAACTGAAAAAGACATAAAAATTGAAAGATATTTTTCCTTATGAACTGAAAAAACATCAGGAAAGTGGCCATACTACCCAAGGTGATACACAGATTCAATGCCATCTGTATCAAAATACCAATGACTTTTTCACAGAAATGGAACAAACAAGCTTAAAATTAACCAGGACCAACCAAAGACCCCCAAATAGCGAAGGTAATCCTTGGCAAAAAGAATCAAGTTGGAGGCATTACACTACCTGACTCCGAAATATCCTATAAAGCTATAATAAGCAATACAACATGATACTGGCATAAAAACAGACATATCAAACTATCCAGTGAGCTCAGTAATAAATTCATGAACCTAGAGGCAAGTGATTTTCAACAAAGATGTCAAGAACACACATTTGGAAAAAGACAGTCTTTTCAATAAATAGTGCTAGGAAAATTGATTATCTACATGATAATCAAAAAATGAAAGTAGGCCCCTAGCTCTTATGATATAAAAAACCCAATCGCACATAAAGATTTAAATGTGAAACCCAAACCTATAAAGCTATTTGGGTAAATACGGAGGAATGCTTTACCACTTATTACAGAGCAAAGAATTTTTAAGTAACACCTCAAAAGCACAGGCAAAAGAAGCAACATTATGCAAATGGGATTACAACAAACTAAAAACGTTTTGCACAGCAAAGAAAACATTAACAAAGTGAAGAGATAATCTACAGAGTGAAAGAAAATATTTGTGAAATGCACACAAAAGATAAACTTTTAGAATATTTAACAAGCTTAACAACAAAAATAACACGCAATTTAAAAATAGAGCAAAGACATCCCATTCCAAGATGGCTGAATAGGAATGGCTCCGGTTTGCAGCTTCCAGTGTGATCAACATAGAAGACGGGTGATTTCTGCATTTCCAACTGAGGTACCTGGTTCATCTCACTGGGACTGGTTGGACAATGGGTGCAGTGCAGCCCATAGAGGGTGAGCCAAAACAGGGAGGGGCATCGCCTCACCTGGGAAGCACAAGGGGTTGGGGGATTTCCCTCTCCTAGCCAAGGGAAGCTGTGACTGACTGTATCTGGAAAATCAGGACACTCCTGCCCAAATACTGTGTTTTTCCAATGGTCTTAGCAAACAGCACACCAGGAGATTATATCCTGTGCCTGGCTTGCCAGGTCCCACAACCATGGAGCCTTGCTCACTGCTAGCGCAGCAGTCTGATATTGACCTGCGAGGCAGCAGCCTGACAGGGGGAGAAGCGTCCACCATTGCTGAGGCTTGAGTAAGTAAACAAAGCAGCTGGGGAAGCTCAAACTGGGATGAGCCCACTGCAGCTCAGCAAGGCCAGTTGCCTCTATAGGTTCCACCTCTGGGGACAGGGTATAGCTGAACAAAAGGCAGCAGAAACTTCTGCAGATTTAATCGTCCCTGTCTGACAGCTCTGAAGAGAGCCGTGGTTCTCCCAGGATGGTGTTTGAGATCTGAGAACGGGCAGACTGCCTCCTCAAGTGGGTCCCTGACCCCCGTGTAGCCTAACTGGGAGATACCTCCCAGTAGGAGTCGACTGACACCTAATAGAGGCAGGTGCCCCTCTGGGACAAAGCTTCCAGAGGAAGGATCAGGCAGCAATATTTACTGTTCTGCAGCCTCTGCTGGTGATACCCAGGCAAAGAGGGTCTGGAGTAGACCTCCAGCAAACTCCAACAGACCTGTAGCTGAGGGACCTGTTAGAAGAAAAACACAACAAACAGAAAGGAATAGCATCGACATCAACAAAAAGGACATCCACATCAAAACCCCATCTGTAGGTCACCAACATCAAAAGGTAGATAAAAGGTAGATAGAAAGGTAGATAAAACCACAAAGATGGGGAGAAAACAGAGCAGAAAAGCTGAACATTCAAAAAACTAGAGCACCTCCTCTCCTCCAAAGGATCACAGCTCCTCACCAGCATCAGAACAAAGCTAGATGGAGAATGACTTTGATGAGCTGACAGAAGTAGGCTTCAGAGGGTCGGTAATAACAAACTTCTCTGAGCTAAAGAAGGATGTTGGACCCCATCACAAGGAAGCTAAAAACCTTGAAAAAAGATTAGACGAATGGGTAACTAGAATAAACAGCGTAGAGAAGACCTTAAATGACCTGAAGGGGCTGAAAACCATGGCACGAGAACTACATGAAACATGAACAAGCTTCAATAGCTGATTTGATCAAGAGGAAAAAAGGGTATCAGAGATTGAAGATCAAATGAGTGAAATAAAGCAAGAAGAGAAGTTTAGAGAAAACAGAGTAAAAAGAAATGAACAAAACCTCCAAGAAATATGGGACCATGTGAAAAGACCAAATCTATGTTTGATTAGTGTACCTGAAAGTGATGAGGAGAATGGAACCAAGTTGGAAAACACTCTTCAGGATAATATCCAGAACTTCCCCAACCTAGCAAGGCAGGCCAACATTCAAATTCAGGAAATACAAAGAACACCACAAAGATACTCCTTGAGAAGAGCAACCCCAAGACACATAATTGTCAGATTCACCAAGGTTGAAATGAAGGAAAAATTGTTAAGGGCAGCCAGAGAGAAAGGTCGGGTTATACACAAAGGGAAGCCCATCAGACTAACAGCAGACCCCTTGGCAGAAACTCTACAAGCCAAAGAGAATGGGGGCCAATATTCAACATTCTTAAAGAAAAGAAGTTTCAACCTAGAATTTCATATCCAGTCACACTAAGCTCCATAAGTGAAGGAGAAATAAAATCCTTTACAGACAGGCAAGCAAATGCTGAGAAATTTTGTCACCATCAGACCTGCCTTACAAGACCTCCTGAAGGAAGCATTAAACATGGAAAGGGACAACTTGTACCAGCCACTACAAAAACATGCCAAATTGTAGAGACTATCGATGCTAGGAAGAAACTGCATCAACTAACGGGCAAAATAACCAGCTAACATCATAATGGCAGAAGCAAATTCACACATAACAATATTAACCTGACTTCAAACTATACTACAAGGCTACAGTAACCAAAACAGCATCGTACTGGTACCAAAACAGAGATATAGACCAATGGAACAGAACAGAGCCCTCAAAAATAATACCACCCATCTACAAGCATCTGATCTTTGACAAACCTGACAAAAACAAGAAATGGGGAAAGGATTCCCGATTTAATAAATGGTGCTGGGAAAACTGGCTAGTCCTATGTAGAATGATGAAACTGGATCCCTTCCTTACATCTTATACAAAAATTAATTCAAGATGGATTAAAAACTTAAATGTTAGACCTAAAACCATAAAAACCCTAGGAGAAAACCTGGAAATACCATTCAGGACTTGGGCATAGGCAAGGACTTCATGACTGAAACACCAAAAGCAATGGCAAGAAAAGCCAAAATAGACAAATAGGATCTCATTAAACTAAAGAGCTTCTGCACAGCAAAAGAAACTACCATCAGAGTGAACAGGCAACCTATAGAAAGGGAAAAAACTTTTGCAATCTACCCATCTGACAAAGGCTTATATCCAGAATCTATAAAGAACTTAAAGAAATTTTAAAGAAAAAAATAACACCATCAAAAAGTGGGCAAAGGATATGAACAGACATTTCTCAAAAGAAGACACTCTCACCCTAATACTGCGCTTTTCCAATGGTCTTAGCAAACGGCACACCAGGAGATTATATCCTATGCCTGGCTCGGAAGGTCCCACGCCCACAGAGCCTCGCTCACTGCTAGCACAGCAGTCTGAAATCAACTGCAAGGCAGCAGCAAGGCTGGCGGAGGGGTGTCTGCCATTGCTGAGGCTTGAGTAGGTAAACAAAGCAGCCAGGAAGCTCGAACTAGGTGGAGCCCACCGTAGCTCAAGGAGGCCTGCCTGCCTCTGTAGACTCCACCTCTGGGGGAAGGGCATAACTAAACAAAAGGCAGCAGAAACTTCTGCAGACTTAAACATCCCTGTCAGCTTTGAAGAGAGTGGTGGTCCTCCCAGCACGGAGTTTGAGAACTGAGAACGGACAGTCTGCCTCCTCAAGTGGGTCACTGACCCCAGAGTAGCCTAACTGGGAGACACCTCCCAGTAGGGGCTGACTGACACCTCATACAGCCGGGTGCCCCTCTGAGATGAAGTTTCCAGAAGAAGGATCACGCGGCAACATTTGGCGTTGTGCAATATTTGCTGTCCTGCAGCCTCCGCTGGTGATACCCAGGCAAACAGCGTCTGGAGTGGACCTCCAGCAAACTCCAACAGATCTGCAGCTGAGGGTCCTGACTGTTAGAAGGAAAACTAAGAAACACAAAGGACATCCACATCAAACCCCATCTGTATGTCACCATCATCAAAGACCAAAGGTAGATAAAACCAAAGATGGGGAGAAACCAGAGCAGAAAAGTTGAAAATTCTAAAAATCAGAGTGCCTCTTCTCCTCCAAAGGAACGCAGCTCCTCCCCAGCATACAGACCAAAGTTGGATGGAGAATGACTTTGACAAGTTGAGAGACGAGGGCTTCACACAATCGGTAATAACAAACTTCTCCAAGCTAAAGGAGGATGTTCGAATCCATTGCAAAGAAGCTAAAAACCTTGAAAAAAGATTAGACAAATGGCTAACTAGAATAAACGGCATAAAGCAGACCTTAAATAATCTGATGGAGCTGAAAACCATGGCACGAGAACTACGTAATGCATGCACAAGCTTCAGTAGCCAATTCGATCAAGTGGAAGAAAGGGTATCAGAAATTGAAGATCAAGTGAATGAAATGAAGCAAGAAAAGAAGTTTAGAGAAAAAAAAGAAACAAACGAGGCCTCCAAGAAAAATGGGACTATGTGAAAAGACCAAATCTACATTTGATTGGTGTACCTGAAAGTAATGAGGAGAATGGAACCAAGCTGGAAAACACTCTTCAGGAAATTATCCAGGAGAACTTCCCCAACCTAGCATGGCAGGTCAACATTCAAATTCAGGAAATACAGAGAGCACCAGAAAGATACTCCTCGAGAAGAGCAACCCTAAGACACATAATTGTCAGATTCACCAAGGTTGAAATGAAGGAAGAAATGTTAAGAGCAGCCAGAGAGAAAGGTCGGATTATCCACAAAGGGAAGCCCATCAGACTAACAGCAGATCTCTCGGCAGAAACTCTACAAACCAGAAGAGAGTGGGGGCCAATATTCAACATTCTTAAAGAAAAGAATTTTCAACCCAGAATTTCATATGCAGCCAAGCTAAGCTCCATAAGTGAAGGGGAAATAAAATCCTTTACAGACAGGCAAATGCTAAGAGATTTTGTCACCACCAGGCCTGCCTTACAAGAGCTTCTGAAGGAAGCACTAAACATGGAAAGGAACAACTGGTACCAGTCACTGCAAAAACATGCCAATTGTAATGACCATCAATGCTAGGAAGAAACTGCATCAACTAATGAGCAAAATAACCAGCTAACGTCATAATGACAGGAGCAAATTCACACATAACAATATTAATCTTAAATGTAAATGGGCTAAATGCTCCAATTAAAAGACATAGACTGGGCCGGGCACGGTGGCTCACGCCTGTAATCCCAGCACTTTGGGAGGCCGAGGCGGGCGGATCACAAGGTCAGGAGATCGAGACCATCCTGGCTAACACGGTGAAACCCTGTCTCTACTAAAAATGCAAAAAATTAGCCGGGCGAGGCGGCGGGCGCCTGTAGTCCCAGCTACTCGGGAGGCTGAGGCAGGAGAATGGCGTGAACCCGGGAGGCGGAGCTTGCAGTGAGCCGAGATCGCGCCACTGCACTCCAGCCTGGGCGACTAAGCGAGACTCTGTCTCGAAAAAAAAAAAAAAAAAAAAAGACATAGACTGGCAAACTGGATAGAGTCAAGACCCATCAGTGTGCTGTATTCAGGAGACCCATCTCACGTGCAGAGACACACATAGGCTCAAAATAAAGGGATGGAGGAAGATCTACCAAGCAAATGGAAAGAAAAAAAAAAAAGCAGGGGTTGCAATCCTAGTCTTTGATAAAACAGACTTTAAACCAACAAAGATCAAAAGAGATAAAGAAGGTCATTACATAATGGTAAAGGGATCAATTCAACAAGAAGAGCTAATTATCCTAAATATATATGCATCCAATACAGCAGCACCCAGATTCATAAAGCAAGTCCTTAGAGACATACAAAGAGACTTACACTCCCACACAATAATAATGGGAGATTTTAACACCCCACAGTCAACATTAGACAGATCCATGAGACAAAAGTTAACAAAGATATCCAGGAATTGAAATCAGCTCTGCATCAAGCATACCTAATAGACATCTACAGAACTCTCCATCCCAAATCAACAGAATATACATTCTTCTTAGCACCACATCACACTTATTCCAAAATTGACCACATAGTTGGAAGTAAAGCACTCCTCAGCAAATGTAAAAGAACAGAAATTATAACAAACTGTCTCTCAGACCACAGTGCAAACTAGAACTCAGGATTAAGAAACTCACTCAAAACCGCTCTAATACATGGAAACTGAACAACCTGCTCCGGAATGACTACTGGGTACATAACGAAATGAAGGCAGAAATAAAGATGTTCTTTGAAACCAATGAGAACAAAGACACAACATACCAGAATCTCTGGGACACATTTAAAACAGTGTGTAGAGGGAAATTAATGCCCACTAAATGCCCACAAGAGAAAGCTGGAAAGATCTAAAATTGACACCCTAACATCACAATTAAAAGAATTAGAAAAGCAACAGCAAACACATTCGAAAGCTAGTAGAAGGCAAGAAATAACTAAGATCAGAGCAGAATTGAAAGAGATAGAGACACAAAAAACCCTTAAAAAAAAAATCAACGAGGCCGGGCGCGGTGGCTCAAGCCTGTAATCCCAGCACTTTGGGAGGCCAAGACGGGCGGATCACGAGGTCAGGAGATCGAGACCATCCTGGCTAACACGGTGAAACCCCGTCTCTACTAAAAAATACAAAAAACTAGCCGGGCGCAGTGGCGGGCGCCTGTAGTCCCAACTACTCGGGAGGCTGAGGCAGGAGAATGGCGTGAACCCAGGAGGCGGAGCTTGCAGTGAGCTGAGATCCGGCCACTGCACTCCAGCCTGGGCGACACAGCGAGACTCCGTCTCAAAAAAAAAAAAAAAAAATCAACGAATCCAGGAGCTGGTTTTTTGAAACGATCAACAAAATTGATAGACGGTTAGCAAGACTAATAAAGAAGAAAAGAGAAGAATCAAATAGACAGAATAAAAAGTGATAAAGGGGATATTACCACCAATCCCAAAGAAATACAAACTCCCATCAGAGAATACTATAAAGACCTCCACGCAAATAAATTAGAAAATCCAGAAGAAATGGATAAATTCCTGGACACAATACACCCTCCCAAGACTAAACCAGGAAGAAGTTGAATCCCTGAATAGACCAATAACAGGTTCTGAAATTGAGGCAATAATAAATAGCCTACCCACCAAAAACAGTCCAGGACCAGACGGATTCACAGCTGAATTCTACCAGAGGTACAAAGAGGAGCTGGTACCATTCCTTCTGAAACTATTCCAATCAATAGAGAAATTGGGAATCCTCCCTAACTCATTTTATGAGGCCAGCATCATCCTGATACCAAAGCCTGGCAGAGACATAACAAAAAAAGAGAATTTTAGACCAATATCCCTGATGAACATCGATGCAAAAATCCTCAATAAAATAATGGCAAACCGAATCCAGCAGCACATCAAAAAGCTTATCCACCACGATCAAGTTGGCTTCATCCCTGGGAGGCAAGGCGGGTTCAACATACGCAAATCAATAAACTTAATCCATCATGTAAACAGAATCAAACACAAAAACTGTATGATTATCTCAATAGATGCAGAAAAGGCCTCTGACAAAAGTGAACAGTGCTTCATACTAAAAACTCTCAATAAACTAGGTATTGATGGGATGTATCTCAAAATAATAAGAGCTATTTATGACAAACCCATAGCCAATACCATACTGAATGGGCAAAAACTGGAAGCATTCCCCCTGTCCTTTTTTTTTGAGATGGAGTCTCGCTCTGTCACACAGGCTGGAGTGCAGTGGCATGATCTTGGCTCACTGCAAGCTCTGCCTCCTGGGTTCACGCCATTCTTCTGTCTCAGCCTCCTGAGTAGCTGGGACTACAAGTGCCCACCACCACACCTGGCCAATTTTTTCTTTTTTTTTTTTTTTAGTAGAGACGGGGTTTCACTGTGTTAGCCAGGATGGTCTTGATCTCCTGACCTCATGATCCGCCTGCCTTGGCCTCCCAAAGTGCTGGGATTACAGGCATGAGTCACCGCACCTGGCCAGGAAGCATTCCCTTTGAAAACTGGCACAAGACAGGGATGCCCTCTTTCACCACTCCTGTTCAACACAGGGTCAGAAGTTCTGGCCAGGGCAATCAGGTAGGAGACAGAAATAAAGGGTATTCAACTAGGAAAACAGGAGGTCAAATTGTCCCTGTTTGCAGATGACATGATTGTGTATTTAGAAAACCCCATCGCCTCAGCCCAAAATCTCCTTAAGCTGATAAGCAACTTCAGCAAAGTCTCAGGATACAAAATCAACGTGAAAAAATCACAAGCATTCCTATACACCAAAAACAGACAAACAGAGAGCCAAATCATGAGTGAACTCCCATTCACAATTGCTTCAAAGACAATAAAATACCTAGGAATCCAACTTACAAGGGATGTGAAGGACCTCTTCAAGGAGAATTACAAACCACTGCTCAATGACATAAAAGAGGACACAAACAAATGGAACAACATTCCATGCTCATGGATAGGAAGAATCAGTATTGTGAAAATGGCCACACTGCCCAAGGTAATTCATAGATTCAATGCCATCCCCATCAAGCTACCAATGACTTTCTTCACAGAATTGGAAAAAACTACTTTAAAGTTCATATGGAACCAAAAAGGAGTCTCCATTGCCAAGACAATCCTAAGCCAAAAGAACAAAGCTGGAGGTATCACGCTACCTGACTTCAAACTGTACTACAAGGCTATAGTAACCAAAACAGCATCGTACTGGTACCAAAACAGAGATATAGACCAATGGAAGAGAACAAAGCCCTCAGAAATAATACCACACATCTACAAGCATCTGATCTTTGACAAACCTGACAAAAACAAGAAATGGCAAAAGGATTCCCGATTTAATAATTGGTGCTGGGAAAACTGGCTAGCCATATGTAGAAAGCTGAAACTGGATCCCTTCCTTACACCTTAGACAAAAATTAATTCAAGATGGATTAAAGACTTAAATGTTAGACCTAAAACCATAAAAACTCTAGAAGAAAACCTAGGCAATACCATTCAGGACATAGGCATGGGCAAGGACTTCATGACTAAAACACCAAAAGCAATGGCAACAAAAGCCAAAATGGACAAATGGGATCTAATTAAACTAAAGAGCTTCTGCGCATCAAAAGAAACTACCATCAGAGTGAACAGGCAACCTACAGAATGGGAGAAAATTTTTACAATCTACGCATCTGACAAAGGGCTAACATCCAGAATCTACAAAGAACTTAAACAAATTTACAAGAAAAAAATGAAACAACCCCATCAAAAAGTGGGCACAGGATATCAAAAGAAGACATTTATGCAGTCAACAGACACATGAAAAAATGGTCATCATCATTGGCCATCAGAGAAATGCAAATCAAAACCATAATCAGATACCATCTCACACCAGTTAGAATGGCGATCATTAAAGTCAGGAAAAAACGCCGGGCGCGGTGGCTCAAGCCTGTAATCCCAGCACTTTGGGAGGCTGAGACGGGCGGATCACAAGGTCAGGAGATCGAGACCATCCTGGCTAACACGGTGAAACCCCGTCTCTACTAAAAAATACAAAAAACTAGCTGGGCGAGGTGGCGGGCGCCTGTAGTCCCAGCTACTCGGGAGGCTGAGGCAGGAGAATGGCATAAACCCGGGAGGCGGAGCTTGCAGTGAGCCGAGATCTGGCCACTGCACTCCAGCCTGGGTGGCAGAGCGAGACTCTGTCTCAAAAAAAAAAAAAAAAAAAAAAAAGTCAGTAAAAAACAGGTGCTGGAGAGGATGTGGAGAAATAGGAACACTTTTACACTGTTAGTGGGACTGTAAACTAGTTCAACCATTGTGGAAGACAGTGTGGCGATTCCTCAAGGATCTACAATTAGAAATACCATTTGACCCAGCCATCCCATTACTGGGTATATATCCAAAGGACTATAAATCATCCTCCATTAAAGACACATGCACATGTATGTTTATTGCGGCACTATTCACAATAGCAAAGACTTGAAACCAACCCAAATGTCCACAATGATAGACTGGATTAAGCAAATGTGGCACATATACAACATGGAATACTATACAGCCATAAAAAAGGATGAGTTCATGTCCTTTGCAGTGACATGGATGAAGATGGAAACCATCATTCTGAGCAAACTATCACAAGGACAGAAAACCAAACACCGCATGTTCTCACTCATAGGTGGGAACTGAACAATGAGAACACTCGAACACAGGGTGGGGAACATCACACACTGGGGCTTGTCGTGGGGTGGGGGGAGAGATAGCATTAGGAGAAATACCTAATGTAAATGATGGGTTGATGGGTGCAGCAGGCCAGCATGGCACATGTATACCTATGTAACGAGCCTGCATGTTGTACATACGTACCCTAGAACTTAAATTAAAAAAAAAAAAAAAACCAGAAAGATATTCTGACACAACTTACAAAAACAAAGACTGAGATCATTATGTTAAAAAAAAAAACAGTAAAAAAGAAACAGATATTAATTAGTGATACCAATATAAAAATCAGTCAAAAGTATAGAAACAGTAAGTAAAATGGTGTTTTCCAAGAGCTGAAGAAAGAGAGGAAAAGGGCAGTTTGTTTATTGAGTATTACATTTTACTTTTGTAAGATAAAATTAATGTAAAGATCCACTGCAGGCCGGGCACGGTGGCTCAAGCCTGTAATCCCAGCACTTCGGGAGGTCGAGACAGGTGGATCACGAAGTCAGGAGATCGAGACCAGCCTGGCTAAGCCGGTAAAACCCCGTCTCTACTAAAAAAATACAAAAAACTAGCCGGGCGAGGTGGCGGGCGCCTGTAGTCCCAGCTACTCAGGAGGCTGAGGCAGGAGAATGGCGTAAACCCGGGAGGCGGAGCTTGCAGTGAGCTGAGATCCGGCCACTGCACTCCAGCCTGGGGGACAGAGCGAGACTCCGTCTCAAAAAAAAAAAAAAAAAAAAAAGAAAAGAAAAAAATACTTTGACATAGAGCTCCTCAATAACACAAATATTCCAATGTCTCCAAAAGCAATGGAACAGCAGTCACATCATGCAGCCCCTTATAAGCGATAAAGTGGATGGACATTAGCTCTCTCTGTAAACTTAAAGGGAGATCAATAAAGCAAAAAGAGAATTCTTTGAAGATTTAACAGCATGGGACAGAAAAAATGCAGCTTTTTCAGAAATTATTTTCATTGGAGCAGAGCTTCCCAAACTACCTGTTTTTGTTTTGTTTTTTTTTTTGAGATAGAGTCTAGCTCTGTCACCAGCTGGAGTGCAGTGGTGTGATCGTGGCTCACTGAAACCTCCACCTCCCAGGTTCAAGTGATTCTCCTGCTTTAGCCTCCTGAGTAGCTGGGACTCCAGGTGTGCACCACCATACCCAGCTAATTTTTGTATTTTTAGTAGAGACAGGGTTTCACCATGCTGGCCAGCATGATCTCGATCTCCTGACCTCGTGATCCACCCGCCTCAGCCTCTCAAAGTGCTTGGATTACAGCTGTTAGCCACTGCACCCGGCCCCAAACCACATTTTAAGGCCTGGCTTCCTTCTTGACCTTTGATCCCCTTGCCTGTGTCCTCTGCTTCATTCACTCTCACCTACCTGGGGGTCTGGCTACGATCTTACGTATCTTCACATTGTAGGGCTCTTTTCTTTGTTCCAGGCAGGTGACCAGGTCTGGGTTAGAGATAGCAACACCTGTTTTATTTAAAAAAAAATAAGAATAACATGAATATTGATGGGGATTCTCCAATTACCAACCTAGTATTATGCTAAGCAGAATAGAGAGATATTATGGAAGATTCTAGAAAATTAATCCAAAAATTGTTTCCTGATAGAATCTTTAGAATATTTAAGTATTTTAAATCTGCAGATTCCAAGTTCCACTACCCAGTACTACTGAATAAAAAATAACTAGTGCAAATTGGATTTTAAGATGTGGGAAACAATATTTCATGTCCTTGAATTTCTAGAATTACCACTAATCTAGAGTGAAGGACTCAAATTAGCTCAAGAAAAGAGAAGGTTTATGTAAAGATAAAACATAAAAGTTTCCAGGAGAAATTTTTCAAAGGAATAAAATAAAGCTCTGAGATGAATTAAGAATTATGTATTAAAGTTATCCTCACCCAGGGAGACCAGGTTCCTGTAGTTCTCCAACATCACATCTCTATACAAATTCTGCTGGGCAGGGTCCAGGCATTTCCACTCTTCTGGAGAGAATTCTATGGCCACATCCCTGAATGTTAAGAGTTCCTGAAAATATATACGTATCAAGTGACAGAGGTCTTAATTTGACTACAGGTGAAATGAGTTAAGAGAGCTAGTTCTGACATGTGACTGACTGGGATTATCTGACAAAATAACTTTCAACACAGTAATGTTCTCTAAAGTATTCTATAGCTCTGCAGAAAAAGGAAGGCATTCCAACAGTTTCTGTTGCTGCAATAAAAATAATGGGCTACACTGACACGCCCCTACCAAAACCAAGCAGAGTAGGCCCTGTGACCTCCTGGAACAAAGGGTGAACTCACCTTTCAGTAAAGTATCTGGAAGCCCTCATGTGTGACCCTGGCCTCACTGTAGAATCATGCAAGGAACTGAATTTTAAAAATAAGGATGTTTTCACCCAGAAAAATAGACAGGATCTGTGAAGAGGGCACAGCTGATAGTTTCTCTTCAAACTGTCCATGTGATCCTACTGGAAGACTGGGCTGAGGGTCACTGAGCTAAGCACTGCCTCTCAAGCTTCAATGTACATATAAATTATTTGATATTCTAGGTGTCACTGTAAGTAACAAAATTCTGCAGGTTTGAAAAGGGTCCATGAATTAGCTTTTTACAGCAAGTCTCCTGTTAATGTTGATGCTCCTCTCTCTAGACCCATTATAGTACCACTCAGTTAGAGAAAGCAGACACAGCACACAGAGTCCCTTACCCCAACACCATTATCACAACACAAATACTTTTTATCCCAAGACAAGACCACCAATCATCATTCTGAAACATGGCATTCTCTGTAGACCCCATAAGGTTACAGAAGTTGGAAATGGTGGCAATGTCTGAGTTAAGTCTGCATCTGAAAAACAACATGTGCACCTGCATTAATGCCATCTTTATGGGGCATGTAATATGTGCTCAGACGTATGTCACAGAGCACTGTGATGGGAAGCTCACATTATGTGTGTTAATTCTCATAACATTCTGGGAGGTAGACACTAAGTGTCCCATACTTCCCAGATTTAAATGCAGGGCCCAGAATTTTCATTTCCTTTCTGTTTCCCCTGACTGATTTTTTTTCAATGTATAGAATAATAGCTAAATATAAATAGATGGGAGAGAGCCAGAAAGAAAGTGTTAAGTACAATTCAGAGGAATTTTTTATTTTTGTGTTTGTATTTACTTGGAGACTTGTAAGAAAAAGCCACTGAAACTGCAGGGATGAAGAACAGGTTGCTACGTGGGATGTTTCTAGAAACACTAGTTTTAATTTTATAGAAAAGATTTAAGGCCTCAAGGTAAATAGTTTTTCCCTATTTATTGGCTTTTGGGTTTCAGAAAATTGTGGGCACCAGCTCTGGAGAGAAGGTAGGAGTAGCCACCCGAAACTCTGATCTCCTCTACTAATCAGTTCTGTGAGAGATTTCAGTGTGGCCTCAGACCTGGACGAGGACTAGAAGAGGGTGGATCTCAGCAGGGATGGGACAGAAAGTGGGCCCTAGGCTTCTGCTCTCTATGTCACTAAGTACTTTCGTTTTATCTTTTCTAAGCCTGCCCAAGACAAATTTGATTCCCAGAATTTGTGAAATTTTAATCTATTTTAGCCACTTCTCTGTCTTTTGTATAACATACAGTAACAAGGAATTTAACCAAAATCCTTATGTTTCTCTAGAGCAATTATATTAGAAGTTAAATATTTACTCTTAGCAAGGTAAACACAATACAAATAATAACAATTTCTCTTCTGTCAATGAATAGCCATTCACGTAGTGGCATCAAAACTCATAAAACAGACTGGGTGCGGTGGCTCACGCCTGTAATCCCAGCACTTTGGGAAGCTGAGATGGGTGGATCACAAGGTCAGGAGTTCGAGACCAGCCTGGCCAATATGGTGAAACCCCATCTCTACTAAAAATACAAAAAAAATTAGCCAATGTGGTGGAGGGCGCCTATAGTCCCAGCTACTCATGAGGTTGAGGCAGGAGAATTGCTTGAACCGGGGGAGTGGAGGTTGCAGAGAGCCAGGATAGCACCACTGCACTCCAGCCTGGGTGACAGAGAGATACTGTCTATTTAAAAAAAAACAAAAACAAAAAAACCTCACAAACACAGTAGAGGGGAAGTAGCCCAAAGGAAGCTTAAGTTGCCTGTACAGTTTCCATCTTTGTACTGAACACATGATGCTGAATTCAACCATTTATTCATGTGCTCTAGACTGCAAGTTTGATGGTAGTAACCATGACTGCTTCATGCCTTTTTCTAATGAACATCTGAAATAGAAGCAATTAGCTTATTGATCAGTTTGAGTCTTCAGAGCTCCTCATTTTTCACCAATACCAGAAAACTGGAGCAACTCTTATCTGGGTACAAACCAAGGGGATTCTTTCTGTGAGGGGAGGAACAAACCCTGGATGAATCATTTCTCTTTCTCTGAAATGGAAGCAGAATCAGACCTTGGGGTCAGATTGACCCCAGTCTGCAAAGGACATCGTCAAATGTCTCAAATACTCACAGATGCTGGTGAGAGTGTCCCCAGCGACCCTGGGCAGATGCTGCCCCCATAGTGATCCAGGCAGAAGAGACAGACTGACTGTGGAGTGCAAACAGAAAATGGAACAGCCTTGGTGGAGCTGCAGATCCTGGATCCAGATGTGAAAGCCCTGTCCCTTTTCAACTAACTCTAAGGCAAGGGGAAGGACAAAAGCACTCTACTCCAATAACACAGTCTACAGGGAGGCATAGTTGTGACTATGGCTCTGGAGATTTTGTGGCCCTGAGCTCCCACTGCTAAAGTGCTTGTTTACACTTACAGAATCTGCCACAGGATTCTGTTTACACCAGAAGTCTCGCACACAGCTATACCAGGTAATTGGAGAAGATCTGGAAAACTCAAAGGGCTCCACTCTGAAAGTGGGGCTTATGATGTCTATGTTGACCTCTCGTGATGCAGAAAATGCCTTCTGTGAGTTTTCTGTATGTCTTTCGCCCAAAGTCTGGCCCAGTCTTGGGAATCCTAGGCAGAGGCCAGCTTTTATGTGCAGATTCTAGGTAGGATTAATGTGCCTCAGCATTCTTACGGGTTATAGCAAGCAGAGTAAAACTAGGAGAGATCCCCTCCCGGAGACTCCTTCAACACTTTCTAAAGAGTATTTTGGCCGGGCGCGGTGGCTCACGTCTGTAATCCCAGGACTTTGGGAGGCAGATCACAAGGTCAGGAGTTTGAGGCCAGCCTGGCCAACATGATGAAACCCCGTCTCTACTACAAAATATAAAAATCAGCTGGGCATGGTGGCATGTGCCTGTTGTCCCAGCAGGAGAATTACTTGAACTTGGGAGGCGGAGGTTGCAGTGAGCTAAGATCGTGCCACTGCACTCCCACCTGACGACAGGGTGAGATTCTGTCTCAAAAACAAACAAACAAACAAACAAACAAAAAAACCATTTTGACCTAAAAGGAAAAAGTTGGGGTAAACATAATATAAGAAGAGAGTTTATTTGAGCCAAAGCTTGAAGATTGCAACCCTGGACCATAAAGCTGCCCTGAATATACACTCCAATTAGAAGCCATTACAAGTATATTTTTAAAGGCAAAAAGAAAGGCACGGGGAACTGACAGAAAGCTGTCAGAAATTCTTACTGGTTTATAGAAGTAACTTTGGTTAGTGATTGGCTATATATGTTGTTAAGCTATAAGGTGTGGGTTATAGTGTCCAGTATGGCATTATTAGGTTAATTTATATCCATTTGTGGCAATAGCAAGTAATTTCAAAAGACAAATAGTTCAAGGAGGGGAAGAGTAGGACTGTGGTCTCATTTTAACACATCACTGGTTCTCATAATTAAAAGAACTTGTATTTCTCAAATAAAAGTTCTGTTCTTCTCTCAAATCCCAGGACATAAACTCAGAATTTGGAACTGCACATTTAAGACTTGGAGGGCTGGTAAGCTACGCACATTTGTGGGCATTTGGGCAAGGGGAGAAGGGAGAGAATTGAAGTTCTCAGGTTTAATCAATGCACATGTGTGATCCTGGCTGGATTTATGGGCCCCATGATCTCTGACTCAGTGTCAGATCTGAAGATGCCTGGTGCACTGAAAGAGGTACAAAAACTGATTGCTATCTTAAAAAGTTATTTTTGTAGAAAACTAGTCTAACTGCTATAGAAGGGACTGCAGATCCCAAATAGAGAGATCATTTCGTTTGCAGCTTTGGGGAGCACTTTGCTGCACTTTGTCACACAATTGTGGGTTGTGACCGTAATCCTGAGAAAGAAGATTTTTCTGTAAGATGAAGCCTGGTGGGCACTTTTTGTATAAGATCTAGTAATTCTTGACAGTGTGTGGAAAATATAACTAACAGCAAAATCATCTACAATCCTAAAATACTCTCCATAAAAATAGAACTGCAAGAAAATGTGTTATAGAATTAAACAAAATGTGATGTGCATTACAGGCAATCTACTAAGAGATTTCCAAAACAAAGAGAAACACCCTAATTAGCTCTCAAGTAGAAGACTTGACAGTACCATGTATCATACACAGTTTATTACACTTTCACTAGTAATGTGGAAGGTCATCTGGGTTTTCTAATTGGTAATATTCAAAGGGAAAATAAACTTTCCACAGCTTAGTGACAGAAGGCAGATTTTGAAACGTGAAGGCAGGTACCTGCTGAAAGCAACCTCCTACTCTTCTACAGAAATTGTGGAATAAGGTGTATATTCTTGCTATTCATATTTCAAAGCAATAGTTCCATGTCCTAGATAAAGACAATTTTGAGTCAAAAAAGACAAATCACCTAGTTAACAGATTAAAATGATTTATATATATTTCAAATAAGCAGAGAAAATATTTAAATATAAAAATTTTCGCCGGGCGCGGTGGCTCACGCCTGTAATCCCAGCACTTTGGGAGGCCGAGACGGGTGGATCACGAGGTCAGGAGATCAAGACCGTCCTGGCTAACACGGTGAAACCCCGTTTCTACCAAAAAAATACAAAAATTAGCCCGGCGCGGTGGCGGGCGCCTGTAGTCCCAGCTACCCGGGAGGCTGAGGCAGGAGAATGGCGTAAACCCGGGAGGCGGAGTTTGCAGTGAGCTGAGATCCGGCCACTCACTGCCTGGGCGACAGAGCGAGACTCCGTCTCAAAAAAAAAAAAAAAAAATTTCAAACTAAATACTTTAAGGGAGAAGACCAAAAATTCTTCCCTCATTCTAAAGAGAAAGCATTAAGCCTCTTCTGATTTGTATTTGGTCCTATAACAGCCAGGTCTAAAGGCATTGTCTTGAATTCACCAACGTCTGAATTCTTGTGGCACATGAGGGATGCACTCGGGCAAACTGTGTGCACAAGAAAGAGGATTTGTGGCGAAGAAAAGCGCGGAAGAAAGGTGCTATCAAGATCCTTGAGTGGGGACAAGGCAGGATTGACGAAAGGACTGGTTTGTGCTACAAGTTCAGCTCAGCCCAGGCAGGGCTAAGCTCTGACTGATTCCTGAGTCCATAAAGGCAGAGGAGATTAGGATCAGGTGGTCCAGAAGCCTAGGTGGGTGAAGAAAACAGATTCCTGCTACAGATCTGGGGTTGAAATGAACCAGGAGTCTTCTGGGCAGTGTGTGAGTTCTTGGCAGAAAAAGCTAGGAGCAAAGCTGCCATGGCCACAATTCCTGAGGGTAGAAACCTGTCCTGGGATGAGTGTGGCCATTCGAATGCCCAGTGGGCGTGCTCAGGAGTGGGTTAGCATTGGGTGGGGGCCGGCAGCAGGGTGAAGGGAAGGGCCGTTTCTCAGAACTCCTTTCCTCTAAGTTCCCAGTCCCCTCTCCCCAGGAGGAGACCTGGAGGAACAGGACAGTGCCCAGCGGGACCGCGCATGTGCAAAACCCGGCCGCGCCTCCCGCAGACACTAGGCGACTCCCTCCAGTCCAGGCTCAGCCACGTCTTTCTTCTGACAGAAAACCTGCGGAGTTTCCTCAACACCCGTCAATGCTCCAACCTCAACGGGCTGTCCAGCAACTCACTAACGACCCCACCCAGAGTCAGCGCAGACCCACAAGCTCAGCGCTCTTCCCGCAACTGCCCCCCTGAAGACACCAGTCCCTGCCTCTGGACACCCGTCTTCATTTCTCAACACCTGCAACAAACCAGGGGCGCCCACACCCTCCTCAAGTTCCATAATGTGGCAGAACCACTCACAGAACCCAGCGAAGCGCTGTGCGCACGACACCAGCGTATTCTAAAAGATGCCGCTCAGGAACAGCCACGCGGAGGAGGCGCTCAGGGCAAGGGGACCGGTGGAAAGTTGGGGCGGGCGGGCGATTTGCTTCCCTTCCTCACACACCTCACAAAAGCCTTTCCTTCAAGACCGCTGGCCCAAACCACGAGCCACGGGGGCGCTGTCTCACTAATGAGTCCCCGTTTCCTCACATGAACTCTCTTTTGACGGGGCCTCCATCTCACTCTGAAAAGAGTAAAGAAGGGACAGGACCCCGGACCACAGCTCCTCCCAGGCAGGCACCGCGCACGCCTCGCCGGCGTCTTCCCGGTGAGCTCCTCACCCCACAGCCCGGGGAAGGTGCGGGGCTGCGGTCGCAGAGCTGAACGAGGAGGGCTGCAGGCTGGGCAGAGCCGCCGTGCGGGGACCGACAGGAGCCCGGGTCCCTCACCGGAGGGGACTGAGGACCGAGGGCTGAGCGGCAGCAGCGGGGACTCCGTTCGCAGACTCGGTCCCGCCGCCGCCATTTCCCGCCGGTTCCGATGAGACCTCCCCAGCCTTGGGACGCCCTGCCCCGCACACTCACCATTTCCCCACTTCAGGGGTATCCGGGAGTCTTAGCTAGGAATCATCCAATACCCGCAGGTCACAGAGCAACGGAGGCTGAGGCTGTGGCCAAATCACTGAGGACTCCCAGAACCGACTAAGCAGAGAGATGAAGCCCCCAACCCAAGGCCTGGCAGGAGCCAGACGCAAAGACCGCGCCACATCCCGGAAGCCACCGCCTCCTCTCTGGCTGCGTGCCTGACTGGGCAGTTCTCATTCCAGCGCCCTGATTGGATATGGCTCCAATCTCCCCGCCCTCAGGCCTTGAGTGACAGAAGTTGTAACCACACACTCCACGGAATGTGGCGAGAGTGACAGCCTGGGTCCTCCAGGCACTTTCAAGCGGGGCTTTCTCTCCCTGCTTGGCCTGGCACAGCCCAGGGGTCATTTTTTAACCTTGTGATGTGTAAGGTGATGTCCACTTAGAAATTATACACGCACGCACACACAGACGTACACACACAGACATATACGCGCGCGCACACACAGTCGCACGCCACGTACACAGTGTCACACACACAGAGTCACACACACACACGCACAGCCCATCCTTCCTCCAGGCTCTCGGACCACCTCTCCAGAAACCCTGCCTTGGGGGCCGCAGCCCGCATGCCGACCTCAGTGGGTCCTCACAGAGCCGAGTTGGGTGCGCAGCCCTCCCTTACCCTGAGGCGCAGGTTCCCGGGAGTCGGTCGCTCATCCCCAGCGCCCTGCGGGCCTCGGACGGGCTGGGGCAGTGACCCGGGTGAGCAGCGCTGTGGTGCGGGTCACCGTTGCTGAGGACACCCTCCTCCCCCGGAAGCGGGTCCTGGGGGTCTGGGGGGCCGGGTCCCTGACCTCTGTAAACAGTAGGTCGGTGGTGTCCAAGCAGTAGGCAGCAAATACTCAGGAGTGAGCGTCCGGTCTTTGGCCTCAGCTTCGTGTCTGTAGAATGGGGGTAAGGGACTCCGGACTCGGAGCGCTGTCGGGCGCGGCGAGATGGGCTGAGAGTGTGTCTCCCTCCCCAAGCTCGCTCGGAGCTGTGCGGGGCGGGCGGCCCCAGGACCCTCGGTTCCGAGCAGCCCCCGGGGGCCCCGCCGCCCCCACTCCAGGCTGCGCTGCGCAGCCCCTGTCCCCGCCGGACCCGGCCGCAGTCGGCCAAGACAGGGCCGGGGCGGACACCGTGGGCGTCGAGGACGAAGCCGGGCCCGCGCCCCTGGGCGACCCCCTGATCCGCGGAGCCCAGAGGCGTGGAGCTGGGTCTGGCCCCGCAGGTAGCTGGCGTCGCGGGTGGGCCAGAGCCCAGAACGCTCCCAGGAGTCCCACCTCATGGCGCTGCATGGGCTGGGGAATGGGGCTGGGGACAGCGCCAGGGCCACCCCGACGCCAGCACCCCGGCAGACCCAGGGGCCGCCTGTGGAGAGACATTGGATAGGTGCATTAAGTGATCAGAAAAGTCACCGGCTGGCTCTGTTGATGAGCAGAACGCTTTCAGAGAAGTGTATGCTCACGCAGTGCTCGGACGGCATTCGCGTAGTTTGACACTTGTCTGCTTGGGCAGATAGATGCTCACGCACGTAAGCTTGTTTTGCAGTTATGCAGGACTGTATTGTGGCTAAGCACACAGACTCTGGGTTCGCATTCCAACTGCCCTGCTATTTCCAGCTGTGTGACCATGGGGAATTTACTTGCCTGTGCTCAGTGTCCTCTGTAAAGTCAAGATAGAAGTATCTGCCTCATGGAGTCCTTTAAGTGAGTTAATAGTGTAATATGTTTTGGTGGCATGCACACAGTCACCATCAGTAAATATAGTCGATTATGCCTGAACCCCAGATGGGCACATGTCCTTGAAAAGTCTAAAATTCAGAACTCTGAAATCTAGCCTGTGAGATCCTGGAATCCTCCAGCAGCATTCTAACATCTCTTGGCTACAGAATTGTATGCTGCTTCCCAGGGCTGGAAGGTGTATTTGTATTAATATAGTGTAATAATACGGCCACGTGTCCACCTAGTTCATCCCTATAGTAGGCAAATAAGGTGATGTCAAAGCCTTGGCTGGGCCCAGCCCTGGTAACCTTCCCTTCTCTCTTTCGTGCATACTCTCTCACTCATATTCATTTCTTTTTTCTTGAACTACACACTTAAGAAGCTCCTATTGATAACCAAATTAATGTTTTTATTTTGAAAATAATTTACCCTTTTTTGTTGAAGGTATTGTAAGAACCCATTTCCAGCCTTAAGGACAATTTCTCTCCGTTCCATTTGTATTTATTTCTCTGGTTTTGGCTCTATACATTTGTGGAAATTTTACTTCCATTTTTGTGAATAATCTTTTTGTTTGTTTGTTTGTTTGTTTGAGATGGGGTCTTGCTCTGTTACCCAGATTGGAGTGCAATGGCGTGATCTCGGCTCACTGCAGCTTCTGCCTCCCAGGTTCAAGTGATTCTCCTTCCTCAGCCTCTCAAGTAGCTGGGATTACAGGCACGCACCACCACACCTGCCTAATTTTTGTATTTTTAGTAGAGACCAGGTTTCACCATTTTGGTCAGATTGGTCTCAAACCCGTGACCTCAGGTGATCTGCCCGCCTTGGCCTTCTGAAGTGCTGGGATTATAGGTGTGAGCCACCATGCCTGGCCTGTTAATTTTATTTCAATTAAAATCTAATTTTTAAAGGTACCAATTTTTTATTCAATAAATATTTAACATATTCACTTTAAACTCTTGGGTGTTAAATCTAAAAATGTTTAATGGCTTAAAATATTGTCTTACATATTGTATGAAGAAATACTGATGACTGTGATGGTCAGATTATCTTTTGTTCATAGCTTTCTTTAAATACAATATTATTATTTTTTTATTTGTTCTTATTAAAATTCATTTTGTCTTACTTAAATGTTGATAAATATAGAAGGGAGGCTTGGTTTGCTAGCCTTATGCATTCCAAAGTCAAAAGTCAAATTGCAATATTATTAACTTCATTTCTACTCAGTAACTAATTGGTCTCCCACAGTAAACGTAAGTATTAACTAACACAATTATAGTCATATTCTCCATCTTAATAATGGAGTAAATTTTGTGTTATTTATTGATTAAGTTACGGCCATATATATATATATATATATATATATATATTTTTTTTTTTTTTTTTATTTTTTTTTTCTCAAGACAGAGTTTTGCTCTGTTGCCCAGGCTGGAGTGCAGTGGCATGATCTTGGCTCACTGCAACCTCCTTCTCCCTGGTTCAAGCAATTCTCCTGCCTCAGCCTCCTGAGTAGCTGGGATTACAGGCACCTGCCACCATACCCAACTAACTTTTGTATTTTTAGTAGAGACAGGGTTTCACCATATTGGCCAGGATGGTATTGATCTCCTGACCTTGTGATCCTCCCACCTTGGCCTCCCAAAGTGCTAGGATTACAGGCATGAGTGACTGTACCTGGCCTATTTTATATTTTTATTTCATACTATTTCATGTCAAGTACCTAGGATATAAACTTTTGTAAACTAGTATAAAATTTTTTTAAAAAACTGTCTTTTGCTTGAGCTCAGGAGTTCAAGACCAGCCTGGGCTACATGGCAACACCCCATCTCTACCAAAACTACAAAAGTCAGTCCTGTGTGGTGGTGCATGCCTGTGGTCCCTGCTACTCAGGAGGCTGAGGCAGGAGGATCCCTCAAACCCAGGAGGCAGAGGTTGGAGTGAGCCAAGATCATCACACTGCACTGCAGAGTGGGTGACAGAGCAAGACAGTGTCTCAATAAATAAATAAATAAATGTCCAGACGGGCGAGGTGGCTTACCCCTGTAATCCCAGCACTTTGGGAGGCCAAAGCGGGCAGATCACCTGAGGTCAGCAGTTCAAGACCAGCCTGGCCAACATGGCGAAACCCCGTCTCTACTAAAAATACAAAAATTAGCTGGGTGTGATGGTGGGCACTTGTAATCCCAGCTACTTGGGAGGCTGAGGCAGGAGAATCACTTGAACCCAGGAGGCAGAGGTTGCAGTGAGCCAAAATTGTGCCAATGTGCTCCAGTCTGGGCAACAAGAGCAAGACACTGTCTTAAAAAAAAAAAAAGCAAAAAAAGCCTCTTGATAGGTAAAGATTATGATAGTAATGTTATAGTTACAATGTTATAGTAATCAAAGAATACAGTACTACTATAGGAATTGATTTATGTAAATTAAAATAATAAAGTTGAAGGTATTAATCTGAGGTAAAAATAATTCTGTCAAAGATGCCACAAAATTCCAATGGGGGAAATTTGTCCAACAAATAATGCTGAGAAATCAGTTTTCAACATGCAAAAATGAAGAATATATACTCACATATATTAAATGAGAGTAAGTGAATACCCACATAAAAGGAGAAAGTATTAATTAAATTATTTTTCCATAGAAAAGTTCAGTGTCAAATTGCATTAATTCTAAATTTCACCAACATTTAATAAAAATGTAATATAATTTTTTTTCACAAAAACTTTCATCAATAGCAGAGATAACATTTTTCTATTAATTCACTAGCCAGGGGTACTGTGATACCAAAGCCAGACAAAAGAATCACAAGTAAAGAAGACTATGGACCAAAATTCCATATAAATATAGAATTCCTGATGAAGTTATTAAAAATGTTAGCACATGGCTGGGCATGGTGGCTCATGCCTGTAATCCCAGCACTTTGGGAGTCTGAGGCAGGGGGATCACTAGGTCAAGAGATCAAGGCCATCCTGGCCAACATGGTGAAACCTTGTCTCTACTAAAAATACAAAAATTAGCTGGGTGTGGTGGTGCTCACCTGTAGTCCCAGCTACTTGGGAGGCTGAGGCAGGAGAATCGCATGAACCTGGGACACGGGCGGAGGTTGCAGTGAGCCAAGATAGTGCCACTGCACTCCAGTTTGGGCAACAGAGCAAGACTCCACCTCAAAAAAAAAAAAAAAAAAAAAAAGACATGTTAGCACACTAAATCCAGCAACATGTAAACCTGATTACATACCATAACCAACTAATAGTTTGTCACAAGTGCAGTGTTGGCTTAATATTTTAAAAATCAACTAAAATATTACAGTGTTACTTGAACAATAGAAAAAAGTGTCAATGTAAATAGACAAAGTATGACAAATCCAGCACCCATTCATGATAAAACACTCAGAAATCTATTAGAAAGGAACATGTAAGACCTGCTAAAAAGCATCTATGAGAAATCAATAGCTGACTGGGCATGGTGGCTCACGTCTGTAATCCCAGAACTTTGGTAGGCAGAGGTGGGCGGATCACGAGGTCGGGAGTTTAAGACCAGCCTGACCAACATGGTGAAACCCCGTCTCTACTGAAAATGCAAAAATTAGCCGGGTGTGGTGGTGTGTGCCTGTAATCCCAGTTACTCAGGAGGCAGAGGCAGGAGAATCACTTGAACCTGGGAGGTGGAGGTTGCAGTGAGCCGAGATTGAGCCACTGCACTCCAGCCTAGGCGACAGAGTAAGACTCCGTCTCAAAAAAAAAAAAAAAAAAAAGAGAGAGAGAAAAAAAAAGAAATCAATAGCTTCTAACAATGTACTTAATTGTAAATAACTGCAGGGTGTATCTGTAAGTTTAAAAATGGAATAAGAATATACACTTTTTCCACTCTGTTTTTACACTGTCCTGGAAGCATTAGCCAGAAAAGTATACTAGAAAAATAAATAAAATATTCAGATTAGAAAAGAAGTAGGATACTATTTTCTTGCCACAATATTGGGTTAAAAACTATGATAACTTTACCGAAAACACACTTGAGTTAATAAAAAATTTTATTAATGTCACAAAATACAAGATTAATAGACAAGGTTAAATACATCTTTTATATAACAGTATTCAACATACTGAAAATTAAAAACCACATTTAATAATAATATCATAAAAATCATTTAGGTATGTGGGCAGCAAGCCACCCAGGTGCTGAGGCAAGAGACGGAGGGCACGAGATGTTCCAGTATAATAAAATATATAAAATAACAAGAGTTATTCTAGACATGAATTATAGATATGATGATATAGGAATATTATTAATCATTAGTTTGTAGCATTACTCTTTATTCCAATATTATAATAGTCCTTGCTCTACAATTATAACCTAGGAAAAACCAGGCTATACAGAGATAGGAGCTGAAGGGACAAGGTGAGAAGTGACCAGAAGAGAGTGTGAGCCTCTGTCACGCCCAGACAGGGCCACTAGAGGGCTCCTTGGTCTAGCGGTAACGCCAGCATCTGGGAAGACGCCCGTTACCAAGTGGACCGTGATCTAGCTGTGGCATCAGTGCCAAGGAAAAACACCTGCTACTTAGCAGACCGGGAAAGGGAGTCTCTCTTTCCCTGGGGGAGTTTAGAGAAGACTCTGCTCCACCACCTCTTGTGGAAGGCCTGACATCAGTCAGGCCTGCCTGCGGTTATCCGGAGGCCTAACCATCTCCCTGTGATGCTGTGCTTCAGCGGTCACCCTCCTGTTTCACTTTCATGTTCCACTCTGTACACCTGGCTCCGCCCTCTAAATAGCAGTAGCAAAATTAGTGAAAGTATTAAAGTATTTGACCTTTCTGAAAATAACATAGAAGAAATAATGATGTAAGCTGTCCTCTCTCTCTCTGCCTTGGCTACCTAACAGGGAAGGGCCCCCTATCCGGTGGACATGTGACTCACGTGACCTTATCAGTCATTGGAGATGACTCACACTCTTTATCCTGATCCTTTTGCTTTGTATCCAATAAATAACAACACAGCCAGGCATTCGGGGCCATTACTGGTATCTGCGTATTGGTGGTAGTGGTCCCCCAGGCCCAGCTCTCTTCTTTTATCTCTTTGTCTTGTATCTTTATTTCTATGATCTCTTGTCTCTGCACACGGGGAGAAAAACCCACAGACCCTGTGGCCTGGTCCCTACATAGGTATATTGTATATATATATTTGAAACAGAGTTTCACTTTTGTTGCCCAGGCTGGAGTGCAATTCATGATCTTGGCTCACTGCAACCTCCACCTCCCAGGTTCAAGCGATTCTTCTGCCTCAGCTTCTCAAGTAGCTGGGATTACAGGCATGCACCACCATGCTTGGCTAATTTTTTGTAGTTTTATTATAGACGGGGTTTCACCATGTTGGCCAGGCTGGTCTCAAACTCCTGACCTCAAGTGATCTGCCTGCCTCAGCCTCCCAAAGTGCTGGGATTACAGGCATGAGCCACTGCACCCAGTCTGTTATTTCTGTCTCTTCTGGCTTGTAGGGTTTCCAGTGAGAAATCTTGCAGGGGTCCAACCCGCTGACCCTGACTCTACAATGGATGAACAATGTACACTGACACAGATATTCTGCTTTGCCAGTGCAGCTGAGGGTCCAGGCTGCTTCACAGACTAACAGAGGTGCTGTAGGGAGTAGCAGCAACAGCCCCAACCAGCCAGCGAAACTTACATTTATTCAGTAAAGATTAAATAACAAAACTTTGAGTAAACACCACTAGAAGGTAATTGATATTGCTGACTTCCCGAGTAGAAAGCAATTAGGAACCACCGTAGATCAAAGGTTAGTCTTAGGACTACATGAGTAAATAAGCTAGTTAGATAAACTACTCTACCTCCCTTTGTATTTGCATCCTAAGTTAATAACTTAAGGTAAAGCGACCAGGCTGCCTTCAGCCAGATCTATTACCAAAGTTTTGCAAAACCCTCAGGCCTTCCAAGAGGGTTTATGGCTATTACAACTAAGACTTTTTCCACCAGTCTGTCTGAACCCCTACAAGGTCTGCTCTTAGTCTGATGAGCTTTTCTTTGTAGGTGGCCTTGCCTTACTCTCTAGCTGCCCTTAAGATATTTTTCTTTCATTTTGACCTTGGAGAATCTGATGATTACGTGTCTTGGAAGTAATCTTCTCATAGAATATCTTAGTAGGGCTTTCTGCATTTCCTGCATTTGAATGTTGGCCTATCTATCTAGGTTGAGGAAGTTCTCCTGGATGACATCCTGAAATATGTTCTCCAACTTGGTTCAATTCTCCCCATTTCTTTCAGGTACCCTCATCAGTTGTATATTCAGTCTCTACACAATCCCATATGTCTCCAAGGTTTCATTTATTCCTTTTTTTTTCTTTATTTGTGCCTGTCTGTCTGATTTCAGGAAGACAGTCTTCAAGCTCTGAGATGTTTTTTCCTCCACTTGATCTATTCTGCTATTAATACTTGTGATTACATTGTGAAGGTCTTGTAGTGTGTTTTGCAGCTGTATCAGGTCATTTATGTTTCTCTTCATACTGGCTATTTTGGCTGCCAGCTCCTGCATTGTTTTATCATGATTCTTAGCTTCCTTGCATGGAGTTACAATGTGCCTATTTAGCTCAGCCAAGTTTATTTGTATTCACATTACGAAGCCTACTTCTCTCATTTCAGCCATCTCAGATTCAGCTCAGTTCTGAACCCTTGCTGGAGAGGTGTTGCAGTTGGTTGGAGAAAAGGGCGCACTCTGACTTTTGAGTTTTCATCATTTTTGTGCCATTTCTCATCTTTGTGGGTGTTTGGGTGAGGGAGAAGGGACAAAATGGAGGAAGGTGAACAAGATGGCACAGTCCCGACTGCTTCCAGGTTCTTCATCACCAACTCTCCCATGCCCGGGAAAGTGCAGGACAACCGAGCATGCGCCAGGTGACATCAATCGGAAGAGATCGAAACTTACCTGGCCACGCCTATGGAGATGCCCCTATCACGCCTTTATCCCGCCCACTGCCCTCCCACTTCCAGTAACAATGCATAAAAGTCCCTGGAGGCAGGAGCCGGTGTGACTTCTTCGGCCCCCGCGTTGGTGGACCGGAGAACCTCACCCGAGAGCCCCAGCGCGACTTCCCTGGCCCCATACTTGAGGACTGGAGAATCTCCCCGGAGAGTGTATGCATATTTGCAATAAAAGGCTGCTGCTTTCTTATGTACTTTGGCCTCATGTTTAATTATTTAGCTCTCCTAAACTAAATTAAGACAGTGGCCTTATCTATTTCAATGTTTGAGGTTGCTGACTTTTGGATAGGGTTATTGTGGTTATTTTTTGTTGTTTGTTTTTCTTTTAACAGTCTGACCACTGTTGTGTAGGGCTGCTGTGGTTTTCTGGAGGTCTGCTCCAGACCCTAGTAACCTTGTTTTTTTCAGTATCTGGAAGTATCACCAGTTAAGGCTGTGAAACAGCAAAGATGGCAGCCTGCCCCTTTCTCTGGAATCTCCATTCCAGAATGCATACTGACCTGTTGCTTGCCTGAACACACCTGTAGAAGGTGGCTGACAGCTTTGCTTTGGAGGTCTCACCCAATCAGGAGGAATGGGATCAGATGCCTACTTAAAGAAGCAGTCTGGCTGTGTTCTGGTAGAGCACCTGTGCTGTGTTGTGGATCCCTTCAGCCCTCAAGTGCTTTGGGCTATCCAAAGCCCACAGTCTGCACTAACTTACCTGCCCAAACAGCAAAAATGGTGGCCCACCCCACCCCCTGGGCACTCCATCCCAGGAAGAAATTAGAACTCTATTGGCCTTAGAACCTGGGCAGAAGTAGACGGAGGCCCTGGCTGGGAGGACCCACCAAGGAGGAGTGAATCGGGGTCCCACTTAAAGAAGCAGTAAAGCTATGCTTCAACAAAACAGCCATGGCATGCTGGGGAACCACCTCTGCCCAAGTCTGCTTGGAATCTCCAAACCCTCAGGCTTAAATGACTTAGTCCCCAAACAGCCAAGGTGGCAGCACACCCCTCCTCCCTAGGCATTCCATCCCAGAGAGAAATCAGAACTCTGTTCGTAGAATATGGGTGGGGTGGCTGGAGGCCCCTGCTGGAGAGAACTCACACAGTGAGGGAAATGGATTGGGGTCCCATTTAAAGAAGCAATCTGGCAACATTTTGGTAAAGCAGCTGTGCCGTGCTGTGGGGTCCCTTCCTCATTCAGATCATTTGGACTCTCCAAAGCCCACAGGTTGCAAGGACTTTGTCATCCAAATAGCAAATATGGCAGCCCACCCCTCACCCAGAAGCTCTGACCCATCTCAGGCAGGTACTACACTGTCACCAGTAACTGGCTGGAATTCCAAATCAGTGGGTCTTATATTGTGAAGTGCCATGGAAGTGGGATCCACAAACTGATGCTGCACAGCCCCAGGGATTCAACTCCCTTCCTCGGGGTATGCACTTTGCCTGAGTTGCGGTCATCTTTATTGGATGTCCCAAGGCTGAAGTATGTAAAGTTCCTGGGTCTCTGTGTGTGTTCTGTGTGTGTCTGAGCAGCTGCTCTACTGAGACTCCACACAGCTTTGTGTGTGAGACCCAAGACCCTGGGTGGAGTGGGCTCACAAGGGAATCGCCTGATGCAAGGGTTGCAAAGATCTTTGGGAGAAGTGTGGTTTCCTGGGGTTGCACATTCACTCACCATTTTTCTTGGCTGAGGTGGGGGTTCCTATGGCTCTGTATCAATCCTGGGTGGGCCCCCAAAATCAATTCTTATGGTAATGCCATATTGTTTGGTTAGTATAACATTTTAGTAAAAATTAATATCAGAAATACATTTCATTTTTATTTTCAAAATTCTCATGTGTGTTTGATTTTTTTTGCATGTCCATATAGAATTTAGAAAGAGCAGCTTGTCCATTTCCATGAAACTAGCCAGTGCGGTGACTCACACCTGTAATCCCAACACTTTGGAGGCCGAGGCAGGTGGATCATCTGAGGTCGGGAGTTCGAGACTAGCCTGACCAACATGGAGAAACCCTGTGTCTCCTAAAAATACAAAATTAGCCAGGAATGGTGGTGCATGCTTGTAATCCCAGCTACTCAGGAGGTTGAGGTAGGAGAATTGGTTGAACCTAGGAGGCAGAGGTTGCCGTGAGCCTAGATTGCACCATTGCACTCCAGCCTGGGCAACAAGAGCGAAACTCCATCTTAAAAAAAAAAAAAGAAAAATAATTCACTCTGAAATTTGCATTGAATCTGTAGATACATTTGTTGGGTATTTTGATCTTAATATTTCTCATTGATAATCTTGAATACTAGATGTATCTTTAGTTTTAAAAATTTCTTTCAGCATTTTGAATAATTTTCAGTGTAAAGCATGTGTACTTGCTTTTAATATATTCTTAAATGGTTTTTATGTTATTTTTTCATAATTTAATTTTCAGTCTGTTGGTTATGTTATATAACAGTATTATTTAACCTTGTTTATTAATCTTGTATTTTGTGATATTAATAAAATTATTTATTAACTCAGGTACGTTTTTGATAAATTAGTTTTTTATATAACATTATGGCAAGAAAACAGTATTCTAATTCTTTTCTAATCTGAAGGTTTTATTTATTTATCCAGTATAGTTTTCTGGCTAATACTTCCAGTACAATGTTAAACAGAGTGGAAAAAGTGTACATTCTTGTTCCATTTTTAAACTTACAGATACAGCCTGCAATCATCTACCATTTTAAGTATACTATTAGCTATTGATTTCTTATAGATGCTTTTTAGCCAGTCTTACAAGTTCCTTTCTAGTAGATTTCTGAGTGTTTTATCACGAATGGGTGCTGGATCTGTTGTACTTTTTGTGTCTATTTAAATTATCACCTCTTTCTATTGTTCAGGTAACATTTTGTAATATGTTGGTTTATTTTTTTTTTTTTTTGAGACATAATCTTGCTCTGTCGCCCAGGCTGGAGTGCAGTGGCGCGATCTCTGCTCACTGCAAACTCCGTCGCCTCCCGGGTTCACGACATTCTCCTGCCTCAGCCTCCGGAGAAGCTGGGACTATAGGCGCCCGCCACCACGCCCGGCTAATTTTTTTTGCATTTTTAGTAGACACGGGGTTTCACTGTGCTCGCCAGGGTGGTCTCGATCTCCTGAGCTCGTGATCCGCCCACCTCGGCCTCCCAGAGTGCTGGGATTACAGGCGTGAGCCACCGCGCCCGGCCCTGATTTTTAAAATATTAAGCCAACACTGTATTTATGACAAACTATTACTTGGTCATGGTGTGCCCGGAATTGGTGGCTTCTTGGTCTTGCTGACTTCAAGTATGAAGCCGCGGACCCTCCTGGTGTTACAGTTCTTAAAGACAGTGGGTCGGAGTTTGTTCCTTCAGATGTTCAGATGGGTCTGGAGCTTCTTCCTTCTGGTGTGTTCGTGGTCTTGCTGACAGGAGTGAAGCTGCAGGACTTCCCCGTCAGTGTTACAGCTCTTTTTTTTTTTTTTTTT
The DNA here is from genome assembly GCF_037993035.2 of Macaca fascicularis. Lineage (NCBI taxonomy): Eukaryota > Metazoa > Chordata > Mammalia > Primates > Cercopithecidae > Macaca > Macaca fascicularis. The sequence goes on along the minus strand of NC_088379.1, from coordinate 395,344 downwards.
TTTTTTTTGAGATGGAGTCTCGCTCTGTCACCCAGGCTGGAGTGCAGTGGTGCGATCTCGGCTCACTGCAAGCTTCGCCTCCCGCGTTCACGCCATTCTCCTGCCTCAGCCTCCCGAGTAGCTGGGACTACAGGCGTCCACCACCGTGCCCGGCTAATTTTTTGTATTTTTAGTAGAGACGGGGTTTCACCGCAATCTCAATCCCCCGACCTTGTGATCCGCCCGCCTCGGCCTCCCAAAGTGCTGGGATTACAGGCGTGAGCCACCGCGCCCGGCTGTTACAGCTCTTAAAGGCAGCATGGACCCAGACTCAACAGCAGCAAGATTTATTGCAGAGCAAAGGAACACAGCTCCTACAGTGTGGAAGAAGACCCCAACCGGTTGCCACTGCTGGCTTGGGCAGCCTGCTTTTATTCCCTTATCTGACCGCCCTCCCCACATGCTGCTGATTGGTCCATTTTACAGAGAGCTGATTGGTCTATTTTACAGAGAGCTGATTGGTCCGTTTTGACAGAGTGCTGATTGGTGCGTTTACAATCCTTGAGCTAGACACAGAGTGATAGATGGAAAAGTTCCCCAAGTCCCCACTAGGTTAGCTAGACACAGAGTACCAATTGGTGTATTTACAAACCCTGAGCTAGACACGAGTGCTGATTGGGGCGTTTAGGATCCCTTAGCTAGACATAAAAGTTCCCCACGTCGGCTCAGCGTGGTGGCTCACGCCTGTAATCCCAGCACTTTGGGCGGCCGAGGCGGGCGGATCACGAGGTCAGGAAATCGAGACCATCCTGGCTAACATGGTGAAAACCCGCGTCTACTAAAAATGCAAAAAACTAGCCGGGCCTGTGGTGGGCGCCTGTAATCCCAGCTGCTCGGTAGGCTGAGGCGGGAGAATGGCGTGAACCCAGGAGGCGGAGCTTGCAGTGAGCTGAGATCGCGCCACTGCACTCCAGCCTGGGCGACAGAGTGAGACTCCGTCTCAAAAAAAAGAAAGAAAGAAAGAAAAAAAAAGTTCCCCAAGTCCCCATCAGACTCAGGATCCCAGCTGGCCTCACCCAGAGGATCCTGCACGGGGGCTGCAGGCGGAGCTGCCCTCCAGTCGGGAGCCGCGCCTGCACTACTCAGCCCTTGGGCAGTCTATAGGACTGGGCGCCACGGAGCAGGGGGCGGTGCCCGTAGGGGAGGCTCGGGCCACGCGGGAGTCCGGGGCGGGGCGGGGCTCGGACCTGGCGGGCTGCAGGTCCTGAGCCCTACCCTGTGGGGAGGCAGCTGAGGCTCGGCGAGAATTCGAGCGCAGCGCAGGCCTACCGGCACTGCTGGGGGACCCGGTGCACCCTCTGCAGCTGCTGGCCCGGGTGCTAAGCCCCTCACTGCCCTGGGCCCGCGGCGCCGGCCAGGCTGCTCCGTGTGCTGGGCCTTCCGAACCCGCGCCCGCCGGAACTCACACTGGCCCGCGAGCGCCCACGCAGCCCCAGTTCCCGCCCGCACCTCTCCCTCCACACCTTCCCACAAGCGGAGGGAGCCGGCTCCGGCCTCGGCCAGCCCGGAGAGGGGCTCCCACAGTGCAGTGGCGGGCTGAAGGGCTCCTCAAGCGCCACCAGAGTGGATACTGAGGCCGAGGAGGCGCCAAGAGGGCTGTTAGTACATTGTCACCTCTCAGTGGTAAGTAATCAGTTTTACATGTTGCTGGATTTAGTTTGCTAACATTTCTAATAATTTCATCAGGAATTCTGTATTTATATGGAATTTCGGTTCGTAGTCTTCTTTACTTGTGATTGTTTTGTCTGTTTTTTGTTTGTTTTTTTTTTTTTTTTTGAGACAGAGTCTCACTATGTCGCCCAGGCTGGAGTGCAGTGACACAATCTTGGGTCACTGCAACCTCTGACTTCCTGGTTCAAGCAGTTCTCCTCCCAAGTAGCAGGGATGACAGGCGCGCACCATCATGCCCAGCTAATTTTTTGTATTTTTAGTAAAGACGGGGTTTTTCCATGTTAGTCAGGATGGTCCTGATCTACTGACCTCGTGATCTGCCCACCTCGGGCTCCCAAAGTGCTGGGATTACAGGCATGAGCCACTGCACCGGGCCTTGGTATCACAGTACCCCTGGCTAATAGATTAATAGAAAAATGTTATCTCTGCTATTGCCTAAAGTTTTTGTGAAAAAATTATGTATTTATTAAATATTGGTGAAATTTAGAATTTATGCAATTTGACACTGAGCTTTTCTATGTGAAAATAATTTAACACTTTTTTTACTTGTTATATGACTATTCATTTACTCTATTTTATTTAATATGTATGTATGTATATCCATTATTTTTGCATGTTGAAAACTGATATCTCAGCATTATGTTTTGAACAACTTCTCTTATTGGAATTTCCTAGCATGATTAACAGAATTATGTTTACCTAAAATTAATGTGTTTATTACTATACCTTCAATTTCATTGTTTTAATTTACATAATTCTATTCCTATGGTAGTACTATATTATTTGATTACTATGACATTGTAATTATAACATTGCTATCATAATTTGTGCCTATTAAGACGTTTATGTATGTATGTATTTATTATTTTCAAGACAAGTTTTTGCTCTGTCACCCAGGTTGTAGTGCAGTGGCATGATCTTGGCTCACTGCAACCTCTGCCTCCTTGGTTCAAAGGACCCTCCTGCTTAGTCTCCTGAGTAGCTGGGACCACAGGCATACACCACCATTCCTGGCTGTCTGTTGTACTTTTAGTAGAGATGTGGTCTTGCCATGTAGCCCAGACTGGTCTTGAACTCCTGAGCTCGAGCAAAAGACATTTATTTTTATTTCACAGTATTTTATAAAAATTTATATCTTATGTACTTGACATGAAATAACATGAGATAAAAATATAAAATAAGGCTATAACCCAATCAATAAAAGACACAAATTTTACTCCATTATTAAGATGGAGAATATGACTATAATTGTGTTAGTTAATACTTATGTTTACTGTGGGTGACAAATGAATTACTGAATAGAAAGGAAGTTAATAAAATTGCAATTTGACTTTGGAATGTATAAAGCAGGAGAACAAAGCCTTCCTTCTATATTTATCAATATTTAACTAAGACAGAAAATACATTTTAATAAGAACAAATACAAAATAATATTGTCTTTAAAGAAAGCTATGAGCATAAGGTAATCTGACCATTATAGTCATTAGTATTTTGTGCATGCAATGTGTGAGACATTATTCTAAGCCATTAAACATTTATAGGCTTAACACCTAAGAGTTTAAAGTGAATATGTTAAACATTTATTGAATAAGAAAAACTGGTACCTTTAAAAATTATATTTTTAATTGAAATATTATTGTATATATTTGTTGGGTATGATGTCATATTTTGATATGTTTATGCTGTAAAATGATTAAATTGAGCTAAGTGACAAATTATTTAGCTCACATATGATTTTTTTGTGGTGAAAACTTTTGAAATCTCCATAGCAATTTTGAAATATACATTATTATTTATTATAGTCACCATTCTGTGCAATCAATCATTAATACTTATTCTCTCATCTAAGTGAAACTTGGTATAATTTCCCTTTCTACATCCACCCCCTCTCCTAGCCACTCACATTTTCACTCTGATTAAGTTTTTTAATATATATATTATATATATATATATATTTTTTTCTTTTTTTGAGACAGAGTCTCGCTTTGTCACCCAGACTGGAGTGCAGTGTGCAATCTTGGCTCACTCAACCTCTGCCTCCCAGGTTCAAGCGATTCTCCTGCCTCAGCCTCCTGAATAGCTGGGATTACAGGCACGCCAGCACTCCTGGCTAATTTTTGTATTTTTAATAGAAACGGGTTTCACCACGTTGGTCAGGCTGATCTCAAACTCCTGACCTCGTGATCCATCCGCCCACCTCGGCCTCCCAAAGTGCTGGGATTACAGGTGTGAGCCACCGTGCTCGACCTATTAAGTTATATTAAGGCCATTACATCAATTAACTGTTTTGGTATACAACAACTACATGAACATAAATAATGTTAAATGGCTGTATAAGAAAGTTTGACAAATTAGCCATAGAAATAAATGGGAAGAATTTTTTTTTTTTTTTTTTTACTTTTAATTTAAAAGTAAACTTTAATGTCGAAAATGCAAACCTGGGGAAGGCAGAAAGATCACAGACAAGGCTGTCGCTTCACACTTGGAGTGTTGCACAGTAGCTGGGCAGAGGCTCTCCTCACTTCCCAGACGGTCTGGTGGCCAGGGAGAGGCGCTTCTCACTTCCCAGACAATGGGGGCACCAGGCAGAGGCACTCCAATGAGAAGAATTTTTAACCAGTAAACAAAAAATATTCATTAAATGAAAAGGTTTTAGGACTAAAATATGTCATTGAATTTATGAGAGCAGAAACTCAGCAGGTAGTATTTTCTAGGCAATGTAAATAACAGTCGAAGGCATCTACTAAAGTGAGTTCAACAAGTAATATCTATCTACATAAAACTTCTATAAGATTTTAAAAATTAATTTCTGGATTAAATAGAAAATTCAAATAGAATTTGGATTCAGAAAAGTGTTCATGATGAAGCATGGTGATTGACGCCAAAACCCTGAATTTAGGTAAATAATCCTGTGAGTGTTATCTTAGTCATAGAGGAAAGTGGCATTCTGCCCATATTTAGGTATTATTCCTTTCAGTGGGATAGTTTTCAAAATTTTGTGAAAACATAAAATCAGTTTTTCTGTATTAAAAATACACTCTAAGAATTATTGTTACTTTAGTATATTGAGGAAAAGATATATTCTAAATAAGTTGAAATTTTTCATGAGATGCTGTTGTCTGCCAAAAAAATTGTGAAATATTTACCTCAGGTATGCATTGTTGATATGTTTGCTGTTTGGGAAAATATATATTCTAGAAACTTTAAATGTAGAAAGCTAAAATTCTCAGGAAATTACAATAACTTTTTTTTTTTTGAGATGGAGTTTTACTCTTGTTGTCCAGGCTGGAGTGCAATGGTGCAATCTTGGCTCACTGCAACCTCTGCCTTCCGGGTTCAAGTGATTCTCCTGCCTTAGCCTACTAAGTAGCTGGGATTACAGGCATGCACCACTGTGCCTGACTAATTTTGTATTTTTAGTAGAGATGAGGTTTCTTCAGTTGGTCAGGCTGGTCTTGAACTCCCGACCTCAGGTGATCCACTCGCCTCAACCTCCCAAAGTGCTGGGATTACAGGTGTGAGCCACCGCGCCCAGCCTTTTTTTTTTTTTTTTTTTTTCGAGACAGAGTCTCACTCTGTCACCCAGGCTGGAGTGCAGTGGTGCCATCTCGGCTCACTGCAACCTCCGCCTCCTGAGTTCAAGTGATTCTCCTGCCTCAGCCTCCCGAGTAGCTGGGATTACAGGCATGCGCCACCATGCCCAGCTAATTTTTTGTATTTTTAGTACAGATGGAGTTTCACCACATTGGTCAGGCTGGTCTTGAACTCCTGACCTCAGGTGATCCGCCTGCCTCGGCCTCCCAAAGTGCCGGGATTACAGCACTGCATGAGCGTGAGTCACCACACCTGGCCTACAGAATATATTTTCTTTTTCTTTTTCTTTTTTTTTTTTTGAGACAGAGTCTCGCTCTGTCGCCCAGGCTAGAGTGCAGTGGCCGGATCTCAGCTCACTGCAAGCTCCACCTCCCGGGTTCACGCCGTTCTCCTGCCTCAGCCTCCTGAGTAGCTGGGACTACAGGCGCCCACCATCTCGCCCGGCTAGTTTTTTGTATTTTTTTAGTAGAGACGGGGTTTCACCGTGTTAGCCAGGATTGTCTCTATCTCCTGACCTCGTGATCCGCCCGTCTCGGCCTCCCAAAGTGCTGGGATTACAGGCTTGAGCCACCGCGCCCGGCCCAGAATATATTTTCAAAATTAAGGTCAATATTCAGACTTGGTGACTTATAGTTTCTAAAATTGAAAACCAGACATAAGTCTTTAAATTCAGAAATGCAGTGTGTCAACAAAATAAATAAATACTGAAAAATAGCCAAGCTGCATGAGACCAGAGTAGAAAAAAACAGTATAAATCAGTGAGAGAAAAAAAATAATTTACAAAGATAGAAGTAACATTTCCACAGCTGCATAGAACCAAAACCAGAAAAAGAAATATAAATAAATCTGAGGTAAATGATCTTTGAAGCTAGAAATGAATACTTACCTGCAATACTTTCAACAAAAAAAGTAAATTAAAATATTTTCAAAAGAAAAACAGGGCCGGGCACAGTGGCTCATGCCTGTAATCCCAGCACTTTGGGAGGCGAAGGCAGGTGTGTTGCCTGAGCTCAGGAGTTCGAGACCAGCCTGGGCAATACGGTGAAACCCTATCTCTACTAAAATACAAAAAGTTAGCTGGTTGTAGTGGTATGCACCTGTAGTCACAGCTACTCGGGAGGCTGAGGCAGGAGAATTGCTTGAACCCAGGAGGTGGAGGTTGCAGTGGGCCAAGATTGCACCATTGCACTCCAGCCTGGGTGACAGAGTGAGACTCCATATCAAAAAAAAAAAAAAGAAAAAAGAGAGGAAAACATTAATTTGGTTATCAGAGCTTCTTAAGCATTTACTTCAAGAAAAAAGAAACATTTTTGTGTCTAAATTTAAAAATAAAAATGAAAACAGATTTGATTTTGGAGCTGACATGTCCTTCTCTCAGGGTTATAAGTACCTGGCAGCCTTTCACCTACATGCAACACTGTGGAGTTTACAAAATTGTCTTCTCTTTAAGCTCTTCTCTGATGTTTATATCCTGTGAAGCTGTGCAAAATAGAGGCTTGAGGCCCATTTTTCAGATAAAAAGCTGAGGCTCAAGCCAGGCGCGGTGGCTCACGCCTGTAATCCCAGCACTTTGGGAGGCCGAGGTGGGCGGATCACAAGGTCAGGAGTTCGAGACCAGCCTGGCCAATATAGTGAAACCCTGTCTGTACTAAAAATACAAAAAAAAAAAAATTAGCCAGGAGTGGTGGTGGACACCTGTAGTTCCAGCTACTTGGGAGGCTGAGGCAGGAGAATCGCTTAAACCCGGGAGGCGGAGGTTGTAGTGAGCTGAGATTGGGCCACTGCACTCCAGCCTGGGAGACAGAGCGAGACTCCGTCTCAAAAAAAAAAACAAACAAAAAAAACCCCTGAGGCTCAGAAAGACAAAATCACACACAAAGTTTGCGACAGAACTGGGACTAGAACACAAGACTGTCATACCAGTGCTTTTCCCATCCTTAATCACTCCTAGGGCTAGGAATACATTAAGACTCCAAAAGATAAAGAATTGCTCAGGCCAGGTGCGGTGGCTCATGCCTGTGATCCCAGCACTTTGGAAGGCCAAAGCAGGCGGATCATGAGGTCAAGAGATTGAGACCATCCTGGCCAACATGGTGAAACTCCCTCTCTACTAAAGATACGAAAATTAGCCAGGTGTGGTGGCGGGCGCCTCTAGTCCCAGCTACTCCGGGGGCTGAGGCAGGAGAATCGCTTGTAACCGGGAGGCAGAGGTTGCAGTGAGCCGAGATTTTGCCACTGCACTTTAGCCTGGCAACAGAGTGAGACTCCATATCAAAAAAAAAAATAAATAAATAAATAAAAAAGGAATTGCTCAATGCATTGCACCAAGATTAGACCTGACCCACCCCAGAAAGCTCTGGGACACTGAAATGGAGAAATCAAAGGAGAGAATGATGCTTACATTTGCACATCTGAGCTCCAATCCAAACTCTGCCACTCAGCTATAGAACCTCACTTTCTGAGCCTCAGCTTTAAAGCACTCATTGGCTTTTAGTTTAAGCACAGGAGTGATGTGTTGTGCTTCATTTCTTCTCCTCCATGGTGTTTGTTTCATGGTTCCAGATCCTGGGGGCTTTTGATCAGCCCTTCTGCTAAGTGATGGATGAATAGATGAATGAATGGGTGGATGAAAGTATGGATGGAAGGCCGCGCACAGTGGCTCATGCCTGTAATCCCAGCACTTTGGGAGGCCAAGGTGGGCGAATCACCAGGTCGGGAGTTTGAGACCAGCCTGGCCACCATGGTGAAACCCTGTCTCTACTAAAAATACAAAAATTAGCTGGACATGGTGGTGGGCACCTGTAATCCCAGCTACTTGGGAGGCTGAGGCAGGAGAATGGCTTGAACCTCAGAGGTGGAGGCGGAGGTTGCAGTGAGCCGAGATTGTGCCGCTGTACTCCACACTCCAGCTGGGGTGACAATGCGAGACTCTGTCTTTAAAAAAAAAAAAAAAAAAAAAATGTATGGATGGAAACATGGATGGATGGATGAATGCTCACGAGAGCAGAAAGAAGTAAACAGAGAGTCAAAACGAGAGTGAGGAGATGATTGAAGGATCAAGAGTTGATGCATGAGGTAGAGGCATGGTCTCCAACCCTCCTATCCCTACCCAGCCCCACCAACACCTGTCTTGGGGCAGCAGTGGCACGAGCTTCAGATGATGTCCCCAGTCACCATGACAGAGCTGCAGAAGTTGCCACAGACCTGAGGCTGATCATGGCTGATGAGAAACGTGTTGAGAGTCGGCAGAAAAAACCCCAGCAGCACAATAAAGTTGATGTCGAAGTTCTCATCTGCCATGGCTGCCTGGTCAGGCCATAGACTATGCACTCCTGGCAGAGGGGGTGCATGTCATCCAGCATAAACATCCAGACGGGCTCACAGGGAGTGATGAAGCTCTGCGATTGCTGCCAGTTGAGGCTTAAAGGGAGAGCAAGACCCCAGTCAGGTCCCCAGTCAGTCTTTGGTCGAGCCCTTACTGTGTGGCAGACACTCTGAGGTGTGGGCACTCTGAGAAACACAGGCTTTAGGGATGAATGGCACACTGTCCTTATTTCTGGGGCACCTTCTGGGGCACAATATGGTCAAGGCTGTGCAACATGCATGAGGTCCAGCATGTGCAAGAAGCAAAGAGAGGGATAGAAGAGTTGGGGGCCGACAGGACTGATTCAGAGAAAGACTCAAGTGAGCAATAATTAGCATCTGGGGGAGTAATAGGGGAGATTACTGACTGGGAGGGGCTGGGTTAAGGTGGAATCCTCTAGGGGAAGAGATCACCCATTCACCCAGAAAGGTACCCTTGAGAAGGCAGTTAAAGTTCTTCTCCCAGGGCAGGGAATTACTGCCAGGCACAGAGGCCAGCATGTGCAAAGGCACAGGGGCAAATGCCCACTGACACACAGCTGGAGAGAAAGATCTAAATGCTGTGTACAGGCTGCCCACATTGCATCCTCCTCCCCAGACCTGCTCCTCCCCAAACCCCATCCTTCCAGTTAGTGATCCAGGCCACTGTCCTCACCTCCTCTCTCACACCCACCTCCTGTGGGTCCCACCTTCAAGACATAAGAATCCAATAGCTTCTCATCCTCCATGACTACTCATTGCCTGGTGTGAGTCCCCTTCATCCCTCTCCCCCTAACTGGTCTCCACTTCCATTGTTGACCCCTGAAGTCCCTTTGCAACCCAACACTAGGTGAAATCATATCAGTGCTGTGCACAGAACCATGGACTGGCTTCCGGTCTCATCAGAGTAAAAGCCAAAGGCTTTAAGGTGACTCAGAGGACCTGGAGAATTGGCCCATGTTGCCTGCACATCACCCCCACTGAGCTCACTTCCCACCGCATCTCCTCTCACTTGCTGCCCTGCAGCCACCCTGGCCTTGTGCTGTTCCTGGAACATACAGGCTCCTCAGGCCCCCTGCACCTGCTGTTCCTTTTGCCTGGACTGCCCTTCCTTTAGATAGCTGCACAGCTCCCTCCCTTACCTCCTTCAAGCCTTTGCCTAAATGTCACCTTCACAGTGAGGTCTTCCCTGATCTGCCTCTAAAGTTGCAGAACTGCCTCCCCTGGGGATTTACTGTCTTCCTTTTCCAATCTCTTTTTCTCCACAGTCCTTATCACTACCGATCACACTTATATATTATTTATTCATCTTGTCTCTTATCTGTCTCCCCCAACTAGAACTCCAGCTCCCACAGGATGGGGGAATTTTTTTTGTTCACTGCTATATCCCCAGGGGCTGGAACTGCGTGGGCTCTGGACACATGTGTGTGAATGAATTGATGGAGTCTACATGGCTGGGAGAGGGAGCTGGGAAAGGAAATACAGGCAGGAAACCTCCTGGGTGTAAGGCATCTGACATTTTTCACAGAGGTTACGCGGGGGAGAGAGAGGGATCAGACATTAATTTTCAATTAGGGTGAGAAAGACTCAAGTGAGCAATAATTAGCATCTGGCGGAGTAATAGGGTAGATTACTGACTGGGAGGGGCTAGGTTAAGGTGGAGTCCTCTAGGGGAAGGGATCACCCATTTACCCAGAAAACAACAGAAGCCCAGGAGGAGCCTGATTTGGTTTGGCTGTGTCCCACCCAAATCTCATTTTGAATTCCCACATGTTGTGGGAGGGACCCAGTGGGAGGTAATTGAATCATGGGGGCAGGTCTTTTCCATGCTTTTCTCATGATAGTGAGTAAGTCTCATGAGATCTGATGGCTTACAAAGGGGAGTTTCCCTGCACAAACTCTCTTCTCTTGTCTGTTGCCATGTGAGATGTGCCTTTCAACTTGCACCATGATTGTGAGGGCTCCCTAGCCCTGTGGAACTGTAAGTCCATTAAACCTCTTTCTTTTGTAAATTGCCCAGTCTTGGATATGTCTTTATCAAAACAGCGTGAAAATGAAAACGGTCTAATACAGTAAATTGGTACCAGTAGAGTGAGACGCTGCTCAAAAGATAACCAAAAATGAAGTTCTGAGTAACAGGCAGAGGTTGGAACAGCTTGGAGGGCTCAGAAGAAGACAGAAAAATGTGGGAAAGTTTTGGAACTCCCAGAAACTTGTTGAATGGCTTTGACCAAAATGCCGAAAATGATATGGACAATAAAATCCAGGCTGTGGTGGTCTCAGATGGAGATGAGGAACTTGTTGGCAACTGGAGCAAAGATGACTCTTGTTATGTTTTAGCTAAGAGACTGGCAGCATTCTGCCCCTGTCCTAGAGATTTGTGAAACTTTGAACTTGAGAGAGATGATTTAGAGTATCTGGTGGAAGAAATTTCTAAGCAACAAAGTGTTTAAGAGGTGACTTGGGTGCTGTTAAAGGCTTTCAGTTTTACAAGGGAAACCGACATAAAAGTTTGGAAAATATGCAGCCTGACAATGTGATAGAAAAGAAAATCCCATTTTCTGAGGAGAAATTGAAGCCAGCTGCAAAAATTTGCTTAAGTAATGAGAAGCCAAAAGTTAATCACCAAGACAATGGAGAAAATTTCTCCAGGGCATGTCAGAGACCTTTGTGACAGCCTGTCCCATTATAGGCCTGGAGGTTTAGGAATAAAAAAATGGTTTGTGGGCCAGGCCCAGGGTACCTCTGCTGTGTGCAGTCTAGGGACTTTGTGTCCTGTGTTTAAGCCACTCCAGCTGTGACTTAAAGGGGCCAAGGTATAGCTTGGGCTATTGCTTCAGAAGGTGGCATCTTCTACCTGGTTTTGAGCCTACAGGTGCACAGAAGTTGAGAATTGTTGTTTGGAAACCTCCGTTTGGATTTCAGATGATGTATGGAAATTTCTGGATGCCCAGGCAGAAGTTTGCTGCAGGGGCAGGGCCCTCATGGAGAACCTCTGCTAGGGCAGTGTGGAAGACAAATATGGGGTTGAAGCCCCTACAAAGAGTCCCCACTGGGGCACCACCTAGTGGAGCTGTGAGAAGAGAGCCTCCATCCTCCAGACCCCAGAATTGTAGATCCATTGACAGCTTTTTGGTAGAAAAATTGGGTTTCTTTGGAATAAATACCCAGTAATGGGATTGCCAGATTAAATGGTAGTTCTAAGTTCTTTGAGAAATCTCCATACTGCTTTCTACAGTGGCTGAACTGATTTACATTCTTACCAGGAGTGTATAAGTGTTCCATTTTTTCCACAGCCTCACCAACATCTGCCTTTTTTGACTCTTTAGTAACAGCCATTCTGACTGGTGTGAGATGTTATCTCACTGTGGTTTTGGTTTGCATTGCTCTGATGATTAGTGATGCAGAGCATATTTTCATGTTTGTTGGGTGCCTGTAAGTTCTCCTTTGATAAGTATCTGTTCATGTTTTTGCTCATTTTAAAATAGGCTTATTTTGTTTTTTTGCTTTTTTGGTGGTTTACATTTCTTACAGATTCTGGAAATTAGGCCTCTGTCAGATGCATAGTTTTCAAATATCTTCTTTCATTCTATAAATTTTGTTTACTCTGTGGATAGCTTCTTTTGCTGTGCAGAAGCTTTTTAGTTTAATTAGGTCCCATTTGTCAGTGTTTGTTTTTCTTTCAATTGCTTTTGGGAACTTAGCCAAAAATTCTTTCCCAATTCTTTCCTAATGTCAAGAAAGATATTTTCTAGGTGTTCATGACCAAAAAAAATTCACATATATGTGTGTGCTGCTGATTCTCTTCCTCCTCCTCCTTCTTCTTCTTCCTCTCCTTCTTCTTCTTCCTCTTCTTCTTCTTCCCCTCCTCCTCCTCCTTCTCCTCCTCTTCCTCCTTCTTTTCCTTCTTTTTTTTACTTCCACTTCTGTTTCTTTTTATTTATTGATTATGTGTAAGCCCACCAACAACATGCTAGTGTGAGCATCTCTGTGCAGATGCTCAAGTGTTCTTATGAGATGCCTTTCAACAGGTAGAAACTTTCATACAAGAACATGTAACTCTCAACTTCTTTTTTATTTTTAAATGTGGTTTCACTCTATTGCCCAGGCTGAAGTGCAGTGACACAATCTCAGCTCACTATGACCTTTACCTCCCAAACTTAACTTATCCTCTCACCTCAGCCTCCCAAGTAGCTGGAACTACAGGCTCAGACCACAACACCCAGAAATTTTTTGCTTTTTTTTTTTCCTGAGACAGAGTCTTGTTCTGTCACCCAGGCTGGAGTGAAGTGGTATAATCTCTGTTCAGTGCAATCTCCACCTCCTGGGTTCAAGGGATTCTCCTGCCTTAGCCTTCTGAGTGACTAGGACTACAGGTCCATGCCACCACGCCCGACTAATTTTTGTATTTTTAGTAGAGTCGGGGTTTCACCATGTTGGCCAAACTGGTCTCGAACTCCTGACCTTGTGATCTTACTGCCTCAGTCTCCCAAAGTGCTAGGATTACAGGTGTGAGCCACCATACCCAGCCATTTTTTTTGCATTTTTTATACATACGAAGTTTTGCCATGTAGCTCAGCCTGATGAACTCCTGGATTCAGGCAATTCACTCACTTTCCCCTCTCAAAGTGCTGAAATTACAGGTGTGAGCTATCATATTTGGCTCCTTTCAACTCTTGATACATATTTTTAAATTATCTTTCAAAAGGTTATTGACCATTTATATACACTTTACAAGTATGAACAGTGTGTTTCTACTGCTCATAAAAAGGGACAATATTAGAAAACATTTAATTTCCCAAAGTGATGGCCAGACAAAACTCATAGATTTTGGAGCTTTTTTTCTAACCACCATTGAAGTTGGATGCCTTGTGAAAAACGGCGTGGTTTTTTTTTTTTGTTTTTTTGTTTTTGTTTTTTTTGTTTTTTGTTTTTTTTTGAGATGGAGTTTCCCTCTTCTTGCCCAGGCTGGAGTGCAATGGCACGATCTCAGTTCACTGCAACCTCCACCTCCGGGGTTCAAATGATTCTCCTGTCTCAGCCTCCTGAGTAGCTGGGACTACAGGCATGTGCCACAAAGCCTGGCTATTTTGTGTTTTTAATAGAGACAGGTTTCTCCATCTTGGCCAGGCTGGTCTCGAACTCCTGATCTCAGGTAATCCGCCCGCCTCAGCCTCCCAAAGTGCTGGGATTACAGGCGTGAGCCACCCTGCCTGGCAAAACGGCCATTTTTACTTTTTTTTTTTTTTTTTTTTTGAGACGGAGTCTCGCTCTGTTGCTTAGGCTGGAGTGCAGTGGCACAATCTCGGCTGACTGCAAGCTCCACCTCCCAGGTTCACGCCATTTTCCCACCTCAACCTCCCAAGCAGCTGGGACCACAGGTGCCCACCACCACGCCCGGCTAATTTTGTTTTTGTCTTTTTAGTAGAGACGGGGTTTTACCGTGTTAGCCAGGATGGTCTTGATCTCCTGACCTTGTGATCCACCCACCTCGGCCTCCCAAGTGCTGGGATTAAAGGCGTGAGCCACCGCGCCCGGCCAACTTCTTTTAATGTATAATTTAAAAAATAACTTCTGTGTATTTTTTAATTGAGTTTGTGATTTTTCTCCTTATTGTCAGGAGTTTCTAACACCTTCTATTTTAATGCAATCTGTCCCACATTATCCTAGCAGGGTAATGACTGTTCACATATCCAAGAATAAATTTGTCCCGAATTTGTTCTAATAAGTCAGAAGTCAAGAAATCCAGGGTGTCATCTAAACACCTGGTAGAGCCCCTCCATCAAGACATGAATTGGACTCTTTTTTACCTCATAGACAGCTGAAGGATTGGTGGTGGATTTATTGATTGGCCCCATGCTGCATCTAAGCACTTGGGCTAGGACTCAACCCTGATTGCCAAGCTGCATGTAAACAGTCTTGAAGTTTGCTATCATAAGGTACCCTAGCCTGCCACCAAGACACTTGTCCTGGCCACTTCAACCTCTGACTCACAGCTCTATCGGTATGAATGCAAACCTGGCTCTCTGGCTGCCAAGAATATATCAATGCAGAACAGCAAATCAAGCATTCAGGCACCAGGCAAGAGTTCTTTCCAGGTTTCCAAAACAGACTTTCCAGAATTTCCCAAAGATATTGAGACTTAGACCCTTCCTGACCCCAACCCTTGAAATAATCATAAATGGAATCTGGGAGCCATGCAAACTCTCTAGCCTGCTCTTTAGTGAAAATGGACTTGGGCCTAAAATGGCAACCCATTGTCCTCAAGAACACAAACTCAGATGCTGAGCATTGGCTTCCTACCTTCCCTTGACAGATCTTACCCAAGTTCCATCAAAGCCCATACTGTCTTTTACCTGCCATCATCCAGACATGTTCCAGAACAACCCCTCAGAATTGTCTTAATGAGATGGGACAAGGGGCGATGGAGCTCCAGGTTCAGAATGGCTGCCTCATCTTTCTCTTCTGAGAAGTCTGTACCTGCTGGACAGAATCCTCACTCCTTAGGCAGCTTAGCCCGTGTCCCAGGAACTGCTCCCAGAATAAACTTCTAGTCTCTTTTCCCTCTAAAGAGAGGGTCCATGAGACACTTTACGCTAACAAATACAGGACCCCAGTTCTCACCTGACTTGGTTGACTGATGAACTGAGAGATAAAGATGCAGGGAACATCCTGTGTCTAGTAAATCTGTCCTGTGCTTCTCAGCTGTGGTGCCTGTGCAAATGCTGGAAGCCAAAAGGATATCTAGTGGAAGACACACAGACCCTGTCTAATAAACTTATGTAAGTTTAAGTTTAATATAAATGGAATTTATAATGTCATATCAAATATTGTTACTTAATTTTATAAGAAAACTTAGATTTTGTAAAGGCATTAAATATAATTTTAATAGGAAACTATGAAATTTACGTTCACTTGGTATAAATCACTGAATTTTGGGCAGTTCAGTAAAGGTCACATATGACTGTGAGTCATCGTTGACAAAATGCTCCTACAGATGGTGTATTGCACATGTGTTTTGATTTGTTCCTTTATCCGAGGTCAATTTTTCTTAATTTTATTCATCAAGTTTTATACACTTTAGACAAAAGAGACCTTGTAGTTACCATGTGCTCTATGGATCTGTACTTTGTCAGAAATACACATTTCCAGACAAAACCCAGATGTATTGTATCAAAATCTCTATTTCAAATATTTTCAGGTGATTCATATGCACATTAATAATTGCTAAGTGGCAGTAATTCTATGATTAAAAGAGAAAAGCTTATATGGATGTATTGATTTGTCAAAAAGGTACAGTAAAAACTGTATGTTTCAATGCATATACATCTTATCTTACAGAAAATAACTAAAAACAATAATAAAGTGGAGATGGGAGGCCGGGCGCAGTGGCTCACAGCTGTAATCCGAGCACTTTGGGAGGCTGAGGTGGGCCAATCACGAGATCAGGAGATCGAGACCATTCTGGCTAACATGGTGAAACCCCATCTCTACTAAAAATACAAAAAATTCGCCAGGCATGGTGGTGGGTGCCTGTAGTTCCAGCTACTCGGGAGGCTGAGGGTGGAGAATGGAATGAACCCG
Organism: Macaca fascicularis; assembly: GCF_037993035.2. Taxonomy (NCBI): domain Eukaryota; kingdom Metazoa; phylum Chordata; class Mammalia; order Primates; family Cercopithecidae; genus Macaca; species Macaca fascicularis. The sequence goes on along the minus strand of NC_088379.1, from coordinate 379,114 downwards.
GGAGGTGGAGCTTGCAGTGAGCCCAGATCACACCGCTGCACTCCAGCCAGGGCAAGGAGAGGGAGACTCCATCTCAAAAAAAAAAAAAAAAAAAAAAAAGGAAAAAAAAAGTAGGGATGGGGAAGGAATGAAGTAGAAATTAAACATAAATGAGACATAATTAGTAGATGTTGAGGTTGAGCATCAGCCTATTATACTATTTTGGTTACTGTGTATAAGTTTAAAATATTCTCTAATAAAAGACTTGTCTAAAAAGACAAACCATCTATAACATTAGCTCTAAGATTGTGGCTAGATTTGGGGGGAAGGAAAAGAGGAAGTGGTTTGTGCGCAAAAACAAGGGTAGTTCTATTCTATAGTTACACAAATGTATTAGCTTTGTTGTAAATTATTGAGCATTACATTAATACGTCACTGTGGATGCATTTCTGTATGGATGTTATACATCAATAAAAATGTAAATATTACATATTTAATTCTAATGTAATATTTCAGAATAGTAGCAATGTTTTGTATTGTTTTGTGTGACAGTGGGGCATTGGCCGGGTGTGGTCCACTGCACTCCAACCTGGGCACAGAGTGAGACTGCATGTCAAAAAAAAGAAAGAAAAAAGTGGAGCATTTACACTCAGTCATCATGAGATAGATATTAACATTCCAAGGTATGTATACATGTCTTGACCCTTGGGAGTTCCCCTCAGTCTCATTTATTACATCAATTGAGTAAGTAGCATGGTTTTAGTTTTGGGGAATGTAAATTTCTTACAGCAAAGTCCTTCCTCCACAACAATATCCACCTAGCACCATGGGCTGCACATAGTGTGCACTCAGTGTTTGTAGAACTGGTTTGAATCAGGAAGAAAACAAGTAGCAGAGGTCAGTTTTGCAAAGGAAAGAATGTAGATAATACAGGTAAGACTGAAAGGGCACAACTCAACAGCAAACACTTTTTACATTAATTTGAGAAATGTTTTCAACTGGTTCTCCGAAAGATGTTGGTTTACAGTAGACATTTGGGAGTGTGGTTGCATATTGTAATCACCTGGAGAGCTTTAAATCACACCGTTGCCTGGGTCTCACTCTAGATATTCTGGCTTAATTATTCCCTTGCAACTTGGGTTTGGGAACTTTAAATACCACCACCCACATGCACAGCAGGCTATTCTAATATACATCCAAGGGAGAGCAGCATTGATTCAGGGTGAGGGACCACCACCCACACGCACAGCAGGCTATTCTAATATGCATCCAAGGGTGAGAAGCATTGATTCGGGGTGAGGAATGCATTGGTTGTGTGTGATTTCTGTGTGTGCTCTGGACATTTGCCCTATAACTGTTCCTAAATGTAGAGTCTTAGAAAACATCTTGGCCCTTCGAAGCATACTCTGCTAATTGGCTAAATTGCAGCAAGAAAAATATCAGCAGCCCTATTGCTATGTCACTTGCCTTCAGAGCAAAAGTTGTTTCAGGAACAATAATTTGATTTAGTCTATATTAACAATCATAAATAGTCAACAAATACAAAAAATAAAGAGTTTGCCGCTATGTTGAGTGCATTATAGGTAAATTTCTCCTGTAATAAATTAAAAATGTAACGTTGGGCATTACTTTCCTAAACCCAATGCTCAGCAAAATCCTCAAATTATTTCCAGTTTTTTCAAGAGACTTCAGAACCATTCCCTGAAGTGAATTATTTCCAATGGTGAAGAGTAAGGGGTGGATGGGATGAGATTCTCAAAAAAAAAAAAAAAAAAAAAAAAAAAATTCTTGCTTCTATTTCAGAAGTGTCACTCTTCAGCCCCTTGATGGACACGAAAAGCTGGCTGAGTAGTATGGTCTATGGAGGTGCATGGGCTTCAGAGTTAGGAAAGCATCAATCCTGAGTCCAAGCCAGCTGCTTGGTACCTGTGGGACAGTTATATGAGCCACATCTACAAGAAAAGTCATGATAAAATTGATTGCAAAAACAGCAATTAAAAAAATTCTTATTGTATTCATGTTCTTGGAAATGGCTTTTTTTTTTTTTTTTTTTTTTTTTTGAGACGAGTCTCGCTCTGCCGCCCAGGCTGGAGTGCAGTGGCCGGATCTCAGCTCACTGCAAGCTCCGCCTCCCGGGTTCACGCAATTCTCCTGCCTCAGCCTCCCCAGTAGCTGGGACTACAGGCGCCCGCCACCTCGCCCGGCTAGTTTTTTGTATTTTTTAGTAGAGACGGGGTTTCACCGTGTTAGCCAGGATGGTCTCGATCTCCTGACCTCGTGATCCGCCCGCCTCGGCCTCCCAAAGTGCTGGGATTACAGGCTTGAGCCACCGCGCCCGGCCGGAAATGGCTTTTATAGTTGTTCCCATCAGAGACAGATTCTGTTTCCCAAACTTGAATCTCTCTTGACTTATTTGCACAGGCCGAAGCTGTGCATGTGATAGTGTGCCAGTTTGGGGCCCAGGTTCAAAAGGTCTTAAATGCTTCTGTTATCTTATTCAGAATTCTTCCATCTCTATGAGAACAAGCCCATTTTAATTTTCTGGAGGATAAAATAGCATGCTGGGAAAAGCCAAAGTGCCTCAGTTTACAGACAGCTCACTCCCAGAAGCAGAGCCACCTAATTCACCAGCAGCTGACCACTCACACTTGTAGGAGCCAAACTGAGCCCAGAAGAATGGCCCAGCTGAGCCCAGTCTAAATTTCTAACCAGCTTAATCCTGAACTAGTATGATTTGGGATTGTTTGTTATGCAGTTATAGCTTAGTATTATATATACCCATTAAAGACAGGATTCCAGGACAAATTGATTACAAATAACCTGCAAATGCTTGGCACCCTGTAAGTATTGATTTTGTGTTTCCTTTATTTAAAGTTAAATTTGTTGTAAGATGGTATTGACTTATAGAGAAGTGAGGCAGGATAATGGGGTCTGGAGGCAGGGAACTTAAGGCCAATTTGTGCTGACTTCCTAAAAGAAAAAACACCAAGGTCTGGGAGCAAGGAACCTAATGCCAATTACCATGAACTTCCTACATCTAAACCAAAAGGAGAAACCTCATCTACACCTGAGTAGCAAAGGATCAAAGGCAACTATCACTACAACCCTCCCCCTGGCACCAGTTCTCTGATAGAAAAGGAGAGTGCCTTGGAGTGGCTGTGGGCCAAGCACAGGCCATGCCTTCATCTGCATAGGGTACCAATTCACCTCAGCCTTTGATTAGCCAGGGACCAAATCTTTCATCCAGATAAGGGGTAGCTGATAGGGATCTCAAAAGGAGTACTTAAAACCCAGAAAACTTTGTAACCAGGTCCTTGAGCTGCTTGCTGGGTCCCACACCCACCCTGTGGAGTGATTTCTTGCTTTAATAAACCCCTGCTTTTGCTGTTTCCTTCATGTGTTTTGTTCCATTTTGCATTTTGTTCAATGCTTTGTTCAAAATGTCAAGGACCTGGACAACTCACACTCACGGCCTTCCTTCTGGGAACAGAAGTGCAGGTAGATGTGGATGCATGTGATTGGTGCTTAAACTCACACAGTGCCCCACACCACAGGAGAAAAACACAGTTATAGTCTGACAGTTAGGTACAAAGATAAATAGCAAAACCAGAAGTTTGCCTTTAATCTATTCCCTCCACATCTAAACTCTGGAGGGCAAGGCTGTGAAGAGATCTGAAGACATGGTGCTCTCTCTTCCTGTGGCCCCATCATTCCTTGTTTACTATCTGATATTTAAAAGGAAGAGGATCCCCTGAGAGAGGAGGCAGTCAGAAGCTGGTTAGGAAGATAGGGAGGGAGGGTCTCCCGAGAGGAAAAACACCCATAGGACCACACATGCACCACCCCTGTAGCTAGTGGGAAGAAATGTGGTTAAGAACTTCCTCTTGGCCGGGCGCGGTGGCTCAAGCCTGTAATCCCAGCACTTTGGGAGGCCGAGACGGGTGGATCACGAGGTCAGGAGATCGAGACCATCCTGGCTAACACGGTGAAACCCCCCTCTACTAAAAAATACACACACACACACAAAAACTAGCCGGGAGAGGTGGTGGGCGCCTGTAGTCCCAGCTACTCGGGAGGCTGAGGCAGGAGAATGGCGTGAACCCAGGAGGCGGAGCTTGCAGTGAGCTGAGATCCGGCCACTGCACTCCAGCCTGGGCGACAGAGCGAGACTCCATCTCAAAAAAAAAAAAAAAAAAAAAAAAAAAGGAACTTCCTCTTATGCCAGGATGTTGATCAGAAGGGACTGTCCCAACTTAGGCCCAGGTGTAATAAATCAACCTCAATGTCTAACTTGACCAAGTTCCTTATAATGTTACCTAACATGACATAAGTATTTTGGTTTTAGCTTCACCCTTTCCACCTGCTATGGGTTTCGCTTGGGCACTCATGGGTAATAACTAAGATGGAGTCATTGTAGTCAATGCCAGGCATGCTCAGATGTAACACTGTTATAGGGGAACTTTACCCCTCCCATTTGGACAGAACCCACAGAAGTGTTCCTTGTTCTTGCCACATAAAAGACCCAGAACTCAGCCCCATTTCTGGCAACCTGCTTTCATGTCCCCTCTTGCTGCTGAGAGGTTTCCTTTTGCTTAATAAATCCTACTCTGCTTTACTCACTTTCTGGTGTCTGTATGTCTTATTCTTTCTGGTCATGGGAAGAGAGCCCAGGCCTGGCTGAACTGAGGAGACCACCACACTGGCACCAGACAGCAACTGGGAGACAGTGATCTTCACGTGGACACTCTCAGCTTGCAGCCCAGGCTCCCTTTGGGGGCACTGTCCCACCCATCCTTGAGCCTGAGGAGAAAAGTTGGTAGAGAGGCTGTTCCCTCACTTGCAGCAGAAGAGAGGTGTTCAGTCCCCTTGCTTCCTTGAGGTCAGAGCCATCATGGCTGCACTCAATGTGGCAGCCACCTGCCATATGTAGGTACTGGGTACCTGGAATGTGGCTGATTTTAAGGAAAATGTGCTGCAAACATAAAATACACAGTGAGTTTAGACGAATGAGATCAGAAATATACTTTATTTCTAATTATATATTGATCACATATTAAAACAATATTTTGTATACAATAGGTTAAAATTATCATAAACAATTTCACTTGTTTCTTTTTATTATTTTTGATGTGGCTAATAAAAAATGGAAAATTCACAAATAGCTAACATTTTATTTTTTAAAGGATTGCTTCCCTCTTAAAATCTCAGGTGTCCTACTCAAAAGACCAAAGGATAGAGAGGTTATGAAATCTAAAATATAATAATTGCCATTATATTGTTTCCATTTGTGAACAAGTGTGTGGCGCGCCCGTGCCTGTACAATTTATAAATGGACGTAACATTACACACCAGAAGGTTAAAAATGAACCCCCAACAGAGCCAAGCCTAGCCGCAGAGAGAAAGCCCTGACTGAAAATACATTAAGTGCACTGTTTGGTGGCAAGTTATGTCACTCAAATTCTGAGGGTGTGGAGCTTGGTGTCCTATCCAATCAGAGCGCTGGACTGAGAAGTGCCCAATCAGGCGCGCAGCGGGAGAGGAGGGGGCGGCATCCGGGATTAAGCGCGGTTTTTGCCTCTCGCTCCAGCTTGAGGTCTGTTAGGACCTCACCGTCCGGCTTCCACCAGTTAGGGAGGCCTAGGTGATTCGGGCATAGCTTCAGCCTCCGTCGCTCTGTGACTTGCGCTTATTGGATGATTCGTAGCTGAGACTCCGTGACACCCCTGAAGTGGGGAAATGGTGAGTGTGCGGGGCAGGGAGTCCCAAGGCTGGGGAGGCCTCATCGGAACCGGCGGGAAATGGCGGCGGCGGGACCGAGTCTGTGAGTGGAGTTCCCGCTCAGCCCTCGGTCCTCAGTCCCCTCCGGTGAGGGTCCCGGGCTCCTGTCGGCCCCAGCGCGGCAGCCTGCAGCCCTCCTCGTTCAGCTCTGCGCCCGCAGCCCCGCACCTTCCCCGGGCTGTGGGGTGAGGAGCTCACCGGGAAGACGCCGGCGCGGCGTGCGCGGTCACCGCGTGGGAGGAGCTGTAGTCCGGGGTCCGGTTTCTTCTTTACCCTTTTCGGAATGAGATCGAGGCCCCGTCAAAACATAGAGTTCATGTGAGCAAACAGGACTCATTAATGGGACAGCGCCGGCCATGGCTCGTGGTTTGGGGGCTGCCAGCCGGTCTTGAAGGAAAGGCTTTTGTGAGGTGTGTGAGGAAGGGAAGCCATTCACCCGCCCGCCCCAACTTTCCCACCAGTCCCCTTGCCCTGAGCGCCTCCTCCGCGTGGCTGTTCCTGAGCGGCATCTTTTAGAATACGCTGGTGTCATGTGCACAGCGCTTCGCTGAGTTCTGTGAGTAGTTCTGCCACATTATGGAACTTGAGGAGGGTGTGGGCGCCCCTGGTTTGTTGCAGACGTTCAGAAATGAAGACGGGTGTCCAGAGGCAGGGACTGGCGTCTGCAGGGGGGCAGTTGAGGGAAGAGCGCGGAGCTTGTGGGTCTGCGCTGACTCTGGGTGGGGTCGTTAGTGAGTGGCTGGACAGCTCGTTGAGGTTGGAGTGTTGAAGGGTGTTGAGGAAACTCCGCAGATTTTCTGTCAGAAGAAAGACATGGGGAGCCTGGGCTGGAGGGAGGTGTCTGGGGTCTGCCGGAGGCGCTAGTGGGTTCTGCACATGCGCGATCCTGCTGGGCACTGTCGGATTCCTCCAGGTCTCCTCCCGGGGAGAAAGGGAACTGGGAACTTAGAGGAAAGGAATTCTGAGAAACACCCTTTCCCTTCACCCTGCTGCTAGCCCCCACTTAATGCTAACCCACTACCCAGGACGCTCACTGGGCATTCACATTGCCCACTCCTCCCAGAACAGGGTTCTACCCTCAGGAATTGTGCCCATGACAGCTCCGCTCCTAGGTTGTTGTGGCAAGAACACACACAGTGCCCGGAAGACTCCTGGCTCATTTGAACCCCAGACACTGGATCTGTAGCAGGAACCTGTTTCCTTACCTCACCCAGGCTTCTGGACCACCTGATCCTAATCTCTGCTTTTATAGACCCGGCAATCAGTCAGATGGTAGCCCTGCCTGGGCCTGCACTTGTAGCACAAACCAGTCCTTTAGTCAGTCCTGCCCTGCCCGCACCCATCACTTATGATAGCTCCTTTCTCTCTTCTGCTTTTTTTCTTCCTCACAAATCCTCTTTTCTGTGCCCACAGTGTGCCCAAGTCCATCTGTCACTTGCCTACAAGAATTCAGACGTTAGTGAGTTCAAGACCATGCCTTTAAACCTGGCTGTTGTAGGAGCAAACCCAAGTTAGACGCGGCTTAATGGTCTTTCTTTAGAATGAGGGAAGAATTTTTGCTCTTCTCCCTTTTCTTAAAGCATTTAGTTTGAAAACTTTTTTTGTTTTGTTTTTTTTGAGCCGCAGTCTTACTCTGTTGCCCAGGCTAGAGTGCAGTGCTGTGATCTCGGCTCACTGCAACCTCCACCTCCCAAGTTGAAGCAATTCTCCTGCCTCAGCCTCCTGAGTAGCTGGATTACAGGTCTGCACCATCACCTCGGCTAATTTTTGTATTTTTAGTAGAGAGGGAGTTTCACCATGTTGGCCAGGCTGGTATCGAACTCCTTACCTCAAGTGATTTGTCCGCCTCGGCCTCCCGAAGTGCTGGGATTACAGGCGTGAGCCACTGTGCCTCTCTTGAAAACTTTTATATTTACGTATTTTCTCTGCTTCTTTAAAATTTATATAAATCATTTTTATCAGTTAAGTCATTCGTCTTTTTTGAGTCAAACTTGTCTTTATCTAGGACCTGGAAACTATTGCTTTGAAATGTAAATAGCAACAACATACACCCTATCCCCCAGTTTCTGTAGGCGAGTAGGAGGCTGCCTTCAGCAGGTACCTAGCCTCACATTGCAAATCTACCTCCTGTCATGAAGATGTTGGAAGTTTATTTTTTCTATGAATATTACCAATTAGAAAACCCAGATGAGTTCTCAGATTACTACGTAAAATTACAATAAGCTGTATATGACAAATGGTGCTGTCATGTCTTCTACTTGAGAATTATGGTGAGTTTCTATGTTTGTAGTCTCTTAGTAGATTGCCTATGATGCACATCACATTTTGGTTTAATTATGTAAGAAAACATTTTCTTCTCTGTTGTGGACAGTTTTTTAGGATTGCAGATGATTTTGCTTTTAGTTATATTTTCCACACACTGTCCAGAATCACCAGACATTATACACAAGTGCCCTCTAGGTTTCACTTTAGAGAAAAACCTTTCTCAGGATTCCACTCACAACCCACAATTTGGTGGCAAGGCGCACAAAGTGCAGCAAAGTGCTCCCCAAATCTGGAAACAGTATGGTCTGTCCTTCAATTTGAGATCTACAGTCCCTTCTATAACAGTTATACTGGATTTCTACAAAAATAACTTTTGAGTACTGCAATCAGTTATTCCTCCTTCGTCGGTGTGCCTAGCATCTTCAAATCTGACACTGATTCCCTGATCATGGGGCCCGTAATCCCAATCAGGATCCTACATGTGCATTGATTAAACCTGAGAACTTCAACTCCCTTCTCCCTTTGCCCAAATGCCCACAAATGTGCATAGCTCACCAGTCCTCCAAGTCTTAAATGTGCAGTTCCAAATTCTGAATTTATGTCTTGGGATTTGAGAGAAGGACAACTTTTATCTGAGAAATACAAGTTATTTTAATGATCAGACCCAGTAATGTGTTAAAATGAGACCGTAGTCATGTACTGTTCCCCTCTTTGAACTGTCTTTTGAAATTGTGTTCTGTTGCCACAAATGGCTAGACACTTTTTTTTTTTTTTTTGAGACGCGGGGTCTCCGTCGCCCAGGCTGGAGTGCAGTGGTGCGATCTCCGCTTATTGCAACCTGTGCCCCCGGGTCCAAGTGATTCTCCTGCCTCAGCCTCTTGAGTTGCTGAGACTACAGGCACCCACCACCACACCTGGCTAATTTTTTGTATTATTTAGTAGAGATGGGGTGTCACCGTGTTAGCCAGGACGGTCTTGATCTCCTGACCTCTCGATCCCTCCACCTTGGCCTCCCAAAGTGCTGGGATTACAGGTGTGAGTCACCATGCTTGGCCACAAATGGCTATAAATTAACCTAATAATTTCATACTGGACACTATAACCCACACCTTATGTGTTAATTTATATAGCCAGTCACTAACCACTTCTATAAGCCATTAAGAATTTCTGACAACTTTCTATCAGTTCCCTCTCTGCCTCCCTTTTTGCCTTTAAAAATATACTCGTCAGCTGGGTATGGTGGCTCACGCCTGTAATCCTAGCACTTAGGGAGGCGGAGGCGGGTGGATCACCTGAGGTCCGGAGTTCGAGACCAGACTGGCCAATATGGTGAAACCCCGTCTCTACTTAAAAAAAATAAAAATAAAAATAAATTAGCTGGCGTGGTGGCACATGCCTGTAATCCCAGCTACTTGGGAGGTTGAGGCTGGGGAATCGTTTGAATCCAGGTGCCAGAGGTTGCAGTCAGCTGATACCATGCCATTGCACTCCAGCCTGGGCAACAAGAGTGAAACTCTGTCTCTTTAAGAAAAAAAAAAAAAAAATATATATATATATATATATATATGTGTATGTATCTATACATATATACACGTATGTATGTATACACACGTATACATATGTATGTATATATATACACGTGTATATATATGTGTATACTCGTAACTGCTTCTAATTGGAGTGTATATTCAGGGCAGCTTTATATTCCCGTGTTGCATCTTCAAGCTTTGGCCCAAATAAACTCTCTACTTATGTTTACCCCAGGTTTTTCCTTTTAGGTCAAAATATTCTTTAGAATGTGTTGAAGGAGCCTCCATGAGAGAATCTTTCCTCTGGTTTTACTCTGCTTGCTATAATCCCTAAGAATGCTGAGGCACATTGATCCCATCTAGAATATGCACATAAAAGCTGACCTCTGCCTAGGATTCACAAGACAGGACCAGACTTTGGGCTGAAGACATAAAGAAAACTCATAGAAGACATTTTCTGCATCATGAGAGGTCATCCTAGGTGGAGCCCTTTGAGTTTTCCAGATCTTGTCCAGTGTCCTGCTATAGTTGTGTGGGAGGCTTCTGGTATGAACAGAATCCTGTGGCAGAATCTGTTACCTGTAAAAAAGCACCTTAGCAGTGGGAGTTCAGGGCCACAAAATATTCAGAGCCAAAGTCACAACTATGCCTCCCTATAAACTGTGTTACTGGATAGAGTAGTTTTGTCCTTCCCTTTGCCTCAGAGTTAGCTGATCACGGACAGGGGCTATCACATCTGTATCCAGGATCTGCAGCTTTGCCAGGGCTGTTTCATTTTCTGTTTGCATCCCACTAATTGAGCCTGAATCTCTCCTGCCTGGATCACTATGGGGATATCAGCCCAAGGTCACTGGGGACACACTAGCATCTGTATTTGAGACATCTGAAGATGTCCTGTGCAGACTGGGGTCAGTATGGCAGCATGGTCTAATTCTGCTCCCATTTTAGAGGAAGAGAAATTACTCATTCAGGGTTTGTTCCTCCCCTCACAGAATCTCCTTGGTTTATACCCGGATAAGAGTTGCTCCAGTTTTCTAGGTTTTTTTTTGGTGAAAAGTGAGATCTGGAGACTCAAACTGATCCATAAGCTAATTGCTTCTATTTCATATGGTCCATTAGAAAAAGAGATGAAATAGTCATGGTCCCTACCCTCAAGGAACTTGCAGTCTGGAGCACATGAATAAATGGTTGAATTCAGCATCATGTGTTCAGTACAAAGACGGAAACTGTACAGGACACTTAAGCTTCATTTGGGTTACTTCCCTTTTATTGTTTTGTGAGTTTTTATGCCACCACCTGAAAAGAGTATTCATTGACAGAAGTTGTTATTGTTAGTATTGTTTTCACCTTGCTAAGAATAAATATTTAGCTTCTAATATAATTGCTCTAGAGAAACATAAGGGATTTGGTTAAATTCCTTGTAGTATGTTATTAAAGACACAGAGAAGTGGCTAAAATAGATTAAAATTTCATAAAATCTGGGAATCAAATTTCTCTTGGGCAGGCTTAGAAAAGACAAAACTGAAAAATCTTAGTGGCATAACAGAAATCTAGGTCCCACTCTCTGTCCTAACCCTGCCCAGATCCACCCTCTGCTAAACCTTGTCCGGGTCTGACCCCACACTGAAATCTCTCGGAATTGCTTAGAGGAGATCAGAGTTTGGAGTGACTACTCCTACTGCTTCTCCAGAGCTGGTGCTCCCAATTTCCTGAAACACAAAAGCAGATAAATGGGGAAAAGCTGTATACTTTTGGGCCTTAAAATCTTTTTTATACAATTAAAGCCAGTGTTTCTGGAGACATCTCATCCAGCAACCTGTCATCTCTGCAGTTTTAGTGTTTTTTTTTGTTTTGTTTTGTTTTTCCACAAATCTTAAATACAAACACAAAAATAAATTTCTCTGAATTGCATTTAATACACCCTTTGTTTCTTTGTGATGTATTTATATTGAGTGGTTATTCTATACCTTTAAAAAACAAATCAGTGGTAGGAAAATGGAAAGGAAATGGTAATTTTGGGCCCTGCATTTAAATCCTGAGAAGTATTGGACACCTAGTGCCCACCTCCCAGGATGTCCTGAGAATTAACACATAATGTGATTGTCTCAGCACAGTGCTCTGTGACGTACTCCTGAGTACATAGTACGTGCTCCATCAATATCGCATTAATACAGGTGCACATGTTTTTTTTTTTCTTTCTTTCTTTTTTTTTTTTTTTGAGATGGAGTCTCAGTGTGTTGCCCAGGTGGAGTGCGGTGGTGTGATCTCGGCTCACTGCAGCCTCCACCTCCTTGATTCAAGTGACTCTTCTGCCTCAGCCTCCTGAGTAGCTGGGATTACAGGCGCACGCCACTACGCCCGTCTAATTTTTGTATTTCTGGTAGAGACGGGGTTTCACCATATTGGCCAGGCTGGTCTCAAACTCCTGACCTTGTGACCCCCCCGCCTCTGCCTCCCGAAGTGCTGGGATTTACAGGCATGAGCCACTGCGCCTGGACCACATGTTGTTTTTCAAATGCAGACTTACTCAGACATTGACACCATCTCCAGCCTCTGTGAACTTAAACATCCGGCAGAGAATGCTAGTGCTTCAGGATGATGATTTGTGGTCTTGTCTTGGGATGAAAAGTATTTGTGTTGTGATAAGGTTGTTGGGGTAAAGGACTGTGCTGTGCCTGCTCTCTCTAGCCGAGTGGTAATATAATGTGTCTAGGTGGAGGAACATCAGCATTAACAGAAGACTTGCTATAAGAAGCTAATTCATGAACTCTTCAAACCTGCAAAATTTTGTTACAGTGAGGCCTAGAATATCAAATAATTACTATGCGCATTGAAGCTTGAGAGGCAGTGCTTAGCTAAGTGACTCTCAGCACAGTCTTCCAGTAGGATCACATGTACAATTTGAAGAGAAATCACTTGTGCCCTCCCCACAGACCCCGTCTGTTGTTCTGGGTGGAAACATTTCTGATTTTTAAATTAAGTTCCTTGCATATTACAGCGAGGCCAAGGTCAAGCGTGAGGCATTCCAGATACTTTCATGAGAGGTGAGTTCAATCTTTTTTCCAGGAGGTCACAGGGCCTACTCTGCTTGGTTTTGGTAGGGGCAGGTCAGTGTAGCCCATTATTTTTATTGCAGGAACAGGAACTGTTGGAATGCCTTCCTTTTTCCGCGGAGCTATAGGATACTTTAGAGAACATTACTGTGTTGAAAGTTATTTTGTCAGATAATCCCAGTCAGTCACATGTCAGAACTAGTTCTCTTAACTCATTTCACCTGTAGTCAAATTAAGAACTCTGTCACTTGATACATATATATTTTCAGGAACACTTAACATTCAGGGATGTGGCCATAGAATTCTCTCCAGAAGAGTGGAAATGCCTGGATCCTGCACAGCAGAATTTATATAGAGATGTGATGTTGGAGAACTACAGAAACCTGGTCTCCCTGGGTGAGGATAACTTCAATACATAATTCCTAATACTCCCTCAGAGTTTGATTTTCTATTTTTGTAGAATGTCTCTTGGGAGCTTCTGCTTTGTGTGAATTAATTTCAGTTTCTTTCTTTAAGAAACTATTGGGAGTTTTCTGGTGTAAAAAAGAATATTGTTAAGATGTTTTATCTCTATGTAAACCTTCTCTTTTCTTGAGCTAATTTGTGTCCTCCATTCTAGGTTAGTGGTAATTCTCGAAATTCAATGACATAAAATATTGTTTCCCACATCTTAAAATACAGTTTGCACTGCTTATTTTGATTCAGTAGTACTTGGTAGTGGAACTTAGAACCCACAGATTTAAAATACTTAAATATTTTAAGGATTCTGTCAGGAAACAATTTTTGGATTATCTAGGATCTTCCATAATTTCTCTTTTCTGCTTAGTATAGTATTAGGTAGGTAATTGGAGAATCCCTAACAGTAGTCATGTTAATTTTTAAAACTAAAACAGGTGTTGCTATCTCTAACCCAGACCTGGTCACCTTTCTGGAGCAAAGAAAGGAGCCCTACAATGTGAAGATACATGAGACAGTAGCCAAACACCCAGGTAGGTGACAGTGAATGAAGGAGAGGACATAGGCCAGGGGAACAAGGTCAAGAAGGAAGCCAGGCCTTCAAATGTAGTTTGGGAAACTCTGCTCCAATGTAAATAATTTCTGAAAAGGCTGCATTTTTTTCTCATATTCACGAATAGGGACATCTTTTGTCCCACGCTGTTAAATCTTCTAAGAATTCTCTTTTTTCTTTAGTGATCTCCCTTCAAGTTTACAGGGAGAGCCAATGTCTACTTTATTGTTTATAAGGGGCTGCACGATCTGACTGCTGTTCCATTGCTTTTGGAAACATAGAAATATGTGTATATTGAGCTCTATGTCAATGTATTTTTTTCAAATATTCTTTTTGTATCGTGTCTAAAATGTGTAAGGTGAGTAGTGGACATATTGGAATTTGGTTCAGAAATCCCAGGAACACGAGAGAGAGATGTTGTATCTTTTCTGCTTAGTGATTTTTAATCCTATAGAGGTTGCAAATATAATTCTACAAAAATTCTTACTCAGCAGTTTTATCAGAATAAGCATTTTCCTAAATATGAAAAAAATGTAATGTTACTTCAGAATGTTATTGTTTTAGTATAAACTGAGATTTGTGGTTTAAACTCTGTATGTGCAAATTTTCAAATTATAATATAGTTTAAAGCACAGGTTTCCAATATTTTGGCTTCCTTGGGCCACATTGGAAGAATTGTCTTGAGCCAGACATAAAATACATTAATACTAATGATAGCTGATGAACTTAAAGAAAAAGGTTGGTGAATAATTTTTGTGATATCCACCACCTTAGATAAGCAAAAAAGCCCTCTCATTCAAAGGTTTGGCCCCCACTGGATTAAAATATTTACTCACCTTCTAGATTTGTTAAATGTACTATGACATTAACCAGCTTAGAACATTGCTAATATTAAGCATTCAATCGTTACCTTATTTCTTAGTAACGGTTATAATTTTGTCTTATTTAGTAGGAAGCCTGAGATTCTGTCATTGAGATGTATCTGTCTATCTATAGCTATATAAAAATATGTTTCTCTCACATATACCTAAATAAGTTATATATATGTATAGTAAATTCTTTTTTTTTTTTTTTTTTTTTTTAGGCGGAGTCTGGCTCTCTTGCCCAGGCTGGAGTGCAGTGGCCAGATCTCAGCTCACTGCAAGCTCCGCCTCCTGGGTTCACGTCATTCTCCTGCCTCAGCCTCCTGAATAGCTGGGACTACAGGCGCCCGCCACCTCGCCCGGCTAGTTTTTTGTATTTTTTAGTAGAGATGGGGTTTCACTGTGTTAGCCAGGATGGTCTCGATCTCCTGACCTCGTGATCCGCCCGTCTCGGCCTCCCAAAGTGCTGGGATTATAGGCTTGAGCCACCGTGTATAGTAAATTCTTAACATTGTTGATAGATTCTTGGAAACTAAGTGAAGCAACGTATCATTTTAGAAGGCGAATCTTAGGGCTGGGTGCGTTGGCTCACGCCTGTAATCCCAGCACTTTGGGAGGCTGAGGCAGGTGGATCATGAGGGTAGGAATTCAAGACCAGCCTGGCCAACATGGCAAAACCCCATCTCTACTAAAAATAAAAAAAGTTAGCTGGGCATAGTGAGGGGGCGCCTGTAATCCAGCTACTTGAGAGGCTGGGGCCGGAGAATCACTTGAACCTGGGAGGCAGTGGTTGCATTGAGCCGAGATCACGCCATTGCACTCCAGTCTAGATGACATGAGCAGAACTCTGTCTCAAACAAACAAATTTTACCAGAGTTTAATTGATATAAACAAGAGTTATGTTTGGTATATAGCAACATTGCTTCATTTATAGTTGCCATTTTCAAGAACCTGTTTTTTACATTAAGTGAGAACTTACTGTACATCTGTGTATGTGTGATATGGATTTTTCTGGTAAAAATAGTATAACTGTATTTAATGTTTACAATGTAATGATATGCACATATTTTGTAATAATTTGATATGCATATATTTTATTGTAAAATATAGTCAGGTTGATCAGCACATCTATTACCTACATAGATAACCATTTTTTTTTTTTTTTTGGTAATAAAAACACTTAAGGCCTACTGTTGTAGCAAATTGTAAGTATACATTATAGTATTACTAACTATAAACACAATGCTATTTTGCTAATCTAATGCTATTGTACATTAGATTTCTCAGACTTATTCACCTTATAACTAAAAATTTGTACTCTTTGAACAACATCTCATTATGGTCCCACCCCTAGGCACCAACAACCACCATTCTACTTTCTGCTTTTATGAGTTTACATTTTTAGATTCCCCGTCTAAGTGAGAAGCAGCAGCAGTTTCTTTGTCTGTGTTTGGCTGATTTAATTTAGCATGATGTCCTCCAGATCTATCCATGTTGTAAATGGCTAGATTTCCTTTTCTTTTATGGCTGAATAGTATTCTACTGTATGTGTGTATACATATATGTGTGTGTGTGTATATACACCCCCCCCCATATTTTGGCTATTGTAAATATGCTACAATGAACATGGGGCTGAAGATATTTCTTCAAGGTGCTAATTTCCTTTGGTAGTATACCCAGAAGTGGTATTGCTGGATTATATGATATTTCCATTTTTACTTTTTACTGTTTTTTTTTTTTTTTTTTTTTTTGAGTCGGAGTCTTGCTCTGTTGCCCAGGCTGGAGTGCAGTGGGGTGATCTTGGCTTACTGCAACCTCTGCCTCCTGGGTTCACGCCGTTCTCCTGCCTCAGCCTCCCAAGTAGCTGGGGCTACAGGCGCCCACCACCACGGCCATCTAATTTTTTTTTTTTTTGGTAGAGACGGGGTTTCACCATATTAGCCAGGACGGTCTCGATCTCCTGACCTCGTGATCCGCCCATCTCAGCCTCCCGAAGTGCTGGGATTACAGATGTGAGCCACTATGCCCGTCCTTTGTGCTGTTTTTTATGATGACGTTATCAATTTATATCTCACCAACAGCATATAGCACTTACCTTGTATGTATGTCTTCTTTGGGGGAAAAAAATCTAACCTTTTGCCTATTTTTGAATGGCTTATCATCATCATTATTGTTTTGCTTTGAATTGTAAAAGTTTCTTATACATTTTGGATATGGATATTAACTTTTTTTTAAAGACGGAGTTTCGCTCTTGTTTCCCAGGCTGGAGTGCAGTGGTGCGATCTCAGCTCACTGCAACCTCCGCCTCCTGGGATCAAGTGATTTTTCTGCCTCAGCCTCCCAGATAGCTGAGATTACAGGCATGCCTCACAATGCCTGGCTAATTTTGTATTTTTAATAGAGATGGGGTTTCTTCATGTTGGTCAGGCTGGTCTCAAACTCCTGACCTCAGGTGATCTGCCTGCCTTGGCCTCCCAAATTTTTTATCAGATATATCGCTTGCAAATATTTATATCCTGTAGGGTTTTTAGAAATTTTGTTTTCTTTTTCTTTACTGTGCAGAAGCAGTTTACTTTGATACAGTCCCACTTGTGTTTTCTTTTGTTGCTGTGCTTTTGACGGCATATCAAAAAAGTTATTGCCAAAGCCAGTATCAACAGGGCTTTTCCATATATGTTCTTCAGGAGTTCTAAGGTTTTTTTTTTTTTTTTTTTTTTTTTTTTTGAGACGGAGTCTCACGCTGTTGCCCAGGCTGGAGTGCAGTGGCGCGATCTCGGCTCACTGCAAGCTCCGCCTCCTGGGTTCACGCCATTCTCCTGCCTCAGCCTCCTGAGTAGCTGGGACTACAGGCGCCCGCCACCGCGCCCGGCTAATTTTTTGTATTTTTTAGTAGAGACGGGGTTTCACTGTGGTCTCGATCTCCTGACCTTGTGATCCACCCGCCTCGGCCTCCCAAAGTGCTGGGATTACAGGCTTGAGCCACCGCGCCCAGCCAGGTTTTTTATCTTACATTTAAATGTTTCATTTTGAGTTAATTTTGGGGTATGGTGTAAGAAAATGATCTACTTTTATTCTTTTGCTTGTGGATATCCAGTTTTTCTGGCACCATATATTGACAAGACTATAATTTCTGCATCGTATATTCTTGGTTCCCTTGCCAAAATTAGTTGACCTTGTATGCATGGATTTGTTTCTGGGCTGTCTATTCTGTTCCCTTGGTTTTTATATCTGTATTTATGCACATACCATACTTTTTTGCTTACTATAAGCTTTAAATAAAGTTTAAAATTAGAAGGTATGATGACCCTAGCTTTGTTCTTTCTCAAGATGGCTCAGGTTATTTACAGTTGTTTAAGGTTACACTTAAATTTTACAATTGTGTTTACTATTACTGTGAAAAAGGCCACTAAAATTTGGTAGGGATCTATTTGAATCTACAAATCACTTTCGATAATATACTTTGACAGTATCTGTTATCCTAATGGAATATGTTTTTATTTATTTGTGTCTGCTTCAGTTTTGTCATTATTGTATTTAGTGTCTAAATTTATTGTTATAAACTAGATTTTATATCTTGTATTTAGTATATAAATTTTTTCACTGGTTAAATTTATTTTGAATTAATTTCTTTTTATAGTATTGCAAATTGAATTTTTTCTTTTTTTGGAAATTTTGTTCCTTTATGGACATGAAACAAATATTTGTATGTTGGGCCAGGTATATTGTTCATTTTTGTAATTCCAGCACTTACAGAGGCCAAGGCATGTGGATCACTTGAGCACTGGAGTTTGAGATGAGCCTGGGCCTTGTAGTAAGACCCTGCCTCGTAAACACAAACCAAAAAACTCCACAAATATTTGTATGTTGATTATATATCCTTGTACCTTTATGAATGCCTTTATACAGTTTTTGTTATTCTAGTCTAGGATTTCAAGTATATGCATGATTATATTATCTACAAACAGTAACATTTTTACTTCTTTTGAAAGCAGGAGAGCCTTGTTCCCCTTTTCCTTGCCTAATTGTTCTGATACAAACTTTTGGTAATATGTTAAGATAGAAGCTGTGGTCCTGGAAGCATGCTTGTAGATCTGGGCCTCAGCTGTGGTCCCTGAAGCAACCCTGTGTCTGTATATTTTAAGGATTTAACAATGATTTACAGTTTCTATGATCTATTTTTTTGGCAGGTAAACATCTCCTTTTGTTGGGTCCCCAGGCTGATGAGATTATCTCTGGGTTTGCAGAGAAGGGTTGTAGCTGGGTCACAAGGGTGATGCTGGGTCTGTTGTGCGTTCTGCGTTTGATGGTTGTGTTGCCAGAGATTTGGACAGTTATGGATTCTTTCTGGGCCCTGGAAAGATTAGGTTTCCTTGAGGACATTAATCTATATGGCAGGCAGTAGGCTAGGGTTTTGAAGTTTGTCTGCATATTATGGCCCAAATACCAGGTGTATGAATGGGTTTGGCTTTTGCTGACTACCTGGGAACAGTTTTTACGGGTCTCTCTGTGGGCCTCTGAGTGTGTACGAGTGGCCACAGACTGTGACTACATATGGCTAGAACTGAGTCACAGGGCTGCTTCAGGGACCACAGCTGAGGCCAGGATCTGCAGGCCTGCCTCCAGGGCCATGGCTGGCTGTGTCTTCCTGCAGGTCTCTTGATGGGAAGGACCACTTCTGGACTATAGCTGAGACTGAATTTGAGAGAGGTTACAGAACTGCTTTGGAATCTTCAGTAAGACCAAGCTCCGTGCATCATTTCCTTGTCTGTAGCCATGTCTATGGGCTCTTGAGTTGGCCACCTGGTGAGGGCCTGCTTTTTCCTAATAAACCCCCTTGATCTTTGACTCCACTGGGGTTTCACAACCCTAACTATAGGCAAGCAATTTGCTACTTACGTTTTCTAGGAGTTTACTACATAAAATATCTTATATAAGTGGAACCTCATAAACTGTCACTTCGTTAGTGTTTTATTTCACTTAAAATAATGGCTTTAAGATTTATCCATATTGTAGTATCTGACAAGATATTTTCATTTGTGTGTAAATAATTTTTTATTGTATGTGTAAACCACATCTTTTTAAATTATTCAGCTGTTGAAGGATGTTTGAGTTTTTTCATGTTTTGGCTTTTGTAAATAATGTGGTTTGGATCTGTATCCCCATTCAAATCTCACATCAAGTTGTAAGCCCTAATATAGGTGGGGCCTGATGGGAGGTGATTGGATTTTAGGGTTGGCTTCTCATGAATCGTTTAGCACCATCCACTTTGGTACTGTCTTTGCCATAGTGAATGATTACTCCTGAGATATCATTTTCTTTTTATTTTTGATAGCTTATCCATTGCAGTTCAATCTAAAAGTGAAATTTCTACAGAATCATGAACTATTTTAACAAAGAAAAAAATCCCTCATTCAAACTTCTTTGTAGTGGTAATGGCTTTGCAGCATTTAGAAAACTATGCTATCAACAAGCTTAGCTTTATGAACTGAGATGCACAGAATCTAGAAAGCAGATGAAAGTGAATTATTTCTTCAGCATTTTAGTAAAACTTCTGGTAATCAAAGCAAATATGGCACATAACAACTCAAGCATAAATCAAGATGGAGAGCCTGCAAAGTTTGATTTCTTAAATTTTCCAAAAAGCTATCATTGCAACATGTAGGATTTCTGCCCTATTTTAACCTTACCAGTTTCAAAGGAAAGTAAAGGGAGTAGATTACATGTAGACAGCATGTGTGCAAGTGCACACACATATAGGGTGGCAGGTAGAGTGTCTAATTCCTTCTTCCCACTACACAAGTCTCACTTCACAGAAATCATTGGGTAAAGGAAAACCAATGAAGAGTTCTGCAGTTTTCTTTTAATAACTAAAGAGATCTCATTTTCTAAAAGCACCTTCTTCCACACTCTCTCTTGCTTCTGCTCCTACTGTGTTAGATGACTCACTCTTGTTTTGCTTCCTACCATGATTGGAAGCTTTTTGGGGCCTCCTGAGAAACAGAAGCTGCTATGCCTCCTGTACAGCCTGCAGATCCGTGAGCCAATTAAACTTCTTTTTAAAAATAAGTTTTCCAGTGTCAGGTATTTATAGCAATACGAGGATAAACTAATACAGTGAATATTGTTGCAATAATATGGATGTACAAATATTTCTTTCAAATATACTTTGGATATTTTGAATAGGTGCTCAGGAGTAGAATTACTGGCTCATATAATAACTTCATTTTTAGTTTTTGGAGGAACCTCCATACATTTTTTTCAGGTGGTTGCATCACTTTTTTCCCCACCAGCAGTGCACAAGAGTTTGTTTCTCTACATTAATTACAACATTTTTTTTTTTGCTTGATATTGGCCATCCTAATTAATGAACAATAATAACCTATTGTGTTTTTGCCTTACATTATTCTAAAAATTAGAAATTTTCTCAATAATTGTTATATGTATTTAATCTTTGGAGGAACATTTTAATTTGTTGTCTATTTGTTAATCATGTTACTTATTCTTTGCTGATTTTTTGGAATTGTTTATTCTGAAATGTTAACTTTTGTCAAATACATAATTTTTAATTTTTTGCTTTTGTGCTTCTTACATGGGACTCTTACTAAGTGTTTATGTTAATGTGTGGAGATAAATTTAATATAGTCTCATTTTTCTGTGGTTTTAAATTTGTTGCTCATGTGTTTGATGTTATAGGTAAGTTATTCCTGTATTTTCTTCTAAAAATTGTAGAGTTATAATTCTTACATTTCAATATTTAACTCACTAAAGAGTTTTTGTACATGGTTCAGGGGAAGGATCCAACCTCAATTTTTTCCATGTGGATACAGAGTATTTCAACACCATTTATTGAAGAGACTGTCTTTTTCTTATTGTATGGTTATAGCAACCTTGTTGAGGATCATTTGAGCATATACATGATGGTTTGTTTTTGACTCATGTCTGTAATTCCAGCACTTTGGAAGGCCGAGGTGGGCAGATCATGAGGTCAGATCGAGACCATCCTGGCTAACACGGTGAAACCCTGTCTCTACTGAAAATACAAAAAAATTAGCCGTGTGTGGTGGCAGATGTCTGTAGTCCCAGCTACTCAGGAGGCTGAGGCAGGAGAATGGCGTGAACTTGCAGTGAGCCAAGATTTCACCACTGCACTCCAGCCTGGGGTGACAGAGGGAGACTCTGTCTTAAAATATATATATATATAGTTTTCAAAAAGTATTTGTGTTTTCATCAGGATTACATTGAATTTGAATATCACTGGGTAGTGTTGTCATTTAACAATATTAAATCTCCTGACATAAAGAAGAGTATGTTCAAGAGTGTGTTGGCCAGGCATGGTGGCTCACACCTGTAATCCTAGCACTTTGGGAGGCTGAGGCGGGTGGATCACCAGAGGTCAGGAGTTCGAGACTACCCCGGCCAACATGGCGAAACCCCGTCTCTACTACAAATACAAAAATTAGCTGGACGTGTTGGCACACGCCTCTAATCCCAGCCACTCAGGAGGCTGAGGCAGGAGAATCACCTCAACCTGTGGGGTGGAGGTTGCAGTGAGCCAAGATCACTCCATTGCATTCCAGCCTGGGCAACAAGAGCAAAAGTCCATCTCAAAAAAAAAAAAAAAAAAAAGTTAAGTTTCATATATTTTTGGATTTGGCAATTTTGCTTCTGCTTTTGATTTCTAGTTTTTGTTTTGCTTTGTTTTGAGACAGAGTCTTGCTCTGTCGCCCAGGCTGGAGTGCAGTGGCAGCATCTTGGCTGGGAGTAGCTGGGACTACAGGCATCTGCCACCACACCTGGCTAATTTTTTTTGTATTTTTAGTAGAAGCAGGGTTTCACCGTGTTAGCCGGGATGGTCTTGATCTCCTGACCTGGTGATTCACCCGCCTTGGCCTCCCAAAGTGCTGGGATTACAGGCGTGAGCCACCGAGCCCTGCCGATTTCTAGTTTTATTCCATGTGGTCTGAAAGGATGTATTGTATAATTCAATCTTTAATGCATACCAGGCTTAATACCTTGATGACAAATAATCTGTACAACAAACCTTCATGACCCAAGTTTACCTGTATAACAAACCTGCACATGTACCCCCATCCTAAAATAAAGTTAAAAAAAAAGTTGTTTTGCATTCTAGCAGGTTGTCCATTAAACAACTACTCATTTTCTTCTCCACTTAACCCCTGTCACAGTTTAGTCTGTTTCTAAGCGTTTAACTACTTTAGATATCTTACGTAAGTGGAATTACATAGTACTTGTCTTCTTGTTCCTGGCTTCCTCCACATAAATAAAGTCTTAAAAATGTATCCTTATTGTGGATATAGAAAAACTTCTGCTTTTAAGAAGCTGAATAATAATTATTTGTATATTCAAAATTGTCATTTATTTATTAAGAAAAGTTTTTTTTCACTTTTGTAGATAATACTACAACGAATATGGATGTGTAAGTTACTCTTCCTTTGATAGTACACGAAAGGGATTATTTACATGCTCTATTCTGTTCACTGGCATTGTCTTTTTTGAATCTAGTTCTAAACTATTTCATTAACTATAGCTTCATAATAAGTTTTTAAAGTCATGATGTATGATGCTTCTGATGTGTCTCTTTTTGACAATTGTTGAGCACTTCTGGTCTCTTTAATTCTGTTACAATTTTAGGATTGCTTCTTTGTAATTTAAAGTATACCACCTTCAGCAGTCTTTGTCAGGGGAGACAAAACTCATCTTCACACAGAGGAAGAAGCATAGAATTGGGAGTTCCTCCTGGTTGCACCATGCCTAAGCAATATGGTGAAATCCCATCTCTACCAAAAAATAGAAAAACATTAGCCGGGCATGGTGGCATGCACCTGTAGTTCCAGCTACTTGGAGGCTGAGGCAGGAGGATCGCCTGAACCCTGGGAGGTCAAGTCTGGCATGAGCTGAGATTGTGCCACTGTACTCTATCCTGGGTGACAAAGTGAGACATTGTCTCAAAAATACATAAAGATATCACAGCAGCCTTAGTTGGAGGGAGACTGTGGGTCTGTTGGAGAATGGAGAGTTTAAAATTTTGCACAGAAGCTGTCACACTGTGAATCGTCTTGTGATTCTAGGTATCCTCCAGGGGTGAGAGGGGACTGAGGACTTAAAGGGAAAGAGTTCTCACCCCTTTTGCTATAAAGTGATTTCTGCACATTTACACACATGCACGCTAGGCAATGATGTGGCCACACTTCTCTCATGACAAAGCTTCATTCTCAGAAATTGTGCTGAGAGCACCTCTGCTTCTAGAGTTTTCCAATAATAGGAAACATAAGTAAGTGCCCAGAAGACTCGGGTTCTTTCTGCCTCTCAGATCTTGAATCTGCACCAGTAACCTGTTTCCTCCAGTAGCCTAGGCTTCTGGATCACCTGACCATCTTATCTCCCTGCATGCACACATTTATAAGTCAGAGCTGCCCTGCCGGGTCCAGTATCTATAGCAGTAACCAGTCCTTTCTCCAACTGTGCACTGACCCTCACTCATGGGTTCTTGATAACATCTTTTCTTATTCTGCATTTTTTCCCTCACAAACACTCTTTCCTGTGAACACAGTATGCCCCAGGTCACCCTGCAGGTGCCTAAATCCAGGCCCTGTTGGAAATCAGATGTCCGTGAGTTCAAGGCAAAATTGTTGGATGTGGTTATTGCAAATATAAATGTAAAACAGAAAAACAGACTTAATCCTCCAGCTGGAAAAAAGGAAACGTATTTACTCCTTCCTTTTCTTAAAATATTTGACTTATAAAACTTTTATATGTAAATTATTTCTCTGCCTTTTATCTTTTTTGATGTTTTTTGTTTGTTTCTTCTTCTTCTTCTTTTTTTTTTTTTTTTTTTTTTTTGAGACAGAGTCTCACTCTGTGACCCAGGCTGGAGTGCAGTGGTACGATCTTGGCTCACCACAACCTCTGCCTCCTGGGTTCAAGCGATTCTTCTGGCTCAGCCTCCTGAGTAGCTGGGATTACAGGTGCCCACCACAACGCCCGGTGAATTTTTGTATTTTTAGTAGAGACAAGGTTTCACCCTGTTGGCCAGGCAGGTCTCAATTGCCTGATCTTGTGATCCGCCCACCTCAGCCTCCCAAAGAGCTGGGATTACAGGCATGAGCCACTGTGCCCAGCCTTTGTTGTCTTCTATGTCTCTAATTTGTTTCTATTCTATTTTTTATTATTTTCTTTATTATCCTGACATTGAGATTATTCTTTTTCAAGTTATTTAAGAATTAAAGTTACAGTGTTTGAGATCTTGTTTCATATAAAAATATATTACTATAAAATTCTTTCTTAGAATTGCTGTTTTTACATTCTTTTGATATGTCCTGTTTCTATTTTCATTTGTTTCAAGATACTTTTTGATTTTTCTTTTCTTTTTCTTCTTTGACCCATTGGTTGTTCAGAAACATGTTGTCTAATATATACATATTTGTAAGATTTTCAATGTTCACTCTCCTATTGGTTTCTCATTTATAAAACTGTAGTTTTAAAAACTTGATATGATTTCAAGCTGGGCTTGGTGGCTCACACCTGTAATCCCAGCACTTTAGGAGGCTGAGATGGGTGGATCACGAGGTTAGGAGATCAAGACCAGCCTGGCTAACAAGGTGAAACCCTGTCTCTACTAAAAATACCAAAAAATTAGCCGGGTGTGGTGGCGGGTGCCTGTAGTCCCAGCTACTCAGGAGGCTAAGGCAGGAGAATGGCATGAACCTGGGAGGTGGAGCTTGCAGTGAGTCGAGATCATGCCACTGCACTCCAGCCTGGGCAACAGAGCAAGACTCTGTCTCAAAAAAACTAAAAAAACACAAATAACTTGATATGATTTCAGTCTCTGAAAAAATAAAAAGACTTGTATGTCTTTGTTGTGGGCCAGATTTAGGATGTATCCTAGAGAATGTTCCATGTGTGTTTGAGAAGAATATAAATTATTCTTTTGGATGAAATGTTCTATATATGTCTTTTTGGTGCAGTTGTTTTATAGTGCTATGCAAGTAATTGTTTTCTTACTAACTTTCTGTCTGAATGATGTATTAAGTAGGGCAATATAGTCCCCTCATACTATGTTTTTCTGTTTCTCCAGTTCTTTTAATATATGTTTATATATTTATGTGCTTCAATATTGGGTACATATATATTTTTAATTGTTACATTCTTCTGACAGATTAGCCTCTTATGACTATATCATGAAGTTTTTTTTGTGGCAGTTGTTTTTAGAAGTCTATTTTGTCTGATGTAAATATAGCCTTTCCTACACTGTTTTAGTTATTACTGGCATGGAATTTTTTTTCATCCTTGAACCACTAACCTATGTATTTCCTTACATCTAAAGTAAGTCGCTTGTGCGCAGCATGTTGTTGATTTTTTAAATCTATTCAGACATTTCATGAGTGTTTTAGTTTATTTTTTGCATTAATAACAGAATATCCTACAATCGGTAATTTATAAAGAATAGAAGTTTACTTACCTCACAATCTCGGATGCTGAGAAGTCCAAGAGCATATCATTCCCATCTGATGACAATCATATTTCCACATCACAACGTGACCAAAGTGTTGATTCTGATGGAAGGTGTACACCAGAGCTCACTTTTATGATAGACCCACTCATGATGACTAACCCACTCATGGAATAATGATACTGATCCTCTCATGACCTTATAACTTCTTAAAGGCCTCACTTATTAATTTTCTCACAATGGCAGTTACATTTTAACATGAATTTTGGAGGGGAAACTCAAACCATAGCAGTGTGATTTTATTGCATAACTAAATTTTTTTATATTTAAAGGAATTACTGATTGATAAGAACTTATTACTATCATTTTGTTCATTGTTTTCTGACCATTTAGTAGTTTCTGTTTTTCAGTTCTTTCATGCTAACCTTCCTTGTATGGTATTGAGTTTGTTTCGTTTTTCTTGTTATATGCTTTGGTTTCTTTTGTGTGTGTATCTTCAACATTTTTTTTTTCATAATTTCCAAGAGACATAAAATATCTCATAGTTTAAAAAGTCTAGCTTAAGGTAACAATCTAACTTCTTCTTTACCCACATAGGATCTTACTTTGCTTCTCAGGATGTTGTGCAGCGGTGGAGTCACAGCTCAGTGCAGCCTCAAACTCCCCAATATCAAACAATTTTCCCATCTCAGCCTCCCAAGTAGCTGGGATTACAAGCACATGCCACCATGTCCAGCTAATTTTTTTGGTATTTTTTGTAGAGACAGGGTTTTGCCATGTTGCTCAGGTTGGTCTTGAATTTCTGGGCTCAAGAAATCTACCTGCCTTGGCTTCCCAAAGTGCTAGGTTTACAGGCATGCATTATCAGGCCCAAATACTTATTTTTTCAAAAAGAATAAATAGCTTTCTGAAATCTTTATTTTATTTTATTTTATTCAGGTATTTATTTTAGAGACAGGGTCCTGCTATATTGACCAGGCTGGTTTTGAACTCCTGGCCTCAAGCAAAAGTTAACTTCTAGGTATAAAAATAGTAAACAGTTTACTACCTTTAACACACTGTTTATGTCACACTTTACATCTTTTTATATTATATATCATTAACAAATTATTGAAGCTCTATGCTTTATTCACTTTGTGTGTGTGTTTTTTTTAATTCTAATTAGGAACTTTCTTTCTTTCTTTTTTTTTTTTTTTTGAGACGGAGTCTCGCTCTGTCGCCCAGGCTGGAGTGCAGTGGCCAGATCTCGGCTCACTACAAGCTCCGCCTCCCGGGTTTACGCCATTCTCCTGCCTCAGCCTCCCGAGTAGCTGGGGCTACAGGCGCCCGCCACCTCGCCCGGCTAGGTTTTTGTATTTTTTAGTAGAGACGGGGTTTCACCGTGTTAGCCAGGATGGTCTCTATCTCCTGACCTCGTGATCCGCCCGTCTCGGCCTCCCAAAGTGCTGGGATTACAGGCTTGAGCCACCGCGCCCGGCCACAGGAACTTTCAAATGACTTTTAAGTTTGCTGATTTTTTCCCCCTGTATAACCGAGTCTCCTGTTAAAGCTTTCTGTTAAATATTTTAGTTCTACTATTGTGTAGTGCAGCTCCAGCATATCTTCTTGGTTATTTTTTAATGGTTTTCTTTATTATAATTGGTTTTCTCCATGCGTTGTTGCAAAAAATTTAGTAATCTGTGTACTTTTGCATCTTATCGAGATTTTTAAAGAAAATTATTTTAAATTCTCTGCTGGCCATTTTTTAGTTCTGTGTTTTATTGTTAGTGGTTCCTGGAGCATTTTTAGTTTCCTTTCATGCTGTTATGTTTGCCTGATCCTTCATAATTTGTGAAGCCTTGTTTTGATGTTCTTGCATCTGAAGGAGTAAATACCTGTTTCAGTCATTATAGACTAGTTTGAGGAGGTAAATATCTTCTCTTATTGGATTTCTGGGCTGATGAGATTTCCACTGAGATTGCAATAAAGTGCTTTGGAATCCAGTCACATAACTACTACTGGGTTTGCAGTGAAATTCCTGCTTGCACACCTGTCATCAGGGCATCAGACAGTTCTGGATTCTGTTTTTTGAGTAGACTGAACTTTCTTCAAGATGTTGATCAATATGACTGGCACTGAGGGAAAAATCCCTCCAGTTATATCTGCAGATTAAGGTGCTGATACAATCAATGTGAGCAGGTGTGGCTCCTGCTGTGTCGCCCTTGCGAGGTGTTTGGAAATGCTCTGAGCCGATGGACAGGTTCCTAGATGAGCATTACTGACCCTTGACCACATCTGAGAGGGTGGGAAACTGATTCATAGGGCTGCTTCAGGATACATAACTGAGACCAAAGTCTTCAGGTCTGTTTCTGGGTTCATGGCATTTCTCCCTCTGGATTTCTAGGTGGGTAGGACTTCTTCCAGACTCTAGATGACAGACACCAGAGCTTGGTTATAGGACTGCTTCACAATTCACAGTGGGAATGAAGTCAGCCAGCATGCCTAAAGGAGCACATATACATGTGCTTTTTGGCAGGTCCCAGGTTAGGAAAAACTTCTTCTGGACTTGGTTGCATGGACTTGGAGCCAGGTTATAGTGCCACGTGAAGATCCACTGTCAAATAATTATTGGCAAGCCTACATCCAGGGGCACAAATGGATGTTTCTGTCTGTGAGTGTCTGGGCAGGATTTCTTCCACACCATGACTGACATGTGCAAAGGGTGGATTTGGGGCTAATTCACAGATCACAGATAAAACCAGCTTCTAAAGGCCTTTCACCTGAGGCATAGGACATTATAAATTCTCCTAGGTGTCTTCACAGATGGTGCTAGGGGCAGGAACAAAACCAAATGGTCTACAGCTAAGTCTACAATGAAAATTGGACATATTTTTTCTGTAGCTGGGACCGTGATGGGCAAGCATGCCACTCAAGCAAGGGCATGCCTTTTCAATACAGCCCTTGACATGGATTCCAAAGCTCCTATAAATTTCCTTTTTCAGGACATAACTGCTGCTGCTTTTTTTCTTTTGGCAGGATTTTTTACTATTGTTGCCCAGGCTGGAGTACAATGGCGCCATCTTAGTTCACTGCAACCTCTGCCTCCTGAGTTCAAACAATTCTCCTGCCTCAGCCTCCCGAGTAGATGGGATTACAGGCATGCGCTACCACACCGACTAATTTTTTTGTTTTGTATTTTTAGTAGAGATGGTCAGGCTGGTCTTTAACTCCTGACCTCATGATCCACCTGCCTCAGCCTTCCAAAGTGCTGGGATTACAGGTGTGAGCCACTGCGACCATCCATTTTTTTTTTTAAACTGCTGTACATTGCATGTCAAAGATTCAAAATGCTGGATCTTCATAAGTACATAGTCACAGTTGAAAACTGTAGTTGTTTAAAGGATTGTTTTTATGCTACATCTATATTATATTCTGTATTTTATAGGTCAGAATTTTTTATTCAAACTATTTTACTGGGGAGTCTTTTTTCATGTAGGTTCTCCTCAATTATTTCCTTTTTTTGTTTTTAATCTTCAAATTTCTATAGTAATTTTCAACTCTGTACCTTTTATGACCATGTGGTGGTTAATTCAAATAAAAATCATTGGGTTTCGCTTGGAGCAATTTAAAATATATGTATAATTCAGACATTTCTATAGCCTATAAAAGTTATCTATGTGGTGTTTGCCTGTGTAAATAATGCTTCTACCTGGTTTATAAATTTTTTTTTTGGTGGTCATCACTGTTTTCTTTTATAGGTGAGTAGTCAAGGAAACAGTAAAAAAATTACCACCTATTTATTGTTTGATTATATGTTATTCTGTGAGAGAAACACTTTTTATTTGAAGGTGATTTTTCAAAAATAAAACCTTTTTAGGTAGATATAAATATTTAGTTGTGATTAAAAACATAACATTGCTTAAAGGTTTTCAAGTGTACAGTCTAGTGGAGTTAAGTACATTTACATTATTTTGAAATGGATCTCTAGATTAATTTTATCAAAGTAAAGTTTAATACCCTATAGACAATAAACTGCCATTTTTTCCTCTTCAGCTCCTGATGAACACCATTTTACTATTTCTATAATTTTGACTGATTTTTATATTCTTATTGGTGTAATTATATAATGTTTTTTGTTTTTTGAGATGGAATCTCGCTGTGTTGCCCAGGCTTGAGTGCAGTGGGGTGATCTCGGCTCACTGAAAGCTCCGCCTCCTGGGTTCATGCCATTCTCCTGCCTCAGCCTCCCTAGTAGCTGGGACTACAGGCACCTGCCACCATGCCCTGCTAATTTTTTTTTTTTTTGTATCTTTAGTAGAGACAAGGTTTCACCATGTTAGCCAGGATGGTCTCGATCTTCTGACCTCGTGATCCACCCTCCTCGGCCTCCCAAAATGCTGGGATTACAGGTGTGAGCCTCTGTGCCAGGCCCCCATGTCTGTTTTTTTTCACTATCTCATTTTACTTCAGATAATGTTCTTAGGCTTTGTTTTTGTAAGATTGTCCTGCGTGGGAAATGCGTGAGGGGAGAAGAAAAGACACACACACACACAGTACCTTTAAGGGTAAACAGCCTTTATCCCATGTAAATGGCAATGAAGATATATAAGCAAATGATATAATAAACAAATTGCAATGGGAAGGGGAGAAGAAAAAGGAGATACATATATTTACATTCACCAGACTATGGAGGATTCACCACTAGACCAGGAAGCAATAGCCTGGGCTCCAGAGTCAGGCACCATACTCAGACTATGGAAGATTCACCACCAGACCAGGAAGCAACAGCTTGGGCTCCAGAGTTCGCCACCCATCCGTGCACAGATGGAGAGAGGTCTCATTTGCTTCAGTGTGGTCTGGGACCCTAGCTCTTTTTGTAATGAGTTGTTTGGCACGAGGCCCAGTCAGGGCCCTTTATGACTGGACTCAAGGAACACAAAAAGGTCAATTTGTTTTTGCGATGTCTGTTGTTTTTCAATAACTAACACAAAGGAATAGATTGAAGTAGAAATTTCTTTGAAACAGTGCTAGATGAACATCTCAAGGGGCTCACATAACCCATTCTGGGATTTGGTGACCATTGTTTATGTCATGTTCAGTTGAGTTCAAATTTAATATTTAACTTTTCCTCCACAAAGATGTGTCAGAATATCTGTTTTAAAATAAATATTGTATGTATATGTCACATTTAAAACTGATATTGATCTCTAAAGGGACATTTGTGTTGCTTCCAGGAATTGTCTTCTATAAATAATAATTACCATGCATGTGTAAATATGTATTTGAAGTCCTGCCTTGAATATTTTTGGAATATTTTGGATACAGTGATGTGGTACCAGGTGTATGTCTATATTGTTTTTAAGTTGTATACTTATTTTGTTTGTGTGTAACAATGGTGGTTTTACCCTGCTTATGTGAGTAGTCATTGAAATTCTCCTAATTTTACCCTCTATTTATTTGTAAATCTATATTTGTGTGTGTGTGAGAAACACTTTTGTGATTTGAAGATAATTTCCAAAACTCATACCTCTATCTCTTTTAGATGTTTTTGTTTTCAAAAATGTATAACATTTAAAATTTTATATATTTTTAAATATTCATCTTAGTCACATTTTATTAACAGTTTTATGCACTATATTTTTAGAATGTTTATCTTGCAAAGCTAACACTCAGTATATCTTAACTATGTACTTTTTCTATTTTCTTGCCCTTTATACAAACAATTCTATTTTTTATTTTTAAAGTCCAACTGCTTTAGATATCTCATGTAAGTTGATTCAATTTGTCTCTTCGTGACTTTTTATTATATAATGTCATCAAGATTTATCTTTATTGTACTTGTTTGAATATTTTTTGCTTTTTACAAACTGAGTAATATTATTTTAATAATTGAAATTATATTTATCAATTTAGTGAGAAATCTGCATTGCTTTTATTTGCTTTCAGGAACAATACTGCAATAATTATGAGTGTCTAAATTACTCTTCATGTGACCATGTGTGAGAGTTCATATTTTTTGCCAGATTTTATTTAGTTGATCTAGCTGTTCAGCTTTATACCCATCCTAAATTGTTTTAATTCTTTAGATTTGCATGTGTTTTGAAATCAGGAGCTGTGAAGCCTCTGAGATTGCTTCTGTTTTTGAAGATTGTTGGGTACTTCACTGTTTCTTAATTCCATATAATGTGGGGGTTGCCGTTTCTATTACTATAAGAATTTAATTACAAATTTGCCAGGGATTGCATTTAATATGTAGATTATATTGAGCAGTCTAGACCTCATTATTTCTTTTTTTTTTTTTTTTTTTTTTTTTGAGACGGAGTCTCGCTCTGTCGCCCAGGCTGGAGTGCAGTGGCCGGATCTCAGCTCACTGCAAGCTCCGCCTCCTGGGTTTACGCCATTCTCCTGCCTCAGCCTCCCTAGTAGCTGGGACTATAGGTGCCCGCCACCTCGCCCAGCTAGTTTTTTGTATTTTTTCAGTAGAGATGGGGTTTCTCCGCCTTAGCCAGGATGGTCTCGATCGCCTGACCTCGTGATCTGCCTGTCTTGACCTCCCAAAGTGCTGGGATTATAGGCTTGAGCCACCGTGCCTGGTGACCTCATTATTTCAAACTTTGAACAAGAGCATGCTTAAGTGTGTGTTGTTTAAATTCTATAAATATGTAAATTGTTTACTTTTCTTTATTTCTACTCTCATTCCAGTTTGGTCATTAAAAATAATCTGTAAAATTTCAATTTTTTGTGCCCTGACATGCAGTCTATCAAGGAGAATATTCTATGAGCTATTCAGAAGGGTGTGTATTTAGTTGTTGCTGAGCCGTGTTCTCTACAGTTCTGTTAGGCATAATTGTTTGATACTGCTTTCAAGTCTCCTGTTTCCTTATGAATATTTTATCTCATTCCATTATTCCTTACAGAAACTGGGGTATTTAAATATCCTACTATAATTATATTGCTTTCTTTGTCTTGCTTTAATTCTGTCAGTATTGACTTTGTATATTTGGAACTCAGTGTGGGAGAGACACACACACATATTAACATGTGTACACATATTTGTCGTTAGTTCCCAGTCAATGAACCTTTTTATTATTTTATTATTGTTTAATGTCCTTCTTTCTTAGGACTTTTTAAAGTATATTTTATGAAATAGGACAGTTTTGACTTAAGATGTACTTTGTATTACATAATTTGGACCTCTTATTTGGTTATTTGCATGAAATATCTTTTCATTTTGCCTTTTTCAGTCTTTTTAAAATCATTACATCTCAAGTGACTCCGGTGGAAAAGCAAGTTGGATCTTGTGTTTTAATTTTGGCAATCAATCCCCTTATTTGGTGTATGTATTTTGAATGGAAACTTTATTTCATAAATATTTGAATAATTTGCTGAAATAGACTTACTCGTCTTATTGTTTTACTGGATTATTTTATTTTTGTCCGTTATTTTCTTTTTCTGTCTTCCTTAGTGTCTTTTTTATTTTTGTATTGATACACCTTTACTTCTTATTTTTTGGTGTATCTATACAGATACTTTTTTTCTGGTATATTGAGAATTACATAAAATTTCTTTAAGTTAAAATAATGTATTTTAAACTGGTAAAAACTTAAGTTGAATTTGAAAATTCTTCTTCATTATATCTGCCCTCAACTTCATTATTGATGTCAGTAATCATATTGTTGTTGTATATTATTAACAGATTATGATGAACAGTTTGATCATTTTTATGCTTTCGGCTTTACAATTTTAGAGATGACAATGTTTTCTGTAATATGATAGTGGTACAGAACTTTGTGTATGTGCGTATCTTTTTCAGAAAGTTATGTATTTTCATATGATTATGTTTGGTTTTCTTGCATTATGTTATTTTCACGGGAAGATACTTCCTTGAGCATTGTTTTGGTAAGACATGTTATGCTAATGTACTTTTTCAGCATTTGGTTATCTTGAAAGGTCTTTATTCTTCATTTTTAGGACAGTTTTGCTGGTTATATGAAGACCACAGTTATAAATGACACATCACTTTTATTTTGCAGCTCCTAAGATGCCCGTTTTGAGTTTGATTTTTGAAACTTTGCTTATGTATGTGCTTTGCTGTAAATCTGTGTGTAACCTAGTTGAAGTTTGTTGAGCTTCTTCCTTTTCTACATGCTTTTTTTTAACTTGAAAATTTCTCAGTCTTTATTTTGCATTTTTCACCTTCATGATTTGTTTTTTGTGTTTTTAACGTTTACATTGATGTTCTCATTTTTCTGATTACATTTTGTTGTATGTTTCCATTTAGCTTATTCAGCATTATTCAGGTTACATTTTAAAAATTTGTACATCTTTGTTTTTATGTTGTTTTCTGAAAAATTTTAAATTGTTTAATTAGACCATGTTCTAATATTTTGTATACATTATAATATTTGCTTGTTATTTGAACATTAACAAAAACCTATCACAACCTTTATAATGTTGCTTTGTCCTGACATAGTCTGAAGCCAGTTGTCTTTGATACAGATTATGGGAACCTCTCATACATGTTGGAAGGATGTGTCTTGTCTAGAATTTTGTGTTTATTTTTTAGTTAAAAGGGTTTGTTCATGTTTCCTCTTAAGAGTCTTTAATCACTTGCTCTGTTGTCTGTATTTAGCACTTCAGTCTACTCTTGAAACATGTACATTTGGTCTTAGCAGACCCAAGCTTTCCTTCCAAAGTATATCACCATTTCTTTCAGCATTCTTTTGTTATTGGAGGCAGAAACCAGTTTTTGAAAGATCCCCAAAAGCCAGAAGTAAGGATACGTGTATTTTTCTTCTAAGTAAGAAGACAGGAATTGACAGTTAACTTCTAATGGCACAGTGCTATATTGGGGAGGAGGAAGAACTGTGGTTGCTAAATGTAACAAACCTTCCTTCCTGTTCTATGTGGCTCTTCGCATTGTGCTTACCTGAGGCATTGCATGTAACTCATTTGTAGATTTCACTAAAAGGCATTTTGATCAGTATATGTTTGTTACATGTGTATGTCTGTGAAGAAATTATGGCCTGTGGTATTTTGTTATGTCATCTTACTAATGTACTTTGTATAAGTTTACATATTAGATTTTAAAAGTATATTCATATGAATCTAGTAAGCAGGATAGTTTTTTTTATTTCTTTCAGCTATGTGTTCTCATTTCACCCAAGACTTTTTGCCAGTGCAGGAGATAGAAGATTCATTCCACAAACTTATATTGAGAAGATATGAGAAATGTGGACATGAGAATTTACAATTAAGAAAAGGCTGTAAAAAGAAGGTACAGAAAGCAGGTTATAATGAATTTAGTCAATGCTTGTCAACTACCCAGGGCAAAATATTTCAGTGTAATGCACATGTCATAGTGTTTAGTAAATTTTCAAATTCAAACCAACATAAGACAAGACATACTGGAGAGAAACACTTTAAAGAATGTGGCAAGTCATCTCAGAAGTTCTCAGACCTAACTCAGCATAAAGGAATTCATGCTGGAGAGAAACCCTACACATGTGAAGAATGTGGCAAAGACTTTAAATGGTATTTAGTCTTTAATGAATATAAGGTAATTCATACTGGAGAGAAACCCTTCATATGTGAACAATGTGGCAACATCTTTACCACATTCTCAAACTTTGCTAAATGTAAAGTTCACACTGAAGAGAAATCTTTCAAATATGAAGAATGTGGCAAAGCCTTTAATAGGTCCTCAACCCTTACTAAGCATAAGAGAATTCATGCTGAAGAGAAACCCTTCACATGTGAAGAATGTGGCAAAATCATTACCTCATCCTCAAACGTTGCCAAACATAAGAAAATTCATACCAGAGAGAAACTCTACAAATGTCAGGAATGTGGCAAAGCCTTTAATAGGTCCACAACCCTTACTAAACATAAGAGAATTCATACTGGAGAGAAACCCTACACATGTGAAGAATGTGGCAAAGCCTTTAGTAGGTCCTCAGTTCTGAATGAACATAAGAGAATTCATACTGGAGAGAAGCCCTACAAATGTGAACAGTGTGGCAAAGCCTTTAGACAATCTGCAACCCTTAATAAGCATAACAGAATTCATACTGGAGAGAAACCCTACCCATGTGAAGAATGTGGAAAAGCCTTTAGTCGGTTCACTACCCTGAATGAACATAAGAGAATTCATACTGGAGAGAAGCCCCACAAATGTGAAGAGTGTGGCAAAGCCTTTATATGGTCCACAGACCTGAATAAACATAAGATAATTCATACTGGAGAGAAACCTTACAAATGTGAAGAGTGTGGCAAAGCCTTTGGATGGTCCGCATACCTGAGTAAACATAAGAAAATTCATACTGGAGAGAAACCTTATAAATGTGAAGAGTGTGGCAAAGCCTTTATATGTTCCAGAGCCCTGAATAAACATAAGACAATTCATACTGGAGATAAACCTTACAAATGTGAAGAGTGTGGCAAAGCCTTTGGATGGTCCACATACCTGAGTAAACATAAGAAAATTCATACTGGACAGAAACTTTATAAATGCGAAGAGTGTGGCAAAGCC
This sequence comes from Macaca fascicularis, assembly GCF_037993035.2. Taxonomy (NCBI): domain Eukaryota; kingdom Metazoa; phylum Chordata; class Mammalia; order Primates; family Cercopithecidae; genus Macaca; species Macaca fascicularis. The sequence goes on along the minus strand of NC_088379.1, from coordinate 342,658 downwards.
TTTAGACGTTCTAGAGTCCTGAATAAACGTCAGATAATTCATACTGGAGATAAAACCCCCAAATGTAAAGGATGTGGTAAAGCCTTTAAGCGGCCCTTATATCTTAATCAACATAATAAAATTTTTACTGGAGAGAAACTCTAGAAATATGAAGAATGTGGCAAAGCCTTTGAATGATCCACAAACCTGAATGAACATAAGAACATTTATACTGGAAATAAACTCTACAAATGTGAAGAATGTGGCAAAGCTTTTGGATGGTCCACAATCCTGAATGAAAATAAGAGAATTCATACTGGAGTAAAACCCTACAAATGTAAAGAATGTGGGAAAACCTTCAAACAGTCCTCATACCTGAATCAACAGAAGAAAATTCATGCTGGAGAGCAACCCTACAAATGCGAAGAATGTGGCAAAGCTTTTGGATGGTCCACAACCCTGAATGAACATAAGAAAATTCATATGGGAGACAAACCCTACAAATGCAAAGAATGTGGGAAAGCCTATAAACAGCCCTCACCCATGAATAAACATGATAAAATTCATAATGGAGAGAACCCCTACAAATGTAAGGAATGTGGCAAAGTCATTACGTCATCATCAAACTCTGCTAAACATAAGAGATTTCATACTGGCGAGAAACCATATAAATATCTAGAATGTCATAAAACCTTTAATAGCTTCACAACCCTAATTAAACATAGGACGATTCATACTGGAGAGAAACCCTACACATGTGAAGAATGTGGCAAAGCCTTTAGACAGTCCGGAAACCTTTATGTACACAGGAGAATTAATACTAGAGATAAAATCATACAAATGTACAGGATGTGGAAAAGCCTTTATGCTGTACTCCAGCATTCTTAAACATAAGAGAACTCATACTGGAGGAATGTCTTACCAATATGAAAAATGTGGCAGTCTTTAAATGCTCCTCAATCCTTTCTAATCATAAGATAATTCATAATGGAGAGAAACTCTACAAATGTGAAAAATGTGGGAAAGCTTTTAACCATACCTCTCTGTTCTAAACATAAGATAAATGACATTGGTGACAAGCCATATGAAAATTTAAAATGTGGCAAAGACTTCAAATTCTTTTTTTTTTTTTTTTTTTTTTTTTGAGATGGAGTCTCACTCTGTTGCCCAGGCTGGAGTGCCCTGGCGCAATCTCGGCTCACTGCAAGCTCCGCCTCCCGGGTTCACGCCATTTTCCTGCCTCAGCCTCCCGAGTAGGTGGGACTACAGGCACCCGCCACCATGCCTGGCAAATTTTTTGTATTTGTAGTAGAGATGGGGTTTCACTGTGTAGCCAGCATGGCCTCGATCTCCTGACCTCGTGATCCACCTGCCCAGCCTCCCAAAGTGCTGGGATTACAGGCATGAGCCACCGTGCCTGGCTTTTTTTTTTTTTTTTTTTTTTTTGAGATGGAGTCTCACTCTTTCCCCCAGGCTGGAGTGCAGTGTCATGATCTCAGCTCACTGCAAGCTCCACCTCCTGGGTTCATGCCATTCTCCTGCCTCAGCCTCCTGAGTAGCTGGGACTACAAGTGCCCGCCACTACACTAGGCTAATTTTTTGTATTTTTAGTAGAGACAAGGATCCACCATGTTAGCCAGGATGGTCTCGATCTCCTGACCTTGTGATCCACCTGTCTTGGCCTCACCAAGTGCTGGGATTACAAGCATGAGCCACTGTGCCCAGCAGACTTCAAATTCTCATCACATCTTACTGTGTGTAATTACTACTAAAGAAAACTAGAAATACAAAAAATGTGGCAGAACTTTTTACCAATGTTCATATCTTTTTGCATGTGATAGCATTTACACGTGAGAGTAATTGTACAAATATAAAAATACAAAAGCCATTAATGTCTACTCACATCTTACCAGACATCAGAATTTATAGTTAACAAAAGCGTTATAAATATAATTTCTGTTGAAAGGCCTTTTAGAAAATATAGGCCATTAAAGCGAAGAAGAGTATTCTTAAGACAGACAATACAAATATAAAGAGGGTTGTAGTGCCTGTACTTGTATGTTGGATCTTACTGTGTACATTTTTTTTTTTTTTTTGAGACGGAGTCTTGCTCTGTAGCCCGGGCTGGAGTGCAGTGGCCGGATCTCAGCTCACTGCAAGCTCCGCCTCCCGGGTTTGCGCCATTCTCCTGCCTCAGCCTCCTGAGTAGCTGGGACTACAGGCGCCCGCCACCTCACCCGGCTAGTTTTTTGTATTTTTAGTAGAGACGGGGTTTCACCGTGTTAGCCAGGATGGTCTCGATCTCCTGACCTCGTGATCCGCCCGTCTCGGCCTCCCAAAGTGCTGGGATTACAGACTTGAGCCACCGCGCCCAGCCTACATTTTTTTTTTTACTAGCGGAAGACACAGAAGCAGTTGCTCAAACTTTGTTCACATCAGAGAATTTATATTGGAGCGAAATCTTATAAATGTAGAAAAACATCTGCTCAAAAACTGCAGCTTAAGAAACACCAGAGAGTTTATATTAGAAGATAATTTGTAGATGCAATAAATGTGGAGAAATATTTAGGCTAAAATTAAGACTATTTAAACATCAGAGGATTTACTGGAGAAAGAACTAAGGAACTAACACTTTACAAGGAATCAGAATATTAAGTGTGAAAAAATCCAAAGTTCAACCTGTTAGAAACTTTCTTCATGGGCCGAGCGCGGTGGCTCTCGCCTGTAATCCCAGCACTTTGGGAGGCCAAGGCAGGCGGTTCACGAGTCAGGAGACCGAGACCATCCTGGCTAACACAGTGAAACCCCATCTCTACTACAAATACAAAAATTAGCCGGGCGTGGTGGCGGGCACGTGTAGTCCCAGCTACTTAGGAGGCTGAGGCAGGAGAATGACTTGAACCCAGGAGGCAGAGCTTGCAGTGAGCTGAGATTACACCACTGCACTCCAGCCTAGGCAACAGAGGAAGACTTTACCTAAAAAAAAAAAAAAAAAAAAAAAATCTGCGTATGTAAGTTGAAAAGAAGTAGATTTTTGAAGACATTTCATTCAAAGTATTTTTTTACTTGAAAAAAAGTATAGATTTTTTGAAATAAAAACAAATAAAAAATTATTTGTTTTGAAAAACAAATAATTCAAATCCAAAATTATAGTATTTCAACGTTCTCATTTATGTGAAAGCGTGTGATGAATTATTGCTGCATCAGATATTAGAAATTTCATTAGGTGGGCAGTATTCATGAACTTTTACATGAAAATGAAAGAGAAAGAACAGAAATGAAAGATGCCTGAGGAAAATCTAAGCAGTGAGGCTTTTTGTGGTTGACTTAGAGTGATATGCATGAGGTAGGTGTTCAGAGTAACATTTTGCATTATAGTGAGAAACAATCTGAATTTTAGTAGTAAATTGTTTTACCAATTGTACATTTATGTAATAAATTAATAAAATGCTGTAAATTTTAAAATTCTCTTTTAAGATCATGTGTGAACTTAATTTTTTTTTCGAGACAGAGTCTCACTTATTGCCCAGGTTGGAGTGCAGTGGCATGATCTTGGCTCACTGCAACCTCCACCTCCCAGGTTCAAGTGATTCTCTTGCCTCAGCCTTCCGAGTAGCTGGGATTACAGGTGTACACCACCATGCCCCGCTAATTTTTGTATTTTTAGTAGAGATCGGGTTTCAGCATATTCACCAGGCTGGTCTTGAGCTCTTGACCTTGTGATCCACCCACCTCAGTTTCCCAACGTGCTGGGATTGCAATCATGAGCCATCGCACCCGGCCTTAGTTTTTTAAATAAAATTGTTAATGTGTAGAAGTTATTGTGCCTTGAATGATGTATTATGCCAGCAACTTTCACCTATCCACCTCACTGAAAGGTGTAGGTAAGAGATGCTAACAATGTACTATCTGATAACATAGCTGAATGACATTTCTGTCTCTTTTTCCAATGGCTTTAAACAGCAAGTAAAATGAATATTGTTCCCATGTTGCATTTTTATTCTTATTTAAATTTTTAAAATTTTTTTGTGGCTACATAGTGTAAGTATATATTTATGGTGTATATGGGTTATTTTGATACAGGCATACAATATGTAATAATGATATTAGAGTAAATGAGTTATTCATCGTCTTAAGCTTTTTTTTTTTTTTTTTTTTTGAGACAAAGTTTCACTCTCGTTGCCCAGGCCGGAGTGCAATGGCGCAATCTTGGCTCACTGCAATCTCCGCCTCCCAGGTTCAAGCAATTCTCCTAAATCAGCCTCCCGAGTAGCTGGGATCACAGGCATGTGCCACCATGCCTGGCTAATTTTGTATTTTTAGTAGAGATGGGGTTTCTCCAGCATTTATCTTTTATATTACCTACAAGCTAATTTTACACTTCAATTATTTTCAAACGTACAATTTTTTCTACTACAGGTCATTTTATGATTGTAATAGTTATATCAGAATATAATTATTCATACATTCCTGAGTCCTGAATGGTTTTCAAAAATGTTTCCTATTTATCTTTGAACATGCATCATGTTCTGCAAACATACAGACTTCTAGTTTTAATTTACATGGAGTTAAATATATAAATGTTGTGCTCTAAAGATAAACCTTGGGTGTAAGAAAATTATGAAGCAAGCAATTGTGTTTGCATGAGAGTTTGTACCTATTTTCCAAAGAAAATAGCAATATTGGAACAAAGAAGTTTCTATTAATACTGTGGATAATTTACTAGAAATCTAGAAACCTAAAACATGCTGAATTAAAATCTATATTTTATTTTTACGTAATTACTGTAAATTCTAATGGATCATTGTTGAGAATCTCCCCATGAAAAGTGCCTGTTTTTATGTGGTGCTCATGCTAGAGGTATACTTTTCTTGTTTCTGATTCTTTTTTTTTTAAAACTTCATAAAGTATGTGAGCTGGTCAGAAATTATAAGATTTTTTTTTAAAAAATTAGTGCACAGAAAATACTTTTTAGATGTAATTTCACAATGTACATAAAGTTATATTTTATTGGAACATTTCATTTTCCATATAGATAGATAGATATATTTTTTTGAGACGGAGTCTCACTTGGTCGCCAGGCTGAAGTGCAATGGGACAATCTTGGCTCACTGCAATCTCCACCTCCCGGGTTCAAGCGATTCTCCTGCCTCAGCCTCCCAAGTAGCTGGGACTACAAGTGCACACTACCATGCCCAGCTAATTTTTGTGGTTTTAGCAGAGGCAGGGTTTCACCATGTTGGCCAGGATGGTCTCAATCTCTTGACCTCGTGATCTACCCACCTCGGCCTCCAAAAGTACTGGGATTACAGGCATCAGCCACTGTGCCTGGCCTGTTTTTATTTTCTAATTATTTTTAGTTTTCTGATGTCTTCATGTGTTTATCCCCAGCTATGTATGCTTCACTCGTCGTCTTTGTGTTATGGCTACAGTTTCCCAGTGTTCTCTTCATGCCATGTAATTTCACTTGGACTTTCTAGGCTCTGATGAGATGTTCGGAATTTTTAATGTAATAAATTGTTTTTAACTGGGGTGTTTGAGATTATAGCTTATCAGTGCAACATTCAGATCACTTAATTGAAGTAAGAATAATTCACTGTTCATATGTAAGATGATTAAGTGAGCATTGTTTTTCTGTTGAAGAAAAATTGTATGAGATTGGAATACAAAGTGTGTTAAATGTAACATACCTTAATATATATTAAAGCATAAATATAAGTGGGTTGCATATTGTAAGCACCTTATGAAGAAACACATCAGAATTTTGAAATCTCTGAAAACATATCTTCAAAATAAAATTTGTAAGACTTAATGGTAGATGAAGAATTTTACAGTTTTCTATGACTTAGCAAAACTTATTTTTCATGCTGAATCTTCTATTTTTGAGGGTAAATGTTAAGTGTTGGAAAAATATTAGAATGATCTGTGTAGATTCAAAATCTGCAATGATCTTTTTTTGTTGAGATTAATATTGCAATCTTGAGGTATTTGAGATTTGTTTTAGAGGATGCAGTTCATGTGGTACAGTTTTTATTTTCAGTCATCTAACTTTATCCAAGTTCTTGGTCACCTTCTCTGAAAAAAAATTTGGACATTATGGCAGCTATTGAATTCAAACATTCATTAATTACATTAATGTAATTCAGCATACATAAGGTCCTTGTTTCTTGTTTTCTTGAGAGAAACAATTCAGCCCAGAGACAATTAATGAAGCAAGCAGGGAGTTCATTAAAGGAAAATAACACACTGAAGGAGGAGTGGATTGGCCCAGCTGGAAACAGCCTTGAGATTTACATGTTGCAGTTTTTATTATCATAGACTTTCAAAAAATTCCCACCTCTGTCTTAAGTATCTGCCTCTGTCTTTATGGAGTTTCCTGCTTCCTGGTAAATCTCTTCTTTTATCCTCACCAAGTTTCTGTTTAGGCCTATGAGATGCTTCCTTACTGTCAGTTGATGTACATGTGTGAGTTCCAGTGATCAATGAGTCTTAATGGCAGAATTGCTTATTACCACTACCCTAGGAAAATCATATAGCACTCAAATCTGTACTTACTATGCCAGCATATCTCTTAGGAAGTTTCCTTTTGCCCTTTCCCCCCTTTTTATCAGCATATAGCTAGCTACATTCTGACAGTTTAATCACAGTACGAGCAGTTACTGGGTGTCTTAAGGGGTGTTTCTGAGTATTCTTTCTTCATAGGTATTTCCTGTCCTCTCTGCTCAAATTTAGCATACATATTTTGGGTTGTCTTTGGAGCATGAGGTTTTTCTCCCCCAGGGGCTTTTTCTGCTCATGTCTAACTGATTAACATTCCCTCCTCAATAGATTGAGACTCTAAAATATTTGAGTCTAGGGGCACTGTGGGTCTCTTGTAACTACTTCCTGGTAATATGAGATGAAGAATTCATCAGTGTCTCATTCTCTTGCTCTTTGTCAGAAAAAGATTCCCTCCATGTTCTCCCAGAAGGTTGGATTTGCAGTGTGCAGAGGAAATTTGTAGGGATATGGCTGTCCAGATGGGGAAAATAGGTCGATATTCCTGTTGCAGGACCATTTTAAGTCTGAGAGTTTCTAGGTGATAGGAAACAAACCTGGTTACTAGATTCAGTGAGGAAGGCTCACAAAAGAGAGAAAGGAAGACAAAAGCTAGGGATCCCCCCCAAAAATAGGATGTCATGAGAATTGGAACCAGGTGGCATCCCAGGAGAACTAGCTCTCAGTAGCATGTTTCTGATGGTGAGAGGCCTGGTTTGTAAAATCTCTAACATGGTTCTGGACTTTTCCTAATCTGTTAACCCAGAAACAGCATTTTTCTCCTAGCACAAGGCAGATTCTTTCCTGAGCTGCAGCTGGTGTGGCAAGACCTCTACAATTTCGAACTGCATCCACAAGATAATCAACTTGTTGCTGTCACTCTGTAACAGTCTGAGCCGTGGTTTCTATTTTGTGAGTCAGTTCCAGAGACAGGTTGTGGTAAGTTGAGGAGGCAATAATTATGTCAGCGATTCCTGTATTGGCACTTGAAATGCCAAACTCATTCAGGATAAAAAAAGAAAAAAGATAAACTGTTCAGTCGATCTGGTGTGAGGCAGTAAAGGGTAACCTCAAGGAAGCATCACCCGGGACAATGGAAATTTTAGGGGTGAAGGAAGCCAGAGTGCATGTGCTGGTCCAGTTTCCAGAGAGGGAGAGAGAAGCCTGCGTTTCACATAGGAAGTAAAGTTCTGTAGTTGATAAAAATGGATGCAGAAGGTGAGGTCAGTTCCAAACATTGACCAGGGTCCTTGTTGGCTACCCAATATATGAGATCCTGCCACTAAAGTTGCTGCTGCCAGGGGAGCCAGACATGGGTCTTTTTTTTTTTTTTTTTAAATGTCATGTTTCTAGTAGTATCAAAGAAAAGAGTTTTCTGAAAGAAATTAAAGACTTGAAACCTTTTGCATAATTTATACTAGCTTTGTCAACACCATGGACTGGGTTGACTCCAAGAAGGGTGACTGACGCAGAAGTCGGAGGCATCATTTTGGATGAATAGTCCAGCAGTTAAAACATTTGGGGGAGAATAGAAAATCTCATTTGATATTGAGAATATTTAGTGAAACAAAAAAGTTTGAGAATAATAATGATGCTGGTTGTGTTGCATTGTGCTGGGTCAAAATCACCCACAATGGGTCTGGAATTTACATCGGCACAGATGCATAGGAGTGCCTGGCCAGTGAGGGTAGCAGGGGAGAACAAGGGGCTTGAATCAATGGGGGTGGGTTTAAGAAAATCTTTAAAAGCTGTTTTAGATTGTTTTAAAAATATTATGTTGCCAGGCGCAGTGACTCATGCTTGTAATCCCAGCACTTTGGGAGGCTGAGGCGAGTGGATCACGAGGTCAGGAGATCGAGACCATCCTGGCTAACACGGTGAAACCCCGTCTCTACTAAAAATACAAGAAATTAGCCGGGCATGGTGGTGGGCGCCTGAAGTCCCAGCTACTCATGAGGCTGAGGCAGGAGAATGGCGTGAACCCAGGAGGCGGAGCTTGCAGTGAGCCGAGATTGCACCACTGCACTCCAGCCTGGGCGACAGAGCGAGACTCTGTCTCAGAAAAAAAAAAAGTATGTTAACAGAGGGAAGGTTTTTGTATAGAGAGGTCTCTGATAGGTGAAGCTAAGTTGGGCTTGAGAAGTTGCCCGTTCTTGTATTGTGGCCAAGTAGGCTATTCCTACCCTGAATGAAGAGGAATTCATGACTTGCTAATTGAGGCATAGGAAGAATTGGTAGAGTTTAGTAGTTGTGGAGTTGCCTGCAGAGTGCCAAAAAAAAAAAAAAAAAAAAAAAAGTATGAGTAATGACCAGAGAACATTAGGCTGCATGGTTCAGAATAGGGCGAAATTGGGATGCTTGTGGATTAAGAGAGACTGTTAACACAATGACTATTAGAGAGATCACTACTCACTCCTCAGATTTTGGCTTTGATGTTTAAATGTAGGAGGGACATAGGAAATCTTCCCAGGAGAGGGTGTTGGTTTATAGTAACAGAAGTGTATTAATAAATTTGCAAAGAGTATTATGACTTGTAATATAAACACCAAAATGTTACTAATATTGCTGATGGACTAAAGCAGTCAAAAGTAAAACAAATTAGGTTAAAAAACTAGTATTAGATGTCTGGGCGCGGTGGCTCACACCTGTAATCCCAGCACTTTGGGAGTCTGAGGCGGGTGGATCATGAGGTCAGGAGATCGAGACCATCCTCACTAACACAGTGAAACTCATCTCTACTAAAAATACAAAAAAATTAGCTTGGTGTGGTGGCAGGCGCCTGTAGTCCCAGCTAGTTGGAGGCTGAGGCAGGAGAATGGTGTGAACCTGGGAGGCAGAGCTTGCAGTGAGCCGAGATAGTGGCACTGTACTCCAAGCTGGGTGACAGAATGAGACTCCCATCTCAAACAAAACAAAACAAGCTCTTTTTTTTTTTTTTTTTTGAGACGGAGTCTCAATCTGTCGCCCAGGCTGGAGTGCAGTGGCGCGATCTCGGCTCACTGCAAGCTCCGCCTCCCGGGCCGACGCCATTCTCCTGCCTCAGCCTCCCGAGTAGCTGGGACCACAGGCGCCCGCCTCCGCGCCCGGCTAATTTTTTGTATTTTTAGTAGAGACGGGGTTTCACCGTTTTAGCCAGGATGGTCTCGATCTCCTGACCTTGTGATCCACCCGCCTCAGCCTCCCAAAGTGCTGGGATTACAGACGTGAGCCACTGCGCACGGCCACAAAACAAGCTCTTAATGGAACTCCTGGTGGTGCACAATTTAGGGTGAAAGAATCAGTAGTACCACCACAAATAAGATTGCTGTTATTGGGATTACCCTACTTTGAGGTTTAAGGAGGGACAGCATTACTTCTCATTTAGAGAGAAATTTGTAAGTCCTTCTGTGGGTCACAATAGTAACTGAGTGTTGGTTCCATCGTTGGTTCCTTAATGTGTTTTCAGTTGTATTCAAAAGTATTGTGTCCAGCTAGAGATGCCAGGAAACTTGATAGCTATTGGGGTGGAAAGTATGATAGTAACATTGTTCTTTTGTGAGGCGGTTAGTTGAGATCAGAGAGATCCATCTCTCCAGACTTTAATGAGGACTTGTTATCCTGTCTGGTTATAAGGGTTTTGGGAGGGGTGGCGAGTCAGACTCAGAATAGTCTGTCCAAACTCCTGGATGACCTCTTGAAAGTCATCGGGGATTTTATGTACTGGGTTATTTGGTGACCTCTGGGTGTAATATTAGGTTTGCATGTAGAAAGGGTCTCCAATATAGGACTTCAAAGAAACTAAGGCATAGATGTAATTTAGGGGCTGTTCTGATCTGGAGAATTGCCATAGGCAGAAGTTCTACCATGGTAAAGAGGTTTCCTTGGCATCATTTGCTCAAGGTCCTTTTAATAGCTTGATTAGTCCTTTCTACCTTCCTGGGAGATTGTGGCTTTCAGGAGGAGTGTGAAAAGTATTTTATCCTTAGGGCTTTTGCCACTGTTTGAGTAGTTTGTGAAATAAAATATAGGCCATTGTTACTTTGTGAAGACTGTGGAGGCTCAAAGAGAAAATTTCTTTCAGAATGATCTTGGCAACTACCTGAATCTTTTGTATTCTAGTATGAGAGGCTTCAACCCAGGCAGTAAAGGCATCCCCAAGGATCAGGAGGTATTTGTAGCCTCAATAGGCTGGCAATTAATTAAAGTCTACCTACCATTCTTCCCACTGGCTAGGTTTCTTGTTGCTGAACTGGCTAAATTAAGGGGAGTGGTGTAGGGCCTGGAGGATTATTACAGACCCAGATGGACAGGCTTTACAAACTTGTCAAAAAGAGGAGTTTTTTTGGTTGTTTGGTTACAGCTGATGGAGATGGTCTCTCGTAAAGAGACAAGAATTATGGAGTGCCCTTATTGCTTTCTGCTGGAGAACCTGGGGAAAATAAAGAACCTCTCCCAAGTTATACATTCTTTCAGATCCTAGGGTATACTCACATTTGATACCCCATTGCAGGGTGGGCAGGTTGTTAGGCAAAATTGGGATCAAGGCCATAGGGAGTTCCCCAGAAAGGGTGGTGGCCCTTCCTGCTTGGCCAACCCTCTTGTTTCTCTAGGTAATCTCATCTTGGCACTTCTGGCAGCCCCAGCAATGAACTACAGCTTTCTGTGATAGGTGGATAGCCTAGAGTAGGGCAAAAAATCTGTGACCCATATTTAATAGGGGTATCCTTCGTTGTCAACAATCATTTCTTTCCAAATGGTGGCATAATTGTGGAATACTAAAATGGCATATTTGGAATCTGTATAAAAAGTACCTAACTCCATGGTTCTTTTCTAGTTCTAGGGCTCTGGTCAGGGCCATGCACTCTGACTGCTGAGCTGAGGTTCCCAGAGATAATTTAAAGTTTTATAAACAAATAGTTTAAAAGTAAGATAATTGGTAGTATTAGGCAAAACTGAGAAACAGGCACAAAGGATGCTAATATAGAGTGAAATAATTATTTAACTCAAAATTTGTATTAAAGTAATAAAATCACAGTGTACTGCTTGCATTTGTAGTAAATATTTGATTAATTACATTACAGCATTTGCTGACTATGGGGTTACGTATATTCATGCTATAAATATTCTGAAGTGTGGAGGGGTGGGGAAGGACAGTTGAAAGAAAGGTTGTTCCCAAGTACATGTCAGTAGCAAAGAGCAATTTCTAGAGTTTATATAGTTTCGTTAGAGGAAATATTTCTCCTTTAGGTATCGTAATTTATACATTTGCACACACATATAACAAAAAAGTATCAATTGATTTAATTTTGTTAAATATTTACTAAGAATAGGTGTTGAAGATAGTCATTTATTTTCTTTGAAGAGGGTGTTTACTGTAATAAAGTGTTTTCTCTGGAGTCAAAGTTGCCTGTGTTTTAAAACTGGCTGCACTGTTGTGAGCAGGTAATTTTTCTCTGTGGCTCTGTTTCTCTTTAAAATAAGGATAATGATGCCTATGCTATGGAGTAACTGAGAATTAAATTAACACATGTATAGTGTTACAATTACTGTCTAGTACAAATTATTAGTAAAATGTGTAGGCTGGGGGTGGGGGGTGGCTCACACCTGTAATCCTAACACTTTGGGAGACTAAGGTGGGCAGATCATGAGGTCAGGAGTTCGAGACCAGCCTAGTCAATATGGTGAAATCCTGTCTCTACTAAAAATACAAAAATTAGCTAGGCTTGGTGGCTTACGCCTATAGTCCCAGCTACTCAGGAGGCTGAGGCAAAAGAATTGCTTGAACCTAGGTGGTGCAGGTTGCAGTGAGCTGAGATTGCACCATTGCACTCCAGCCTGGGTGACAGAGTGAGATTCAGTCTCAAAAATAAAGTGTGTAAAAGCTGAATTTCATTAATACGTGCTTTAACACAAATATCTTTTCATTACATGAATTGCTCAACCAATAAATGGATGCATATTTCAATTCATTTTTTCAAAATATGGTATACACAAGGAAATGCAATTCAGGATTAAAAGTGAGGAAATCTTGTCGCTTAAAACAATATGAACAAATTTGGAGGACAGTATACTAAATGAAAATAAGCCAGACAATAGAATGCTGCTTACCAGATACTTGGGTATTTAGGAAAAAAGCATTTGGAGAGATGTCTGTAAAATAATACATAATTACAGATGTCTAGGTGGAATAAGTTCAAGAAATCTATTGTATAGCATGGTGACTATAATGAATTGTATTTTTGAAAAATGCTAAGACGGTCAATGTTATGTGCTCTCATCACAAAAATACTATGTGAATTACCTAGAAGTAAGCCTTTAACAGCATATATATACTTCAAAACACCATGTTCTACAAGATAAATACATATTTTATCTGTCAATGAAAAATGCATTTTAAAAACCATCGTAGAATGTTTCAAATGCTGGTCTGTCTTTGAATGTTATCAAAAATAGGTAGTTTTTGTGCTGTTTTTGTAATATAATAACCACAGAAACTCTTTTACCAGCATGTTTGAGACCCAGAACACTATATAAGACAAAATGATGTACTCTAGGGCTTTTGCTTTAAGTTTGAAGCACCTGGAGTTTCTAGTGCTGATGGTATTTTTTTTTTTTTTTTTTTTTGAGACGGAGTCTTGCTCTGTCCCCCGGGCTGGAGTGCTGTGGCCGGATCTCAGCTCACTGCAAACTCCGCCTCCCGGGTTTAGCCATTCTTCTGCCTCAGCCTCCCGAGTAGCTGGGACTACAGGCGCCCGCCACCTCGCCCAGCTAGTTTTTTGTATTTTTTAGTAGAGACGGGGTTTCACTGTGTTAGCCAGGATGGTCTCGATCTCCTGACCTCGTGATCCCCCCGTCTCGGCCTCCCAAAGTGCTGGGATTACAGGCTTGAGCCACCGCTCCCGGCCGTGCTGATGGTAATTATAGGGAAGACATTAAAAGGGTAACTTGCTAAAGGTCCCATAATTGGCCATTCCGTGAACAAAGTAAATGAATTTGCATTAAAAATCACTGAGATTAACAGCTGCCATACTCTCCAGAATTTTTCCAGAGAAGGTGACCAAGGACTTGGTTAAAATTAGGTGACTAAGAATGAAAAGAGAATTTCCTCAGGATTGCAGTATCAATCTGGACAAAAAAGATCATTCCAAATTTTGAATCTACAGAGAGCATTCTATTATTTTCCAACACTTAAGATTCACATTCAAAAATAGAAGATTCTGCATGAAAAAATAAGTTTTGGTATAAGTATGTCATAGAAAACTTCTCTTACCATTAAGTCTCCTACAAAATTTATCTCTAAGGCATATTTTCTCTGAAGAAATTTAAAAATTCTGATATTTTCTTCATAGGGTGCTGACAATATGCAACCCACCCATATTAATGCTTTACCTATTCTAACAGTGTTATGCTTAAGACAGTTTGTGTTAGAACCTCAAAAATTTTCTTTCATAAGCAGAAAAACAATGCTGACTTAAGTCTCTTACCTGTGAACACTAAAAGACTTCTCTCAATTAAGTGATCTAAATGCTGCATGAAGAAGCTATAAATAACCTCAAAAAGTCCAATTAGGAACAATTTACCACATTAAAAAAATTCAAACTTATCAGAACCTAGAAAGTCCATGTGAAATTACATGGCATGAAGAGAACAGTGAGAAAACTGCCATAACAAAAGGAGAGGAGCTGTGAGGCATACATAGCTGTGGAAAAAGGTAAAACAGAAATCCTCTTTAAGGAGCGCTTCTGCCTAGCTCCCTGCACCCTCTGGGAATGAGGAGCGCCTTTGCCCGGCCACTGCACCGTCTGAGGCCACTGCATGGTCTTGGACATGAGGCGCGCCTCTGCCTGGCGGCCACACCTTCTTGGACATGAGGCGCGCCTCTGCCTGGCGGCCACACTAAAAATTCAGGAGTGCCTCTGCTGGGTGGCCCTACCATCTGGGAAGTGAGGAGCGGCTCTCCCTGGTTGCCCCACCATCTGGGAAGTGAGGAGCATCTCTGTCTGGCTTCTGCACTGTCTGGGAAGTGAGGAGAGCCTTTGCCCAGCTGCTGTGCAACCCTTCAAGTGTGAAGTGGCAGCCTAGTGTGTGATCTTTATGCCCTTCCTAAGTCTGCATCTTTGACATTAATGTTTACTTTTCAGTGAACACAAAACAAAACAAAAAAATCCTCTTTAAATTCAGAACGACTAAGTTTTGTAGCCTGGGAACAAATGTCCTCTCCACATGCAGAATTAATGCCATTTCTTCACTATAGATATTTTCAGTCTCTTACTTGCAACTACAAACTGACTCCAGAAAGAACATGGCTAATTATGGAGCATCTGTTACACACTCGGCACTTTCTTATGTTTGTTCACTACAATTATATATTAAAACATCTCCATGACTTAAAAGATTTCCCAGCACTTACCTGAACAAATTGGCACACAATACATAAACTCATTTATGTCAAGTAAAAAGTGAAAGCAACTACTAAAGAAAACAGTTCATATAGGGTTCTCCAGTTAAAGCAACAAAATGAAATTTTCTAACCAGATAAAATATAACAATACACAAATTGTGAACTTGCATCTAAAAATTTTCTGTGCACTGCTAAATTTTATAAAAATCATAATTCTCACCAGCTCACATCATAAATACTTAATGAAGTAAAAACAAAAGAAATAAGAAACAAGTAAATTATAGCTGTGACATGAGTACCAGACAAATGAAAACAATTTACATGGGGACAGTCTCAACAGTTAGATTTTACAGTAATTAAATCCAAAGAAATATAGATTTGATTTCAGAATGTTTTAGGTTTCTAAATTTCTAGTAAATTATCCACCTTAGAATCTTCTTTGTTCCAATATTGATCTTTTCTTTGGGAAATAGGTACAAACTCTTAAACACTATTGCTTGCTCCATAATTTTTTTTATACCTAAAGGTTTATTTTTAGAGCAATACATTTATATATTTTACTTGATGTAAATAAAAATGAAAAGTCCGTATGTGTTTGCAGGACAAGACGCTACATGTTCAAAGATAAATATGAGACATTTTTTAAAGTATTCATTCAGGACTCAGAAATGGATAAATTATACTTTGATATATTACAATCATAAAACGATCTGTAGTAAAAAATAATTATACATTTAAAAATAAAGTGTATAACTGGACTGTGTGTAATACAAAGGATAAATACTTAAGGTGATTAATAACTCATTTACTCTGATGGATTTTTTTTTTTTTTTTTTTTTTTTTTTTTGAGATGAAGTCTTGCTGTGTCGCCCAGGCTAGAGTGCAGTGGTGCTATCTCGGCTCACTGCAAGCTCCACCTCCTGGGTTCACACCATCCTCCTGCCTCAGCCTCCTGAGTAGCTGGGACTACAGGCGTCCACCACCACGCCCAGCTGATTTTTTGTATTTTTAGTAGAGATGGGGTTTCACTGTGCTAGCCAGGATGGTCTTGATCTCCTGAACTCGTGATCCTCCTGCCTCGGCCTCCCATAGTGCTGGGATTACAGGCATGAGCCACCATGCCCAGCCTATTCTGATGGATTATTACATAGTGTATGCCTGTATTCAAATAACTGATATATGCCAGAAATATATACACATACTATGTGCCTACAAAAATTTTAAGAAATTTAAATAAAAAGAACATGGAACAATATTCTTCAATGTATTTGCTGTTCAAAGCCAAAGGAAACATATTACTAGAAATGTCATTCAACTATGTTATCAACTATGTTTCTCACCTGTATGAATTCTCTGGGGTACAGTAAGGGTTGAGGACCAAGTAAAATCTTTGCCACATTCTTCACATGTGTAGGGTTTCTCCCCAGTATGAATATTTGTATATTCATTCAGGCTTCTGGACCGTCTAAAGGCTTTGCATATTTACATTTGTAGGGGTTCTCTCCAGTATGAGTTTTCTTATGTTCATTCAGTGCAGAGTACTGTCTAAAGGCTTTGCCACATTCTTCACATGTGTAGGGTTTTTGCCCAGAATGAATTCTCTTATGTTTAGTAAGGTGTGAATATCTATAAAAGGCCTTGCCACATTCTTCACATTTGTAGGATTTCTCTCCAGTATGAATTTTCTTATGTTCAGTGTTGCAGACCGTCTAAAGGCTTTGCCACATTGTTCACATGTGTAGAGTTTCTCTCCAGTATGATTTCTCTTATGTTTAGTAAGGGTTGTGGACCTATTAAAGGCTTTGCCACATTCTTCACATGTGTAGGGTTTCTCTCTGGTATGAATCATTATGTTTGTCAAAGTTTGAGGATGAGGTAAAGATTTTGCCACATTCTTCACATTTATATCCCTCCAGCATGTATTCCGTTATGTTAATTTAGTTGGAGGAACTTGGGAAATTATCTGCCACATTTTTTACATTTAAATGATTTCTTATGTTTATGTCTTATGTTTGTTTGAATTTGAAAATTTATGAAAAACTTTGACACATGTATTACATTGAATTATTTTGCTTTGGGTAGTTGACAAGCATTGGTAAAGTCCATTATAACCTCCTTTCTGCACCTTACTCTTATTCACACTTTTACAGCCCTTCCTTAATTGTAAATTCTTCTGTCCACATTTCTCATATCTTCTCAGTAGAAACTTGTGAATGAATCTTCTTTGCCCTGCGCTGGCCAAAGGTCTCAGGTAAAATGAGAACACACACCTGAAAGAAAAATAACAAATTATCCCACTTACTAGATTCATATGAATATACTTTGCATATGAATATACTTACTTTACAAATCTAATATATAAACTTATACAAAGTACATTAGTAAGATGGTACAACAAAATACCACAGGCCATACTTCCTTCACAGACATATACATGTAACAAACATATACTGATCAAAATGCTTTTGTGCAAAATCTCTAAATGAGATAATTTTATGTAATGCCTCAGGTAAGAACAACGCCAAGAGCCCACATAGAACAGAAAGGAAAATTTGTTACATTTGCACAGCTCTTCCTCCTCCCCAATATAGCATTATGTCTTTAGGAGTAAACTGCCAATTACCGGTTTCTGTCTTTAAAAAGAAGAAAAATACTAATGCACATATTCTTAACTTCTGGCTTTTGGTGGTCTTTACAAAGTCTAGTTCCTGTCTCCAGTAATACAGTGCTGAAAGAAACAGTGGTATACTTGGAAAGGACAGCTTGGGTTTGCTGAGACAAACTGTAAATGTTTCAGGAGCAGACTGCAGTGTTAAATACAGAAAGTAGGTAGAGCAAGTGATTACACACTGTTAAGAAGAAATATGAACAAACCCTTTTAACTGAAAAACATGAAATTCCAGACAAGACACATCCATAAAACATGTATGGGCGGCTCCCATAATCTCTATCAAAGACAATTGGTTTCAGACTATGGCAGGACAAAGCAACATTGTAAAGATTGTGACAAATAGCTTTTTGTTAATCTTCAAATAACAAGCAAATATTACAATGCATACAAAATATTAGGGTGACATGGCCAAATGAAAAAATTTAAAGGTTTTCAGAAAACAACCATAAAAAATGAAGATGTGCAAATTTTTAAAATTTAACCTGAATAATTCTCAGTGAACTAAATGGGAATACATAAAACTAAATAAAATCAGAAAAATGAGAATCAATGAAAACATTAAAAACATAAATAACAGACATCATGGAGGTGAAAAATACAAAAATAATGACAGAAATTTTCAGAAGTAAAAAAAGGATGTAAGAAATTAAGAAGCTCAACAGACTTAA
The DNA here is from genome assembly GCF_037993035.2 of Macaca fascicularis. Taxonomy (NCBI): domain Eukaryota; kingdom Metazoa; phylum Chordata; class Mammalia; order Primates; family Cercopithecidae; genus Macaca; species Macaca fascicularis. Next base: position 324,423 of record NC_088379.1, on the reverse strand, counting down.
CTAGGATACACACACACAGATTTATAGCAAGGCACATATATAAGCAAAGTTTCAAAAGTCAAAGACAGGAAGAGAATCTTAGGAGCTGCGAGGTAAAAGTGATGTGTCATTTATAAGTGTGGTCTTATGAGATAACCAGTAAATCTGTCAATAAATTTTTTTCAGACCAGAAGGAATTGTGATAAATAGTGCTGAAAGAAAAATAGCTTCTAAGTGGGAATAATACAACCAGCAAAACTGTCTTAAAAATGAAAAAAGGTAAAGACCTTTCAAAATAACCAAATGCTGAAAAAGTGTATTAGCACATCTCCCTTAAAAAAAAATTTCTGAAGAAAGTATCTTCCACTGGAAATAACAATGCAAGAAAACAAAACATGATCATATGAAAATATATAACTTTCTGAAAAAGATATGCACATATACAAATATAAGGTTCTGTACCATTATAATATTGCAGAAAACATTTTAATTCTCTAAAGTTTTAAAGATAAAAGCATAAAAATAATCAAACTTAATAATAATCTGTTAATATACAACATAAAATATGATACATCAGTAACAAAGTTGAGGGCAAATGTATGAAGAAGAATGTTCAAATGCAAATGAAGTTCTTACCAGTTTAAGATATATGATTTTAACTTTATGAAATTTTATGTAATTCCCAAGATACCACAAAGTATCTGTATAGATACACAAAAGTATAAGAAGTCCTATCAATATAAAAATAGAAATGACACAAAGGAAGACAGAGAAAGGAAATAATCAAGTAAAACAATTAAAAGATGACTACGTCTTTCTAATTAAGCAAATTATTTAAGTATTTTTGAAGTAAACTTTCGATTCAAAATAGATGCCACCAAATAAAGGGATTTAAAAAATTAAAAAGCAAGATCCAACTTGCTTTTCAACAAGAATCACTTGAGATCTAATGATTAAAGGAGACTGAAAAAGGCAAGATGAAAGAAAACATTTCATGCAAATAACCAAAAAAAAGAGGTCAAGATTATCTTATGCAAAGTACATCTTAAGTCAAAACTGTAATATTTCATAAAATATACTTTAAAAGCACAAGAGACCAAGAAGGACATTAAACAACAATAAAAAGTTTCATTTACTGTGAACCCATGACAAATGTGTATATACATATATAAATTGTGTATGTGTGTGTGTCAGTGTCACATTAGGGTTCCAAATATAAAATTCAAACACTGACAGAGCAAGACAGAGAAAGAAATATAGTAGATTTTTTTTTTTTGAGATGGAGTCTCACGCTCTGTCACCTAGGCTGGAGTGCAGTGTCGTGATCTTGGCTCACTGCAAGCTCTGCGTCCCGGGTTCTCACCATTCTCCTGCCTCAGCCTCCCGAGTAGCTGACACTACAGGCGCCTGCCAACATGCCTGGCTAATTTTTTGTATTTTTAGTAGAGATGGAGTTTCACCATGTTAGCCAGGATGGTCTCAATCTCCTGACCTCGTGATCCGCCCACCTCGGCCTCCCAGAGTGCTGGGATTACAGGTGTGAGCCACCACGCTTGGCCTGTAGTAGAATATTTCAATACCCCAATTTCTGTAATGAATAATCAAAAAAGAATATTCATAAGAAAACAGAAGACATGAAGCAGTATGTGGCAGTTATGCCTAAGAGAACTGTAGAGAATACTCCTCAACAACAGCAGGATATACACACTTCTCAACAGCTCATACAATGTTCTCCTTGATAAACCACCTGTTAGGCCACAAAAAATGTCTTAAAATTTGTTTTTAAATAGAAATTTTACAGATAGCTTTTAATGACCAAACTGGAATGAGAGTAGAAATTAATAAAAGAAAACTAACACTGACATATTTATAGAAATTAAAAAATACAGTCTTCAGCATGCTCTTGTTCAAATTTTGAAATATTATGAAGATGTCTAGACTGCTCAATGTAATCTACAGATTAAACGAAATCCCTGTCAAATTTCTAATCAATTTCTTGCAGAAATAGAAACAGCAACCCCAAAGTTATATAGAATTTCAAGGGACAATAAAGCACCCAACAATTAAAAAAAACGTTGGAGGCACTACAGCTCATGATTTCAAAGCACATACAAAGCAAAAGAATTAAAACAATTTGATATGGGTATAAAGCTGAACAGCTAGATTAATAAAATCTGGCATAAATATACACTATCACACATCATAATTATTGTAGTACTGTTACTGAAAGCAAATAAATGAAAGCAATGCAAATTTCTCACCAAATGAATGGATAAATTTGTAATATTAAAATAATGAAATACTACTCAGTTTGTAAAAAGCAAAAAACTCAGATAAATCTTGATGACATTGTGTGACATGAAATGTCAGCCATAAAGACACAAACTGTGTGAATCAACTCACATGAGATATCTAAAGCAGTTTGACTCTAAAATAGAAAACAGAATTGTTTTTGTAAAGGACCAGAAAACAAAATGTAGTTAGTTGTTTAATGTGTTTTGAGTGTTGGCTTTGCAAGATAAACATATTCTAAAGATATAGTACATAACAATGTCAATATAATTAATATGACTGAACTCAATATTTAAAAAGATTTAAGATGGTAAAGTTTGTGTTTTGACAATTAAAATATCTAAAATAGACACAGAAGTATGACAGTTTTTGAAATCTTCAAATCACAAGTGTTTCTCCCCCACACACAAAAACATAGATTTACAAATAAATAGAGGATAAAATTAGGAGAATTTCAAGGACTACTCAGCTAGGCAGGGTAAAACCACCATTGTATACACATAAACTGAACAAGTATATAACTCATAAACACTACAGGAACAATATGCATATAGATAAACACAGAGATTCTTATAATAGAAATAGACATATAACTGATCCATATTTGACTTGTGCTCCATAGTCTTTTTATTTTTTATTTTTAGTTTTTGAGATGATGTCTTGCTCTGTCACCCAGGCTGGAGTGCCGTGGCAGGATCTTGGCTCACTGCAACCTTCGCCTCCCAGGTTCAAGTTATTCTCCTGCCTCAGCCTCCTGACTAGCTGGGATTACAGGTGCTCACCATCACACCCGGCTAATTTTTGTATTTTTAGTAGAGACAGGATTTCACCATGTTGGCCAGGGTGGTCTTGAACTCCTAAAGTCAAGTGATCCACCCACTGCAGCATTCCAAAGCGCTGGGATTACAAGTGTGAGCCACCATGCCCAGCCATGCTCCACAGTCTTATGGCGTACACAGCTGAATATTGTCATACACAATGAAAACATCCTTGTCTTGTCCGAGATGTCAGAAAAAAAGTGCTCTGCTCTTTCCTGTTTAGGATGATATCAGTCATTGATTTGTCATACATGGACTTTATTGTGTTGAGGTACATACCATCTATACCTAATTTGTTGAGTTTCTTAAAGGCATGTTGAACGTTGAATTTTGCCAAATACTCCTTCTGCATACACAATAAAAATAAAGATGTCTAGATGTCTAGCAGTAAACCTAATTAAAAAGGTAAACACTCTCTACACTGAAAATTATTATAATACCTATAAAAAACTGAAAAAGACATGAGAAATTGAGATTTTTTTGCTTATGAATTGAAAAAATATAAAAGTGGCTATATTATCCAAGGTGATCTACAGATTATGTAATCTCTACCAAAATACCAGAGTTTTTTCATAGAAATGGGAAAAAAAAAAGCTTAAAATTTATGGGGAACCACCAAAGACCCACAAATGGCAAAAGTAATCCTGAGCAAAAAGAACAAAGCTGGAAGCATCTCATTACCTGGCTGCAAAACATACTATAAAATTATAATGAGCAAAACAGGATGATACTGACATAAAAACAGATAAACAGGTCAAAGTATCCAGTGAGCCCAGTAATAAATTCGTGAACCTAGAGCCACGTGATTTTCAACAAAGATGTCAAGAACACGCATTTGGAATAAGACTGTCTTTTCAATAAATGGTGCTAGAAAAATCGATTATCTACATATATAAAAAAAAGAAACTAAGCCCCTACCTCTTATGATATAAACTCAATCACAAATTTAAATAGGAAACCTAAACCTATAAAGCTATTTGAAGTAAACATAGAGGAATGCTTTACGACATATTGCAGAACAAAGAATTTTTAAGTAAGACTTCAAAACATACACAAAAATATGCAAATGGGATTACAACAAACTAAGAATGCTTTGCACAGCAAAGAAAACAACAGAGCGAAGAGAGAATCTATAGAATGAAAGAAAATATTTGCAAAATATACATGATGAGAGGAAAACTTACAGAATATATAACAGACTTAACAACAAATATAACACATAATTTGAAAATAGGGAAGAGACATTAAGAGACATTTTTCTTTCTTTTGAGATGGAGTTTCACGCTTGTTGCCCAGGCTGGAGTGCAATGATGCTGTCTAGGCTCACTGTTGCAGGAAGTCAGGGACCCCGAACGGAGGGACTGGCTGAAGCTATGGCAGAATAATATAAATTGTGAAGATTTCATGGAAATTTATTAGTTCCCCAAATTAATACTTTTATAATTTCTTACTCCCGTCTTTACTGCAGTCTCTAAACATAAATTGTGAAGATTTCATGGACATTTATCACTTCCCCAATCAATACTCCTATAATTTCCTATGCCTGTCTTTAATCTCTTAATCCTGTCATCTTTGTAAGCTGAGGATGTGTGTCGACTCAGGACCCTGTGATGATTGCGTTAACTGCACAAATGTTCATAAAGCATGTGTGTTTGAAAAATATGAAATCTGGGCACCTTGAAAAAAGAACAGGTAACAGTGATGTTCAGGGAACAAGGGAGATAACCATGCCTGGGAGCCGGGCATGATAGAGTCGTATTTCTCTTATTGCTGAAAACGGGCAAGAGAAATATTGCTGAATTCTTTCCCCAGTAAGGAATATTAATTAACAGTCCTGGAAAAAGAATGCATTCCCAGGGGGAGGCCTCTAAAATGGCCACTCTAGGAGTGTCTGCCTTATGCAGTTGTAGATAGGGATGAAGCATGCCCTGGTCTCCCACAGCACCCCCAGGCTTGCTAGGATTAGGAAATTCCAGCCCTGCGAATTCTAGTCAAGACTGTTTCTCTGCTCTTGAACCCTGATTCCTGTTAAGATGTTAATCAATGACAACACGTGCACAGTGGGACAAGAAACTTCATCAGCAATTCTAGTTTTGCCCCGGCCTTGTGACCTTGCCTTGCCCATCTGCCTTGTGATATTTTATTGCCTTTGAAGCATGTGATCTCTGTGACCCACACCCTATTTGTACATTCCCTCCCCTTTGAAAATCGCTAATAAAAACTTGCTAGTTTTGCGGCTTGCAGGGGGCATCATGCAACCTGCCGACATGTGATGTCTCCCCTGGACACCCAGCTTTAAAATTTCTCTCTTTTGTACTCTTTCCTTTTATTTCTCAGACTGGCTGACACTTAGGGAAAACAGAAAAGAACCTATGTTGAAATATTGGGGGCTGGTTCCCCGATAGCTCACTGCAACCTTCGCCTCCTGGGTACAAGCGATTCTCCTGCCTCAGCCCCCTGAGTAGGTGGGATTACAGGTGCCTGCCACCATGCATAGCTAGTAGAGAAGGGGTTTCACCATGTTGGCCAGGCTGCTCTTGAACTCCTGACCTCAGGTGATCCGCCCAACTCAGCCTCCCAAAGTGCTGGGATTACAGGCATGAGCCACTGTGCCTGGACTAAGAGGCATTTTTCAAAACAAGAAATACAAAAGGCCAAGAAGAACATGCAAAGATGCTCAACATCACTAATTATCAGAGATATGCAAATCAAAGCCACAATAAGATACGACTTCACTGCAGTTAGAATGACTGTAATTAGAAAGGCAAAAAAAATTGTTAGTGAGAATGTACAGAAAAGTTAACATATAAGGCTGGTAAGATTGTAAGTTAGTACAGCTATTATAGAAAAAAATGTATCATAGGGTGACATATATTTAAGCAATAAACATCATAAGATGTTTTTTTTAATTCTAAGACAATAAAACGTTGATGACCATGTAAGAAAAAAAGAATTCAAATTGCTAGGTCATATGTTACAGAAATAAACCAGATACACTGAGACAAATTCCACATGATCTTACACATATGTGGAATGTAATAAAAACATAGATGGTGAAGGTTTCATGCAACTGTTCTTAGCAATCGCTTTTTGGATATGACATCAAAGGCTCAGGAAACAAAAATATGGACATACACATAGTACTACATCACTGTATCCAAACTATTCCAAGAATATTTAAAGCAGGACTTTAAATAGATATTTACATATGCATTTTCTTCATTATTATTTACACAGGACAATTCCTGGAAACAACACAAATGTCCCTTTAGAGATCAGTATTAGATTTTTAAAATGTGACATATACATACAATGAAATATTTCATTTTAAAACAGAAAGATATTCTGACACATTTTACAAAACCAAAGCCTGAGAACATTACATTATATAAAATAGTCAAAAAGAAACAGACATTATATAATTACACTAACAAGAATATGGAAATCAGCCAAAATTATAGAAACAGGAAGTAAAACGGTGTTCTTCGGTAGTTGAAAAAAGGAAAAAAGGGCAGTTTATTGTTTATAACGTATTAAATTTTACTTTTGTAAGATAATATATAATCTAGAGATCCATTGCAAAAAAAAGTAAACGTACTTAATACCACTAGACTGTACACTTGAAAATGTTTAATGTAGGGAAAAGTAAGAGAGATCATACTGTTAACTGTGTCTATGTAGAAAAGGAAGACGTAAGAAACTGCATTTTGATCTGCATTTTGAACAATGATGTCTGTTGGAGAATGTGCAGTAGCAAAAATCAAAAGTTGGAGTGGGGCCAAGTGATCTATTTACTTGTGCTGACCGAATTTTTTCTTCAACTAATTTTTTAAGTTGCCTCTGGAGTTAATGTTCTTTTACTATTCAATTTCGGATCCCCTCTTAAGATAGAGAACAAATTTGACATGGCATAAATAGGGATGCCTAGAGTTGGCCGAAATTAATATCTCCTAGCAACTTTTTGAAAGTCATTTAATGTTTTTGCAGTGAGCCAAGATCATGCCACTGCACTCCAGCCTGGGTGACAAGAGCGCGACTCCATCTCAAAAAAAAAAAAAAAAAAAAAAGGAAACCCTTTTAATGTTTTAGTGTGTCTTTTCTTATTTCTATTTTTTTGTGGTTTAATTTTCCTTTTCTCTACCTGCATCCCCAAAGGAATAGAGGTTTGAATCTTACCAGATGCTACTGTCAGTCCTGGGTTGGCAACCTCTGTCTGCAGAAATGTGTAACAGTCAATTAATTTGTCTCTCGTTTCTGCAGCACACAAAATATCATCAACATAATGAATGACATAATAGTCTGAAAACCCGTCTCTAACTGGTTGAAGAGCTTGAGCTGCAAAAGTCTGACAAATAGTTGGACTATTAAGCATTCCCTGAGGCAACACTTTCCACTGAAACCTGGTGGCTGGTTCTTTATTATTTGTGGCTGGTATAGTAAAAGCAAATTTTTCAAAATCCTGTTTTGCCAGAGGAATGGTAAAAAAGCAATCCTTCAGATCAATTATAATTAAAGGCCAACCTTTGGGGATCATGGCTGGATAGGGCAACCTGGGTTGGAGAGCCCCCATGGGTTGAATTACAGTATTAACAGCTGTTAAGTTGGTCAGCATGCACCATCTGCTGGATTTTTTCTAAATTACAACCAGGAGAATTCCAAGGCAGAAATGAAGGCTCAATATGTCCCTTTTCTAATTGTTCCTTTGCTAATAAGTGTAAAGCCTCCAGCTTTTGTTTCGGTAGCGACCACTGATTTATCCATACATGTTTTTCTGTTTTCCAAGTTAATGGAATGGGTTTTGGAGGCTCTACAGTGGCCACTCCTAAAAATGATACCCTATTCCTTTTCTTTCTTGATTTCTCTCAGCCTCAATTGGGACTTTAATGACATCTCCATTCTTCCCTAGTCCCTTTTTAGGGAGATATCCCATTTTACTCATTATTTTTTGACTCACGGGGCTGTATAGGGAGACTGAGATAGTAATCTCTGCATAGCATTGTTGTAACAAGTCTCGGCCCCATAAATTGATTGGAATATAAATGATCATAGGTTAAACTGTACTTTCTTATCAGGTCCTCGACAAGGTAAAATCATGGTACTTTGATACACTTCTGAGGTGGTGCCTTGTGGGGAAAAGAAAGAGAGATCAGACTGTTACTGGGTCTATAGAGAAAGAAGTAGACATAAGAGACTCCATTTTGTTCTGTATTTGAGATGCTGTTAATCTGTGACCCTACCCCCAACCTTGTCCTTGTAAGAGACATGTGCTGTGGTGACTCAAGGTTTAACAGATTTGGGCTGTGCAGGGTGTGCTTTGTTAAACAAGTGCCTGAAGGCAGCTTGCTGGTTAAAAGTCATCACCATTCTCTTAATCTCAACTACCCAGGGACACATACACTGCAGAAGGTCACAGGGACCTCTGCCCAGGAAAACTAGGTATTGTCCAAGGTCTCTCCCCATGTGATAGTCTGAAACATGGCCTCATGGGAAGGGAAAGATCATTCCCCAGCCTGACACCCATGAAGGGTCTGTGCTGAGGAGGACTAGTATAAGAGGAAAGAAGGCCTCTTGGCAGTTGAGATAGAGAAAAGCATCTGTCTCCTTCCGGTCCGTGGGCGATGGACGTATGTTCTGTTTACTGAGAAAGGAGAAAACCGCCTTAGGGCTGAAGGTGGGATGTGCTAGCGGCAATGCTGCTCTTTATGCACTAAAAAGGTTTATGGAGATGTTTGCATACGCATATCAAGGCACAGCACTTTTCCTTAAACTTACTCATGTCACAGAGATCTTTATTCATATGTCTTACTGCTGACCTTCTCCCTACGATGATCCTATTATCCTGCCACTTCCCTTTTTCTAAGATGGTAAAGATAATGGTCAGTGGAACTCAAGAGACCAGTGCTGGCGTGGGGCCTCTGTATGCTGAGCTCCGGTCCCCTGGGCCCACATTTTCTTTCTCTATACTTTGTCTCTGTGTCTCATTTCTTTTCTCAAGTCTCTTGTTCCACCTAACGAGAAACACCCACAGGTGTGGAGGGGCAGGCCACCCCTTCAGTGCCTATGCCAACAAATCCTGTAACAGGGTTTTGTTTAGGCCAATTTTTTGGCCATCCATTGATTTTAGGTGATTATAGAGACATCAGCCCTGGTATCCACTAATCCTTCAAACTGCTTTTCCTGAATAGTGACTGTACACATGGGTCTATCCTCTGAGATGGGATTATCCCAAGAAGCAGCTTTTCCAGCAGGGTTGATACTTCTAAACCCTCCTGTTCTTTCTGTTTTCTTTTTCCCAATTGTAATATCAGGCAAAGGCAGTGTTTGAGCAATTCTATCACTTGGATCGTCACTCCAGGGAACAGTGGAGCTGATCACTAACTTAATTTCCCCTTTATAATCTGAATCAATTACCCCAGTATGAATTTGGACTCCCTTCAAATTTAGACTCGATCTCCCTAAAATAAGGTCTACCGTCCCTTCTGGCAGTGGGCCATATACTCCTGTAGGAATCTTTCGTTGGAGCTCTCCAGGGAGTGAAGAGACCATTTGAGTGGAACATAAATCTACTGCTGTGCGGCGGGGGGGGGGTTGTTGTCCCTGAAAACCCTGAGGAACAAACGGCTGAATTGGGAATGCACCGGTTTGTTGTGGGGCCTGAGACTGGCCCCTCTTCCTGTTTCCCAACAATGGTTGCTGATTTTTATCAAACTTACCTGTCATTGATTAGCCCAATGGTTTTCTTTTCCACATCTTGGACACAGGCCAGGTGGCTCTTTATTTTTTGCTGTAATAGCTTGACATACTATATTCTGTTCATTTAGGACTGGGCAGTTCCTTTTTAGATGACCGATTTGACCACAATTATAACACTTTCCCCAAATGTTCTAACTTGTCCTGCTAAAGTGACCCCCCGTCATTGCTTGAGCCATTAGCATTGCCTTATGCATAGCTTCTCCAACCCCATCACAAGCCTTCACAAATTCTGTAATTACATCAACTTCTGCTGGAACTTTTCCTTTTAATGGCTTTATGGCCGATTGACATTCTGGATTTGCATTTGATAGGCCATTAATTCTACAATAACTTTTTGGGCATTATCTTCTGTAATAGATTTTTGAGCAGCATTTTGCAATCTTGCCACAAAGTCAGGATATGGCTCTTTAGAGCCTTGTCTAATTGAATTAAAAGAAGAGCAGGCGGTTCCTGGGTCCTGAATTTTTTCCTAGGCCCTGAGGCGAATAGCCCTTACTTGTTCAATAGCCTCATTCTGCATTACTGATTTTTGGTTAATGGTACTCCAATTTGGACCTGTTCCTAATAATTGGTCTACATCTATATTAACAGTGGGATTAGTAGCCTGATTTTTTCATACCTGTTCTTGTACTCCACTCCATCAATCCACCAGGTTTTAAACTGTAGAAACTGAGAGGGTGAAATGGAAGATTTAGTCAAAATTTCCCAATCATAAGGAATAAATCTATTTCCATGAGCAATGGAATCTAATAATGTTCTCATGTAAGGTGAGTTGGATCCATATTGTTTGTAATTCCTTTCTTCATATTTTTTTAACATTTTCATGGTGAAAGATTTATATCTAGCCTCAGCTCGGGAAGGCGCTCCTACTTGAGTCTCTTCCCCGGGCGGTACCGGTTGTTAACTTACCAGGACTGGCATGCCTCAAGATCTCCCTGTTTTCTGGCTTTATCAATGATTTCATGCAGTGTGCTATATTATCCACGAGGTGGTGCTGTAGGATCAAGCGCCACCGTCATGGGTTGCTGGTATGGTGCCATGCTATTTGGCATGGGACACACTGCTTGAGGTCTGTATTGAACCTCTGGAGGCGGCCAATACTGAAGCTTGGCTGGCGGCCGATATTGATAAACTACCAGCAGTCAGGTCTTATTTTCTACTGGCTGATATTGTGGATACCGTCTCTGGATTGGCATTGCTGGGATAGAGACTATCCTTTTCTACTTGATATTCTCTTGGAGTTTGTACTTGTCTAACCTGCATTTGAGGTTGTAATGTTACAGACATCTGAACCATGGGAGGAGGAGTTGATGGCCATTGTCGTTTAGGATCTGATGGCCCCAATGATTCTGGATCTCCTTCCCCCGGTTTTGATGATTTGATGATTCAGGATATATTACCTCCTGTAATTGACTGTAGTCAACATTTTGCATTGACTGGCCCATTACAGACTCTGCTACATTTTTACAATGTGAACTTTTCATTCCTTTCTTGAACTCTGTCCCTGCCTCTTCTTCACAATCTATTACACAGCTTTCAGGGGCATCAGAAACTGAAACGCTATCTTCTCTTGTTTGAAACAGTTCTAAACCTGCTTTAATAATGGCCCAATCATTCCATACTGCAAGTGGGATTTTACCTTCCCTATTTGCTTGTTTTAATTTTTTGCCATCTTTTCCCCCAATCTTTTAGATCTAAAGTTCCCTGTTCTGGAAACCATGGGCAGAATTGTTCTATTGTTTGAAATAGCATAATTAGATTTTCTGTAGAAGCTCTAACTCCCCCTCTTCTTAAAAGAATTTTAATGAAGCTGAGATAAGATGCGTATTTACTTTCAGTTTGTCCCATTGTTATCCTGGGTTCCTCCACACACCAGCTTACCGCAAGGCTGACAGTGGATGTCCTCAGGAATCTCTCCTTGACTTGTCCTCAATGGTCACATTCTTAGCATACCTTCACCCTAGAGAAAGGCACCCATGTTGGGCGGCAGGCGAAGGGGTGGCCTGCCCCTCCACACCTGTGGGTATTTCTCATCAGGTGGTAAGAGAAACTGAGAAAAGAAATAAGACAGAGACAAAGTATAGAGAAAGAACGGTGGGCCCAGGAGACCGGTGCTCAGCATACAGAGGACCTGCACTGGCACTGGTCTCCGAGTTTCCTCAGTATTTATAAATTACTATTTTCACTATCTCGGTGAGGGGAATGTGGCAGGAAAACAGGGTGACAGTTGGGAGAAGGTCAGCAAGAAAACATTTGAGCAAAGGAATCTGTGTCACAAGTAAGTTCAAGGGGAGGTACTATGCCTGGATGTGTACATAGGACAGATTTATGCTTCTCTCCACCCAAACATCTCAGTGTAGCAAAGAATAACAGAGCAGCATTGCTGCCAGCATCTCTCGCCTCCAGCCACAGGGCGGTTTTCTCCTATCTCAGAATAGAACAAATGTATGATTGGGTTTTACACTGAAACATTCCGTTCCTGGGGCATGCAGGAGATGGAGGCCTTCCTCTTTTACTAATCCTCCTCAGCACAGACCCTTTATGGGTGTCGGGCTGGGGGATGGTCAGGTCTTTCCCTTCCCACCAAGCCATATCTCAGGCTGTCTCAGTGGGGGAAACCTTGAACAATACCCAGGCTTTCTTGAGCAGAGGTCCTTGCAGCTTTCTGCAATGCACTGTGCCCTTGGTTAATCGAGAATGGAGAATGGTGATGACTTTTACCAAGCACATGGCCTGTAAAATACTGTTAACAAGGCACAGCCTGCGCAGCCCGAGATCCCTTAAACCTTGATTCCATACAGCATGTTTTTGTGAGCACAGGGTTGGGGCTAAAGTTACAGATTAACAGCATCTCAAGGCAAAACAATTGTTCAAAATACAGATCAAAATGGAGTTTCTTATGTCTTCCTTTACTATATAGACACAGTAACAGTCTGATCTCTCTTTTCCCTGGCATTTTCATGTTTTTCATCACAATTAATATTTAGATCTACCTAAAAAGGTTAGTCTTTAAAAATCACCTTCAAGTAAGAAAAGTGTTTCTCTCACAGAATAACATAATCAAACAATAAATAGATCGTAATTTTACACTGTTTCTTTGATTACTCACCTACACAAGAAAACAATGATGAACACCCAAGTAAATAAATAAATATTTATTTTTTTCGAGATGGAGTCTTGCTCTGTCACCCAGGCTGGAGTGCAGTGGCATGATCTTGGCGCAGTGCAAGCTCCACCTCCCGGGTTCACGCCATTCTCCTGCTTCAGCCTCCTGAGTAGCTGGGACTACAGGTGCCCGCCATCACGCCTGGCCAATTTTGTTTTGTATTTTTAGTAGAAATGGGGTTTCGCTGTGTTAGCCAGGATGGTCTTGATCTCCTGACCTTGTGATGCGCCCGCCTCGGCCTCCCAAAGTGCTGGGATTAGAGGCGTGAGCCACCGTGCCCAGCCAAGAAATAACTTATAAACAGCATAGGGACAATATTTATACAGGCAAATACCACATATATAACTTTCTTGGCAAGAGAAATGTCTGATTTATATATATGTTTTTTAATTTGCTCGAGGTGAAACCCAATGATGTTTATTCAAATTAAACACCACATGGTCATAAAAGGTACAGAGGTTGTTGCTGTTGTTTTGAGATGTTGTTTCACTCTTGTTGCCCAGGCTCGTGTGTGATGGCACAATCTCAGCTCACTGAAACCTCTGCCTCCTGGGTTCAAGTGATTCTCCTGCCTCAGCCTCCCAAGTAGATGGGATTACAGGCATGCGCCACTATGCCTGGCTAATTTTGTATTTTTAGTAGAGGTTTCTCCACGTTGGTCAGGCTGGTCTTGAACTCCTGGCCTTATGATCTGCCTGCCTTGGGTTCCCAAAGTGCTGGGATTACAGGCATGAGCCACTATGCCTGGCGAAGGTACAGGGTTTAAAATTACCATACAAATATGAAGATTAAAAACAAACCACTAAAATGGGGTTGAAAACAAGAATAAAAAATTCTGACCTTTAAAATATTGAATGTCATAAAAACAATCTTTTACAGTTTTCAACTGTGACTATGTACTTATGAAGAGCTGGCATTTTGAATCTTTGGCATTCAAAGTACAGCAGTAAAAGAAAATTTATCTCAATAATTAATAAAATGCTGTGATGAGAATGAGGCATTTCATTACATTTACTTATTCCACAATTTGAAAATTTAAGCATTTTATTTCAGACACTTTGAATTTGAAATAAAAAATATTTGACATAGAACATATCAAAGTAAAACATACAAGGGGAGTGACATAGCCAGATGGCAGAATAGGAGGTTCTCTACCTAAATCTTCTATGGTTATAAAAAAATGCAGCAGTTATGCCCTGGAAAAAAGAACCTTTATGGGAACTTTGGAATCCATGTCAAAGGGTGTAAACCCAAGACAGGAGAGCTGTATTGAGAGGGCATGACCTTGCTTGAGTGGCATGCTTGCCCATCATACTCCCAGCTACAAAATAAAGTATGATTAATTCTCATTGTAAATATAGCTGTAGGACATTTGGTTTTGTTTCTGCCACTAGCACCATCTGCCAAGACACCAAGGAGGATTCATAATGTCCTGTGTCTCAGGTGAAAGGACTTTAGATGCTGATCCTCTCTGTGATCTCTGAATTAGCCCCTTGCACACATCTATCATGGTGTGGAAGAAATCCTGCACATGCAGGAACCCACAGACAGAAACATGCATCTGTGCCCCTGGATGTAGGCTTGCCAATATTTATTTGATAGTGGATCTTGATATGGCACTATAACCTGGCTCCAAGTTCATGAAACCAAAGTCCAGAAGTTTTTGCTAACCTGGGACCTGCCAAAAAACACACTATATGTGCCCCTCTAGGCATGCTGGCTGACTTTATTCCCACTGTGAATCTTGAAGCTGTCTTAAAACCTATCTCCAGTCCCTGTCGGCTAAAGTCTGGGAGCAGTCCTGCTCACCCAGGAATCTAGAGGGAGAAATGTCATGAACCTGGAAACAAACCTGAAGACTTTGATCTCAGCTGTGTATGCTGAAGCAGCGCTGTGAATCAGTTCCACACCCTCTCAGCCGTGCTCAAGGGTCAGTACTGCTCATCTAGGAACCTAATGACTGGGTTAGATTTCCAAAAACCCAGCAAGAGCCACATAGCAGAAGCCACACCTGCTCACATGGATTCTATCAGCTCTGTCATCTGCATATATAACTGGAGACTTTTTTTCCTCAGCACCAGTCTTACTGATCAAGATCCTGAAGAAAGTTCAGTCTTCCCAGAAAATAGACAGAATCCACAATGCTCTGATGCCTTAATAACAGGTTTGCCAAGCATGAACTTCACTGTGATCCGGATCCAATGCACCTTACTGCAAACTCACTGGAAATCTCATCAGCACAGAGATCCAATAGGAGAAAATATTTACCACCCCAAACTAATCTATAATGACTGAAAGAGATACTTACTCCTTCAGATGCAAGGACATAAAAACAAGGAATCACAGATTATGAAGAATCAGGCAAATGTAACATCAACAAAAGAAACTAAACATGCTTTAGTAACCACTTACAATAAAACACATATCTAAAAAATGGCTAAAAATTCAAAATAATTATCTTAAAGAATCTCAATGAGATGCAAAAAAAAAAAAACTGAATTTTTTTGCAACAATGTATGAACAAAATCACAATTGTAATAAAGAGAAACCATTAAAACAGAACCAATTAGATATGCTGGAGCTGAAGTACACAATAGGAGATCTAAAATATTTAAGAAAAAGCTTTAACAGGAGACTCCAATGTTATACCCAGACCGTTTGTTCCCCAAAGAAGACCACCACAGTCCAGAGTCAAAGCCAAGTGGCAAGGACCCTTTACTACAAGTTCGAACTTGGTCCCTCTATTCCACAGCATACAAGAGGGCCTCGAACAATGCGAGTGCTTGCTTTTTATAGCCCGATGTAAACAGGATACGTAAAGTTACAGAGGAACAAAGGAATTCTTTTGGTTACAGCATTACAATTGGTTTACATTTTAAGTTATACATTTAGCAGTTTTCTATTGGTTCCCGCGCTTTCTGTAAAACCACAAACGGCTGTGTCCTTATCGGGGACTTTCCAGGTGGTGTTTTTCTAAAGTTGAGATATATGGTATTCTCTGAGTTGAGAGATGTGTTTGTACTGGGCTCAGGAAGTTGAGAGATATATGGTGGGATGTGTTTGTACTGGGCTCAGGAAGTTGAGGGATATATGGTGGGATGTGTTTGTACTGGGCCTGTTTGTTGAGCCCGGGGCTGAGGAATGTGCCTGATTTCTTTCATTCCCCCCTTTTCTCAGGTACCTCTAGAGCCAATCTTGGGTCTTATAAGTCTGATTCTGTTTCAGCTTTTACAGGTTGGTACTGGGCTCTGAGGACCATGAGCTGTATGGTGTCAAACCTTTCCCTGACAAACTGTAAAATTCTGTTAACAACACAAGGTCCTACGGTAAACAGAAATAGTAGACTTAGCAGGGGTCCAAGGAAGGGGGCTAACAGGGAAAACATAGAGGAATTCCACCATTGGTCTGCAGCTGAAGCAAACTGCTGTGTTTTTACTTCTGTGCTTAACTTGCGTAACTGTTGGACCCGGTTTTCTACAAGCCCTGATTCATTTATGTAGAAACAACAGTCTTCCTTTAGAAACATACATGTACCACCTTTTTCAGCAGTGAGTAGGTCTAGGGCCCTCTGGTTCTGCAAGGTTACCTGAGCTAGGGACGTGATCTGTCGCTGAAGGGAGGCAAGGGACTCAGCTGACTCCTCCATAGCAACGGCAAATTGTTGGTATAACTTGTTGCTTTCTATGAGGGTGTGACCTAGGGCTCCCCCCTCCAGTCCAGCCTCAATGAGGGATGAGGTGAGGGAGATTCCCGCAATGAGGGGGAGAAATATGGCTCGTGCAGGTCTTCGTCTAGGGACTGGGTGAATAGCAGTACTAGTCCAGTTACCAGTGTACCCCAGGAACTCGCCGGCAGTTAGTAGAGTCAACCGGGGAACTAATGTGACAGGAAGACACAGTAGGTTGGTAACAGAGGGACCAGATAGGTTCTTAGATAATGTTCCATTACACCAGAAGAATATGCCCGGCGGAGCCCTTAGGGTGATACTAGGGGGCGTTGCAGTGATGTTGCAGAGGCTGGAATTAGTTCCTGAGAAACAGTAGGGAAACTTCTCCTGACTGGGGTTTAGGTATAGTGGCACGTTAGGGATAGGGGCATATGAGAGGTTTTGGAGGTTGTTAGCTTGGGCAGAGGTACAGGATCCCCATGGCAGAGGGACAGCAGTTAGCGGTGGACGCCCTAGAGTAGCACACAGAAAGCAGCCAGACAAGCTGTGAAGTCCTGTAAGGTTAGCAAGTTCTAATCCTTCTTGTAATAATTTTAACCAGGAGAAAGGACGTAAGTCTTGTGTTAGTCTGTTTTCTTGTCGTTGGATATTCCCATGGACCAGGGGCCGTACCTGCACTAGACCTCGCCACAGATAGAGGTGACTGCTAGGCCATGTGGAGGAGGAGGAGTAGTATACAGCCCCATGTTGAGGTGTGGTCCAGCGGGAGTTCCAGGGGTCTTTGACTATCCATGTATATGAAAAGTCCCCGTCCCGTCTACGATGGAAGGGCCACTTAGGATCTAACTGTTCTTCCTTTCCCCAATAATGGGATTTATGGATGTTACAATAGTTATAAGGGCAGCCGGCATTTTGGTGCCACCAATAGTGTTTACAATTGTATTTAGTCTGATCAAATTCAAAGCATATTATTGGTGCCATTGGTTTGGCTATTTGAAAACCAGTAAAATTTAGTAAAATTGGGCTATTGCACCCTGAGGAGGGGCAATCAGCACTGGCCAATAATTTTCCGGGCTTATGAGGTTGCCCAGGGTGGGTTTGGTTTTCATAAAGCCAGAATCTCCAGATAAAGGGATTAGGAGCTGGTTTTGTGTTTTCCCCAGCGGCCACTAGGGCGACTAATGTTAGGGTTAGACTACCTAACTGCATGTTTGCAGTGAGCTATGCTGCCAGCGCAGGGTGAGTTTTAAGGGGTTGTTCTTAGCTCTGTCCACAGTCCACGTGGCTGGTGCTTCAGCCGCCCCCGTGATTGGCCCCAGAAGGTCGGAGGTTGGGTCCACTGGCTTGACGTGGGTGTAGTGGATCCACGACGCGATGCCTTCTACCTTCAGAGCGGTGGGTGTGGTTAGGAGTACCTGGAGTGGTCCCTTCCACTTGGGTTCTAGGGTGTCTTGTCGGTGTCGCTTAACCAGGACCCAGTCTCCCGGCTGGTACGGATGGGGTGTCGGTGGGGTACTGGTCTCATATAGTTCCTTCAGCTTGGGCCAGATTTCTTGATGAATTTTCTGCAAGGCTTGTAGGGAAAATAAGAGTTCAGAGACATTTTCTGTTTCAGACTTGAGCAGATCATCTTTTAGGCTGGGAACCAGGGGTGGGGGTCTGCCATACATGATTTCGTAAGGGGTAAGGCCCAGTCTGTAGGGGGTATTACGGGCCCGGAACAGAGCGTAGGGGAGAAGGACCACCCAATTAGCGCCAGTATCCATAGTCAATTTAGTTAAGGTCTCCTTTAAGGTCCGATTCATTCTCTCTACCTGTCCTGAACTCTGGGGCCTGTAAGCGCAATGTAGTTTCCAATTTGCCCCAAGGATGGAAGCCAAATCCTGACTTACCTTAGCGACAAAGGCCGGCCCATTATCTGACCCTATCTGGACGGGGAAGCCATACCTGGGGAGGATATCTTCCAGAATTTTCTTTGCTACAACCTGAGCAGTTTCCCTTTTGGTTGGGAATGCTTCAGTCCACCCTGAAAAAGTATCTACAAAGACAAGTAAGTACCGATACCCGTATTTTCCTGGCTTTATCTCAGTAAAATCTGCTTCCCAGTAGATACCGGGCCTGGTTCCCCTGAGCCTTGTTCCTGTTGCAGCCTGGGATTGGGGGTAGGCGCTGTTAAGCTGGCAGACTTTGCAATTTGTCACGATGCTGCTGGCCGTCTCGGCTATATGTTTGATTTTGAGCTTCGAGCGTCTGATCAGGTCTATCATCCGCCAGGCACCCAGGTGGGTGGTTCGGTGGATGTGTTCTAACACTTGTCCTAATTTTTCTGGTAGGATGGTTTGGTCATTAGTATCAGTCCACCACCCATTCTGGATCTGTTTCAGGGGAAGTTTGTCGATCCACTGGAGATCTTGTTCTGAATAATCAGGGAGATATGGCAAGTCCCGGGGGCCCGGATCAGGGAGCTGGAGTGCAAGGAGTTGGCTGGGAGCCTTTGCCACACCCCTTGCAGTTTGGTCTGCCAGAAAGTTGCCTTGAGCAATTGGAGTGGTTGGTTTCTGATGTGCTGGGCAATGTACAATAGCCAATTTTTCTGGTCTCCATAGGGCTGTTAACAGGGCTAGGATCTCTTGCTTGTTTTTTATCTCATTTCCTTCAGCCGTTAGTAACCCTCGCTTCCTGTAAATGGCCCCATGTATGTGCGCCGTAGCAAAAGCATATCGGCTGTCTGTGTATACTGTCAGTTTCTTCCCTGCCCCTAAGGTAAGAGCTTGGGTGAGCGCTATCAGTTCGGCCTTCTGGGCCGATGTCCCCGGGGGCAGGGGTTCCGCCCAGATTACCTCAGTCTCTGAAGTCACTGCTGCTCCAGCGTACCTCTGGCCTTGGTGTATGAAGCTGCTCCCATCAGTGAACCAGACGAGGTCAGCATCAGGAAGTGGGCGGTCCTGCAGGTCCTCTCGAACTCCGTGCACCTGAGCTAGTATCTCGGTGTAATCATGGAGCGGGGCATCCAGGTCCGGGTTGGGCAGCAGCGAGGCAGGGTTTAAGGTTGTTGGGGACAGGAAAGTTATCCTGAGGGGATTTACTAGTAGTCCTTGGTAGTGGGTGAGCTGGGCGTTACTTATCCATCGATTAGGTGGCTGTTTGAGTACACCCTCGATGGCATGTGGGGTAACGACCCGTAATTCTTGACCCATGACAAGTTTATCAGCATCTTGTACCATCAGGGCCGTGGCCGCAATCATTCGGAGACAAGGGGGCCACCCGGCAGCCACTGGGTCTAATTTCTTTGACAGGTAGGCAACCAGCCTCCGCCAGGGGCCTAAGTTCTGAGTTATTACCGCTTTGGCGACACCCTTGCTCTCGTCCATGTATAAGTGGAAGGGCTTGGTGACATCAGGTAGTCCCAGTGCAGGTGCAGAGAGTAGGGTGGTTTTGATCTGCTGGAAAGCCGACTCGGCTTCTTCTGTCCAATTAAATGGTTGCTGCCCCCGTGTTGCCTGATACAAGGGTTTAGCCAGCTCTGCGAACCCAGGTATCCATAGTCTACAAAATCCCGCCGACCCCAGGAATTCCCTTACTTGTTGGGTGGATTGTGGCCTGGGGATCTGCAGAACAGTCTGCTTCCGGGCGTCTGTTAACCAGCGTTGCCCTCCTTTTAGCGGGTACCCCAGATATGTTACTTCTGATTTACAGATTTGAGCTTTCTTTGCCGAGGCTCGGTAGCCTAGATTCCCTAGAGTCTGTAAGAGACCCTTGGTCCCTTGAATACAAGCTTCTTGGGTCTCGGCAGCAATCAGGAGGTCATCAACATACTGTAGTAAGGTTATTTCAGGGTGTTTGCATTGGTACTCACCCAGGTCTTCATGGAGGGCCTCATTGAACAGGGTAGGAGAGTTTTTGAATCCCTGCGGCAGTCTGATCCATGTCAGTTGGCCACTTATGCCCCTCTCAGGGTCAGTCCACTCGAAGGCGAAGAGCTTTTGGCTCTGAGGGGCTAAAGGCAAACTGAAGAAAGCATCTTTTAAATCTAAAACAGTGTACCATTGATGTTTAGGGTTTAGGGTACTCAGGAGGGTGTACGGGTTAGGCACAGTTGGATGTATGTCCATAGCCCTCTTATTGACTTCTCTCAAGTCTTGTACAGGTCTGTATTCTCCGCTATTAGGTTTTCGTACCGGCAACAATGGAGTATTCCAGGGCGAGTGACATGGGCGAAGGACCCCTTGGTCGAGGAGCTGGCGAATATGTGGTGCAATCCCTTCTTTGGCCTCTAGGGGCATCGGGTATTGGCGTACCCGAACGGGGTCTGTGCCAGGCTTGAGTTCAACAAACAAGGCAGAACGGTGTTTTGCTAGTCCTAAGCCCCCCGTTTCCGCCCAAGCTCCTGGATATTGCTGGAGCCAGGTTGCTATGTCCTGGTCAGGGGCCGCTCGCTCCTGGTGGAGCCAGTACTCATCTTCTAGGGTTATAGTCAGGATGGACACTGGCTGATTTTGGGAGTTGGTCACGACGGGCCCCTCAGGGAGGAAATGGATCTGTGTTCCCATTTTAGTTAGCAGGTCTCTCCCTAATAGGGGACAGGGGCTCTCAGGGATGACCAGGAAAGAATGGGTTACATTCCTGGCTCCGAGGTTTACTGTTCTTTGTATTGTCCAGGGGCATTTCTTAATTCCTGTGGTCCCTTGTACCCATGAGGACTTGGAGGATAATTTTCCATTAGTTTTAACTAGGACCGAGTGCTGTGCTCCTGTATCGACCAAGAACTGAACTGCAGACGCCTCCACTTGCAAAGTTACCCTAGGTTCGGGGAGGGGGTCCGAACCCCGTCTTCCCTAGTCTTCGTCTTGAGTGACTAGTACGGGTGTAGTCCTAGGGGGTCCCTGTCCTCATTGTTTCTTTTTGGGGCAGTCTCTTACCCAGTGGCCAGCTTCCTTACAGTAGGCACATTGGTCTTTGCTCAGATTATCGTGTCTGGGGGACCGCCTAGGTTGGGTGTTCTCTGGCTGTAGATGCTCTTTCTGTACTACTGCTGCCAGGACCTTGGTCATTTTTTCAGTGGCCTTAAATTGCTTTTCCTCTGGAGTATCTCTGTTATTGTAAACCCGCTGGGCTATCTGAAGGAGGTCCTGAATCTGTTTTCCCTCTAAGTCTTCTAATTTCTGGAGTTTCCTTTTAATGTCTGGGGCTGCCTGATTTACAAAAGACATTACAACAGCTGCCTGACTTCCTGGAGCCTCTGGGTCTATGGGGGTGTACTGTCTAAAAGCTTCCATTTATCTTTCTAAGTAGGTAGCTGGGCTTTCTGTCTTTCCCTGCAGAACAGAGTATACTTTAGCCAAATTAGTGGGCTTGCGAGCAGCTGCCCGGAGACCTGCCATTAGAGTCTGGCGATAAAGGCATAGCCGTCCCCTACCTTCTGCCGTGTTGTAGTCCCACGCTGGCCTGGTCAGAGGAAAAGTCGCATTTATGAGGTCGGGGTTGGCAGTCGGTTGACCGTCGTCCCCCAGGACCAGCTTTCTAGCTTCTACCTGTATTCTCTCTCGCTCCTCCGTGGTGAACAAGATTCGGAGGAGCTGCTGACAATCATCCCAAGTGGGCTGGTGGGTGAACATGACACTATCCAGTAAAGCCATTAAATCTCTGGGGTTGTCTGAAAACCGAGCACTCTGTCTTCCAGTTATACAGATCACTGGTGGAGAATGGCCAGTACTGGAGGTTGGGGATTCCTGTGTCATCTAGGGGTCCTATTTCCCGAAGGGGTAGAGCCACTGTGGAGTCAGGCGGCTGGGGGGGGGCTAGCCCGCAAGTGCGCCCTTGCGTCCGCCCCGCCGGCCCTTCAGAGTTACTTCCACTTTCAGTGGGTCCGGGTGCGCCGGCCGCTTCCCGTCCGCCTGCTCCTTCCCGCGGCTCAGCCCAGGGGGCTGGGGCCTGGGGCCCGGAGGGGGTTCTGTGGACAGTGGGTCCCTGCTATCAGGTAGAACAGGATGGGGGGGGCAGTCGGTTGCTTGGATTTTAGTGGCCGAGCAACCAGTGCCTTACAGGGTTCAGGGGCTCATTGGAATGGGGACAGCCAAGGAGGCAGGTTCTCAACAAGGTCCTGCCATATGAGGATATACGGGATTTGATCTAAGTGGCCCACACGCCCAGGTAGGAAATCTTGGACTTTACTCTAGTGATGACAGGAAGTTGGAACGTCCCTTCGGGTGGCCACCCCACATCAAAGGCAGGCCATTCGGAGCGGCACAGAGTAATTAGCTTTCCCTTCCTGATTTCCAGACTAAGACCATGGCCCCTTGCTCTAACATCCTTGAAATTACTTGTAAGGAGAGATAGGGGAGTGCTCTCGGTATTACCCATCCTGTAATAATTTGTAGTCTCTTCCTGTAAAAGAATATGGGTTAGAATTCCTGTAAAGGAAACCTGGCGTATTAATAATATCTAGCCGCAAGCATGCTCCGGAAGCCCGGGTCAGAATCAGTTCAGATAAAGATCTAGATCAGATGAGAGCCAGGGGACGTCTCCCACTGGTCTCCGCTGGCTGTCCTATAGCGCATCCACCAGGACTGCGTCAGCTTCAGTTTCAGACCTTGCGAGTCACAGATACAGGTTCAGAACAGACACAGACAGACAAACAGAGACGAGCCGGCTCACCTATCAGCAGATTGATCCTGGTAGATCCGTTGACCAGGGGTCTGGTGGGCTTGGGGAATCCCGGACGAGCCCCCAGATGTTATACCCAGACCGTTTGTTCCCCAAAGAAGACCACCACAGTCCAGAGTCAAAGCCAAGTGGCAAGGATCCTTTACTACAAGTTCGAACTTGGTCCCTCTATTCCACAGCATACAAGAGGGCCTCGAACAATGCGAGTGCTTGCTTTTTATAGCCCGATGTAAACAGGATACGTAAAGTTACAGAGGAACAAAGGAATTCTTTTGGTTACAGCATTACAATTGGTTTACATTTTAAGTTATACATTTCATTTAGCAGTTTTCTATTGGTTCCCGCGCTTTCTGTAAAACCACAAACGGCTGTGTCCTTATCGGGGACTTTCCAGGTGGTGTTTTTCTAAAGTTGAGATATATGGTATTCTCTGAGTTGAGAGATGTGTTTGTACTGGGCTCAGGAAGTTGAGAGATATATGGTGGGATGTGTTTGTACTGGGCCTGTTTGTTGAGCCTGGGGCTGAGGAATGTGCCTGATTTCTTTCACCATTACACAGGAAAAAAAAAATCAGCAAATGTAAAAGTAAGTTATTTGAAAGTTCCTAGTTAGAATTTAAAAAAAGAATGTAAGAGTGAATAAAGCATTTGGCCCCCATATTTTATAATAAATGGTAAGCATGTACATATTTTAGGAGGTTCATGAGTAAGAAATTTTTAAAAAATTGTTTAAAGATATAATGTCTTAAATTCTTCCCAACCTTAGAAGGAATCTAGACATTAAATTTAAAAGCTCAAAATGTCTATAGCAAGAAGAATCTAACAAAAATTGCCAAGAACACATTATAATTAAACTGCCAAAATTCAAAGACAAAGAGAGATTCTTAAAAGAAACAAGAGAAAAGAGATTCTTCACATACAAGGGAACTCCTACAAGGTTATCAGCAGATTGCCCAGCAAAAGCCATGCAAGCCACATAGGAGTAAAACCATATATGTAAAGTGCAAATGAAGAAAGATTAAGAAAAAACCTTGACAACTAAGAAGACTATACCTGACAGAGTTGTTCTTTAGAAATGAAGTTTCAGCGGGGCGCGGTGGCTCAAGCCTGTAATCCCAGCACTTTGGGAGGCCGAGACGGGCGGATCACGAGGTCCGGAGATCAAGACCATCCTGGCTAACACAGTGAAACCCCATCTCTACTAAAAAATACAAAAAACTGGCCGGGCGAGGTGGCTGGCGCCTGTAGTCCCAGCTGCTCGGGAGGCTGAGGCAGGAGAATGGCGTAAACCTGGGAGGCGGAGCTTGCAGTGAGCTGAGATCCGGCCACTGCACTCCAGCCTGGGCAACAGAGCGAAACTCTGTCTCAAAAAAAAGAAAGAAAGAAATGAAGTTTCAAAATCTCCTCTGATTAAAAAAAAAGTTGAAATTTTAATCACTAGACCTGACTTACAACAATTGCTAATGAGAATTTAAGTTGTAATGGAATCCTAACTTACAACAAAAATATAAATCTTATGGAAAATCATATATACATAGTCAAATTTAGAAGCTATAAACTATAATTATGGTGAATGAATTAATCACATTTAACTCTGGTATAAAAGCTACAAGAAAAATTTATTAAAACTACATATAGCTTCAATAATTTGTTAAAGGGTATACAATATAAAAAGATGTAGAATGTGACATAAATACTATGTTGAAGGGAGTAAAATTATTTAATTTTTCTATACATAGACACTAACTTTTGCTTGAGGCCAGGAGTTCAAAACTAGTCTGCTCTATATAGCAGGACCCTATCTCTTAAAATAAGTACATAAATAAAATTAAATAAAGATCTCAGAAAGCTATTTAGTCTTTTTATAAAAAGAAGTGGCATAGACCTGGCACAGTGGCTCACACCTTTAATCCCAGCACTTTGGGAGGCCAAGGTGGGTGGATCACCTGAGGTCAGGAGGTCGAGACCATCTTGGCTAACACAGTGAAACCCCGTCTCTACTAAAATACAAAAAATTAGCCGGGCATGGTGGCGCATACCTGTAGCCCCAGCTACTTGGGAGGCTGAGGCAGGGCAATTCTTTGAACCCAGGAGGTGGAGGTTGCAGTGAGGTGAAATCATCCCACTGCACTCCAGCCTGGGCAGCAGAGCAAGACTGTCTCAAAAAAAAAAGAAAAAAGAAAATAATGCCACAAGGATGTGGCTTTTTGAATGAAGCGTAAACCATGAGAGTGCTCTGAGCACCAGGGCACCCAGCTGCTTCCGAGAGGGTCCACCCCACCCCCCAGGCTGTCCACTATGAGGAGATGCTGCAGTAACTCTTATACCCTAACCACTCCAAAAGACATGGCTGCCGTGGACATCTGGGATCTTCCCCAGAGAGTTCTGAAGCCTAGAACCAGGAAAAGACAACAGTATGGCTGAGGACAAGTTACCTCATAAAGTTGGGAACCTAAACCCAAAAACATTCTGATAAGGTGTCTGCATCTGAAGAAGACAAAAGAAAAAAGAAGAGGCACAAAGGATACACACTTTCACCAATGTTATTCAACATAATACTAGAAGTGTTAGCTAGAGCAATGAGAAAGAGGCAAAAAAAAAGGCATCCAAATTGGAAAGGAAGAAGTCAAATTACCTTTGTTTGCAGATGATGTGGTCTTATATATGGAAAAACATATTTCACTAAAACACTACAAGAATTGGTCAAGATATAAGATTAAAAGTCAGTTGGACGCAGTGGCTCATGCCTGTAACCCCAGCACTTTGGGAGGCTGAAGCGGGCGGATCACCTGAGGTCAGGAGTTGGAGACCAGCCTGGCAAACATGGTGAAACCTCGTCTCTGCTGAAAAACTACAAAAATTAGCCGGGTGTGGTGGCTCATGCCTGTAGTCCCAGCTACATGGGAGGCTGAGGCAGAAGAATTGCTTGAACCCAGGAGGCAGAAGTTGCAGTCATCGGAGATTGCACCAATGTACTCCAGCCTGGGTGACAGAGCGAGACCGTCTCAAAAAAAAAAAAAAAGTGTGTCTATATGCTAACAATGAACAATGTAAAAACAAATCAAGAGAACATAGTCACAAATTAAAATTAAATACCTAGGAATTAAGCAAAGAAGTGAAAAATCTCTACAATTAGTACTATAAAACACTGATGCAAGAAATTTAAAAAGACAAACAACTGAGCAATGTTTTATGTTCATGAATAGGAAGAATCAACATTTAAAAAATGTCCATACTACCCAAAGCAATCTACAGATTTAATACAACCTCTAGAAAAACATCAATGACATTCTTCACAGAAATAGAAAAAACAATCCTACAATGTAGACAGAACCACAAAAGAATCAGAACACCCAAAGCCATTGTAAGAAAAAATAAACTAGAGGAATCACGGTATTTGACTTTGAATGATACCGAGCTACAGTAATTAAAACAGCATGAAACTGATCAGTGAAACAGTAGAGAGAATGCAGACACATATCCATGTATCTACAACCAACTTATTTTTGACAAAGGTGTCAAGAATATATACTGGGAAAAGGAGTCTTCAATAAATTGTGCTACAAAAACTGAATATCCATATTCAGAAGAATGAAACTAGACCCCATCTCTTGCCATATAAAAAAATTAAATCAAAATGGATTAGAGACAAATCTAAAACCTCAAGCTATGAAACTCCTACAAGAAAACATTGGTGAAGCTCTACAGGTGAAGCCCAGGAAACTGGGCAAAGATGTCACAAGCACAGGCAACCAAAGCAAAAATGAAATGGAATCACATCAAGTTAAAGGGCTTTTAAACAGCAAATGAAACAATTAACAAAGTTGAGAGAGCACATAAAACGAGAGAAAATATGTGTAAACTGCCCATCAGAAAAAAAAATTAATAATGAAAATACTTAAGTTCACAAACAGCTCTATAGGATAAAACTGAATAATCTGATTATAAATGGGCACAAATTTGAATAGAGATTTCTCAAAAGACGGCATACAAATGACAAAAAGGCATATGACGAGGTGCTCAACATCATTTATCATCAGATAAATGCAAACCAAATGACAATGAGATATTATCTTACTCCAATTACAACGGCTCTTACCCAAGTTGGGCAATAAAAAATGCCGATGAGGATGTGGAGAAAAGTGAACTCTGGCATTGTCTTGGTGGGAATGTAAATTAGTACAATCACTGTGAAGAACAGTTTAGAGGTTCCTCAAGAAATGAAAAATAGAGCTACTATATTATCCAGCAATCCCAATCCTAAGTAGCTACATAAAAGAAAGGGAATCAGGGCATCAAAGAGATATTTGTACCTCCATTTTTATTGCAGCAGTGTTCACATTATCCAAGATTTAGAAGCAACCTAAGTGTCTATTAACACATGAATGGATAAAGCAAATGTGGTACATATACACTATGGAGTACTTTTCTTTCTTTTTTTGTTTGAGTTGGAGTCTCGCTCTCTCTCTCCCAGGCTGGAGTGCAGTGGGGCGATCTCGGCTAACTGCAAGATCTCGGCTAACGGCATTCTCCGTCTCAGCCTCCCAAGTAGCTGGGACTACAGGCACCAGTCACCACACCTAGCTAATTTTTTTTGCTCACTTCAAGCTCCTCCTCCAGAGTTCACGCCATTCTCCTGCCTCAGCCTCACGAGTAGCTGGGACTACAGGTGCCCGCCACCTCGCCCGGTTAATTTTTTATATTTTTAGTAGAGACGGGGTTTCACCATGTTAGCCAGGATGGTCTCCATCTCCTGACCTCGTGATCCATCTGCCTTGGCCTCCCAAAGTGCTGGGATTGCAGGCGTGAGCCACTGCGCCCGGTCTTGTTTTTGTATTTTTAGTAGAGACGGGGTTTCACCATGTTGGCCAGGGTGGTCTCGAACTCCTGACTTCAGGTGATCTGCCCGCCTCAGCCTCCCAAAGTGCTGGGATTAGAGGTGTGAACCACCACGTCCGGCCAATGGAGTACTTTTCAACCGTAAAAAAAGAATAAGATTCTGTGATTTGCAACAACATGTACGGAACTAGAGATCATTATGTTTAGAGAAATAATCCAGGCATATAAAGGCAAACTTTGCATGTTCTCACACATTTGCTGGAGCTAAAAATTAAATTAATTTCATGAAGAAGGATTGTTACAGAGGTTGGAAAATATAGTAGGGGGCTGGGAAGAAGTGAGGAAAGTTAATGGGTTCAAAAAAATTGGAAAGAGTAAGATTTAGTAGTTACTAGGACAACAGAGTGACTATAGTCAAAAGCAATTTAATTGTACATTTTAAAATAACTAAAAGAATGAAATCAGATCGTCTGTAAAACAAAGGACAAATAGTTGAGATAATGAATACTTATTTACCTTGATGTGATTTTTATGCATTTCTTGCCTGTATAAAAAATCTCATGTAAAAGAGAGAGAGAGAGGCCAGGCACAGTGGCTCATGCCTGTAATCCCAGCACTTTGGGAGGCCGAGGCGGGTAGATCACGAGGTCAGGAGATCGAGACCATCCTAACATGGTGAAACCTCATCTCTACTAAAAAAAAATTAGAAAATTAGCTGGACATGGTGGCGGGCACCTGTAGTCCCAGCTACTTGGGAGGCTGAGGCAGGAGAATGGCGTGAACCCGGGAGGCGGAGCTTGCAGTGAGCTGAGATTGTGCCACTGCACTCCAGCCTGGGCGACAGAGCAAGACTCCATCTCAAAAAAAAAAAAAAGAAATATATATATATATAAAATATATATTATATATAGAGAGAGCGCTACTGTGTATTCACAAAAATTAAAAATTAAAATAACAAATAAAAATATCAATTTAAATTGCAAGGCTTAAAAATAAAAATCACTGGTCCTCATTTCTTCATAGATATATGACCTTAACATCATATTGATCACATTGCCTTTGTGGGAATTCCAAAACATAGTTAAGAATGTGTACTACTTCACTTTAGCAAAATGCCAAAAACATGTAGAAGAGAAGAAAAATTTTATTAAAATTTTATTATGTCCGGCACAGCCTTACCTTCTGCCAGTACAGCATGGTCAACAATGAGAAACTCCCAACTCTATGCTTCCTCAGGAGAGAAAGATAAACGCAGAATATCTGCCCACATTTTTGGTTTTTGGCAGGCTGTCAAAGATGGGTTTTGTCTCCCCTGACACAGAGTGCTGAAGAAAAAGGTGGTATACTTTGGATGACAGCAGCTATGCATATTTTACATTACTGAAAGAAGCAATCCTAAATACATATGAGAATGAAGGAGGCCAGAAGTGCTCAAAAAATGTCAAAAAGAGAAACAACAACAGAAGCATCATACATCCTGATTTTGAAAACCTATTATAAAGTTATGGTAATTGAAATACTTTATAACTGGATCAAAAAAAAGACAATGCCAGTGAAACAGAATAGAGCACATAAATAATCCCTTGCATATGTTATCAAATGAAGAATAATTTATACATCCATCATCCATATTCATTGTAGCATCATTTACAAAAGCAAATATGTGGGAAGAATCAAGTTTTCTTTTTTCTTTTTTTTTTTTTTTGAGACGGAGTCTCGCTCTGTCGCCCAGGCTGGAGTGCAGTGGCATGATCTCGGCTCACTGAAAGCTCCGCCTCCTGGGTTGATGCCATTCTCTGCCTCAGCCTCACGAGTAGCTGGGACTACAGGCACCTGCCACCACACCCGGCTAATTTTTTGTATTTTTACTAGAGATGGGGTTTCACCGTGTTAGCCAGGATGGTCTCCATCTGACCTCATGATCCGCCCACCTCGGCCTCCCAAACTGCTGGGAATACAGGCTTGAGCCACAGCGCCTGGCCAAGTTTTCTTAATAAATGAATAAAAACAATTTGGAATGTACTAATAATTAAACATTATTCAGCTTCTTCAAAGCAGAAAAATTTGTTATATCCACAATAAGGATGCACTTTTTATTTTTATTTTTTTTTTGAGACAAAGTCTCGCTCTTGTCCCCCAGGATGGAGTGCAATGGCACAATCTCGGCTCACTGCAACCTCCACCTCCCAGGTTTAAGCAATTCTCCTGCCTCAGCCTCCTGAGTAACTGGGATTACAGGTGCCTGCCACCATGCCCGGCTAATTTTTGTGGTTTAAGTAGAGACAGGGTTTCAACATGTTGGCCAGGCTGGTCTCGAACTCCTGACCTCAGGTGATCTGCCCACCCAGGCCTCCCAAAGTGCTAGGATTACAGGCGTGAGCCACCACGCCTGGCCTAAGGATGCGTTTTTGAGACTTTATTTATGTGCAAGAAGCCAGGCACAAAAAGATAAATACTATATAATTCTACTTACGTAAGATACCTAAAGTAGTTAAGCTCCTAGAAACAGAAAGTAGACGAAACTGCGTCAGGGGCTAAGTGGAGAAGAAAATGAGTAGTTGTTGTTTCACAGACAACCTGTTAGAACACAAAATAACTCTTATTTTTTAAAACTGTAAGATCTGGGTATATGTGCAGGTTTGTTATATACGTAAACTTGTGTCACGAAGGTTTGTTGTACAGATTATTTTGTCATCAAGGTATTAAGCCTGGTACATATTAAAGATTGAATTACACAATGCATCCTTTCATACTACTTGGAATCAAACTAGAAATCAAAAGCAGAATCAAAATTGCCAAATCCAAAAATATGTGAAACTTAACAGAAGATTTAATATTTTTAAATGACAATACTACCCACAGTGATACTCAAATTCAATGTAATCCTGATGAAAATCCAAATGATGCTTTTTAAAGACATCTTTTTAAAAATTCTTACATTTACATGGAATATCAAAGGACCACTGATAGCCCGAACATTCTTAGAAAACAAGAACAAAGTTAGAGGCACAATGCTTCCTTTGTTTAGAACAGATTACAAAGCTACATAAATAAAAACAGTGTGGTACTTGCAAGAAGACAAATAGTGATGGAACAGAACCCAGAACTTAAAGGCAAACCATGTTTGTGTATATGCTCAAATGATCTTCAACAGGGTTGCTATGACCGCACAACAAGAAAAAGACAGTCTCTTCAATAAATGGTGTTGGAAAACTCTGTAACTACATGGGAAAAACTGAGGTTGGGTCCTTCCCCCAACCATATACAAAAACTGTCCTGAATGAGTTAAATATTTAAATGTCAGAATTATACCTATACGATTTCTAGAAGAAAATATAGTAAGTTTATGACCTTGGTCTCAGCAGTGTTTCCTTGCATACAACATCAAATATCTGAGCAACAAATTAAAAGAAACTCAGAGAAATGGGACTACATTAAATTTATCTCTGCATATGAAACATTTTGTAAGAGTCCCATCTAAGAAGAAAACAAATTAAAAAGCATATATTTGACAGAAGCTAACATCCAGAACAACTTCAAAAAAATCAACAAATACTAAGTAACATGATTAACAAATGAACAAGATAAAAATGGTTCTCCAAAGATGAAATGCACACAGCAAACAATTACTGAAAAAAATTTCCAATCTTTAGCAAAATGTAAAGCAAAACCACAATAAGGTATTATTGTGCATTAATTAGGATGGCCAATATCAAGCAAACAATGACAAATGTTGTCATTTGTACCTGAAAAATGTATAAACGTTCCTCCAAAAATTAAAAATGAAGTTATTATATGACCCAGTAAGCCCACTCCTCTTTCTTTCTTTGTTTTTTTTTGAGACAGAGACTTGCTCTGTTGCCCAGACTGGAGTGCAGTGGCGTGATCTTGGTTCACTGCAACCTCAGCCTCCTGGGTTCAAGTGATTGTTGTGGCTCAGCCTCCCAAGTAGCTGAGATTACAGGTGCACACTACCACTCCTGGCTAATGTTTGTATTTTTAATAGAGACAGGGTTTCACCATGTTGGCCAGGCTGGTCTTGAACTCCTGACATCAAGTGATCCACCTGCCTTGGCCTCCCAAAGTGCTGGGATTACAGGTGTGAGCCATGGTGCCCGGCCCCACTTCTGAGCATCTATTCAAAATATGCAAAGTATACCTGAAAGAAATATTTGCATATTCATGTTTACTGCAGCAATATTCACTGTATTAGTTTATTCCGGCATTGATAAAGAGATACCTGAGACTGGGCAATTTATTTTAAAAAGGAGGTTTAATTGGGTCATGGTTCTATAGCCTGTACAGAAAGTGCAGCAGCTTCTGCTTCTGGGAAGACCTCAAAAAGCTTCCAATCATAGCACAAAGCAAAGGGACGGTGAGTCATCTTACATGGTGGGAGCAGGAGTAAGAGAGATTGAGAGAAGTGGTGCCACATACTTTTGAAAAATGAGATCTCAGGAGAACTCACTCGCTATGGCAGACAGTACCAAAGGGGCTAAGCTAAACCATTCATGAGAAGCCAACCCTATGACCCAACCACCTCTCACCAAGCCCGTCTCCAACACTAGGGATGGAAATTTGACATGAGATTTGAATGAAAACGCAGATCCATGCCGGGCGTGGTGGCTCATGCCTGTAATCCCAGCACTTTGGGAGGCCGAGGCGGGCGGATCACGAGGTCAGGAGATCGAGACCATCCTGGCTAACACAGTGAAACCCCGTCTCTACTAAAAATACAAAAAAATTAGCCGGGCGAGGTGGCGGCGCCTGTAGTCCCAGCTACTCGGGAGGCTGAGGCAGGAGAATGGCGGGAATCTGGGAGGCGGAGCTTGCAGTGAGCTGAGATCCGGCCACTGCACTCCAGCCCGGGCGACAGAGCGAGACTCCGTCTCAAAAAAAAAAAAAAAAAAAAAAAAAAGAAAACGCAGATCCGAACCATATCATTTTCAAAATCCAAAAACAAAAAACTCAAACACCCTTCAATGGATGAATGATTTAAAAAGATGTGCTTTATACATACGATGAAATCTTCTTTAGCCTCCAATGAAAATATCTTGTGACATGCTACAATAAGGATAAATCTCAAAGCCATTATTTAAAGTGTTTGTTAAGACACCAACAAAGTGATAGTGTATGATTCCACTTTTATACAATATCTTGTGTAGTAAACTAGGAAACAGAAGTAGAAACACGCTTGCCTATGGTTAGGGTTGTGAAGCCTCAGTGGAGCCAGAGATCAAGGAGGGTTATTTAGAAAAAACAGGCCCTCACCCAGGTGGCTAACTCAAGGGCCCATAGACATGGCTACAGACAAGGAAATGGCACACAAGCTTGGTGTTACTGAAGATTATGAAGCACTTCTGCAACCTTTCTCAAACTCCTCTCAGCTACAGTCCACAAGTGGTCCTTCGTTAAGAGACCTGCAGGGAGACACACCCAGCCATAACCCTGGAGGCAGCCTTGTATATCTTGGCCTCAGTTGTGCTCCCTGAAGCAGCCCTGTGACTCAGTTCTAGCCCTCACAGTCACAGTCTGTGGCCAGTTGTACACACTCAGGGACCCACATAGAGACTTGTGAAAACTGTTCCCAGGTAGTCAGCAGAAGCCAAACCCATTCATACACCTGATATTTGGCCCGACACATGCAGAAAAACTTCAAACCCTACCCTACTGCCTGCCATATAGATTAATGTCCTCAAGGATATTTAATCTTTCCATGGCCCAGAAAGAATCCATGACTGTCCAAATCTCTGGTAACACAACCATCAAAGGCAGACCCCACAGCAGACTCAGCATCACCCTTGTAACCCAGCTACAATCCTTCTTCTCTGCAACCCCAGAGGTAATCTCATCAGCCTGTGGACCAAACAAATGAGAGATCTTTACCTGTCAAAAATAGTTTACAGAAACTAATTATTGTTAGATCCTTCAAATGTACAGACACAGGGCTGCTTCAGAGACCACAGCTGAGGCCAAGATACGCAGGCCCGCCTGCAGGGCCACAGCTTCTATCTTAACATATTCCTGGAAGTTTCTTTCAGAAAAATTGGGTAAGGAAAAGGACAACAAAGCTCTCCAGCTTGGAAAAGAAGTAAAAATGTTACTGTTTGTAGATAATATGATCATGCATACATATATAAAACCCACTGCATCTTTAAATAAAACAATGTTGCTACATATACCATTCAAACATAACCCTTGTTTCTATCAATTCAACTATGATAATTCCGCCTCTGGGTTTAAGTGATTCTCCTGCCTCAGCCTCCTGAGTAGCTGGGATTACAGGTGCGTGCCACCACAGCCAGCTAATTTTTTGTATCTTTAGTACAGATGGGGTTTCACCACGTTGGCCATGCTGGTCTCAAACTCCTGACCTCATGATCCACCTGCCTCGGTCTCCCAAAGTTCTGGGATTACAGGTGTGAGCCACCGCGCCCAGCCAATATTAGTTTTCTTAAACAATATGTTGCTTCACTTACAGTTTCCATGAAACTATCAACAATGTTAAGTGAGAATTTACAACACACACATATAACTTATATAGGGGTGTGTATGTGTGAGACCCACATTTTTACATAGATATAGATGATAGATCTCAATGACAGAATCCCAGTAGGCTTTTTTTTTGAAACAGAGTCTCACTCTGTAGCCCAGGCTGGAGTGCAATGGTGCCATCTCAGCTCACTGTAACCTCGGCCTCTCGGGTTCAGCAATTCTCCCACCTCAGCCTCCTGAGTACCTGGGATTACAGGTGCCTGCCAACATACCCAGCTAATTTTTGTAATTTTAGTAGAGACGGGGTTTCACCATGTTGGCCAGGTTGGTCTCGAACTTCTGACCTCAGGTGATCCACCCACTTCGGCCTCCCAAAGTACTGGGATTACAGGCGTGAGCCACTGTGCCCGGTCCCCAGTAGGCTTCTTACTAAAATTATAAGATAATAGTTATTAGGAAATAATAATATACACTTAGCAGTCTTCTAGTTAATGACAGTGCATTTAAGAAATCTTAGCAGGGCGCGGTAGCTCACGCTTGTAATCCCAGCACTTTGGGAGGCAGAGGCGGGTGGATCACAAGGTCAGGAGATCGAGATCATCCTGGCTAACACGGTGAAACCCTGTCTCCACTAAAAATGCAAAAAAATTAGCTGGGCGTGGTGGCGGGCGCCTGTAGTCCCAGCTACTCTGGAGGCTTGAGGCAGGAGAATGACATCAACCAGGGAGGTGGAGCTTGCAGTGAGCTGAGATCGCGCCACTGTACTCCTGCCTGGGCGACAGAGCGAGACTCCCTCTTGGGGGGGAAAAAAAAGAAATCTTGAAGGTGAGTAGATACTTTAATCAACTGGTGTTCAATCCTATGAATGTAAGAACATTTTGCTTATCTGTTGTGGTAGATATCATAAAAATTATTCATGAACTTTTTTTTGTAAAGCTCATCAGGTATCATTAGTGTTAGTGTTTTTTATGTGTGGCCCAAGACAATTCTGCTTCCAATGTGGCCCAGGGAAGCTAAAAGGTTGGAAAACTATGCTTTAAACTATATTATAATTTGAAAATTTACACATGTAGAGTTTAAATTACAAATCTGAGTTTATACTAAATAACATTTTGAAGTACAATCAGCAATACATTTTTCATATTTAGGAAAATGCTTATTGTTCTTATAAAATTGCTAAGAAAGAATTTTTGTAGAATTACATTTGCAAGAAGATTAAAAATCACTAAGCAGAAAAGGTGCAACATCTGTCCCTAGTGTTCCTGGGATTTCTGAACCAAATTCCAATATGTCCACTACTTGCCTTACATATTTAGGCATGAAACAAAATCAATATTTGAAAAAAATATGTTAACATAGAGGTCCTCAATAACACAAGAATTCCTATGTCTCCAAAAGCAATGGAACAGCAGTCAGATCATGCAGCCCCTTATAAGTGATAAAGTGGACATTGGCTCTCCCTGTAAACTTGAAGGGAGATCGCTAAAGAAAAGAGAGGGCTTGGTGTGGTGGCTCACACCTGTAATCCCAGCACTTTGGGAGGCCGAGGCAGGTGGATCACCTAAAGTCAGGAGTTTGAGACCAGTCTGGCCAACATGGCAAAACCCTGTCTCTACTAAAAATACAAAAATTAGCTAGGTGTATTGGCAGATGCCTGTAATCCCAGTTACCCACGAG
This sequence comes from Macaca fascicularis, assembly GCF_037993035.2. Lineage (NCBI taxonomy): Eukaryota > Metazoa > Chordata > Mammalia > Primates > Cercopithecidae > Macaca > Macaca fascicularis. The sequence continues at coordinate 288,075 of NC_088379.1, read as the reverse complement.
GCTGAGGTAAGAGAATCGCTGGAACCTGGGAGGCACAGGCTGCAGTGAGCTGAGATCGCACCACTGCACTCCAGCCTGGGCGACAGAGCAAGACTCCATCTCAAAAAAAAGAAAAAAGAGAATTCTTAGAAGACTTAACAGCATGGGCTGCGGATGCCCCTATTTGTGAACATGAGAAAAAATGCAGCCTCTTCAGAAATTATTTGCACTGAAGAAGAGCTTTCCAAACTACATTTTAAGGCCTGGCTTTCTTTTTTGCCTTTGGTACCCTTGCCTGTGTCCTCTCCTTCATTCACTCTCACCTACCTGGGGCTCTGGCTACTGTCTCATGTGTCTTCCCATTAAAGGGCTCTTTTCTTTGCTCCAAACAAGTGATCAGGTCTGAGTTAAAGAGAGCAACACTTGTTTTACTAAAAAAAAAAAAAAAAAAAAAAGTAACATGACTATTGCCGAGGATTCGCCAATTACCAGCCTAGCCCTATGCTAAGAAGAAAAGACAAATGATGGAAGATTCTAAAAAAATTAATCCAAATATTGTTTCCTGATAGGCTCTTTAGAATATTTAAGTATTTTAAATCTGTGGTTTCTAAGTTCCACTACCCAGTACTACTGAATCAAAAAAAATTGGTGCAAATTGGATTTTAAGATGTGGAAAACAATATTTTACAACATTGAATTTCTAGATTTACCAGTAATCTAGAGTGAAGGACACAAATTACCTCAAGAAAAGAGAAGGTTTAGGTAAAGATGAAACATCTTAAAGATTTTTTTTTACACCAGCAAACTCCCAATTTTTTCATGAAGAAACAAACTGAAACTAATTCACGCAAAGCAGAAGCTCCCAAGAAACATTCTACAAAGAGAAAAAATAAAACTCTGAGGGAATATTAGGAATTACATATGAAAGTTATCCTCACCCAGGGAGACCAGATTTCTATAGTTCTCCAACACACATCTCTATATACATTCTGCTGGGCAGGATCCAGACATTTCCACTCTTCTGGGGAGAATTCTATAGCCACATCCTTGAATGTGACAGAGTTCTTTTTTTTTTTTTTTTTTTTTTTGAGACAGTCTTGTTTGTTGCCCAGGCTGGAGTGCAGTGGCGCCATCTCAGCTCACTGCAAGCTCCGCTTTTTGAGTTCATACCATTCTCCTGCCTCAGCCTCCAGAGCAGCTGGGACTACAGGCACCCGCCAGCACGCCTGGCTAATTTTTTTTTTTTTTTGTATTTTTAGTAGAGACAAAGTTTCACCTTGTTAGCCAGGATGGTCTCGATCTCCTGACCTTGTGATCCGCCTGCCTCGGCCTCCCAAAGTGCTGGATTACAGGTGTGAGCCACCGCGCCCGGCCAGTGACAGAGGTCTCAATTTAACCACAGGAGAAATGAGTTAAGGGAGCTAGTTCTGACTGTAATTATCTGATAAAATAACTTTCAACACAGTAATGTTCTCTAAAGTATTCTATAACTTAGGAAAAAGGATGGCATGCGAGCAATTACTGTTGCTGCAATGGAAATATGGGCAACACTGACCTGCTACCAAAACCAAGCAGAGTAGGCCCTGTGACTTCCTCGAACAAAGGGTAAACTCACCACTCATTAGAGTATCTGGAAACCCTCATGCTTGACCCTGGCCTCGCTGTAGAATCATGTTTTAATTTAAAAAAACAGGGATGTTTCCACCCAGAAAAACAGACAGAATCTGTGGGGAGGGAACAAGTGACTGCTTCTCTTCAAACAGTCCATGTGATCCTATTAGAAGACTGGGCTGAGAGTCAGCTAAGCACTGGCTTTCAAGCTTCAATGTGCATATAAATTATTTGCTATTCTAGGCCTCATTGTAAATAACAAAATTCTGCAGGTTTGAAAAGTGTCCATGAAAAGGAGCTTCTTATAGCAAGTCTCCTGTTGATGCTGATATTCCTCCCCCTAAATCCATTATAGTACCACTCAGCTAGAGTAAGAAGGCACAGCACACAGGGTCCCTTACCCCAACACAAATACTTTTCATCTGAAGACAAGACCACCAGTCATCATCCTGAAACAGGGCATTCTCTGCAGGCCCTTCAGTGGTTACAGAGGCTGGAGATGGTGGCAATATCTGAATAAGTCTGCATTTGAAAAACACGTGCACATGCATTACTGTGATCTTTAAGGAGCATGTACTGTGTGTGCAGGAGTATGTCACAGAGCACTGTGCTGGGAAGATCACATTATGTGTGTTAATTCTCATAACATCCTGGGAGGTGGGTACTAAGTGTCCCATAATTCCCAGGATTTAAATGCAGGGCCCAGCATTTCTATTTTTTTTTTCTGTTTCCCTATGATTGATTTTTTTTTTTTTAAAAGTTCAGAATAATAGTTCAATATAAATAGATGGGAGAGAAACAGAATGGAAGTGTTAAGTGCAATTCAGAGGAATTTATTTTTGTATTTGTATTTACTTTGAGAATTGTTAAAAAAAAAATAAAACTGTAGGGATGGAGAACAGATTGCTGGGTGTCTCTAGAAACACTGGTTTTAATTTTATAAAAAGAATTTAAAGCACAAAAGTATATTGCTTTTCCCCATTTATCTGCTTTTGTGTTTCAGGAAATTGGAAGCACCAGCTCTGAAGAGGCAGTAGGAGTAGCCACCCCAAACTCAGATCTCCTCTAGCAGTTCTGTGAGAGATTTCAATGTGGATTAGACCTGGACAAGATTCAGCAGAGGGTGGATCTGGGCAGGGTTGGGATAGAAGGTGGGCCCTAGGCTTCTGCTCTCTGGGCCACTAAGTATTTTCAGTTTTGTTTTTTCTAAGCCTGAGCAAGAGAAATTTGATTCTCAGAGTTTGTGTAATTTTAATCTATTTTAGACACTTCCCTGTCTATATTACAACATACAATAAGGAGGAATTTAACCAAAACCCTTATGTTTTTCTGGACCAATTATATTAGAAGCTAAATACTTATTCTTAGCAAGCTAAAAACAATACAAATAATAAGAACTTCTCTTCTATCCATGAATAGCCCTTCAGGTAGAGGCATCAAAACTCACAAAACAATAAAAGGGAAGTAACCCAAATGAAGCTTAAGCTTCCCATGCAGTTTCCGTCTTTGTACTGAACACATGATGCTGAATTCAACCATTTATTCATGTGCTCTAGACTGCAAGTTCCTTCATGGGAGGGACCGTGACTGCTTCGTCTCTTTTTCTAATGACCATACAAAATAGAAACAATTAGTTTATTGATCAGTTTGAGTCTCCAGAACCAGAAAACTGGAACAACTCTTATCTGGTTATGAATCAATGAGATTCTTTCTGTGAGGGGAGGAACAAACCCTTGATAAGTCATTTCTCTTTCTCTGAAATGGAACCAGAATTAGACTTTGTCAGACTGACCCCAGTCTGCACAAGACATCCTCAAATGTCTCAAATACTCACTGAGTGTCCTCAGTGACCCTGGCTGAAGCCCCCATAGTGATCCAGGCAAGAGAGACTGAGACTGACTTCATGGAGTGCAAATAGAAAATAGAACTGCCCAGGCAGAGCTGCAGATTCTAGATCCAGATGTGATATGCACTGTCCCTGATCAGCTAACTCTGAGACAAGAGGAAAGATGAAAGTACTCCAGTACCCCAGTATACAAGATGGCATACTTGTGATTATGGTTGTGATTATGGCTCTGGATATTTTGTGGCCCTAACCTCCTACTGCTAAGGTGCTTGTTATACACTTACAGATTCTGCCACAGGATTCTATTCACACCAGAAGCTTCTCACACAGCTGTAGCAGGTGACAAGACCTGGAAAACTCAAAGGGCTCCACGCTGAAAGTGGGGTTTAAGTTGTCTATGTTGACTTCTCATGATGCAGAAAATGCCTTCTGTGAGTTTTCTGTATGTCTTCAACCCAAAGTCTGGCCCTATCTTGTGAATCCTAGGCAGAAGCCAGCTTTTATGTGCAGATTCTAGGTGGGATCAATGTGCCTCTGCATTCCTGGGGATTACAGCAAACAGAGTAAAACCAGAGACAGCCTTTCATGGAGGCTCCTTCAACACATTCTGAAGAACATTTTGACCTAAAAGGAAAAAACTGGGGTAAACATAAGTAGAGAGTTTATTTGGGCCAAAGCTTGAAGATTGCGACCTTGCAGTATAAAGCTGCCCTGAATATATACTCCAATTAGAAGCAGTTACAAGTGTATTTTTAAAGGCAAAAAAGAAAGCAGAGAGGGGACTGATACAAAGTTGTTAGACATTCCTATTGATTTACAGAAGTAAAATTGGTTAGTGGCTGGCTATATATTGTTAAGCCATAGAGTGTGGGTTACAGTGCCCACTGTGGTATTATTAGGTTACTTTATAGCCACTGATGGCAATAGCAAGGAATTTCAAAAAACAAATAGTTCAAAGAGGGGAACAGTAGGACTGTGGTCTCATTTTAACAAGTCTCTGGGTCTGATAATTAAAAGAACCTGTATTTCTCAGATAAAAGTGTCATTTTTCTCTCAAATCCCAGGACATAAATTCAGAATTTGGGAATGCACATTTAGGTCCTGGAGGGCTGGTGAGCTATGGACATTTGTGGGCATTTGGACAAGGGGAGAAGGGACAGAATTGAAGTTCTCAGGTTTAATCAATGCACGTGTGTGATCCTGGTTGGGTGTATGGGCCCCATGATGTCTGAACCAGTGTCAGATCTGAAGATGTCAGGAGCATGGAGGGAAGTGGAATAACTGATGGCTGTCCTGAAAGGTTATTTTTGTAGAAATCTAGTCTAACTGCTCTAGAAGTGATTGTAGATCCCAAATAAAGAGAACTTTTGGTTTGCAGATTTGTGGAGCACTTTGCTGCACTTTGTGTACTTTGCCACAAAATTGTGGATTGTGACTGGAATCCTTAGAAGGAAGGTTTTTTCTAAAGAGAAGCCTGGTGGGCACTTTGTGTATACCATGTGGTAATTCTGGACAGTGTTTGGAAAATATAACTAAAAGCAAAATAATCTCCAATCCTATGATACTCTCCACAATAATAGAACAGCAAGATAATGATTTGTTATTTAATTAAACCAAAATACGATGTGCATCACAGGCAATCTAATAGATTGCAAATACAGAAAAAACGTCGCCATTAGTACTCAAGTACAAGACATGACAGCACCATTTGTCATACACAGTTTATAATAACGTCAACTAGTAATTTGGGAGGTCATCTGGGTTTTCTAATTGGTAACATTAAAAACAAACAAACCAAAAAACCACTTTCCATATCTTCATGATAGGACGTAGTTTTGAAATGTGGAGGTACGTATGGGCTGAAGGCAGCCTCCTACTTGCCTACAGAAATTGTGGCATAGGGTGTATATTCTTGCTATTTGCATTTCAACGCAATAGTTCCCAGGTCCTAAAGACAGTTTTGAGTCAAAAAAGACAAATGACCTAGTTAACTGACAAAAATGATTTACATATTTTTCAAAGCAGCAGAGAAAATATTTAAATATAAAAGTTTTCAAACTAAATGCTTTAAGAAAAGGGAGAAGAGCAAAAAGTCTTCCCTCATTCTAAAGAGAAAGCATTAAGCCTTTTCTAATTTGTATTTGGTCCTACAACAGGCAGGTCTAAAGGTCTGGTCTTGAACTCACTAACGTTGGAATTCTTGTAGCACATGAGGGACGCACTTGAGCAAACTGTGTGCACCGGAAAGAGGATGTGTGGGGAAGAAAAGAGCATAAGAGAGAAAGGTGCTATCAAGAGCCTTGGGTGGGGGCAAGGCAGGATTGATGAAATGACTGGTTTGTGCTACAAGTTCAGGCCCAGGCAGGGCTAAGCTCTGACTGATTCCTGAGTCCATAAAGGCAGAGGAGATTAAGATCAGGTGGTCCAGAAGCCTAGGTAGGTGAAGAAAACAGATTCCTGCTACAGATCTGGGGTTGACATGAGCCAGGAGTCTTCTGGGCATTGTGTGTGTTCTTAGGAGAAAACTGTAGGAGCAAAGCTGCCATGGGCACAATTCCTGAGGGTAGAACCCTGTCCTGGGATGAGTGTGGCCATTCGAATACCCAGTGGGCGTGCTCAGGAGTGGGTTAGCACCAGGTGGCGGCCGGCAGCAGGGTGCGGGGAAGGGATGTTTCTCAGAACTCCTTTCCTCCAAGTTCTCAGTCCCCTCTCTCCCCGCAAGGAGACCTGGAGGAACAGGACAGTGCCCAGCAGGACCGCGCATGTGCAGAACCCAGTCGCGCCTCTGGCAGACACCAGCGACTCCCTCCAGCCCAGGCTCAGCCATGTCTCCATGTGTTTCTTCTGACAGAAAGCCTGCGGAGTTTCCTCAACACCGGTCAATGCTCCAGCCCCAACGGGCTGTCCAGCAACTCACTAACGACCCCACCCAGAGTCAGCGCAGACCCCACAAGCTCAGCGCTCTTCCCTCAACTGCCCCCCTGCAGACGCCAGTCCCTGCGTCTGGACACCCGTTTTCATTTCTGAAGGCCTGCAAACCAGGGGTACCCACACCTTCCTCAAGTTCCATAATGTGGCAGAACTACTCACAGAACCCAGCGAAGCGCTGTGCACAGGACACCAGCGTATTCTAAAAGACGCCGCTCAGGAACAGCCACGCGGAGGAGGCGCTCAGGGCAAGGGGACTGGTGGGAAAGTTGGGGCGGGCGGGTGAATGGCTTCCCTTCCTCACACACTTCACAAAAGCCTTTCCTTCAAGACCCGCTGGCAGCCCCCAAACCAAGAGCCACGGGGGCGCTGTCCCATTAATGAGTCCCCATTTGCTCACATGAACTCTGTGTTTTGAGGGGGCCTCCATCTCATTTGGAACAGGGTAAAGTAAGGACGGGACCCCGGACCACAGCTCCTCCCACGCGGTGCCGGCGCACTGCGTCTTCCCGGTGAGCTCCTCACCCCACGGCCCGGGGAAGGCGCGGGGCTGCGGGCACAGAGCTGAAGGAGGAGGGCTGCAGGCTGGGCAGAGCCGCCGTGCGGGGACCGACAGGAGTGGGGTCCCTCACCGGAGGGGACTGAGGACGGAGGGCTGAGCGGCGGCAGCAGGGACTCAGTAGACTCCGTCCTGCCGCCGCCATTTCCCGCGGGTGCCGATGAAGCCCCCCCCCCCTTCAGCCTCGGGATGCCCTGCCCCGCACACTCACCATTTCAGGGCTTCAAGGGTGTAGTGAAGTCTTAGCTAGAATCACCCAATACCCGCTGGTCACAGAGCAAGAGAGGCTGAGGCTGTGGCGGAATCACCGAAGCCTCCCTGAGGGGTGGAAGCAGGACAGTGAGCCCCTAACCCAGCTCTAGCTGAAGGGAAAGGTAAAAGCCGCGCCAGATCCCGGATGCCGCCCCCTCCTTTGCCTGATTGGGCAGTTCCCAGTCCAGCGCCCTCATTGGATACTGCTACTAGCTCTACGCCCTCAAGCTTTGAGTGACAGAATTCGAGTGCCAGGAATTCGACCACACACTTAACGAGGCAAGAGTGACAGACTCGTGTCTCCAGGTATTTTCAGTCAGGGCTTGCTTTCTGTGCTAGGCCTGGCTCTGTTGGGGGTTCATTTTTAACCTTCTGATGTGTAATGTTACGTCCATTTATCAATTGTGCATGCCCGCGCGCCCACACACACAGACACCCGCTTGCTCACAAATGGAAACAATATAATCACAATTATTTTAATGTTTTAGGTTTCATAACCTTTCTAGCCTCTGGTCTTTTGAGTAGGACACCTGAGATTGGAAGAGGAAACAAGTCTCTAAAAAATAAAATGTTAGTTGTGAATTTAGTTTTTTATTAGCCACATCCAAACTAATAAAAAGAAACAAGTGAAATTGTTTATAATTGTAACCTATTGTATCCAAAATAGTTTTAATACATGATCAATATATAATTAGAAATAAAGTATATTTCTGGTCTAATTCTTCTACACTCACTGTGCATTTTTTTGTTCGCAGCACATACTACTTCAAACCAGCCACATTCCAGGTACCCAGTAGCTACATATGGCAGGTGGCTGCCACATTGAGTGCAGCCATGAAGGCTCTGACTTCAGGGAAGTGACGGCCTGAACACCTCTTTTCTGCTGGAAGTGAGGGAACAGCCTCTCTATCAACTTTTCTCCTCAGGCTCAAGGGTGGGTGGGACAGTGCCCCCTAGAGAAAGCAGAGGTGCAAGCTGAGAGTGTCCACGTGAATATCACGGTCTCCTAGTTGCTGTTTGGTGCCAGTGTGGTGGTCTCAGTTCAGCCAGGTTCAGGCTCTCCTCCCATGACCTGGAAAAATGAGGCATGTGTACACCAGAATGAGAAAGCAGAGTAGGATTTATTAAGCAATAGGAAAGCTCTCAGCAGCCAGAGGGGACCTGAAAGCATGTTGCCAGAAATGGGGCTGACTTCTGGGTCTTTTATGTGGCAAGAATGAGGAAGTCTTCTGTGGGTTCTACCCAAATGGGAGGGGTCAAGTTCCCCACCAAGGGTGTTGCATCTGCGCATGCCTGTGGTTGGCCACAGTGATTCCATTTTGGTTATTACCCATGAGTGCCTAAGGGAAACTTACAGGGGAGAAGCTAAAACCACAATACTTATATCATGTTAATGACTTTACAATGAGCTGGGTGAAAACAAGGAAATTTAGGTTGATTTATTTTGCCTATGCCTAAGCTGGGATAGGGATAGTCCCATCTGAGCAACATCCTGGCATAAGAGGAAGTTCTTAACCACATTTCTTCCCACTAGCTACAGGGGCGGGGCAGGTGCAGTCCCGCGGGTGGTTTTCCTCTCCCGAGACCCTCCCTCCCTATCTTCCTAACCAGCCTCTGACTGTCTCCTCTCTCAGGGGTTGAGGTGGTTAGAAATTTAGACTGGGCTCAGCTGGGCCATTCTTCTGGGCTCAGTTTGGCTCCTACAGGTGTGAGTGTTCAGCTGCTGGTGAATTAGGTGGCTCTGCTTCTGGGAGTGAGCTGTCTGTAAACTAAGGCTCTATGGCTTTTCTCAGCATGTTACTTTATCCTACAGAAAGCTAAAATGGGCTTGTTTTCATGGATATGGAAAAATTCTGAAAAAGATAACAGAACTATTTAAGACCTTTTGAGCCTAGGCACCAAACTGACCCACTGTCACATGCACAGCTTTGGCCTGTGCAAATTAAGCAAGAAAGTTCAAGGTTTAGGAAACAGATTCTGTCTGTTGATGGGAACCAGCATAAAAGCCATTGCCAAGAACATGAATACAATAAGAAAATTTTTTAAATTTCTGTTTTTGCAATCAATTTTGTTTTGTTTTTTTTGCAGGTAAGGCTTATAAAACTGTCCCACATCTACTAAGCAGCTGGCTTGGACTCAGGATCATCGTTGGCCTGTCTCTGAAGCCCATGCACCTCCATAGACCACACCACTCAGCCAGGTTTCCTGGTCCTTCAAGGGGTGGAAGAGTGACACTTCTGAAGTAGAAGCAAGATTTTTTTTTTGAGAATCTCATCCCATCTATCCAGTACTCTTCACCATTAGAAATAATTCACTCCAGGGAATGCTTCTGAAGTCTCTTGGAAAAACTGGAAATGATTTGAGGGAATGGCTAAGCATTGGTTTAGGAAATTAACGCCCACCATTACATTTGTAATTTCTTATAGGATAAATACGAAAACACCTATAATGCACTCCACATATCTGGAAACCTTTGTATCCTTATTCTGTATTGGTAGGATACTTATGATTTTTAATATAGACTAAATCAACTTACTGTGCCTGAAACAACTTTTGCTCGACGGCAAGTGACATAGAGATAAAGCTGCTGATATTTTTCCCTGTTGCAATTTAGCCAACCAGCAGAGTATGTTTTCAAGGGCCAAGATGTTTTCTAAGACCCCCATCCAGGAGCAGCTATAGGGCAAATGCCTAGAGCACACATAGAAATCACACACAACCAATGCATTCCTGACCCTGAATCAATGCTTCTTACCCTTGTGTGCACATTAGAATAACCTGCTGTGCATGTGGGAGGTGGTGTTTAATGTTCCCAAACCCAAGTTGCAAGGGAATAATTAAGACAATCTCTAGAGTGAGACCCAGGCAGCAGTGTGATTTAAAGCTCTCCAGGTGATTACAATATGCAACCATACTCCCAAATGTCTGCTGTAAACCAACATCTTTCAGAGAATCAGTTGAAAGTATTTCTCGGCCGGGCGCGGTGGCTCAAGCCTGTAATCCCAGCACTTTGGGAGGCCGAGACGGGCGGATCACGAGGTCAGGAGATCGAGACCATCCTGGCTAACACGGTGAAACCCCGTCTCTACTAAAAAATACAAAAAAAAGCTAGCCGGGCGAGGTGGCGGGCGCCTGTAGTCCCAGCTACTCGGGAGGCTGAGGCAGGAGAATGGCGTAAACCCGGGAGGCGGAGCTTGCAGTGAGCCGAGATCGCGCCACTGCACTCCAGCCTGGGTGACAGAGCCAGACTCCGTCTCAAAAAAAAAAAAAAAAAAAAAAAAAAAAAAAAAAAAAAAAAAAAAAAGAAAGTATTTCTCAAATTAATGTAAGAAGTATTTGCTGTTGAGTTGTGGCCTTTCAATCTTACTCGTATTACCCACATTCTATCCTTTGCAAAACTAACCTCTGCTGAAGGGGTGGCCTGCCCCTCCACACCTGTGGGTGTTTCTCATTAGGTGGAACGAGAGACTTGAGAAAAGAAATAAGACACAGAGACAAAGTATAGAGAAAGAAAAGCGGGGGCCCAGGGGACCGGCCCTCAGCTTACAGAGGACCCACGCCGGCACCAGCAGGACAATAGGATCGTTTTTAGGGAGGAAATCAGCAGTAAGCCATAAGAACAAGGATCTCTGTGACATGAATAAGTTTAAAGGAAAATCCTGTGCCTAGAGATAAACCTTTTAGCGGCATTGTTTCATCCTATCACATGGGGATAAACCTTGGACAATACCTAGCTTTTCCTAGGAACAAAGACACACCCTGCAAGCCCAAAATCCATTAAACCTTGAGTTACCACAGCACATGTCTCTTGCAAGGACAAGGTTGGGGGTAGGGTCACAGATTAACAGCATCTCAAATACAGAACAAAATGGACTCTCTTATGTCTACTTCTTTCTATATAGACACAGTAACAGGCTGATCTCTTTCTTTTTTTTTTTTTTTTTTTGAGACGGAGTCTCACGCTGTTGCCCAGGCTGGAGTGCAGTGGCGCGATCTCGGCTCACTGCAAGCTCCGCCTCCCGGGTTCCCGCCATTCTCCTGCCTCAGCCTCCTGAGTAGCTGGGACCACAGGCGCCCGCCACCGCGCCCGGCTAATTTTTTGTATTTTTAGTAGAGACGGGGTTTCACTGTGGTCTCGATCTCCTGACCTTGTGATCCGCCCGCCTCGGCCTCCCAAAGTGCTGGGATTACAGGCTTGAGCCACCGCGCCCGGCCAGGCTGATCTCTTTCTTTTCCCCACACTCTGCTACTTGTTTTCTTCCTGATTCAAACCAGTTCCACACACACTGGGTGCACACTATGTGCAGCCCACGGTGCTAGGTGGCCTGGCCGTGGGGAATATTGTTGTGGAGGAAGGACTTTGCTGTAAGAAATTTACATTCCCCAAAACTAAAACCATGCTGTTTACTCAATTGAAATAAAAAATGAAAGACTGAGGGGGATGCCCAAAGGTCAGGACATGAATAAATACCTTGGAATATTAATATCCATCTCATGATACCTGAGTGTAAATGCCCCACTTTGAAACAAAACAATGCCAAGCACTGCTATTATTCTGAAATATTGTTAGGATTAAATAATAAATATTTAAAATTTTATTGATGTATAACATGCATACAGAAACATATGCACAATAAAATATTAATGTAACGCTCAATAACTTGTAACAAAGCTAATACATTTGTGTAACTATAGAACTATCCCTGTTTTTGCCCACAAACCACTTCCTTCCTCTTTTCCTCCTCCCCAAACCTAACCACGATCTTAAGAGCTAATGTTATAGTTTTTCTTTTTATACAAGTGTTTTATTAGAGAATATTTTAACCTATACACAATAACCAAAATAGTATGAGCTGATGCTCAGCCTCATTATCTACTAATTATGCCCTATTTGTTTAATTTCTACTTCAACTCATTCCCTATCCCCTTTATTATTGTTTTTAGTTATTTTTTGTAAGATAAGATGTATATGCCTTGAAATATACAGTCTTTACTGTACCTTTTTGACAAGTCAATATATCTATATATTCTTTTCCCTTTCAATTATAGAATTACTGCCAGTTAAAATTATCAATGTGCATGCAAATCACCTGAAAACATTATTTGAAATCCAGATTTTGATACAATATATCTGGGCTTTGCCTGACAAACCCAGTTTCCTGGGTTGAAGCAGGGCCTGAAGAGTGTGCTAGCAACATCACCCTGCCCATGCCTACCACCCTCACCCACCTGTGACTCACCTCTGGGGCCAGAGGCAGGGAAGGGAGGGTCATTTTGGCAAACCAGGCGTCTGTGCCATGCAAAGATTCCTGCCTCTTTAGAAATGGGTGAGGGTGAAAGCATCATGGCCTGCAGCTTTTTCATGCACATCTCCCCTGAGCCCACATGGCCACCAAGAGGGCTGCTGATGGCCTCTGGTCCCCCAACAAATTGCCCCACCTCCAGATGGACTAGAGCAAAGTCAAGAGAAAGTCTGTCTGGTCCTTGTTTCTGCTCAGGCACTTCTGAGTTCTGTAGCCTTGCACAGGCCTTTGCCTCTCTCTGAGCCTAAGTTTTCCACCATACGATGGGTACATTTACACAAACCACACACACAATGAAGGTGAAAGGAGAGAATGGGCAAAATGACCTCACCTGCCAGGGAGTCAGCGCTCAGATAACTTTCATGCTCTGGGGTGGAATATTTCTTCAGAAACAAAGAGCTTGCGGATCCAGGACCTGGGCCTGCCACTGATCTGCTCTGTGACTCTGAGACAGTGGCTTCCCCTCTCTGAGCTCAAATCCCCACTGGACAGGCTGCTCTAACCTTCTGTGTCCCTGGGCTAAGAAGGGAGTTAGTCCTCCCCAGCTTGTAGGGGAGCCCTTGACCATGGTTGAGTGCAATCTGGCCCCACTGTCCTGCCTCACTGGAGCATTGAGAAAAGGCGAACACAAAACCCAGACCCCAGCTGATCTGGGAACAGGTTCTCCTTGAATTTGTCAGGCACCTTCAGGAATTTGTCACCAGTTAACCAGCCTGTGACTCTGTCCACAAGCTGCTCCTTCTGCATGGATGCCGCTGTCCACTGCCACTCTACTAAAACACCTTTGATGCCCTCCTGATGCGCGCTGTCGGGCACGGCGAGATGGGCTGAGAGTGTATCTCCCTCCCCAAACTCGCTTGGAGCTGTGCGGGGCGGGCGGCCCCAGGACCCGCGGTTCTGAGCAGCTCCTGGGGGCCCCGCTGCCCGCACCCCAGGCCGCGCTGCGCAGCCCCAGTCTGCCCGGAGATGGCGACGCTGTAGCCTCTGGAGCCAGGGCCACCGGGGGTCTCGGCGGGGCCCAACAGCGGCGAGGACGCGGACCCTGCAGAGATGGGAGGGGCGCGCCCCGAGCCCGAGCCACACCCGGACCAGTAGCCATCGGTCAAGCCAGGGCTGGAGCGGACACCGTGGGCGGCGAAGAGGAAGCTGGGCCCAGCGCCCTGGGCGAGCCCTGAGCCGCGGAGCCCTGAGGGGTGGAGCTGGGTCTGGCACTGCAGGCAGCTGGTGTCGCAGGTGGGCCACAGCCCAGGACACGCCCAGGCATCCCACCTCATGGGGCTGCACGGGCTGGAGAATGGGGCTAGGGACAGCGCCAGGGCCACCCCGACGCCAGCACCCCTGGCAGACCCAGGGCCCGCCTGTGGAGAGACTGGATAGGTGCATTAAGCGATCAGAAAAGTCACTGGCTGGCTCTGTTGATGAGCAGAACGCTTTCAGAGAAGTGTATGCTCACGCAGTGCTCGGACGGCATTCGCGGAGTTTGACACTTGTCTGCTTGGGCAGATGCTCATATGCTTCCACAGAATGGATATTGTGATGGTGGAAGGTCAGTTGATGCTACAAGTAAAAATTCCAGAATCACAAGTTACTTTTAACAAGCAGAGGTGAAGGATCTCCTTCTGCAAGTTGGCCGGTACTTGAGGTATATTCATTCGATGTCTTTGATTCACATGGACATGTAACCTGGTAATATTTCCATGTCTCAAACCTCAATCCCCAAGGCAGCCTCTGAAGAAGGGGATGAAGATGACTGGGGGTACTGGTCCATTTTCAGGCTCCTGATAAAGACATACCCAAGACTGGGTAATGTATAAAGAAAAAGAGGTTTAATGGACTCACAGTTCCACATGGCTGGGGAGGCCTCACAACCCTGGCAGAAGACAAAAGGCACATCTTACAGGGCAGCAGACAAGAGAGAATGAGGGAAACTAGTGAAAGGGATTTGCCATTATGAAACCATCAGAGCTCTCAGGAGGACTTATTCACTACCAGAAAAGTATTGGGGAAACTGCCCCCATGATTCAATTAACTCCCCCCAGGTTCCTCTCACAACACATGAGAATTATGGGAACTATAGTTCAAGATGAGATTTGGGTGGGGAAACAGCCAAATCATATTATTCCACCTCTGGCCCCTCCTAAATCTCATGTCCTCACATTTCAAAACCAATCAAGCCTTCCCAACAGTCCCCCAAAGTCTTAACTCGTTTCAGCATTAACTCAAAAGACCACAGTCCAGGCTGGGTGTGGTGGCTCATGCCTGTAATCCCAGCACCTTGGGTGACCGAGGCAGGCAGATCACTTGAGGCTGGGAGTTCAAGACCAGCGTGACCAACATGGAGAAACCCTGTCTCTACTAAAAATACAAAATTAGCTGGGTGTGGTGGCACATGCCTGTAATCCCAGCTACTTGGGAGGCTGAGGCAGAAGACTCGCTTAAACCCAGGAGGCGGAGGTTGTGGTAAGCCGAGATCATGCCACTGAACTCCAGCGTGGGCAACAAGAGTGAAGTTCAGTCAAAAAAACAAAACAACAAAAACAAAAACAAAAACCACACAGTCTAAAGTCTCATCTGAGACAAGGCAAGTCCCTTCTGCGCATGAGCCTGTAAAATCAAAAGCAAGTTAGTTACTTCCTAGACACAGTGGGGGTACAGGCATTGGGTAAATATAGCTGTTCCAAATGGGAGACACTGGCCCCAAAATAGGGGCTACAGGCCCCATGCAAGTTCACAATCCAGTGGGTCAAATCTTAAAGCTCCAAAATAATCTCCTTTGACTCCATGTCTCACATCCAGGTCATGCTGATGTAAGAGGTGGGTTCCTATGGTCTTGGGCAGCTCCACCCTTGTGGCTTTGCAGGGTACAGCCTCCCTCCTGGCTATGTTCTTGTGCTGGTATTGAGTGTCTGCAGCTTTTCCAGGTACATGGTGCAAGCTGTTAGTGGAGCTACCATTCGGGGGTCTGGAGGACGATGGCCCTCTTCTCACAGCTCCACTAGGTGGTACCCCGGTAGGGATTCTGTGTAGGGGCTCTGACCCTATATTTCCCTTCCACATTGCCCTAGCAGAGTTTCTCCATGAGGGCCTTGCCCCTGCAGTAAACTTCTCCCTGGACATCCAGGCATTTCCATACATCTTCTGAAATCTAGACAGAGGTTCCCAAACCTCAATTCTTGACTTCTGTGCAGCTGCAGGCTCAACACCATGTGGAAGCTCCCAAGGTTTGGGTCTTGCACCCTCTGAAGCCACAACCCAAGCTGTACCTTGGCCCCTTTTAGCCACAGCCGTAGTGGCTGGGACATAAGACACCAAGTCTCTAGGATGCACAAAGCAGGAGGGCTCAGGGCCTGGCCCACTAAACCATTTTGTCCTCCTAGACCTTCTGGCCTGTGATGGGAGGGGCTGCCATGAAGACCTCTGACATGCTCTGGAGACATTTTCCCCATTGTCTTGGTGATTCACATTTGGCTACTCTACTTATACAAATTTCTGCAGCTGGTTTGAATTTCTCCTCAGAAAATGGGTTTTTCTTTTTTTTTTTTTTTTTTTTGAGACGGAGTCTCACACTGTTGCCCAGGCTGGAGTGCAGTGGCGCGATCTCGGCTCACTGCAAGCTCCGCCTCCTGGGTTCACGCCATTCTCCTGCCTCAGCCTCCTGAGTAGCTAGGACTACAGGCGCCCGCCACCGCGCCCGGCTAATTTTTTGTATTTTTAGTAGAGACGGGGTTTCACTGTGGTCTCGATCTCCTGACCTTGTGATCCGCCCGCCTCGGCCTCCCAAAGTGCTGGGATTACAGGCTTGAGCCACCGCGCCCGGCCTTGGGTTTTTCTTTTCTATCACATTGTCAGGCTGCAAATTTTTTGAACTTTATGTTCTCTTGTCTCTTTTTTGAAACGAAATGCTTTTAACAGCATCCAAGTCACCTTTTCAATGCTTTGGTGCTTAGAAATTTCTTCCACTAGATGCCCTAAATCATCTCCCTCAGGTCCTAAGTTCCACAAATCTCTAGGACAGGGCCAAAAAGTCACCAGTCTCTTTGCTAAAACATAACAGGAGTCACCTTTACTCCAGTTCTCAACAAGTTCCTCATCTCTGTCCGAGACCACCTCAGCCTGGATTTCATTGTTCATATCATCATCAGCATTTTGATCAAGGCCATTCAACTAGTTTCTAGGAAGTTCCAAACTTTCCCACATTTTCCTGTCTTCTTCTGAGCCCTCCAAACTGTTCCAACCTCAGCCTGTTACCCAGTTCCAAAGTTGCTTCCACATTTTTGGGTAACTTTAAGGGAGCACTCGACTTTAACTGTACCAGTTTAGTGTATTAGTCCATTTTTACACTGCTGGTAAAGAGATACTCAAGACAGGGTAATGTATAAAGAAAAAGAGGTTTAATGGACTCACATTCCACATCGCTGGGGAGGCCTCTCACTCATGTCGGAAGACGAAAGGCACATCTTATGTGGTGGCAGATAAGAGAGAATGAGAGAACCAAATGAAACAGGTTTCCCCTTATAAAACCATCAGATCTATTGAGACTTATTCACTGCCAGGAGAACAATATTGGGGAAACTGCCCCATGATTCAATTATCTCCCACCAGGTCCTTCTCATAACATATGGGAATTATGGGAGCTATAATTAAAGATGAGATTTGGGTGGAGACACAGCCAAAGCATGTCACTGGGCATCCAACGAAGTTATACTTAAAACAGGTAATTCTGGGTATGTAACAAGGATCTCTAGCCCACAGATTGAAAAGGATGATAGTCCTTTTTTTGGAAATGAAGTTTTACAGAAGAACTATATCAGCTACTAAAAGCAGATATCTTGTACTTGCCCTCACAGTGGCATGTGCTGCTGGTGCAGAATCTCTTCCCAGGAATGGAGACCAATGGCATGGAATCAGATAGAATAGATTACCTCAGATACTACACAGGCTTTTCCAAGAATTTACAGAGTTGCTCAAATTTATGATTCGTCCAGATCCAGAGAGAAGACCTTCAGCAATTGCCCTAATAAAGCATTCAATGTTGCTGCCTGCTTCTAGAGAGAGGAGAACAGTTATGTATAGAACTGAATGTTGAGAAGTCCAAAAATACACTTTTACCTAAAGAAATCATGAAAGCACAGACAGAGAAGGCTGCAGCTGAGGAAGGAGCACTCTTCACTGATCAGAGGCCACTAGGTCCACCATGCAGAGGAACACAACATCTTGACTTCTTAGAAAGAAAATGAAGTGCCCTATCAGCCTTCCAGTATACTAAGCTACTCATTTCCTACCTAACCACCCCACCAAAATAACACTGTGACAAAAGCAAGCTAGGTTGAAATCACTGCTAGAATTCAATTTGCAATTAATCTCTCTTTGGTGTCAGTAGTTTTACTGATTAGGACTTATACTTGTGAATTACAATTGAAAGCTGTACTTTGACCACAGCTTTTTCAGGCTTTCGTGTACTTACCAATCTGTCTTCTGTTAAATGTCAGTCACTAGTGGAGGTTACAGCAGCCTTTCCAAAATTAACCGCTGTGGTGGTGTGTTGCTCTCAGTGTGCTGATGCACTTTAGTGAAAATATCTTTTCCTGTAGTGACCTGGGGAAAGGATTCAAGTGCTTGATGACAAACATATTCTCCTCTCAAAAAGGCAAATGCTAAAACCACTCATTACTACTCAGCCTTTAATGTATCTGTGTGTCACATTTACATTTATTCTCTTTTTTTTTAATGTGAATTATACTTGTATATCCAATTGAGAGCATCTTTTAGGCACTGCATGAGACATGGGATGATAGTTCTGTGGAAGTATTGCCTTGTGAATTTGCTATTTAGTTTTGTCTTTGCTGTAAACTTGCAGCATTAAACAGACACTGTTGTTAATAGTCTTTCTTTTGAAACAATTATGTGAAATGTACAGCTGCTCTTGATGAAAACAACTATTGGCCTTTTTTCCTTTGAACTTTAAAGCTGGTGAATTTTTAAAAAATGCATCTTCCCCTCGCCTTTGGAATTTTGTATTAACGCCAAATAATAATTACTGAGTTTGTTAATTTTTTCTGGTATTGTACTTGTCTGACTCTAAAAAAAAAAAAAGAAAGAAAGAAAGAAAGAAAGAAAGAAAAACACTAGCTGGGTACGGTGACTCATACCTGTAATCCCAGCACTTTGGGAGGCCAAGGCGGGTGGATCATGAGGTCAGGAGTTCAAGACCAGCCTGGCCAACAGGCTGTCTCTACTGAAAAGACAAAAATTAGCTGGGCATGGTGGCACACGCCTGTAATCCCAGCTACGTGGGATGCTGAGGCACAAGAATTGCTTGAATCAGGACCCAGGAGACAGAGGTTGCAGTGAGCCAAGATCGCACCACTGTACTCCAGCCTGGGCTAGAGTGAGACTCTGTCTCAAAAACAAACAACAACAACAACAACAACAGCAACAAAAACCCTCCTCCCTCCTCCCCAATTTTGTATACGATTGTACTGTTATTCTGATGTTTAAGGTCTTGCCAGGTTCATCTGCAGTGTTTGTGTATATAAACTGATCTTGGTAATCTGCTACATAGCTGTTTGAAATGCTAGAATTACTTCGGACATTCTAAGTCTTTCACAAAATACATTGTATCTATGATTAGCCATTTGACTAGTAATACTGGCAAGCAGATTTTGCAAAAAGAAATAGAATTTGTCCATTGTTTTCTCACAATTTTGATCTAAAATATGTTTGCTCTTGTCTTTGACTTGTATTTTATTAATATTGACTGGCATATTAAAGATCACTCTGAGCTTGCCTAGGAAAAGAAAAAACAAAACAGGTCTGTGGGTAGGACTACCAGGCAGAAGGCATGGTGTGAGCACAGGTGTGGGGTTAGGGGAACAAGCACCACAATGCAGGGGCAGGAGGCAGGAGGTGATGACCAAGAAGAGGAAAATCCCCAAACCCAGCAAGTCACTGAGCCAAATGAAAGCCTTTTATCCTGCATCAGCCATTTAACCCCATCAACACTCCAAGTGAACATTCTGTTTTAGAGACACGGATAGTTCTTATTTTCCTGTAATCCTGTAAACGAATCTTATTGCTCTTATCAGCCTGTCCCCAGGACTAAAATCCCAAGTTAGAATACTATTCTTAGGAAGGCATCTTTCTGGATTAGGCTGCAAGGAAATTGAGTTATTTGCTATCAGTCATTCACATGCTGCACAGACATTAATTTACCAGAGCTGTGCTGGGGAATGGGAGGAGCTCATTAAAACCAGGCCTGGATGGTGCACAGAATGTGAAGGGTATAGAGGAACACAAAAAGGCTAGGCCCAAAGACAGTTCCAAATCTAGGAGGCACTGTTATTATGCCTATTTTACAGAGGAGGAAAATGAAGCACAGCAGGTCACTTGATCAACCATTCTGCCCCAGAGTAGAGGAGCCAGGATCTAGACCAGCCAGCTTGCCTTGCCATCAGAGCTCACACACAGAAGCTTGTTCTGCAATGAAGCAGGACTGCGCTATGTCTAAGTACACAAACTCTGGTTTCACATCCCAGCTGCTCTGCTATTTCCAGCTGTGTGACCACGTGCAAGTTACTTGCCCGTGCTCAGTGTCCTCTGTAAAGTCAAGATAGCGGTATCTACCTCATGGAGTCCTTTAAGTGAGTTAATAGTGTAACATGTTATGGTGGCATGCACACAGTCACCATCAGTAAATATAGTCGATTATGCCTGAACCCCAGATGGGCACATGTCCTTGAAAAGTCTAAAACCCAGGACTCTGAAATACAGTCTGTGAGATCCTGGAATCCTCCAGCAGCATTCTAACATCTCTTGGCTACAGAATTGTATGCTGCTTCCCAGGGCTGGAAGGTGTATTTGTATTAATATAGTGTAATAATACGGACATGTGTCCACCTAGTTCATCCCTATAGTAGGCAAATAAGGTGATGTCAAAACCTTGGCTGGGCCCAGCCCTGGTAACCTTCCTTTCTCTCTTTCCTGCATGCTCTCTCACTCATATTCATACATTCCTTACAGGACTGCTTAGACCACAGAAAAGGCAGGAGGGTGAGGAGAGAAGGAGAGTGGGTGGGTGGGTGCAATTGTTCATTGAAGTGTGCTGCCTCTTGCCATGCTGAACTTGTGGGCCCAGGCACTGGGTTTGGACCTGAGGGGGTCTTGTTCTCCCTTTAAGCCTCGGCTGGGTGTGGTGGTTCACGCCTGTAATCCCAGCACTTTTGGAGGCCAAGGTGGGTGGATCACCTGAGGTAAGGAGTTCGAGACCAGCCTGACCAACATGGAGAAACTCCGTCTCTACTAAAAATACAAAAAAATTAGCTGGGCATGGTGGCCCATGCTTGTAATCCCAGCTACTCAGGAGGCTGATGCAGGAGAATCGCTTGAACCCAGGAGGTGGAGGTTGCAGTGAGCTGAGATCAAGCCACTGCACTCCAGCCTGGGCAACAAAAGCGAAACTCTGTCTCAAAAAATAAAAAAAAACCCAAACAAACCCAAAAAACACTTTAAGCCTCAATTGGCAGCAATCACAGAGCTTTGTCCTTCCCTGTGAGCCTGTCTGGGTGTTTATGCTGGATGACATGCACCCCCTCTGCCAGGGGTGCAGAGTCTATGGCCTGGCCAGGCAGCCATGGCAGATGAGAAGAGCTTCAACATCGACTTTATTGTGCTGCTGGGTTTTTTTTCTGCTCTCTCTCAGCACGTTTCTCATGAGCCATGATCAGCCTCAGGTCTATGGCACCTTCTGTAGCTCTGTCATGGTGACTGGGGACATCATCTGAAGCACATGCCACTGCTACCCCAAGGCAGGTGTTGGTGGGGCTGGGTGGGGATAGGAGGATTGCAGACCATGCCTCTGTCTCATAAATCAACTCTTGATCCTTCAGTCATCTTCTCATTCTCATTTTGACTCTCTGTTTACTTCTTTCTGGTCTCCTGAGCATTCATCCATCCATCCATGTTTCCATCCGTACTTTCATCCACCCATCCATTCATCTAGTCATCCATCACTTAGCAGAAGGATTGATCAGAAGCCCCCAGGATCTGGAGCCATGAATGAAACACCACGGAGGAGACACAGTGAAACACAACATATTACTCATGTGCTTAAACTAAAAGTCAATGAGTGCTTTCCACCTGCCAGGCACTCCTGCATTTAGAGTGCAGTTCTGCCCTTATCCTGATCTTTTTGGTGCCTTCCGTAGTTCCATTTTATAGCAGAAAAAGCTGAGGCTCAGAAAGTGAGGTTCTATAACTGGCCGAGTTTGGATTGGAGCTCAGATGTGCAGATGTAGGCATCATTCTCTTTCTTGAGTTCTCCACCCCAGGGCCCCAGAGCAGCTTAGCTTTCTGGGGTGGGTCAGGTCTAATCTTGGTGGAATGCATTGAGCAATTCTCTATCTTTTGGAGTCTTAATGTATTCTTAGCCCTACATGTGATTTAGTGATGAGAAAAACACTGGTTTGAGAGTCCTATGTTCTAGTTCCGGTTCTGACTGAAGCTTTGTGTGTTATCTTTGTTTTTCTGAGCCTCAGCGTTTTTATATGAAAAATGGGATGCAAGCCTCTATTTTGCACCACCTCACAGGGTATAAAGATCAAAGAAGAGATGGAATATAGTAATTTTTTGTAAACTCTAGAGTGTTGTATGTGGGTGAAAGGCTCCCAGGTGCTGATACCTCGGAGAAAAGGACATGTCAGCTCCCAAATGAAGTCTCTCACTCTTTCATTTTTATTTTTAACTTCAAACACAAAAATGTTTTTCTTGAAGTACATGCTTAAAAAGCTCCTATTGTTATGGGCGGGTCTTTGTTCTTAGTGCTCCCAAGATGTGGCCCGCCTCCATTGGGAGCTCTAAGAAAAAAGACCTGCGCGTAACATTTAGTGGCCTCATATGGGGATTCTCCAAAGCAGTGAGTAATATCGGACCACTTTCACTTGCTATTCTGCCCTATCCTTCCTTAGAATTGGAGGAAAATACCGGGCACCTGTCAGCCGGTTAAAAATGATTAGCATGGCTGCCGGACTAAAGACTCAGGTGTTAGGCTTCCTGGGAAGGGCTAACAACCCCCAACGCTTCTGGGCTGGTAGTGTTGGTCTGCCGGGAACCAGCTTCCACTTTCACAATTTTCCTGGGGAAGCTGAGGGCTGACTATAGGCAGAAAACTGTATCCCAAACTCCCAGCATTAGCCAGTTGAGACTATGGTGCAGCCAGAAGTCTCTACCCAACAGTCGCCCATGCATGTGCCCTTACCTTTCCTTCTGACCCATACCTCCTGGGTCCTGACCATGACGTTTTTGAAAGTGTAGCCCCAAAATTCTCCTTACCTCTGAATCTACTTCCTCCGATCCCTGCTTCCTAGGTCCTTATGGTTCAGACTTTCATTTCCTCTAGCAAGTTATATCTCCAAAGGAATCTAAGGAAGCTCTATGCTGCATCTTTAGGCCCCTAGGCTATGAACCCAGAGCGTCTTGTCCCTGGTATCCCTCCCAATTTAGGCATACAGCTCTTGACATGGGCAGTTATGTGGGACCCGTTCCTCACCACCCTTGCCAGGTTCCCAAGTTTGTAAATGGCTAGGAAGATTGCTCTCCCATTGTGTAAGATGCTCTCCTTCCCCAATTTCTACTCCGCTTACCCCTCCACAATGCAATCTCCAAGCCTTGGTTCCTTGGCCAGGGCCTTAGAACTGATGGCCCAGTACTTTAACAACTGGAACTGAGTCTATGACAACATAATAGATCAGGATGAAAGCAAATTGAGTAAGTCAGAGAGAGAGAGACAGAGAGGAAAGAGAGAGAGAGAGAGAGAGAAAGAGACAGTGGAAAGAGAAGCAGAGAGAGAAGGGAAAGAGGCAGAGAGACAAAGAGGGAGTCAAAGAGAGAAAGAAAAAGAAGTAGTAAAGAAAAAAGTGTGCCCTATTCCTTTAAAAGCCAGGGTAAATTTAAAACCTATAATTGATAATTGAAGGTCTTCTCCATGACCCTATAACATTCTAATACTACCTTGTTGTCAGTGTAAACAAGAGCGTAGCCTGAAAACACTGAGACCACCGACAGCCCGTAGACTTCCTATCAAAAATTCGTAACCCAGTAACCCGCGGATGGGTCAAATGCATTCAATCTGTAGTGGCAACTTCTTTGCTAACAGAAGATAGTAAAACAATAGCTTAGAGGAAACCTCACTGTGAGCACACCTCACCAGTTCAGAGCTATCCTAAGTAAAAAAAAAAAAAAAGCAAAAAGGTAGCTTACTAACTCAAAAATCTTAAAGTGTAGCCCTATTCTGTTAGAAAAAGGCGATTTAGGCCGGGCGCGGTGGCTCAAGCCTGTAATCCCAGCACTTTGGGAGGCTGAGACGGGCGGATCACGAGGTCAGGAGATCGAGACCATCCTGGCTAACACGGTGAAACCCCGTCTCTACTAAAAAATACAAGAAAATTAGCCGGGTGAGGTGGCGGGCGCCTGTAGTCCCAGCTACTCGGGAGGCTGAGGCAGGAGAATGGCGTGAACCCGGGGGGGCGGAGCTTGCAGTGAGCCGAGATCGGGCCACTGCACTCCAGCCTGGGACACAGAGCAAGACTCCGTCTCAAAAAAAAAAAAAAGAAAAAGGCGATTTAACATTAATAGCTGAAAATTCCCTTAACCCAGCAGATTTCCTAACAGGGGATTTAAATCTTAATTACCATACAGAGGTCCGACCAGACCTAGGAGGAACTCCCTTCAGGACAGGATGATTAGATGGTTCCTCCCAGGTGACTGAGAAAAAAACCCCAGTGGGTATGCTATAATTGACAGGGAGACTCTTGTGGAAGCAGAGTTAGGAGAATTGCTTAATAATTGGTCTGCTCAAACGTGTGAGCTGTTTGCACTCAGCCAAAGCCTTAAAGTACTTACAGAATCAAAAAACGATCTCAATCCTGACTCAAAAGGTTACCGACACCCTCTCTAAATGAATTTGCATAAGAACTGTTGTTTATGGGGATGCATCTTGATGGGGCAGCTGGGTTGTTATGAAATACTCAGGAACCCAGCCCAGCTCTAGGACTCACCCCTGAGCACAAAGGCAATGTTGGGTGTGCTGGTAGAGGACCACTAGAATCCAGCAGCCCGGACCCCTTTCTTGTGGTCAAGAAAGGTGGGAAAAGGGGTGCAGGACTGCTACATTGGTGAGCATAATTAATCTGATAAGCAGTGGTCCACATGTGGTTATGCACCCTGGAAAGGAATAAGCATGAGGACCATAGAGGATGCTCTAGGACTCATGCTCATTGGGGTACTGGCATCCCTATGTTCTTTTTTCAGATGGGAAACGTTCCCCCAAGGCAAAAACGCCCCTAAGATGTATTCTGGAGAATTCGGCCCAGTCAGAGCGCATGTATCTTTTTCCCTCTCAGATTTGAAGCAAATTAAAATAGATCTCCGTAAATTCTCCGATAACCCTTATGGCTATGTTGATGTTTTACAAGGGTTAGGACAATCCTTTGATCTCACATGGAGAGATATAATGTTACTGCTAGATCAGACACTAACCCTAAATAAGAGAAGGGCCGCCATAACTGCAGTCCGAGAGTTTGGCGATCTCTGATACCTCAGTCAGGTCAAAGACTGGATGACAACAGAGGAAAAAGAACAATTCCTCACAGGTAAGCAGGCAGTTCCCAGTGTAGACCCTCATTGGGATGCAGAATCAGAACACGGAGATTGGTGCCACAGACATTTACTAACTTGTATGACAGAAGGACTAAGGAAAACTAGGAAGAAGCCTATAAATTATTCAATGATGTCCACTGATGGATGTTAATGATGTCAATAACACAGGCAAAGGAAGAAAATCCTACTGCCTTTCTGGAGAGACTAAGAGAGGCATTGAGGAAGCATACCTTTCTGTCACCTGACTCTGTTGAAGGCCAACTATCTTAAAGGATAAGTTTATCACTCAGTCAGCTGCAGACATTAGAAAAAAACTTCAAAAGCCTGCCTTGGGCCCGGAGCAAAACTTAGAAACCCTATTGAACTTGGCAGCCTTAGTTTTTTATAATAGAGATCAGGAGGAGCAGGCAGAATGGGATAAATGGGATAAGAAAAAGGCCACTGCTTTAGTCATGGCCCTCAGGCAAGTGGACTTTGGAGCCTCTGGAACAGGGAAAGGCTGGGCAAATCAAATGCCTAATAGGGCTTAAGGACACTTTAAAAAAGACTGTCTGAATAAAAATAATCCCCCCCCTTGTCCATGCCCCTTAAGTCAAGGGAATCACTGGAAGGCCCACTGCTCCAGGGGACGAAGGTTCTCTTAGTCAGAAGCCACTAACTAGATGGTCCAGCAGCAGGACTGAGGGTGCCTGGGGCAAGCACCAGCCCATGCCATCACCCTCATTATGCCCCGGGTATGCTTGACCATTGAGGGCCAGGAGGTTAACTGCCTCCTGGACACTGGCGCAGCCTTCTCAGTCTTACTCTCCTGTCCCGGACAACTGTCCTCCAAATCTGTCACTATCTGAGGGGTCCTAGGACAGGCAGTCACTAGATACTTCTCCCAGCCACTAAGTTGTGACTGGGGAACTTTACTCTTTTCACATGCCTTTCTAATTATGCCAGAAAGCCCCACTCCTTTGTTAGGGAGAGACATTCTAGCAAAAGCAGGGGCCATTACACACTAGAATTAGGAGAAGGAAAAAGGGTAAATATATATATAGACTCTAAGTATGCTTACCTAGTTCTCTGTGCCCACGCAGCAATATGGAGAGAAAGGGAACTCCTAACTTCCAAGGGAACACCTATCAAACACCAGGAAGCCATCAGGAGATTATTATTGGCTGTACTGAAACCTAAAGAGGTGGCAGTCTAACACTGCCCGGGTCATCAGAAAGGAAAGGAAAGGGAAATAGAAGGGAATCGCCAAGCGGATACTGAAGCCGAAAGAGCCGCAAGGTGGGACCCTCCATTCGAAATGCTCATAGAAGGACCCCTAGTATGGGATAATCTCCTCCGGGAAACCAAGCCCCAGTACTCAGCAGAAGAAATAGAATGGGGAACCTCATGAGGACATAGTTTCCTCTCCTCAGGATGGCTAGCCACTGAAGAAGGAAAAATACTTTTGTCTGCAGCTAACCAATGGAAATTACTTAAAACCCTTCACCAAACCTTTCACTTACGCATTGATAGCACCCATCAGATGGCCAAATCATTATTTACTGGACCAGGCCTTTTCAAAACTATCAAGCAGATAGTCAGGACCTGTGAAGTGTGCCAAAGAAATAATTCCCTGCACTTTAGGCCATACATTTCAATCCCTGTATCTTTAACCTCCTTGTTAAGTTCATCTCTTCCAGAATCAAAGCTGTAAAACTACAAATAGTTCTTCAAATGGAGCCCTAGATGCAGTCCATGACTAAGATCTACTGAGGACCCCTGGACTGGCCTGCTAGTCCATGCTCTGATGTTAATGATGTTGAAGGCACCCCTCCCGAGGAAATCTCAACTGCACTACCCCTACTATGCCCCAATTCAACAGGAAGCAGTTAGAGCGGTCATCGGCCAACCTCCCCAACAGCACTTGGGTTTTCCTGTTGCGGGGGGGAGGGACTAAGACACAGGACTAGCTGGATTTCTTGGGTCGACTAAGAATTCCTAAGCCTAGCTGGGGAAGGTGACCACACCTACCTTTAAACACAGGGCTTGTAACTCAGCTCACACCCAACCAATCAGGTAGTAAAGAGGGCTCACTAAAATACAAATTAAGCTAAAAGCAGGAGGTAAAGAAATAGTCAAATCATGTATCACCTAGGAGCACAGGGGGAGGGACAATGATTGGGATATAAACCCAGGCATGCGAGCAGAGAGTGGCAACTCCCTTTGGGTCCCCTCCCATCATATGGGAGCTCTGTTTTCACTCTATTAAATCTTGCAACTGCACTCTTCTGGTCCGTGTTTGTTCCAGCTTGAGCTGAGCTATATCGCTCACCATCCACCACTGCTGATCACCGCTGTCACAGACCTGCCACTGACTTCCACCCCTCCAGATCCAGCAGGGTGTCCACTGCACTTCTGATCCAGCAAGGCACCCATTGCCACTCCCGATTGGGCTAGAGGCTCGCCATTGTTCCTGTGTGGCTAAGTGCCCGGGTTCATCCTAATCGAGCTAAACACTAGTCCCTGGGTTCCACGGTTCTCTTCTGTGACCCATGGCTTCTAATAGAGCTGTAACACTCACTGCATGGCCCAAGGTTCAATTCCTTGTAATCCATGAGGCCAAGAACCCCAGATCAGAGAACAAAAGTCTTGCCACCATCTTGGGAGTGGCCCACTCCATCTTGGGAGCTCTAAGAACAAAGACCATAATGCTGTTGATGACTAAATTAATATTTTTCTTATCAAAATATTTTAACTTACCCATTTTGATGAAGGTATTGCTGGTAAGTATCCATTTCCAGCTTTAAGAATAATTTTTCACATTTCCATTTATATTTATTATTCTGGTTTTGGTTCTATACAAGTTATGGACATTTTACTTCCATCCTTGTAAAGTATATATTTTTTCTCTCACTGATTTATAGTGTTTTTTCTCCTCTTTGATGTTAGGTGGCTTGACTATTTTTGGTATTTAATTTATTTTTTGACCCACTGTGTTTCTTCTTTTAAAGACTTAGGCTGGGCACGGTGGCTCACACTTGAAATCCCAGCACTTTGGGGAGCCGAGGCAGGTGGATCACCTAAGGTCAGGAGTTCAAGACCAGCCTGACCAATATGGTGAAACCCCGTCTCTACTAAAACAAATACAAAAATTAGCCAGGCGTGGTGGTGTGCTCCTGTAGTTCCAGCTACTCAGGAGGCTGAGACAGGAGAATCGCCTGAACCCAGAAAGCGGAGGTTGCAGTGAGCCGAGATGGCACCACTGCCCTCCAGCCTGGGGCAACTAGAGTGAGACTCCATCTCAAAAAAAAAAAAAAAAAAAAAAAAAGACATGTCTGGTTTTCACTTTTAGAAACTTAGAAGACACCAACTCTGAATATTGACTTTACTTTTGAAAATATGTTCTGAGAAAAAAATAGATCTTTTTTTTTTTTTTTGAGATGGAGTATTGCTCTGTCACCAGGTTGGAGTGCAGTGGCATGATCTTGGCTCACTGCAACCTCTGCCTCCTGGGTCCGAGCGATTCTCCTGCCTCAGCCTCCCAAGTAGCTGGGATTACAGTCACCCACCACCACGTCCAGCTAATTTTTGTATTTTTAGTAGAGACAGGGCTTCCCTATGTTAGTCAGGCTGGTCTCAAACTCCTGACCTTGTGATCTGCCAGCCTCGGCCTCCTAAAGTGCTGGGATTACAAGTGTGAGCCACACGCCCAGCTGAAAAAAATAGATTTATTTCTTCTCATTCTACTTTTCATAAATGTGTATTTGTGGTTATATAACTTCTCCTTTTCTGCTTTTACACTAATTCTGCTCGGTATTATAGTTCCCTAATTTTCTCATTAGCTCAGACTAATTTAATGTTTCACTCAAATGTTGTAAATTAAATAGACTGATTAATTTTTAATTGTTTACTTTATATTTGACTTTTTTCCAAATAAGATTTGTCACCCTTATAGCTTCTTTTTTCTTCCACATTATTAATATATTTACTATTTTCCTCACTATATTGACTTAAAACTTTTTCTTTTTTTTTTTTGAGACAGAGTCTCACTCTATCGTACAGGCTGGAGTGCAGTGGCGCGATCTCAGCTCACTGCAAGCTCCACTTCCTGGGTTCACGCCATTCTCCTGCCTCAGCCTCCTGAGTAGCTGGGACTACAGGCACCCATCACCACACCTGGCTAATTTTTTGTATTTTTAGTTGAGACAGCGTTTCACTGTGTTAGCCAGGATGGTCTCGATCTCCTGACCTTATGATCTGCCTGCCTTGGCCTCCCAAAGTGTTGGGATTACAGGCAAGAGCCACCATGCCCGGCCTAGAACAGGTAAGATTTTTCTATTTATCTATTAGCCAGGAGTACTGGGATACCAAAACTAGATAAAAGGATCACAAATAAAGACGACCGTGGACCAAAATCCTATATAAATACAGAATTCCTGATGAAATTCTCAGAAATGTTAGCAAACTAAATTTAGCAATATGTAAAACTGATTACATACAATGACCAAAGTAATAGTTTTTCACAAATGCAGTGTTGCCTTAATATTTTAAAAATCAACATATTACAAAATGTTACTTGAACAATAGAAAAAAGTGACAACTTAAATAGATGCAAAAGTTTGACAAATCCAGCACCTATTTATGATAAAACACTCAGAAAACGACTAGAATGGAACTTCTAAGACCTGCTAGAAAGCATGTATAAAAAAATAACAGCTAATAGTATACTTAATGGTGGATGACTGCAGACTTTATTTGTAAGTTCAAAAAATGGAACAAGAATGTACATTTCTTCCACTCTGTTTAACATTGTACTGGAAGCACTAACCAGAAAACTATACTAGAAAAATAAATAAAACTTTCGGATTAGAAAAAAGTAGAATACTATTTTCTTGCCATAATGTTGTATAAAAATCTCTTATAAATTTACCAAAAACTTAATTGAACTAATAAAAAAAGTTTATTAATGTCACAAAATACAAGATTAATATACAATATTAAATAATACTTTTATATAACAGTAATTGACATACTAAAAATTAAGTCAAGAAAACATTTATTAATAATAACATTGGAAAAACCATTTAGGAATATATTTTTAAAAGCAAATACACATACTTTACAGTGAAAATTTTCTTAAATGCTGAAAGAAATTTTTTAAATTTTTTTTTTTTTTTTTTTTTTTTTGAGACGGAGTCTCGCTCTGTCACCCAGGCTGGAGTGCAGTGGCCAGATCTCAGCTCACTGCAAGCTCCGCCTCCCAGGTTCATGCCATTCTCCTGCCTCAGCCTCCCGAGTGGCTGGGACTACAGGCGCCCGCCACCTCGCCCGGCTAGTTTTTTTGTATTTTTTTTTTTAGTAGAGACGGGTTTTCACCCTGTTCTCCAGGATGGTCTCAATCTCCTGACCTCGTGATCCGTCCGTCTCGGCCTCCCAAAGTGCTGGGATTACAGGCTTGAGCCACCGCGCCCGGCCAGAAATTTTTTGAACTATAAGGAAAGATACATCTAATATTCAAGATTATCAATAAGAAATGTTAATATCAAAATACCCAAAGAAAACATTTACAGTAGCTGGGCGTGGTGGTGCACACCTGTAATCCCAGCTTCTTGGGAGGCTGAGGCAGGAGAATTGCTTGAACCCAGGAGGCAGAGGTTGAAGTGGGCCAAGATTGCACCATTGCACTCCAG
This sequence comes from Macaca fascicularis, assembly GCF_037993035.2. Taxonomy (NCBI): domain Eukaryota; kingdom Metazoa; phylum Chordata; class Mammalia; order Primates; family Cercopithecidae; genus Macaca; species Macaca fascicularis. The sequence goes on along the minus strand of NC_088379.1, from coordinate 257,277 downwards.
CCTGGGTGACAAGAGCAAAACTCTGTCTCCCCCCCCAAAAAAAAACAAAACAAACAAAAAAAAAAACAAAAAAAATTTTACAGATTCAATGCAAATTTCAAAGTAAATTATTTTCAATGTAAGTTGACAAGCTGATCTTTGAAAATTCTATATAGATGTGCAAAAAAATCAAACACACCTGAGAATTTTGAAAATAAAAACAAAATTAACTTCCAATATCAGTTCTTACTAAAATGTTATCATAACCAAACAGTATGGTACTACTATAAGGGTAGATTTTGGGGACCTATCCAGGAGTGACACAGAGCCAACAAAACTCCCACCCCCAGCCAAGAATAGGGGTGAGAAAATCTGCAACCCTAGGAAACCACACTTCTCCCACAGATCTTTGCAACCTTGGATCAACCCTTGTGAGCCCACTTGACCAGGGCCTTGGGCCTGACACACAGAGTTGTGTGGAGTCTCAGTAGAGCAGCTGCTCAGACACACACAGAGACCCAGGAGCTTTACATACTTCAGCCCTGGGATTTCAAACAAAGGTGACTGCAAGGTGGGAGTCGGTGGGTGCCTCCAGGAAGGGGCTGAATCCAGGGGGCGGAGGGGCATCAGTCTGTGGGCCCCACTTCCCCCGCACCTCACATGACAAGCCCCACTGGCTTGGAATTCCAGCCAGCCTGCCAGCAACAGCCTAGCACCTGACTGAGATGGGTCTGAGGCCCTGGGGGAGAGCCAGGCCGCCATCATTGCTGCTTGGATGATGGCTTTGTAGAGTCCAAACAATCCGAATGAGGAAGGGACCCCACAGCACGGCGCAGCTGTTTTACCAAAATATGGCCAGGCTGCTTCTTCAAATAAAAACCCAATCCATTATCCTCGTTGGATAAGTCTTCCCAGCAGGGACCTCCAGCCAGCCCCACCCATATTCTATGAACAGAGTTCTGATTTCTCCCTAAGATGGAATGCTCAGAAAGGGGAAGATGGGCTGCTACCTTAGCTGTTTGGGTGACTCGGCCATTCTAGCCTGTGGCTTTGGAGAGTCCAAGCTGACTGGGACAAAGGTGGTTCCCCAGCATGGAACAGCTGTTTTGTGGAGGCATGGCCTGACTGCTTCTCTAAATGGGACCCCAATCCATTTTTCCTTGCTGGGCAGGTCCTCCCAGCCAGGGCTTCCTGCCACCCATGCCCATGTTCTGAGGCCACCAGAGTTCTAATTTCTCTCTGGGATAGAGTGCCCAGGAAGCAGAGTGGGTCACCATCTTTGCTGTTTGAGCATCTCAGCCAGTGTAGTCTGTGGGCCTTGGAGAGCCCAAGACAATTGGGGGCTGAACAAATCCCCAACACAGTACAGTCGTTCTACTAAAACAGGGCCAGACTCCTTCTTTAATTGGTTGCTCATCCCCTTTCTCCTCATTGGGTGAGACCTCCAAACTGTGGTCTCCAGCCACCTCCTACAGTTGTGTTCAGGCAGTCAACAGGTCAGTAACCCCTGGGATGGAGACCCCAGAGGAATGTTCAGGCTGCCATCCTTGCTATATTGCAGCCTTACCTGGTGATACTTCCAGGTACTTAAAAAACCAAGGTGACTGCCGGGCCTGGTGGCTCACATGGCTCACGCCTGTGATCCCAGCGCTTTGAGAGGCTGAGGTGGGTGGATCACGAGGTCAGGAGTTTGAGACCAGCCTGGCCAATATGGTGAAATCCTGTCTCTACTAAAAATACAAAAATTAGCTGAGCATGGTGATGTGCACCTGTAGTCCCAGCCACTCAGGAGGCTGAGGAAGAAGAATCGCTTGAACCCTGGAGGTGGAGGTTGCAGTGAGCTGAGATTGCACCACTGAACTCCAGCTTGGGCTACAGAGCGAGACTCTGTCTCAAAGAAACAGAAAAACAAAAAAAAAAAAACAAAAAAACCAAGTCTGGAGTGGACTCCCAGCAAACAACAGTAGCCCTACAAAAGAGCAACCAAATGATTAAAAGAAAAACAGACAAACAACAACAAAAACTCCCCACAATAACCCCATCCAAAGGTCAGCAACCTGAAAGATTGAAAATAGATAAGCCCACAAAGATAAGAAGTGGCACAAACATGATGAAAACTCAAAAAGTAAGGGTGCACCCTGTTCTCCAAATGACTGCAACACCTCTCCAACAAGGGTTCAGAACTGGGCTGAGGCTGAAATGGCTGAAATGATAGACGTAGGCTTCAGAATGTGAATACAAATGAGCTTTGCTGAGCTAAAGGGGCATATTGTAATCAAATGCAAGTAAGCTAAGAATCATGTTAAAACAATGCAGGAACTGACAGCCAAAATGGCCAGTATACATAGAAACATAAATGACCCAATAAAGTTGAAAAAACACACTGCAAGACATTCACAATATAATCACAAGTATTAATAGCAGAATAGACCAAGTGGAGGAAAAACATCACAGAGCTTGAAGACTGTCTTTCTCAAATAAGACAGGCAGACATGAATAGAGAAAAAAATGAAAAGGAATGAACAAAACCTCTGAGATGTATGAACATATTTCAGGATATCATCCGGGAGAACTTCCTCAACCTAGCTAGACAGGCCAACATTCAAATTCGGGAAATGCAGAGAACCCTAGTAAGACACTCCATGAAAAGACCACTCCCAAGTCATATAATCATCAGATTCTCCAAGGTCAAAATGAAAGAAAAAATGTTAAGGGCAGCCAGAGAGAATGGTCAGGTCACCTACAAACAGAAGCCCATCAGACTAACAGCAGACCTCTCAGTGGAAACCCTGCAAGCCAGAAGAGATTGGGGGCCAATATTCAACATTCTTAAAGAAAAGAAATTCCAACCCAGAATTTCATATCTGGCCAAACTAAGCTTCATAAGTGAAGGAGAAATAAGATTTTTTTTTTTTTTTTCAGACAAGCAAATACTGAGGGAATTTATTACCAGCAGACTTGCCTGACAAGACCTCTTGAAGGAAGCACTAAATATGGAAAGTTACCATTACCAGCCACTACAAAAACATACTGAAGTATACAGACCAGTGACACTATGAAGCAACCACATAAAGAAGTCTACAAAATAACCAGCTAGCATCATGATGACAGGATCAAAACCACACACAACAATACTAACCTTAAATATGAACGGGATAAGTGCCCTGGTTAAAAGACACGGCATGGTAAGCTGGATAAAGTACCAAGAACCATTGGTATGCTGTCTTCAAAAGACCCATCTCACATGCAAAGACACACATAGGCTCAAAATAAAAGGATAGATGAAAATTTACCAAGCAAATAGATAACAGAAAAAAGCAGAGGTTGCAATCCTAGTTTCTGATAAAACAGACTTTAAACCAACAAAGATCAAAAACACAAAGAAAGGCATTAAATAAGCGTAAAGGTTTCAATTCAACAAAGAGTGAACTATCCTAAATATATACGTACCCAACACAGGAGCACCCTGATTCATAAAGCAAGTTCTTAGCAACCTTCAAAGAGACTTAGACTCCCACATAATAGTAGTGGGGTACTTTAACAACTCACTGATAATATTAGACATCAAGATAGAAAATTAACAAAGATTTCAGGATGTGAACCCAGCCCTAAATTAAGTGAAACTGATAGATACTTACAGAACTCTCCACCCCAAAATAACAGAATATGCATTGTTCTCATCACCACATACAACTTACTCTAAAATTGACCACATAATCAGAAGTAAAACATGCCTCAACAAGTGCAAAAGAACTGAAATCATAACAGTGTCTCAAACCACAGTGCAAGCAAATTAGAACTCAAGAGTAAGAAATTCACTCAAAACCATGCAACTACATGGAACTTGAACAACATGCTCCTTAAGGATTCGGGGTAAATAATGAAATTAAGGCAAACATCAAGAAGTTCTTTTAAACTAATGAGCACAAAGAGACAATGTACCAGAATCTCTGATGTGCAGCTAAAGCAGTGTTAAGAGAAAAACGTGTAGCACTACATGTCCACATTAAAAAGCTAAAAAGGTCTCAAGTTATCAACCTAACATTACAACTAAAAGAACTAGAGAAACAAGAGCAAATAAACCCCAAAGCTAGCATAAGACAAAAAATAACCAAGATGAGAGCTGAACAGAAGGTAATAGAGACACAAAAGAACCCCTTCAAAATATCAACAAATTCAGGAGCTATTTTTTGAAAAAATTAATAAAATAGACTTCTAGCTAGACTAATAAAGAAGAAAAGAGGAACGATTCAAATAAACACAATCAGAAATAAGAAAAGAGATATTACCACTGACTCCACAGAAATACAGATAACAAACAGAGAATATGATAAACACTTCTACATACATAAACTAGAAAATCTAGAATAAATAAATACATTCTTGGACATATAACCCTCCCAAGACTGAACTAGGAAGAAACTGAACCCCTAAATAGGCCAATTATGAGTTCTGAATTTGAGACAGTAATAGAAAACCTACTGACCCAAAAAAAGCCCAGGATCTGACAGATTCAAAGCTGAATTCCACCAGAGGTACAAAGAAGAGCTGGTACCATTCTTACTGAAACTACCCCCAAAAAAGTGAAAATGATGGACTCTTCCCTAAGGCATTCTATGAGGCCAGCATTATTCTGATACCAAAACCTGACAGAGATACAACAACAAAAAAAGAAAACTTTAGGCCAATATTCTTGATAAACATCGATGCAAAAATCCTCAACAAAATACTGGCAAACTGAACCCAACAGCCCATAGAAAAGCTTATCCACCACCACCAAGTAGGTTTCATCCCTGGTTGGCTGAACATACAGAAATCGATATATGTGGTTCATCACATAAACACAACTAAGGACAAAAACCACATGATATTTCTCAATAGATGCAGAAGTGGCCTTTGATAAAATTCAACATCCCTTCATGTTAAACACTGTCAATAAACTAGGTATTGAAGGAACATACCTCAAAATAATAAGAGGCACCTATGACAAACCCACAGCCAATATTATACTGAATGGGCAAAAGGTAGAAGCATTTGCCTTGAAAATCAGCACAAGACAAGGATGCCCACTCTCACCACTTTTATTCAACACAATATTGGAAGTTGTGGCCACAACAATCAGGCAAGAGAAGGAAATAAAGTGTATTCACATAAAAAGAGAGGAAATTAAACTATGTTTTCTGCAGACGACATGATCCTATATCTAGAAAACCCCACTGTCTCAGCCCAAAAGCTTCTTATGCTGACAAGCAACTTCAGCAGTGTCTCAGGATACAAAATCAACGGAAAAAAAAAAAAAAAAAAAACAACCTCTAACATTCCTATGTACCAAAAACAAGCCAGTTGAGATCCAAATCAAGAATGAACTCCCATTCATAATTGCCACAAAAGGAATACAATACCTAGGAATACCGCTAACAAGGGAAGTGAAGGATCTCTTCAAGAACTAAAAGCCATGGCTCAAATAAATCAGACTTGACACAAACAAATGGAAATACATTTCATGCCCATACATAGGAAGAATCAATATCATGAAAATGGCCACGCTACCCAAAGAAATTTAGAGATTCAATGCTATTCCCATTAAACTACCATTGACATTCTTCACAGAACTAGAAAGAAACTATTTTAAAATTCATATGGAACCAAAAAATAGTCCAAATAGCCAAGGCAATTCTAAGCAAAAAGAATAAAGCTGGAGGCATCACGCTACCTGACTTGAAACGATACTACAGGGCTACAGTAACCAAAACAGTCTGGTACTGGTACAAGAACAGATAGATAGACCAATGGAACAGAATAGAAAACCTATAAATAAGTCTGTACATCTACAGCCACCTGGTCTTCAACAAACCTGACAAAAACAAGCAATGGGAAAAGAATGTCCTATTTAATAAATGGTGTTGGGAGAACTGGCTAGCCATATGCAGAAAATTGAAACTGGATCCCTTTCTTACACCATATACAAAAATCAACTCAAAATGGTTTTAAGACTTAAATGTAAAACCAAAAACTATAAAAACCCTAAAAGAAAACCAAGGCGCCGGGCGCGGTGGCTCAAGCCTGTAATCCCAGCACTTTGGGAGGCCGAGGCGGGCGGATCACAAGGTCAGGAGATCGAGACCACAGTGAAACCCCGTCTCTACTAAAAATACAAAAAATTAGCCGGGCGCGGTGGCGGGCGCCTGTAGTCCCAGCTACTCAGGAGGCTGAGGCAGGAGAATGGCGTGAACCCAGGAGGCGGAGCTTACAGTGAGCCGAGATCGCGCCACTGCACTCCAGCCTGGGCAACAGCGTGAGACTCCGTCTCAAAAAAAAAAAAAAAAAGAAAACCAAGGCAATATCATTCAGGACATAGGCATGGGCAAAGATTTCATGACAAAGATGCAAAAAACCATTTCAAGAAAAAAATTTAGGCCGGGCACGGTGGCTCAAGCCTGTAATCCCAGCACTTTGGGAGGCCGAGATGGGTGGATCACGAGGTCAGGAGATCGAGACCATCCTGGCTAACACGGTGAAAACCCGTCTCCACTAAAAAATACAAAAAACTAGCCAGGCGAGGTGGCGGCGCCTGTATTCCCAGCTACTCGCGAGGCTGAGGCAGGAGAATGGCGTGAACCTGGGAGGCGGAGCTTGCAGTGAGCTGAGATCCGGCCACGGCACTCCAGCCTGGGCGACAGAGCGAGACTCCGTCTCAAAAAAAAAAAAAAAAGGAAAAAAAAAGAAAAAAAAAGAAAAAAATTTAAAAATGGGATCTAATTAAACTAAAGAGCTTCTGCACAGAAAAAGAAACTGTCAACAGAGTAAACAGATAACCTACAAAATGAAAAAAATTGCAATCTATACATCTGACAAAGGTCTAATATCCAGCACCTATAAAAACTTTGAACAAATTTACAAGAAAACAAACATTCCCCCTTAAAAGTGGGCAAAGGATATTAACAGACACTTCTCAAAAGAAGACATACATGTGGCCAAACAACATATGAAAAAAAGCTCAACATCACTGATCATTAGAAAAATGCAGGCCAAATGCAGTGGCTCACACCTGTAATCTCAGCACTTTGGGAGGCTGAGGTGGGTGGATCACTTGAGGTGAAGAGTTCAACACCAGCATGGCCAACATGGTGAAACCCCATTTGTACTAAAAATACAAAAAATTAGCCAGGCATGGTGGTGGTGGTTGTAATCCCAGCTACTCAGAAGGCTAAGGCAGAAGAATCACTTAAACCTGGGCGGTGGAGGTTGCAGTAAACCAATATCATGCCACTGCACTCCAGCCTTGGCAACAGAGTAAGTCTCTGTCTCAAAAATAAATAAATAAATATAAATTCAAATCAAAACTAAAATGAGATATCATCTCACACGAGTCAGAATGGCTATAACAAAAAAGTCACAAAACAACAGATGCAGGTAAGGTTGTGGAAAAAAAGGAATGCTCTTACACCATGGGTGAGAGTGTAAATTAGTTCAACCATTGTGGAAGACAGTGTGACGATTCCTCAGAGACCTAGAGGAAGAAATACCATTTGACCCAGAAATCCCATAACTGGGTATATACCTAAAGGATTATAAATTGTTTCATTATAAAGGCACATACACGCATATGCTCATTGCAGCACTATTCATAATAGCAAAGACATGGGATGAATCTAAATGCCCATCAATGACAGGCCAGATAAAGAAAATGCGATATATAAACACCATGAAATTCTATGCATCCATAAAAAGGAACGAGATCATGTCCTTTGCAGTGACATGGATAGATCTAGAGGCCATTATTTTTAGCAAATTAACGCAGGAACCAAAAACCAAATACTGCATATTCTCACTTATAGGTGGGAACTAAGTAAAGAGAACACATGTACACACAGGGGGAACAACACACACTGGGGCCTGAGTATGGAACCTGAGAGGAGGTAGAGGATTAGGAAGAACAGCTAGCACATGCTGGGCTTAATACCTGGGTGACTGGATGATCTGTGCCGCCAACCACCATGGCACACGTTTACCCATGTAACAAACCCACACATCCTGCACATGTACTCCTGGACTTAAGAGTTGGAAATACAGTGAAAAAAATAGATTTTTATGGATTAAAGGAATATAATTGATGGTATATTAATAAATACATTAATTTGTGGTAAAATTGATTTTGTCAAAGATGCCAAGAAATTTTAATAGCAGAAGTTTCTTCAACAAATGATGCTGAGAAATCAGTTGTCAACACACAAACAAGTAAAGCTGAACCCCTAACTCAAACCACACAAAAGAAAATATTAAAAATTGATTATCTCTTAATTATAAAAGTTAAAATTATCATATTCACTGGACAAAAATTAGAGTAAATTTTTATAATATTGGGTTAGGAAAAAATATCTTAGATATTACACAAAATTACACAAAAGCAAAATCCAGAATAAGAAAAACTTAGGCCAGGATCAATGGCTTATGCCTGTAATCCTAGCTCTTAGAGAGGCTGAGGTGGGAGAATTACCTGATCCCAGGAGTTCGAGACCAGCCTGGGCAACATAGTGAGACTTCATGTCTGTGAAAAATTAAGGAAAAAAAATAAATAAAGCTGGGCATTGGGGCACAGGCCTGTAGTCCCAGCTCCTCAGGAGAGGAGATTGAGGCTGCAGTGAGACACAATTGTGCCACTGCACTCCAGACAGGGTGCAGAGACCCTGTCTCAAAACGAGAGAAAAATAAAGAATATTACTTCATGAAAGAGAAAAACATTTGCTTTTTGAACAGAAGCATAATGAATACAAAAGACAAACTACCTAATGGCAAAACATATTTTAAGTTTTAAAACTGATTTGGGTCTAGGAATAAATATATTAAGAGAATTCTTATGATTTAATAATAATACGATAATTTACCAATGCAACGCGAATAAAGCGTTTGAATAGACAAATTCTAAGTGGCATGTAAAATGTTTCAATGTTATTACTCGTTAGGAAATGCTACTAAAACCACAATAATATCACCACATTCCCCAGAATGGCAACAGCAAATGCAGGCCTTCAGAGGCACCCAATGTGTTTCCAGAAGGGTGGATATGCATTATGCGTTTTTATTTAACTTTCATTGCCCTAAACACAGGGTGATGCACATAATTTTACATCAGTAATGCTTTCTTGGTAAATGAATGAATATCTGGAAGGTCCTGGTTTGATTCCCCCAAAGTTGGGCTCTTTTTCCACACTGCCAGCCAGAGTCTCATCTGGTCAGAGTGAAATTGCTTGTGATTGTCACTGCAACCGACCAAGAGTTTTTCTCATACTGAGATCCCTGGTTCCTTTCTGGAGAATTCCTTCTCTTGGCCAGGATCCCTGTTCAGAATGCTAATAAATGATTCTTGTCTAGACTGATCATTCTGCCTAATTTACAAAGAAACAACCAGCCTAGAAAACACTTTCATTTTTATTCTTTGAATCTGGATTATAATAAAGTGAAATATTGTTAGACAACCGGAATTAGTTTCAGCTGACAAAAAAAGTGTAGTAACTTACACAATAAATGAAAAGCGATAAAAATGGAAAATGTTTAGGAATGATTTGCAGTCTCCAGTATCTCTGTCTTTCCCAGGAGGCCCTGCTGGCTTGGGCCTTGTATAGCAAAACAGTGATTACACTATCCAGATGCTTTCTTGGCTCTAATTTATAGCACTTTTAAAATTTTATTTTTTTCTCTGCTTCCTTTCTTCCTGTCTTTCATTTTTTAAATTCTTACTTTTTGTTTCTTTTTTCTCCCTTTCTTTTGTTCTTTCTTTCTTACTTCTTTTAACATGTATATACAAATAAAGGCAAGGTTAAAACATATATGATGTTTTATTTTAATTAAAAGACACAATGCCAAAAATTAGGAAGTAAAAAACTATTCAATAAAGCAAATTAAAATAACCTACAATTCCACCACTGAGAATTTACCTTCCTTAACACACATAGAGTTTTGGTTAGTGTTTGGTACAAATTAGCTATGATTAATAAAATTTTACACGCTGAATTACATTAATACATGCTTTAACGCAAATGTATTTTCATTACATGAGTTTTTCAAGCAATAAATGATTACTTATTTAAATTTTTTAAAATGTGTTACAATGAAATACTATTCAGCAATAAAAGAGAAAAAATCTTGTCATTTGAAACAATATGGATAAATTTGGAGGACATTATGCTAAGTGAAATAAGCCAGACAGCAAATGCTGGTTACTGGATGCTTGGTTATTTAGAAAAAAAGAGGCATTTGGAGAGATGTCCGTAAAATAATACCTAAGTACAGTTGACTAGGAGAAGTTCAGAAAATTTATTGTACAACATGGTGACTACAGTCACCATGTACAGTATATACTTTATAATAAATATAGAATATAGACTATTCTGCATAACAAAATAAGTTTTGCTATGTCATAGAAAATTAATGTAAAATATTTCACATATCACTAAGTCGCCAAGAAATTTCTTTCTTTTGAGATTGAGTCTCAGTCTGTCACCCAGGCTGGAGTGTAGTGTTGCCATCTCAGTTCACTGCAACCTCCACCTCCCAGGTTCAAGCAATTCTCCGGCCTCAGCCTTCCAAGTAGCTGGGATTACAGGCACCTGCCATCGCAACTGGCTAATTTTTGTATTTTTAGTAGAAACGGGGTTTCTCCATGTTAGTCAGGCTGGTCTTGAACTCCTGACCTCAGGTGATCCATCTGCCTCAGCCTCCCAAAGTGCTGGGATTACAGGCGTGAGCCACTTTGCCCGGCCTAGAAATTTATTTCTAAGACATATTTTCTTCTAAGAGATTTCAAAATTTGGATGAGTTTCTTCGTATGGTAGTTATAATATGCAATCCACCCATATTAATGCTTTACCTATTCTAGCTTATGTTTCATTTAACACACTTTGTTTAGAATCTCATAAAATTTTTCTTTTACAGAGAAAAACAATGCTGACTGACTGAATCCTTTTACATGTGAACAGTAAATGACTCTTAAGTAATATAAATGTTGCATTGATAAACTATACAAACACCCCACTTAAAAACAATAATTTACCACATTAAAAACAATCCAAACTTTTCATGAGAACCTAGAAAATCCATGTGAAATTACATGGCATGAAGAGAAGAGTGAAAAAACTGTAGCCATAACACAAATCAGGAGAAGGGCTGTGAGGTACACACAGCTGAGGATGAACACATAAAGACATCAAAAAAAAAAAAAAAAAAAAAAAAACAAAAACAAAAAACTGAAGATAATTAGAATATAAACACCGAAATCTTATTTAAATTCAGAATGAGTCACTTTTACAGCCTGTCCTCTTAACATGCAGAATAAATACCATTTCTTCACCACAGATATTTTCAATCTCTTACTTGGACCTACAAATAAACTCCAGAAAAATATTTGTACCTAATTATGGAGCATCTACTACACACCCTTCACTTTCTTATGTTTGTTCACTGCAATTATGTATCAAAACATCCTCATAACTTATAAAGTGTTCCCAGTACTTACTTGAATTGGCCCAATAAACTCAATTATGTCAATTATAAAAAGTGAAAGGAACAATAACTAAACAGCTTATATATGGTTCCCCAATTAAACAAAATGTTCTAACTAAATATTACTTAATACACACATTGTGAACATCTTAAATTTATTTTGTGTGCTCTACTAAATTTTATAAAAATCATTCTTACAATTTCTGACCAGCTCACACAATAAATACTTAATGAAGTTAAAACAAAAAACTATGAGAAACAAGTGAATTGTATCACTAGCATGAGTACCAGACAAAACAGGTAATTTGCACAAGGAGATTCTCAACAATGATCCATTAGATTTTACAGTAATTAATTAAATACAAAGAAGATAGTGTAGATTTGTTTCCAGAATATTTTAGGTTTTTATGTTTCTAATCAGTTATACATATTATTAAAAGAATATTTTTTGTCCCAACGTTGCTATTTTCTTTGGAAAATAGGTACAAATTTCCAAACACAATTGCTTGTTCTATAATTTTTTATACCTAAGGTTTATCTTAGAGCAATACATTTATATATTTATCTCCATGTAAATCAAAACTAAAAGTCTGTATGTGTTTGCCAGAAGAGAAGCCACATGTCCAAAGAAAAATATGGAACATTTAAAAAAATATGTATTCAGGACACAGAAATGTCTACATTATATTCTGATATAATACTGAATACAATCATAAAATTACTTGTAATAAAAAATAATTTAATTGTACATTTAAAAATAAAGTGTATAATTGGATTGTTTGTAATACAAAGGATAAATGCTTGAGGTGATGAATAACTCATTTACACTGATGTGATTACATGTTGTATGCCTGTATCAAAGTAACCCATATATGCCATGAATATATACACATACCATGTACCCACATAAATTTTTAAAAATAAATTTAAATAAGAAAAATAATAAAAATTTAACATGAGAACAATATTCTTCAATTTATTTGCTGTTTAAAGCCACTGGAAAAAGAGATTGCTAGAAATATCATTAAACTATGTTACTAAAAGTATACTGTTACCATTTTTTACCTATACCCTTGAGTAAGGTGGGATAGGTGAAAGTTGTGGCATAATAACACTTCACTCCAGACACAGTAATTTCAACACATTAGCAATTTTGTTGAATTAAAAAATTAAGTTCACACACAATCTTAAAAGATAATTTTAAAATTTACTGTATTGGCAGGGCGCGGTGGCTCAAGCCTGTAATCCCAGCACTTTGGGAGGCCGAGACGGGTGGATCACGAGGTCAGGAGATCGAGACCATCCTGGCTAACACAGTGAAACCCCGTCTCTACTAAAAAATACAAAAAAACTAGCCGGGCGAGGTGGCGGGTGCCTGTAGTCCCAGCTACTCGGGAGGCTGAGGCAGGAGAATGGCCTGAACCCGGGAGGCGGAGCTTGCAGTGAGCTGAGATCCGGCCACTGCACTCCAGCAAGGGGGACAGAGTGAGACTCCGTCTCAAAAAAAAAAAAATAAAATAAAATAAAATAAAATTTACTGTATTTTATTACCTAAATGTACAATTGGTAAAACAATTTATTACTAAAATTCAGATTTTCTCTCACTATAATGCAGAAGAATATTAGTTTGAACATGTACCTCACGAATCATGCAATGATATAAGTCAACCACAAAGATGCAAACATCATCTCATGCATCTTTCAATGTCCCTACTCATTCATGGAAAAGTTCATGAATGATGCCCACCTAAAAAGAATCACTCATACCTCTGATGCAACAACTCATCACACGCTTTCATATAAACAATAAGTTGAATCAGTATGAATAAATTTTAGAGTTGAATTTGCTTTTCAAAAAATCTATAACTTTTTCAAGTAAAAAAGTATAATTTCAATGGAATAACTTCAAAAATCTACTCCTTTTCAACTTATATACAAAGAAATTATCTAACAGTTTCGGCTTTGGAATTTTTTTATACTTAACACTCTGATTTACTGTAATGTTTCAAGTGTTAATGCCTTCTTCTTTCTACTGTAAATATTCTGACATTTAGTCTTAATTTTAGACTGAATATCTTTTCATATTTAACGCATCTACAAAACATCTTCTAGTATAAACCCTCTGGTATTTTTTAAGCTACAGTTTTTGAACAAATGCTTTTCCAAATTTATTATATTTGTAAAATTTCTTTCCAATATAAATTCTCCAATGTTGAAGAAATTTTGGGCAAGTGCTTCAGGGTTTTCTTCTAGTACGAAATATGCACAATAAGACCCATGATGCAAGTATAGGTACAACAACCATCTTACTATTTGTATTGTCCGTCTTCAGAATACTCTTCTTCACTTTTAAGACCTGTATTTTCTAATAGGTCTTTCAACAAACATTACATTTATAATGCTTTTATTAAGTACAGACTCTCTGATATTTAGTAACCCGTGAGTAGGCATTAGTGGCTCTTCTACTGTTGGGGTCCGTGCCGGGGGTGGTGGAGAATGAAAGAACACACAAAAGACAAAGACACACAGAGAACATGGCGGCCACGCTCAGAGCGTCCGCCTCACTTTATTTATACTCCATAAACCCCACATCAGCAGAAAGAATGCAATGCAAAACAAACTTTCTTTTCCCAGATGTAACCTTCTACTCAGTTCTTTGTTTCTATGCTCTTCCTTATCTGCCTGCCTTCTTGGCGCCTACAGGAGTTCATTAAAAGTTCAATTGGAGATACTGTCCTTGAGCCCTATCTATTCTCAGCATACTGTTTTCAAAGGCCCCTGCATCTACATTTTCCATATTTGTACAATTTTTCTCAAGCATAAATGCTATCATGTGCTAAGAGATATGAGCATTGGTTAAAAGTTTTGCCAACACTTTTAATATTCCTAGGGGTTTTCTTCTGTAGGAATTATAAATAGTAAGATGTGACAAGCATTTGAAAGCTTTTCTACACTTTTCATATTTTTATGGCTTCTCACCAATACCATTTCTCTTATGTTTAGAACAGATTGAGTTGTGGTTAAAAGCTTTGTCAAATTTTTCACATATGTAGAGTTTCTCTCCAGTATGAATTATGATTATAAAAGATTGAGGAAGACTTAAAAGCTCCCACATGCTTTACATTTCTAAAATTTTCCTCCAGTATGAGTTCTCTTATGTTGAGGAAGGTTGGAATACTGCTTAAAAGTACTCCCACATTCTTTACATTTGTAGGGTTTATCTACAGTGCGAATTTTCTTATGTTTATTCAGGTGTGAGGACTATTTAAAGGCTTTGCCACATTGTGTACATACATAGGGTTTCTCTCCAGTATGAATTTTTTTATTATTACGCAGGTTTGCAAACACTTTAAAGGCTTTGCCACAATCTTCACATTTGTAGGGATTTTTTCCAGAGTGAATTCTCTTGTGTACATTAAGGGTTGAGGACCAATTAAAGGCTTTACCACATTCTCCACGTGTAGGGTTTCTCTCCAGTATGGATTCTCTTATGTGTCATAAGGGTTGTGGACCTATTAAAGGATTTGCCACATTCTTCACATTTGTGGGGTTTCTCTCCTGTATGAATTCTCTTATGTTTAGCAAAGTCTGAGGATGTAGTAAAGACATTGCCACATTCTTCGCATGAGAAGGATTTCTCTCCAGCATGAATTCTCTTATGTTCATTAAGGGATGAGGACCACTTAAAGGCTTTACCACATTCTTCACATTTGTAACATTTTTGTCCAGAATGAATTCTCTTACGTAAATTAAGGGTTGAGGATTGGTTAAAAGCTTTACCACATTCTTCACATATGTATGGTTTCTCTCCAGTATGAATTCTCTTGTGTTTAGTAAGGTGTGAGGACCGAGTAAAGCCTTTACCACATTCCTCACACTTGTAGGGTTTCTCTCTGGCATGAATTCTCTTATGTTTAGTAAGAATTGAGGACCGATTAAAGGCTTTGCCACATTCTTCATATGTGTGGGAGTTCTCTCCAGTATGAATTCTTTTGTGTTGAATTAGGTGTCAGAGCACGTGAAATGATTTGCCACATTCTTTACATTTAAAGGTTTTCTCTCCAGTTTATCTTATGTTTGTTTGAATTTGAAAATTTATGAAAAACTTCAACACATATACTACATTGAATTATTTTGCTCCGGGTAGTTAATAAGCATTGGCTAATTCCATTTTATAACCACCTTTCTGCACCTTACACTCATTCACACTTCTACAAGTTTTTCTTAATTTTAAATTCTCATGTCCACATTTCTCATGTCCTTTTTGTATAAGTTTGTGGAATGAATCTTCTATGCCCTGCACTGTCCAAAGGTCTTGGGTGAAATGAGAACACACAGCTGAAAGAAATAAAAATAACAAATTATCCCACTTACTAGATTCGTGTAAATATACTATAAAGGCCAAGCGTGGTGACTCATGCCTGTAATTCCAGAAGTTTCCAAGGCCGAGGTGGACAAATAACAAGGTCAGGAGTTCAAGACCAGCCTGGCCAACATGGTGAAACCCCATCTGTACTAAAAATACAAAAAAAAAAAAAAGTGCTGGGAATGATGGTGCATGCCTATAATCCCAGCTACTTGGGAGGCTGAGGCAGGAAAATCCCTTGAACCCGGGAGGCAGAGGTTTCCATCAGCCGAGATCACATCACTGCACTCCAGGCAAGGTGACGGTGCGAGACCCCGTCTCAATACATAAATAAACAAGTAAGTAAATAAATATACTTTACAAATCTAATATATAAAATTACAAATCTAATATATAAAATTATACAAAGTACATCAGTAAGATGCTCAGTAAATACCACAAGACATAATTTCTTTACAGACACACATAACAAAAATACACTGACGAAAACACCTTTGTGTGAAATCTATAAATGAGTTAACTGTGTGCAATGCCTCAGGTAAGCACAATGCCAAAAGCCACATAAAACACGAAGAAAAAGTGTGTTACATTTACCCACTGCAGCTCTTCCTCCCCACAAATACAGCATTGTGCCCTTAGGAGTAAACTGCCAACACCTGGCTTAATAGAGGAAAAACAGTGACATACACAGTCCTTCTTCTGGCTTTTGGAAATTATTACAAAAACTGGTTTCTGTCTCCAATACTACAGGGTGCTGAAAGAAATGGTGGAGAGTCTGCTAAGATCAAAGGTAAATGTTTCATGAGCAGACAGCAGTGCTAAACACAGGGAACAGGTAGAGCAAGTGATTAGAGACCATAAGAAGAAACGAGTGAACTCTTTTAACTGAAGAATAAACACAGAATTCTAGACAAGACACATCCTTACAACATGTATGGGAGGCTCCCATAATCTCTATCAAAGACAACTGGTTTCAGACTATGTCAGGACAAGGCAACATTGTAAAGACTGTGACAAATAGCTTTTAGTTAATGTTCAAATAACAATGTTACAATGTAGGCAAAAAGGGCAACATGGCCCAATTTAAAAATTTGAAAATTTTCAGAAAACAACTATAAATAATGAAGATATTCAAATTTTAAAATTTTAACCTGAATAATGCTCAATGAGTGAAATAGAAACACATACAATTTATAAAATCAGAAAAATAAGAGTATCAATGAAAACATTAAAAATATAAAAAACAAAAGTCATGAAGGTGAAAAATACAACAATAATGACTGAGACATTTTCAAAAGTAAAAAAAGGATGTAAAAACTGAAGATGCTCCACAAATTTATTAACTAGGATACACACAGAGATTTATGACAAGACACATATAAGCAAAGTTTCAAAAGTCAAAGACAAGAAGAGAATCTTAGGAGTTATAAAAGTGATGTGTCATTTATAAGTGTAGTCTTATAAGATAAACAGTGAATCTGTCAAAAAAAATTTTCAGATGTCAGGGAATTTGTAATATAAAGTGCTGAAAAAAAAAAAATAGCTTCAGCCAGGCATGGTGGCTCACACTTGTAATCCCAGCACTTTGGGAGGCCGAGGCGGGCAGATCACGAGACCATCCTGGCCAACATGGTAAAATACCAAAAAAAAAGCTGGGTGTGGTGGCATGTGCCTGTAGTCCCAGCTACTTGGGAGGCTGAGGCAGCAGAATCACTTGAACCCGGGAGGCAGAGGTGGCAGTGAGCTGAGATTGTGCCCCTGGGTGACAAAGCAAGACTCCATCTCGGAAAAAAAAAAAGAAAAGAAAAATAGCTTCTAAGGGGAATAATATTACTAGCAAAACTGTCCTAAAAATGAAGAAAAAGTAAAGACCTTTCAAGATAACCAAATGCTGAAAAAGTATATTAGCACTACATCTGCCTTGCAAAATAAATAAATAAATAAAATTTTAAAAAAGCTAAAGCAAGTATCTTTCACTGAAAATAATATAATGCAAGAAAACAAAACATAATCATATGAAAACATAATTTTCTGGGAAAGATACGCACATACAAAAATATAAAGTTCTATGCCATTACCATGATAGCACAGAAAACATTTTAATTATTCTCCAAAATGTGAAAGATAAAAGCAAAAAAAAAAGTAATCATAAACTGTTAATATGCAAAATGAAAAATATGGTTAGTGACATCGATAATAAAGTTGAGGGCAGATGTAATGAGGAAGAATTTCGACGTGCAAGTAAAAAATTTTTACTAGTTTAAAATATATTATTTTAAATTTAAGAAATTTTATGTAATTCCCAAGATACCAAATAAAAAAGGATCTGTAGAGATACTGAAAAAGTAGGAAGGGCCTGTCAATACAAAAATCAAAAAGACACAAAGGAAGACAGAAAATAAGGGATGAAGATAAAATTATCAAGTAAAACAATAAAATAACATTAGTAAGCCTTTCTATTTCAGCAAATTATTTAAATATTTATGAAGTAAACTTTCCATTCAAAATACATGCATCGAATAAAAAAATTTTAACAATTAAAAAAAAGATCCAACCTGCTTTTCTACAAGTCACTTAAAATCTAATGATTAAAGGAGACAAGATGAAAAAAGACATTTCACGCAAATGACCAAATAAGAGGTCAAAATTATATTACACAAAGTGCATCTTAAGTGAAAAACTGTCCTATTTCATAAAATATGCCTTAACTAAAAGCTTATAAGAGACAAAAGACATTAAACAGTAATAAAAATGTTCATTTACTGGAAACCTATGACAAATGCATGTGTATATATATATATAAATGTGTGTGTGTAACTCACATTAGCGTTTCAAATATATAAAGCAAATACTAACAAAAGTAAAGCAAGATATACAAAGCAATACAATTATACTAGGATATTTTGATATCCCAATTTTGGTAATGAATAAAACAAAAAGACAAGATTCATAAGGGAACAGAAGACTTGAAAGCAGTATTAAAAAATTATGCCTTACAGAAGTGTAGAAAACACTGCTCAACAACAGCAGAATACACAACCTTCTCAATAGCTCATACAAAAGTCTTCTTGATAAACCATGGGTTAGACCACAAAAAGACCCTTAACAAATTTTTTTTAAATTAAAATTTTACAGATTACTTTTTATGACCAAACTGGAAAGACAGTAGAATAAAAAAAAAAAAAACAAAAAAAAACAACGGGAAATCTTACATAATTATAGAAAGTAAAAAATATACTCTTTAGCTTGCTCTTGTTCAACATTTAAAATATTTAATATTATGAAGCTGTCTGGACTGCTGAATGTAATATTCAGATTAAATGCAATCTCTGTCAAATTTCAAATTGAGTTTTTCCAGAAATAGAAACAGCAACCCTAAAATTAGATAAAATTTCAAGAGACAATATAGCGCCAAGCGATCTTCAATAAGAAAAACAACAAGGCTCGGTGCGGTGGCTCACACCTGTAATACCAGCACTTTGGGAGACTGAGGTGGGTGGATCACCTGAGGTTGGGAGTTCAAGACCAACCTGACCAACATGGAGAAATCCCATCTCTACTAAAAGATACAAAATTAGCTGGGCATGGTGGCACATGCCTGTAATCCCAGCCATTCAGGAGGCTGAGGCAGGACAACCACTTGAACCTGGGAGGCAGAGGTTGCGGTGAGCCGAGATTGCACCACTGCACTCCAGCATGGGCAACAAGCGTGAAACTGTCTTTAAAAAAAAAAGAAAAGAAAAGAAAAAGAAAAACAACAATGTTGGAGGCATCACAGCTCCTGATTTCAAAACACGTATAAAGCTAAAAATTAAAACAATTTAGTATGGGTATAAGCTGAACAGCTAGATCCATAAGATTAAATCCAGCACAAATATAAACTCTCATATACATGGTCAAGAGGAGCAATTTGTACACTCATAGTTATTGCAGCATTGTTAATGAAGCAAAAAAATGAAAGTAATGCAAATGTCTCATCAGATGGATAAATGTAATTTGAAATATTAATATTAGTTTTTTAGAAGAAAAAGAAATCTAATGAAATAAAAATAAATCTTAATGAAATTGTGCAACATGAAATAAGTCAGCCACAGAGACAGAAACTATATGAATCAACTTACATAAGATATCTAAAACAGTCTGAATCTGAAATAGAATGCAGTTGTTTTTGTAAAGTGCCAGAAAACAGAAATACATAGTTGCTTAATGTGTAGAGTTTTAGCTTTGCTAGATACATTCTAGAGATACAGTGCACAACAATGTCAATATAATATGACTAAACTGAGTATTAAAAATTTTTAAGATTGTAAAGTTTGTTTTTTTGACAATTAAAAATAGTGATATCTAAAACAGATACAGAGGTAGGATAGCTTTTGAAATTATCCTCTAATCACAAAAATGCTTCTCCCACACATAAAAATAAAATTTACAAATAAATAGAGGGTAAAATTAGAAGTATTTCAATGACAACTCACCTAGACAGGGTAAAACGACCACTGTATACACACAAACAGAACAAGTATACAACTTACAAGCAATGCAGGAACAATACAAATACAGATAAACAAACACAGAGACTTATATTGGAAATAGATATATCACTGATGCATATTTGACTTGTGCTCCACACTGTATTATTCTATTTTCATACTACTGATAAACATACCCAAAGAAAGAAAGGTTTAATGGACTCACAGTCACATGTGGCTGGGGTGGCCTCAAAATCATTGTGGGAGGTAGAAAGTGAAAGGCACATCTTACATGGTGGTAGACAAAAGAGAATAAGAACCAAGCAAATGGGGAAACCCCTTATAAAAACCATCAGGTCTCATGAGAGTCATTCACTACTGTAAAAACGGTATGGCAAAAACCACCACGATTCAATTCTCTCTCTCTGCGTCCCTCCCACAACACATAGGAATTATGGGAGCTACAATTCAGAATGAGATTTGGGTGAAGACACAGCCAAACCCTATCATTCCACCCCCGGCCCTTTCCAAATCTCATGTCCTCACACTTCAAAACAAATTATGCCTTCCCAACAGGCCTCCAAAGTCTTAACTCATTTCAGGTTAAACTCGTAAGTCCACAGTCAAGTCTCATTTGAGAGAAAGTAAGTCCCTTCTACCTATGAGCCTGTAAAATCAAAAGCAAGTTAGTTATTTCCTAGACACAATGGGGGTGCAGGCATTGGGTAAATACACCCATACCAAATAAGAGAAATTGGCCAAAACAAGGAAGCTAGAGGCCCCATGCAAGGCCAAAATTCAGCAGGGCAGTTAAATCTTAAAGCTCCAAAATGATCTCCTTTGACTCCATGTCTCACATCCAGGTCACATTGATGCAAGAAATGGGTTCCCATGATCTTGAGCAGCTCCACCCCTGAGGTTTTGCAGGGTACAACCAGCCTTCTGGCTGCTTTCATGGGCTGGTGTTGAGGGCCTGTGGGTTTTACAGGTGCATGGTGCAAGCTGACAGTGGATCTACCATTCTGGGGTCTGGAGAACAGTAGTCCTGCTTCTCACAGCTTCACTAGGCAGTGCCCCAGTGGGGACTTTGTGTGGGGGCTCCAACCCCACATTTCCCTTCTGCACTGCCCTAGCAGAAGGTCTCCATGAGGGCTGCATCCCTCCAGCAAACTTCTGCCTGGACAGTCAGGCATTTCCATACATATTCTGAAATGTAGGCAGAGGTTTCCAAACCTCGATTTTTGACTTCTGTGTACCTGCAGGCTCAATACCACATGGAACCTGCCAAGCCTTGGGGCTTGGACCCTCTGAAGCCAAGGTCTAAGCTGTACCTTGAGCTTTTTTATCTATGGGTAGAGTAGCTGGGACATAGGGAACCAATGCCCTAGGAAAGGCGGGGCTAGGCCCAACCCATAAAATTATTTTCTCTCTTAGGCCTCTGGGCCTGTGATGGGAGAAGCTATCACAAAGTTCTCTGAAATGCCCTAGAGACATTTTCCCCAGTGTCTTGGTGATTAACATTTGGCTCCTCATTACTTATGTGAATTTCTGCAGTGAGCTTGAATTTCGCTTCAGAAAATAGGTTTTTCTTGTCTATCACATCATCAGGCTATAAAACTTCTGAACGTTTATGCTGTTTCCCTTTTAAAACTGAATGCTTTTAACAGCACCCAAGTCACCTCATGAATGCTTTATGGGTTAGGAATTTCTTCTACCAGATACTCTAAGTCATCTCCCTCAAGTTCAAAGTTCCACAGATGTCTAGTGCAGGGGCAAAATGCCACCAGTCTTTCTGTTAAAACATAGCAAGAGACACCTTTACTGCATTTCCCAAGTTCCTCATCTCCACCTGAGAGCACCTTGGACTGGATTTCATTGTCCATATCATTATTAGCATTTTGGTTAAACACATCTCTAGGAAGTTCCAAACTTTCCCACATTTTCCTGTCTCCTTCTCAGCCCTCCAAACTGTTCCAACCTCTGCCTGTTATCCAGTTCCAGTGTCACTTCCACATTTTTGGGTGAAGTTCCTGACTCTACTGGTACCAATTTACTGCAGAAGTCCATTTTCACACTGCTGATAAAGACATACCTGAGATTGGGTAATCTATGAAGAAAAAGAGGTTTAATGGACTCACAGTTTCATGTGGCTAGGGAGGCCTCAAAATCATGGCAGAAGCCAAAAGTCATGTCATATATGGTGGGAGGCAAGACAGAATGAGAGCCAAACAAAAGGGGAAACCTTATAAAATTATCAGATCTCCTGAGACTTATTCACCACCATGAGAACAGTATGGGGGAGACTGCCCCCATGACTTAATTATCTCCCACAACACATGGGAATTATGAAAGCTGTAATTCAAGATGAGATTTGGGTGGGGACACAATCAAACCATCTTACAGTCACTGTCTTACAGTGTACACAGTTGGATATTGTCATACACAATTACAATATCAAATAACATCCTTATCTTGTCCCAAATTTCAAATAAAACATTTTCTGCTTTTTTTTTCTGTTTAGTATATAGATTTGTCAGTATATAGATTTCTGTTCAGTATACAGATTTGTTCAGTCATAGGTTTGTCAAATGTGGCCTTTATTGTGTTGAGCTACATACCATCTATACCTAATTTATTGAGTTTCTTAAGTCACAAACGCATGTTGAGTTTTGCCAAATGCTGCTTTGCATCCACAATAAAAAAGAGATGTCTAGCAGCAAACGTCATTAAAAAGCTGAACACTACAATGAAAATGATAAATCACTGATAAAAATCTGAAAAAGACATGAAAAACTGAAAGATTTTTATGCTCATGAATTGAAAAAATATTAAGAAATTTGCTATACTACCCAAGGTGATCTACAGATTCGATGCAATCTCTATCAAAATACCAATGACTTTTTTCAAAGAAATGGAAAAAACAAGCTTAAACTTTATAGGGAACCATCAAAGACCCCCACATAGCTAAAGAAATCCTGAGTAAAAAGAATAAAGCTGGAGACATCACACTACCCGACTCCATAATATGCTATAAAGCTACAGTAAGCAAAGGAGCATGGTTCTGGCATAAAAATAGACAGAGGACAGTATCCAGTGAGCCCAATAATAAATTCATGAGCCTAGAGCCAAGTGATTTTTAACAAACTTAAAACAAAAATAACACACAACTTAAAAACAAGCAAGAGACCTTAACAGACATTTTTCAAAAGAAGAAATGCAAATGGTCAAAAAGTACATGCAAATATGCTCAATATCACTAATTCTCAGAGAAATTAAAATCAAAACCACAATAAAATACCACATCACAGCCAGGTACGGTGGCTCACGCCTGTAATCCCAGCACTTTGGGAGGCTGAGGTGGGTGGATTACCTGAGGTTAGGAGTTCAAGACCAGCCTGGCCAACATGGTGAAACCTCATCTCTACTAAAAAGGCAGAATGAGCACAGTATGGGCCACCTGTAGTCCCAGCTACTTAGGAGGCTGAGGCAGGAGAATCACTTGAACCTGGGAGGCAGAGGTTGCAGTGAGCTGAGATCACGTCACTGCACTCCAGCCTTGGCAACTAGAGCAAAACTCTGTCCCAAACAAAACAAAACAAACAAAACAAAACAATACAAAACACAACAATAACAACAACAACAATAAAAAACATTACTCCAGTGAGAACAACTGTTATTGAAAAGACTGTAATTGAAAAGACTGTAATTGAAAAGACTGGCTGGGCGTGGTGGCTCACACCTGTAATCCTAGGACTTTGGGAGGCCAAAATGGGCAGGTTGCCTGAGCTCAGGAGTTCGAGACCAGCCTGAGCAACATGATGAAACCCCGTCTTTACTAAAATACAAAAAAAAAAATTAGCCGGACATGGCAGTATACACCTGTAGTCCCAGCTACTTGGGAGGCTGAGGCAGGAGAACTGCCTGAACCCAGGAGGCAGAGGTTGCAGGGAGCCAAGATCACACCACTGCACTCCAGCCTGGGTGACAGAGTAAGACTCCATCTCAAATAAATAAATAAATAAATAAATAAATAAATAAAGACTAACAATTGTTAGTGAGAATGTATAGAAAAGGAAACAAATACAGTTGTAAAACTGTAAGTTAGTAGAGCCATTACAGGAAAAAAAGCATCACAGGATAACATATTTAAATAATCAATATATGATAATTTAGACTGTTTCTTTGACTCATCACCTAGACAATAAAACATTGATGACTACACACAAACACACACACACAAAATTCAAATTGTTGGGTCATATGTTAGTTCTATTTATTTTTTAATAAAACAGGACTGCTGAAGCATGTTAGTTCTATTTTTAGTTTTTTAATTAAACACAATTGCTGGAGCATATAAAAGTTCTATTTTCTTTGTAGCTAAAAAAAAAACAACATCAGTATGTCAAAGAGACTCCCATGTTTATTACAATACTATTTATAATAGCTAAGATATGGAATCAATCCAATTATTGAAAACCAGATGATAAAGAAAATCTAGTACAGATACACAACAAAATACTATTCAGTTACAAAAGACAATAAAAGTTTGATATTTGCAAGGGTGTGGATGAACCTGGAGGCCATTACATTAAGTGAAATAAACCAGATTCACCAAGACAAGTACCACATGATCTTACACATATATGAAATCTAACAGTATATGATAAAGGCTTCACACACTGGTCTTGGCAATCATTTTTTGGAAGGCTCAGGAAACAAACATCTGAAAATATACATGGTACTACATCATTGTATCCAAAATATCCCAAAAATATTTAAAGCAGGACTTTAAATAGATATTTACACACACATGTTCATTTATTATTATCTACAAAAGACAATTCCTGGAAACAACACAAATGTCCCTTTACAGATTAGTATCAGATTTTTAAAATGTGACATATATATACAATATTATTTCATTTTAAAATAGATATTCTGATATATCTTATAAAAACAATATATAAATTATAATGGTTTTTTTGTATTATAATTGTGATTTTGTTCATGCATTGTTGCAAAAAAAATTGGTAATCTGTGTACTTTTGCATCTTACTGAGCTTTTATTTTTTTTTTTAGACAGTCTCACTCTGTTGCTCAGGCTAGAGTGCGGTGTGGGGTGATCTCAACTCACTGCAACCTCCACCCTCCAGATTCAAGCGATTCTTTTGCCTCAGCCTCCAAAGTAGCTGTGACTACAGGTGTGCACCACCACACCTGGCTAATTTTTGTATTTTTAGTAGAAAGAGGGTTTCACCATGTTGGTCAGGCTGGTAAGATGCTTTAAGATTATCTGGAATTCTTTGTTAGTCATTTTTTAGATCTGTGTTTTATTGTAACTGGTTACTGGAGCATTTTTAGTTTCCTTTGGTAGTGTTATATTTGCCTGATCCTTCATGATCCATTAAGGATGTCCTTGCATCTGAAGGAGCAAATACCTCTTTCAGTCATTAGAAACTAATTTGGGGAGGTAAATATCTTCTTCTATTGGATCTCTGGACTGATGAGATTTCTGCTGATATTGCAGTTAAGTGCATCGGAGCCAGGAAACAACAGGTGCTGGAAAGGATGTGGAGAAATACGAACACTTTTACACTGTTGGCGGGACTGTAAACTAGTTCAACCATTGTGGAAAACAGTGTGGCAATTCCTCAAGGATCTATAACTAGAAATACCATTTAACCCAGCCATCCCATTACTGGGGATATACCCAAACGATTATAAGTCATGCTGCTATAAAGACACATGCACACGTATGTTTATTACGGCACTATTCATAATAGCAAAGACTTGGAATCAACCCAAATGTCCATCAGTGACAGACTGGATTAAGAAAATGTGACACATATACACCATGGAATACTATGCAGCCATAAAAAAGGATGAGTTCGTGTCCTTTGTAGGGACATGGATGCAGCTGGAAACCATCATTCTCAGCAAACTATCGCAAGAACAGAAAACCAAACACTGCATGTTCTCACTCATAGGTGGGAATTGAACAATGAGATCACTTGGACACAGGAAGGGGAACATCACACACCGGGTCCTATTGTGGGGAGGGGGGAGGCGGGAGGGATAGCATTAGGAGATACACCTAATGTAAATGACGAGTTAATGAGTGCAGCACACCGACATGGCACATGTAATACATATGTAACAAACCTGCACATTGTGTACATGTACCCTAGAACTTAATGTATAATAAAAAAAAAAAAGAAAAAACAATTTAAGAGAAAGTTTTAACAGGAGACTCAGCTATACAAAAAAAAAAAACCCCAGCAAACTTAAGTCATTTGGAAGTTTCTTATTAGAATTTTTTAAAAAATAAAAGTGTGGGCCGGGCACGGTGGCTCAAGCCTGTAATCCCAGCACTTTGGGAGGCCGAGACGGGCGGATCACAAGGTCAGGAGATCGAGACTATCCTGGCTAACACGGCGAAACCCCGTCTCTACTAAAAACACAAAAAATTAGCCGGGCGAGGTGGCGGCGCCTGTGGTCCCAGCTACTCGGGAGGCTGAGGCAGGAGAATGGCGTGAACCCGGGAGGCGGAGCTTGCAGTGAGCTGAGATCTGGCCACTGCACTCCAGCCTGGGCGACAGAGCGAGACTCCGTCTCAAAAAAAAAAAAAAAGTGTGAATAAAGCATTTGGGATCCACACTATATAATAAACCATAAAAAGGTACATATTTTAGGAGGTTCAAAAGAGAGAAAACTTTTTTTTAATTGTTTAAAGATATAATGTGTTAAATTTTTCCCAATCTTGGAAGACATTCAGTTTTCTGAGGCTCAAAATATCTGTAGCAAGAAGAACCTAATAAAAAATTGCCCAGGACACAATTATAATTAAACTGCCAAAAATTCAAATACAATGGAAGATTCTTAAAAGAAGCAAGAAAAAGAGATTCTTCTCATACAAGGGAACATCCATAAAGTTATCCGTAAATTGCTCAGCAGAAACAATGCAAGCCACATAGAAGTGAGACCATATATTTAAAGTGCAAATGAACAGAGAAAAAGAAAAAACTCTGACAAATAAGGAGACTACACCTGACGAAGCTGTCGTTGACAAATGAAGTATCAATCAAGATATTCTCAGATCAAAAAATAAGTTGAGGGAATTTATAATCACTAGACCTGTCTTACAAAAAAATGTTAAAGAGAATTTTTCAAGTTGTAAGGATGGAATCCTAACTTACAGCAAGAAAACATAAAAGTACAAATCTTACTGGAAAACATATATACATAGAAGGCTATATAACTAATTATGGAGCATAAATCACTTTTAACTCTGACATAAAAGTCACAAAAAAAGCATTAGAACACATACAGCTTCAGTATATTTGTTAACAGGTACACAATATAAAAAAATGTAAAGGGTGACATAAATAGTGTTTTAAAGGAAGGAAAATTATTTAATATTTCTACACATAGAAGTTAACTTTTGCTTGAGATCTGGAGTTCAAAACCAGCCTGGTCAATATAGCAGGACTCTGTCTCTAAAATAAATACAAGAATAAAATAAAATAAGGATCTCACAAGGCTAGTTTTTGTTTTTGTTTTTTTTTAAAAGCAGCACTGGGTGTGATGTCTCATTCAGGTAATCCTAGCACTTTGAGAGGCCAAGGCAGGTGGAGTGCTTGAGCCCAGGAGTTCAAGACCAACCTGAGCAACATGGCAAAACCCTGTCTCTACATAGAGTACCAAAAAAAGTAGCCAGACTTGCGCTTGTAGTCCCAGCTGCTCAGGAGGGTAACATGGGAAGATTGCTTGAGTTCGGGGAGGTCAAGGCTGCATTGAGCTGTGAATGTACTGCACTACAGCCTGAGTAACAAAGGAAGACCCTATCTGTACAAAAAAAGAAGTTACATTGTTATCTCAAACTAGACTTTTATAACTATGAGAAGTTTTACGTAAGTGTCTTGGAAATTAAAATAAAAACGGTAGTAAATACACGCAAAAGAAAAAGAATTAAAGCATATAACAAACAAAAACAAAAACAAAAACAAAAATTCAAGAAAATGCAAGGGAAGAAAGCATGAAAGAATTAAAACATAGAAACTACTAAATGGTCAGAAAACAATGAACAAAATAGCAGTAATAAGTTCTTGTCAATAATTACTTTAAACAGAAAAACATTTACTTATCCAATAAACACACACTGCTATTGTTTGAGTGTCCCTCCAAAATTTATGTTAATATTTAACTGCCATGGTGAGAAAATGAAGAAGTCAGCCCCTTAAGAAGCTATTAGGTTATGAGAGCTCTATTCTCATGAAAGGATTGGTATCATTATTCCCACACTGGGAATTAGTGGTTCAAAGATGAAAAAGAATATTCCATGCCAATAACTAAAAAAGTGTAGGAGTGGCTATATTTGTGGGGAAAAGAAAGAGAGATCAGACTGTTACTGTGTCTATGTAGAAAGAAGTAGACATAAGAAACTCCATTTTGTTCTGTACTAAGAGAAATTCTTCTGCCTTGATATGCTGTTCATCTGTAACCCTAGCCCCAACCCTGTGCTTGCAGAGACGTGCTGTGTTGACTCGAGGTTTAATGGATTTAGGGCTATGCAGGATGTGCTTTGTTTAAAAAAAATGCTTGAAGGCAGTATGCTTGTTAAAAGTCATTGCCATTCTCTAATCTCAAGTACCCAGGGACACAATACACTGCAGAAGGCCACAGGGACCTCTGCCCAGGAAAGCCAGGTATTGTCCAAGGTTTCTCCCCATGCGATAGCCTGAGATATGGCCTCGGGGGAAGGGAAAGACCTGACCGTCCCCCAGCCCGACACCCGTAAAGGGTCTGTGCTGAGGAGGATTAGTGAAAGAGGAAGGCCTCTTTGCGGCTGAGAGAAGAGGAAGGCATATGTCTCCTGCTCGTCCCTGGGAATACAAAGTCTTGGTGTAAAACCCGATTGTCTGTTCTATTTACTGAGATAGGAGAAAACCACCTTAGGACTGAAGGTGAGACATGCTGGCGGCAATACTGCTTTTTATTGCACCGAGATGTTGGTGTGTGTGCACATCAAGGCATAGCACCTTTCCTTAAACTTATTTATGACACAGAGACCTTTGTTCACATGTTTTCCTGCTGACCCTCTCCCCACTATTACCCTATTGTCCTGCCACATCCCCCTCTCCGAGATGGTAGAGATAATAATGATCACTAAATACTGAGGGAACTCAGAGGCCAGTGCCAGCACAGGTCCTCCGTATGCTGAGCGCCGGTCCCTTGGGCCCACTTTTCTTTCTCTATACTTTGTCTCTGTCTCTTATTTCTTTTCTCAGTCTCTCGTCCCACCTGACGAGAAACACCCACAGGTTGTGGAGGGGCTGGCCCCCTTCAATATCAGACAAAAGAGACATATAGAAACAAAAAATCTGTCACAAAAAAAGAACTTTGCATATGATGCGGTCTTATATTTGAAAAACCTACTTCACTAAAACACCATTAGAACTCATACATTTAGTCAAGATATAGGATTAAAAAATTAGTGTTTCTACATGCCAACAGTGAACAATGTGAAAATCAAACCAAGAGAGTAATCCCATTTACAATAGCCACAAATTAAATACCAGGAATGAACTTAACCAAAGACGTGAAGGATCTCTATGATGAATACTATAAAACATCAATGCAAGAAATTAAGCAAGAGAAAAAAAAGGAAAGATATTTTATGTTCATGAATAGGAAAGATCAGCGTTATTAAAATTTTCATACTACCCAAAACAATCTACAGATTTAATGCAATTCCTGTCAAAGCATGAATGACATTCTTCACAGAAATAGGAAAAACAATCTTATAATGTAGACAGAACCATAAATGACTCAAAATAGCCAAAGCCGTTGTACGAAAAAAGAAACTGGAGGAATCATAGTATTTGAATTTAAATGATACAACAGAGCTACCATAATTAAAACAGCATAAAACTGATCAGTAAAACAGTAGAGAGAACGCAGAGATAAATCCATACTACAGCAAACTTCTTTTTGACAAAGCTGTCAGGAATATATTGTTACTGGTAGAAAGTGTCCAGGTCCTTGGCATCTTGAACAAAGAATTGGACAAAATGCACAAAGCAAGGAAGGAATAAAAGAATTTATTGAAAATGAAAGTACACTCCAAAGTGCAAGCCCGAGCATAGGGGCTCAAAGGCCCGGTTACAGAATTTTTGGGAGCTTAAATACCACCTAGAGGATTCCATTGGTTACTTTGGGTATGCCCTATGTAAATGGAGAGGGTGAAGTAAAGTTAGTTATTTACAGCGCCTGTGGAGAGATTTCCTGTTATAGCTAAAGTGTGAATTGGCCTTATGGTCCCTGCCTCCAGACCCTGTTTTCCTGCCTCATCTCCCCCAAGATATGTGATCCTCATAAATCTTTATAGGAGGCAGTGGGATCAATGGTCTTTTTCTTTCTGTAACTGCTTTATGCTGGCTTGGGATGTAGTCCCCGCCTATTGGAGATCACAGTACTCCTGCTCTGTTCTGTCTAGTGGAGACAGGGTAGTTTCTTGATTGCCAGGGGTGTGTTTTTACCTGGAACTGGCTGGAGCTTTCATTGCATGATCATCTGAAACTTGATGGTCTCTATGCAACAGCAAATGTATTTGATTAAAAGATATAATGGGGGTGGATACCTATGCTGTTAGGAATGTTTGTTACAGAGATTTGCAGGACAAAAAAAAAACCTGGTTTGTTCTAGAATTTATGTGTTTCCTTAAAGTCTTGGCACAAACAACTCCATTTTGGTTTGGTCTGTTGGGGCCTAGTGTATGAGCTTAGTCCAAAACAATGGCATCCCAGAATTTTGTTTAAAAACTTCCCCCTTGGCCATGCACAGTGGCTTAAGCCTGTAACCCCGGCACTTTGGGAGGCTGAGGCAGGTGGATCACGAGGTCAGGAGTTCAAGATCAGCCTGGGCAAAATGGTGAAACCCCATCTCTACTAAAAATTAAAAAATTAGCCGGGCATGGTGGCAGGCGCCTGTAATCCCCGTCACTTGGGAGGCTGAGGCAAAGAACTGCTTGAACCTGGGAGGTGCAGGTTGCCGTGAGCCAAGATTACACCACTGCACGCCAGTCTGGGTGACAGAGTGAGACTCCATCTCAAAACAAAACAAAACAAAATTCCCTTTTTGGTTAGGTTCTCACTTAGATTACAGTGTGTCCAAAATTTAGGGCCTTTGAGCCACTCTCAGTTACCATCATTTTGGATTTCTGGTCTCAGCACATTATTTATAGGTTACGGTGTTCTCATGGTTGCACATTTCTTTTAGCTCCTGTTATTATAGTTGAAGAGAGACCGTATGACATCCTAGAGATGGCTGCATGCAAGCATTTAAACCTTTGAGAGAATACAGCACACAGGGAGACTACTATTATGACTATTGGGAGGAAAACACCGAGAGTTCACAGTATGCTCCTTACTCAAGGTTTCCATTAACCAAACCTTGTAAAATTAAATAAATCAAAGAATGAGCCAGATAAAGAGTTTACTTACTTAACTAAGCAATTTGTTAATCCCCTACCAGTGAATGTCTATAATCTTCATCTGATGTATTTCTCCATAAGCCACAACAAGTGCCAGCAGCTGCATAGGTACTTCTCTGTTTAGTCAATTCTATTATAACTTTCACAAAAGAATTTAAAGTCTACTGCATAACTGTAGCCTTTACAGTAGAATTTGCTATAGAGCCTATCATGAGGGATACCTTTTTAACCATTGCTTCTTTTACTTTAAACCACGGAAAAGGACCTAACAAATGATGCTCCTCTAGAAGAGTGAAGGCCTCCTGGCAATGTTCTCTTTAACCCATGGTGTGGGTTAACAGGAATGAACCAACGTTTTGTTTTTGGACTGATTATGAGGCAGTGTATGTATCACTGAAGTTTCTTACTTACGCTGACTGGGCTTTCATCTTTTATTTATCAAAGTATAAGCTTATCCATGTATAACGCTGGCTGCAAACTCCTTCACAAATAGAAGTATACCCCATAAATGCACTTAACAGACCCC
The DNA here is from genome assembly GCF_037993035.2 of Macaca fascicularis. Taxonomy (NCBI): domain Eukaryota; kingdom Metazoa; phylum Chordata; class Mammalia; order Primates; family Cercopithecidae; genus Macaca; species Macaca fascicularis. Next base: position 224,947 of record NC_088379.1, on the reverse strand, counting down.
TTTTCTACTTTTAATGTTTGTAGAGGCATAAGAAAGAAAAAAATTCAAAGGCAAGAGTTTTATGATAGAAGTTTTAATTTGTGAACTTGGGAAAAGCTGTTTACATCAAGGATGCCCTCTTCTTGGGAGAAATTTCCCTGGTTAGCTTCACCTCAAGGGTTCCAGTGGGTGCACGGTTCCAAAAATGTGGAGGGGCCCTTCTCAAAACCCATTAACCCAAAGCCCAAAGTCCTGACATTTTGTTGTAGTGTGGGTGGCAAGGACAGTTTTTCTCCAATGTTCTCATAAGATTTAAACCATAAAAAGCTTTTTTACCTGGTGGAAGTATATGTAGCATAATAATCTCAGCCTCCTTGCATAGGAAAGCTTTTATACAACCAGAAAACATGCATTGAAAATAACAACAGAATGAAATCCCTTTATAAAATGTTTAAATGGCCCACCAGGTGACCAAATGTACCTTAAACTTTAATTGTATTCCTAGGAATATGGGATTAAGTTTTGGTTATAAACTATTTTAAACAATTTTAGTATCACCTGGTTTAACATGAAAATTTGACAAAGTTTTTTTTTGGTATTTAATTTTTGTTTTACTTGGGTTAGTAGGTTAGTAGCTTTATACAAAGAAATTTGATTACTTCTGCAGTTTACAATAACATAATAACCATAATTATAATTGATAGCATATACTACTTTAGAAAGCTCATACAATTTTGGAACATATATTAGTATTATTCACAAAAATATAACCTAAAGAAGATTGAACACCATTTTAGCAATCACATGTACCCAAACATGTCAAATAATCCCCTTTACCTCCTTTCTGAATGTTTTCAGGGGCCCTCTGATCCATCCAAAAAGCCAGGCATTAGGAAACAAGCATGTATGTGAAATTTGCCTTTACATTATATCCAGGTTCATGCTTAACTATATTTTTTTTAAAAATTGCCAAACTGCTGATGCATTTTTACAATACTTTTTATTTTACTTTAATCAAAACTAACAGCTTTATGAAAATGTTCAATTAGCCAAATGTCTCCAATTCTTTATCAGGTTTTAAAAAATATTTTATTATTTAAACTTTTTCCACATTTTTCGTCTAATGATTCCTTACTACATTGTTTTATGAATAACCTTTTTAAATCTGTAATTTGAACCAACTTTTAGGTAACTATTGAATTAGACAAAATTATTCTCTTTTTTTCATGAATAACATAACCCTTTCTGGTACATTTGGTATACAGAATTACATGTTAAATAGAAACCTAAAACTTTAATGAAACCCTAAAATACAAAAAATCCTAAACTATTGGATATGGACAATTCCACAATTTTAGAAACATATTTCCCATATCATAGCCCTTTTCTTAATTGGAAATGACACAGCTATTAAGTGAGCATTAAAAATAACTTTATGGTTTTAATTTAAACAAAAAGTTTACCTAAAACAATTATCTTATTCACTGTTCTTAGTTATTTACTTTTAACACGGGAGAAATTAGATATTAATTGACATATGTAAAATGAACATTGGTTTGGTCCACAAAGGCAGGACAACTCAACATGAGGAGGAGGCTTGGGGGCTTTCAGATTACAGCTAGGTGGGAGGCAAACAGTTGCATTCTTTAGAGTTTCCGATTATCCTTTCCAAAGGAAGCAATCAGATACGCATTTATCTCAGTAAGACTTCGGATAGAATAGAAGGCAGGCTCAACCTAAGCAGCTCCCAGCTTGAATTAACACTGACATTTAAAAATATTTAGCAAAGACAAACATAAAATTCAGACAAAATGTATGCTGACAATTATGAAGGCATTTCTATTTTTAGTCCACCAATACTTTTAAAGCTAGCTTGTTTAGTAAAGTTGTACTTTAAGTCACATGAACTTGAAAATTGCTCAGACTTATGAATTTATGAGCGTTCTTTTACTTGTAAGCCAATTTGGTAGACATAACATATAACAGTAAGTGTGCATGCAAATAAAGACATCTAGACATGTATGAACACACATAAATGAAGACTCAATAGCTTGGAACCTTAGCCATGAGACAGAAATAGAAACTTGCTGGTTTTACTTTGCCCCAGTATATAATCCAGTGAAGGCTGTGAACCAAAATTCTGGGTAAAGCAGTCTCCATGGTAGTTTGATTTTTAAAGGCCAAACCTCCCCAGAATCCAAAGAGCACTGTGACCAAACCATACCAAAGGAGGGTATCACACATTAACCAGGCCCCCTCTTGGAATCACAGTACAAAAGCCTCCATACATACAATGCCATTCCACTTTTCCATTCAACAGTAAACTCCAGATTCCAAACAATGTTGGGGCCAAACAGCATTGCAACTATAAGAAAATTCTAAGGAGGGTTTAGTACTTGACCTCAGAACATCTGCCGAGAATGTCCCCTTTGGGTAGGTTGAGGTCTGCAGGACCCACAGAGTATCCTCCTGTGGATCCGATCTTAGTGTCAGATGTCTCTGACCTTAGGTGGGCACCTCCAGAGCATACTATAAGCGTTATAAAAATAGCCATGAACTGTAATGAGAACTGGATTCTGGGTGGGCCTTTTTGTTCCTTAGCCAGTTGAGTACTATAAGGGAAGAATTTAGCATAAGAAGGTTTAAGTCTCTTGAAACATGTGCAAGTTTGCTCCGAACTGCGTCATACATAGGGATCGGGGACCACATTCAGAAAAGATAAAGAAAAAGTCATTCCCTCTTCTGGGCAGGGCAATTATAAATAGCCACTTAAAGACTGAGAAAGAAATAAAGGAAAAAAAAAAAAAAAGAAAGAAAAAGACCCAGATTCCTTAAATCCTGGATTCCTTAAATCTGGATTCCTTAAATCCTGGGTTCCTTAAATCTGGATTCCTTAAATCCTGGATCCCTTAAATCCAGGAGGTGGCAGTCAGGCTTCTCCTCATGGAAACCCATTAGTTTCACAGGCCATGGCCAGAAACCCGCAGTTGCCTCCATGTTTAGGTGTTCCCACCAAGGGTTCCAAGTTGGAAAGGAAAAGAGAAAGCCCCTGTATGGAGCAGAAAGGAAAGGGAGAAAAATGAAACCCAAACATTGGGCTTACTTCTTCCTCCTGGCTGGCTCGCCAAAATACATGTTACCAGCTGTACATGTCTTTAACAAGGAATTGGACAAAACACACAAACAAAGCAAGGAAGGCATGAAGGGATTTATTGAAAATGAAAGTACAATCCACAGTGTGGGAAAAAGCCCAAGCGTAGGGCTCAAAGGCTCCATTACACAATTTTTGGGAGTTTAAATACCCCCTAGAAGATTCCACTGGTTACTTCGGGTATGCCCTATGTAAATGGAGAGGATTAAATAAAATTACAAAGTTATTTATGGCCTACACCCTATGGAAAGGGTATTTCCTGTCATAGCTGAAGTGTGAATGTAATGCCCAGACCGTTTGCTCCCCAAAGAAGACCACCAGAGTCCAGAGTCAAAGCCAAGCGGCAAGGATCGTTTACTGCAAGTTCGAACTTGGTCCCTCCATTCCACAGCATACAAGAGGGCCCTGAACAATGCGAGTGCTTGCTTTTTATAGCCCGATGTAAATAGGTTACGTAAAGTTACAGAGGAACAAGGGAATTATCTTGGTTACAGCATTACAATTGGTTTACATTTTAAGTTACACATTTAGTAGTTTTTCTATTGGTTCCCGCGCTTTCTGTAAAACCACAAACGGCTGTGTCCTTATCGGGGATTTTCCAGGTGGTGTTTGTACTGGGCTCAGGAAGTTGAGAGATATATGGTGGGATGTGTTTGTACTGGGCTCAGGAAGTTGAGAGATATATGGTGGGATGTGTTTGTACTGGGCCTGTTTGTGTTGAGCCCAGGGCTGAGGAATGTGCCTGATTTCTTTCATGAATTGGTCTTATGTTCCCTGCCTCCAGATCCTATTTTCCTGCCTCAATATAATGGGGGAATCTCTTCAACAAATTGTGTTACAAAAACTGAATATCCATATTCAGAGGAATGAAACTAGACCCATATCTCTTGCCATCTAAAAAGAAAAAATAAATCAAAATGGATTAGAGACAAATCTAAGACATGAAACTATGAAACTACTACAAAAAAAAATTGATGAAACTCTCCAGGAAATTAAACCGGACAAAGATGTCTTGAATAATACCCCGCAAGCACAGGCAGCCAATGCAAAAATGAACAAATGGAATCACATCAGTTAAAGAGCTTCTAAACAGCAAATGAAACATCAACAGGCCCGGCGCGATGGCTCACGCCTATAATCCCAGCTCTTTGAGAGGCCAAAGTGGGCGGATCACAAGGTCGGGAGATTAAGACCATCCTGGCTAACACAATAAAACCCCATCTCTACTAAAAATACAAAAAATTAGCCGGTCGCGGTGGCGGGTGCCTGTAGTCCCAGCTACTCAGGAGACTGAGGCAGGAAAATGGCGTGAACCCAGGAGGCAGAGCTTGCAGTGAGCTGAGAACGCGCCACTGCACTCTAGCCCGGGGGAAACAGCAAGACTCTGTCTCAAAAAAAAGAAAAAAAAAAAGAAAAGAAACAATCAACAAAGCGAAGAGACAACACACAAAATGGGAGTAAATATCTGGAAACTGCCCATAAGAAAAGGAATTAATGGCCGGGCGCGGTGGCTCAAGCCTGTAATCCCAGCACTTTGGGAGGCCGAGACGGGCGGATCACGAGGTCAGGAGATCAAGACCATCCTGGCTAACAGGGTGAAACCCCATCTCTACTAAAAAATACAAAAAACTAGCAGGGCGAGGTGGCGGGCGCCTGTAGTCCCAGCTACACGGGAGGCTGCGGCAGGAGAATGGCGTGAACCCGGGAGGCGGAGCTTGCAGTGAGCCGAGATCGGGCCACTGCACTCCAGCCCGGGCGACAGAGCGAGACTCCGTCTCAAAAAAAAAAAAAAAAAAAAAGAAAAGGAATTAATAACAAGAATGCATAAGGCACACAAACAGCTCTATAGGTTAAAATCTGATGATAAATAAGAAAAAATTTGGATAGACATTTCTCAAAAGAGAGCATATAAATAACAAAAAGCCATATGACACTGTGCTCAACATCATTTATCTCAGAGAAGTGCAAATCAAAACGACAATGAGATATTATCTCACCCCAGTTACAATGGCTTTTATCCAAAAGTCAGGCAATTAACAAATACTGGTGAGGATGTGGAGAAAAGTGAAAGTGAACTCTAGCACTCTCTTGGTGGGAATGTAAATTAGTACAATGACTATGGAGAACAGTTTAGAGTTCCTCAAAAAATGAAAAATAAAGCTACTATATTATCCAGCAATCCCATTCATAGGTATGTACATAAAAGAAAAGAAATCAGGACATCAGAGAGATATTTGCACCTCCATTTTTACTGCAGCAGTGTTCACATTATCCAAAATTTAGAAGCAACCTAAGTGTCTATCATTACATGAATGGACAAAGTAAATGTGGTGCACATACATAACAAAGTACTTTTCAATAATAAAAAAGAACAAGATCCCATCATCTTCAACAACATGGATGGAACTAGAGGCCATTATGTTAAGAAAAATAAGCCAGGCACATGAAGGTAAATGTTGCATGTTCTCACACATTTGCTGGAGCAAAAATTAAATTAATTCATAGAGACAGAGAACAGGATTGTTACCAGAGGCTGGAAAGTGTAGTGGGGGTTTGGGGGAAGTGGGGAAGATTAATGGGTAGAAAAATAATTAGAAAGAGTAAGATTTAGTAGTTGCTAGTACACAGAGTGACTATAGTCAAAAGCAACTTAATTGTACATTTTTAAATAACTAAAAGAATGTAGTTAGGTTGTCTATAAAACGAAGAATAAACACTTGAGGTAATGAATACCCATTTATCCTGATATAATTTTTATGCATTTCATGCCTACATCAAAATATCTCATGTAACCCATAGATACATAAAGCTACTGTGTACTCATAAAAATTTAAAATCCTGAACCATATACAAAAACTATCTTGAATAAATTAAATATTTAAATGTAAGAAGCATAACTACAATTTTTAGAAGAAAATACAGGAAGAAAGATTATGACATTGGTCTTGGCAATGTTTTCTTGCATATAACATCAACTACATGAGTAACACATTTAAAAACACAGAAAAATGGGACTACATTAAATTTATCTCTGCACATTAAAATTAACATTTAGTCAGAGTCCCAACTAAGAAAAAAAAAGTAAAAAGTATACATTTGACAGACATTAACACCCAGAATAGACTCTAAAAAATCAACAGAGTAACATGATTAACAAATGAACAGATGAAAATGTTTCTCCAAAGAATAAATACACATAGCAAGCAATTATTGAAAAATTTTTAATCTTTAGAAAAATGTAAAGCAAAACCACAATGAGGTATTATCATGTATTAATTAGAATGGCCAACATCAAGCGAACAAAAGATGACAAATGTAAAGAATGTAGATGAATTGAAACCCTTGTGCATTGTTGGTAGGAAGAAAGTGATACAGCCCCCTAAAAAATGTAAGGGGATTCCTCCAAAAAAAAAATGAAGTTATTCTATGACCCACTAATTCTACTTCTGAGCATCTTACTCAAAATATGCAAAGCGTATCTGACAGAAATATTTGCACATCTATGTTTACTGCAGCAATATTCACTGTTTTAGTTTATTCTTGCATTGCTATAAATACCTGAGACTAGGTAATTTTTTTTTTTTTTTTAAAAGAAAAAGGTTTAACTGGCTCATGGTTCTGCAGGCTGTACAGGAAGCATAGCAGCTTCTGTTTCTGGTGAGGCCTCAAAAAGCTTCCAATTATGGTAGAAAGCAAATAAGGAGTGAGTCACCTCACATGGTGGGAGCAGGAGCAAGAGACAGTGAAAGGAGAGGTGCCACATGCTTTTAAAAAGTGAGATCTCAGGAGAACAAACTCACTATGGCAAAGACAGTACCAAAGGGGCTGGTGCTAAACCATTCGTGAAAAGTCAACCTTATCATCCCATCACCTCCCACCAGGCCCCACCTCCAACATTAGGGATTGCAATTTGACATGAGATTTGAATGAGGACACAGATCCAAACCATATCATTTACAAAAGTAAAAAAGGAAAAAAAAAATTGAAATGTCCCTTAACAGATGAATGATTTAAAAAGATGTGGCTTATACATCAATGAAATATTCTTTAGCTTCAGATGAAAATATCTTGTCAGGGGCTACAATAAGGATAAATCTTAAAGCCATTATTTTAAGTGAAGACACTAACAAAGTGACAGTGTATGATTCCACTTAGGTAAGATATGTTAAGTAGTAAACTCACAGAATAAATAAGATATGTTAAGTAGTAAACTCACAGAAAACCTAAGTAGAAAGGTACTTGCCTTTGGTTAGGATTGTGAAACCTCAGTGGAGCCAAAAATCAAGTAGGGGTATTTGGAAAAAGCAGGCCCTCACCCAGGTGGCCAACTCAAGAGCCCATAGACATGGCTGCAGACAAAACATGGTACACTAAGCTTGGTCTTATTAAGGATGCTGAAGCAGTTCTGCAACCTGTCTCAAACTCCTCTCAGCTAGAGTACACAAGTGGTCCTTCCTTTCAAGAGACTGCCAGGAGACACACGCAGCCATGGCCCTGGAGGCAGGCCTACAGATCTTGGCCTTAGCTATGGTCCCTGCAGCAGCCATGTGACTCAGTTCTAGCCCTCACAGTCACAGTCCATGGCCAGTTGTACATACTCACGGACTCAGAGAGACCTGTGAAAACTGTTCCCCAGTTGTCAGTAGAAGCCAAACCCATTCATACACCTGGTACTTGGCCTATCATATGCAGACAAACTTCAAAACCCTACCTTACTGCCTGCCATACAGATAATGTCCTCAAGGAAATTTAATCTTTCCAGGGCCTAGAAAGAATCCATGACTGTCCAAATCTCTGGTAACACAACCATCAAAAGCAGAGGTAATCTCATCAGCATGAGGACAGAACAAAAGGAGTTCTTTACCTGCCAAATTGTAATCATTGTTAGATCCTTCAAATGTACAGACACAGGGCTGCTTCAGAGACCACAGCTGAGGCCAAGATCTGCAGGCCTGCTCCAGGGCCACAACTTCTATCTTAGCGTATTACTAAAAACTTGTATGAGAACAATTAGGCAAGGAAAAGGACTGAACAAAGCTCTCCAGCTTTGGGAAAGAAATAAAAACATTACTGCTGTTTGGAGATTATATAATCATGCCTATATATGTGTGTGTATATATACATATAACTCTAGAGTAAATAAACAAAAACTCAATAAATGTATTCATTAAAGCATCAGGATACATAATCTTGTGAAAGGAAAATAAATCTTGGAACTCTTAGGGCCCCCAAAATCACTAAGCTAAACCGTCAAGCTGGGAACTGCCTAGGGCAAACCTGCCTCCCATTCTATTCAAAGTCATCCCTCTGCTCACTGAGATAAATGGACATCTGATTGCCTCCTTTGGACAGGCAAATCAGAAACTCAAAAGAATACAGCAGTCTCTCTCTCATGTACTGTGACCTAGAAACCCCATCCCTTGCTTGAGTTGTCCTGCCTTTCAGGATGGAACCAATGTACATCTTATATAGATTGACTTATGTCTCATGTCTCCTTAAAATGTATAAAACCAAGCTGTGCCCAAACCACCTTGGGTACATGTCATCAAGACTTCCTAAGGCTGTGTCAGGGGCATGTGTCCTCAACCTTGACAAAATAAACTTTTTTTCTTTCTTTTTCTTTTCCTTTTTTTTTGAGACAGAGTCTTGCTCTGTCGCCAGGCTGGAGTGCAGTGGTGCAATCTCAGTTCACTGTAATTTCCACCTCCTGGGATCAAGCAATTCTCCTGCCTCAGCCTCCCAAGTAGCTGGGACTATAGGTGCGTGCCACCACGCCCCGCTATTTTTTGTGTTTTTAGTAGAGATGGGGTTTCACCATGTTGGCCAGGATGGTCTCGATCTCTTGATCCACCCGCCTCGGGCTCCCAAAGTCCTGGGATTACGGTCATGAGCCACCGTGCCTGGCCAGCAAAATAAACTTTCCACATTAACTGAGACCCATCTCAGATTTTTGGAGTTAATACTCTGTTGCCCAGGTTCATCTTAAACTCCTATGCTCAAGTGATCCACCAGCCTTGGCCTCTGAAAGTACTGGGATTACAGAAATGAGTCACTGGACCTGGCCCAACATAAAAATATTTGTTGCATTTCCAAATAGTAACAACAAACCTTCCCAAAAAAGGAAGAAACAATTTTCATTTGCAATAGTATAAATATAAAAAATGTAATCAAAGTAAATTTAACCAATGAAATATGAATACACTAAATACAATAAGATATTAATGACAGAAATTGCAGTAGACACAAATAAATAGAAACCTATTTCATTAGAATAACTAATATTGTCAAAGTACCATATTATCATAAGTTATCTATATTCAATGTGAAAATTTTAGTGTCATTTTTCACAGTAATAGAAAACACAATTGTAAAACTTAAGTATAACCTTAAACAACTTTAACATTGATTGGCTGGGCACAGTGGCTCACACCTGTAATCCCAGCACTTTGGGAGGCCGAGGTGGGTGGATCACGAGGTCAGATAGAGACCATCCTGGCTAACATGGTGAAACCCTGTCTCTACTAAAAATATAAAAACAAAATTAGCCGGGCATGGTGGCGAGTGCCTCTAGTCCCAGCTACTCGGGAGGCTGAGGCAGAAGAATGGGGTGAACCCGAGATGCGGAGCTTGCAGTGAGTGGACATCACGCCACTGCACTCCAGCCTGGGTGACAGTGAGGCTCCCCGTCTCAAAAACAAAATAAAACAAACAAAAAAAAACTTTAACATTGATTGATGGTGATTGTTAGTGCCTGAGGGTGGAAAATAAGGAGATGTTCAAAGAATACCAATTTTTAGTTATAAGTTGAGTAACTCTGAAAAATCTAAAGTACATCAGCATTAGATCAGCAAAATAGCATTGTTTATAGTTAGTAACACTGTAATGTATGCTTACAATTTGCTACAACAGTAGACTTTAAGTGTTCTTACTACAAAAAAATTGGTTATCTACCTGAGGTAATAGATGTGTTCATCAACTTGACTATATTTTATTTTACAACGTATAAACATATCAAATCATTACACTGTACACATTAATAGTTATACAATTTTTATTTATCAGAAAAATCCAGGTCGCACAGAGATGTACAGTAAGCCCTCACTTTATGTTCAAAATAGGTTCTTGAAAACTGCATCTTTGGCCGGGCGCGGTGGCTCAAGCCTGTAATCCCAGCACTTTGGGAGGCCGAGACGGGCGGATCATGAAGTCAGGAGATCGAGACGATCCTGGCTAATACGGTGAAACCCCGTCTCTACTAAAAAAATACAAAAAACTAGCCGGGCGAAGTGGCGGGTGCCTGTAGTCCCAGCTACTCGGGAGGCTGAGGCAGGAGAATTGCGTGAACCCGAGAGGAGGAGCTTGCAGTGAGCTGAGATCCGGCCACTGCACTCCAGCCTGGGTGACACAGCAAGACTCCGTCTCAAAAAAAAAAAAAAAAAAAAAAGGAAACTGCATCTTTAAATGAACAATGTTGCTATATGTCATGCAAACATATCTCTTGTATTAACTAAACTCTGGTAAAATTAGTTTTCTTAATATGTTGCTTTGCTTACTGTTTCCAAGAACCTATCAGCAAAGTTAAGTAAGAATTTATTATACACGTATAAAACTTACATAGGTGTTTGTGTGTGTGAAACACACATTTTTATATATAGATTTCAATAACAGAATTTCAGTAGGCTTCCTACTAAGACAAAATTAAAAGATAATAGTTATTAAGAAATAATGTAACAATTGAGAGTTTAATATACACTTAGCAATGTTCTAAGCTGGTTAATGACACAGCACATTTAAGAAATTCAGTGCTGGCCAACCCTTTGAATGTGAGGACATTTTTACTTATCTGTGGTGGTGGATATCACAAAAATTATTTGCAAACCTTTTTTTTTTTTTTTTTTTTTAATGTTCATCAGCTATTATTGGTGTTAGCATAATTTCTATTATTTTTATTATTTTTATTTGTTTTTAGACGGAGTGTTGCTCTGTTGCCCAGGCTGGAGTGCCTGTGGCACGATCTCAGCTCACTGCAACTTCCACCTCCCGGGGTCAAGCAATTCTCCTACCTTAGCCTCCCAAGTAGCTGGGATTACAGGCATGCACCACCATGTCCAGCTAATTTTTGTATTTTTAGTAGAGATGGGGTTTCACCATGCTTGCCAGGCTGGTCTCTAACTCCTGACCTCATGATCTGCCTGCCTCGGTCTCCCAAAGTGCTGGGATTACAGGTGTGAGCCACCATGCCCGGCCATGTTACTGTATTTTATGTGTGGCCGAGACAATTTTTCTTCCAATGTGGTGGTCCAAGGAAGCCAAAGGTTGGAAACCCATGCTTTAAATAATTTGAAAACTTGCAAAAGTAGAGTTTAAATTACAAATCTCAGTTTATATTAAAACAATAACATTTTGAAGTAAAATAAAATTACATTTTTTCATATTTAGGAAAATGCTTATTGTTCTGATAAAATTGCTGAGTAAGAATTTTTTTGTAGAATTACATTTGCAACCTCTATAGGATTAAAAATCACCAAGCAGAAAAGATGCAACATCTGTCCCTGGTGTTCCTGGGATTTCTGAACCAAATCCCAATATGTCCACTACTCACCTTACACATTTTAGACATGATGCAAAAACAGTATTTGGAAAAAAACAAAAAACAAAAAAAACTTTAACATAGAGCTCTTCAATCATACAAATATTCCCAGGTCCCCAAAAGCAAGGAACAGCAGTCAGACCATGCAGCCCTTTGTAAGTGATAAAGTGGACACCGGCTCTCCCTGTAAACTTGAAGGGAGATACGAAAGGAAAAACAGAACTCTTGGATTTAAGAGCATGGGACATAAGATGACCCTATGAGAAAAAATGCAGCCTTTTTGGAAATTATTTTGTCACAGAGCTTCCCAAACTACATGTATTTACTTATTTATTTTTTGCAATGGAGTCTAGCTCGATACTGCCCAGGCTGGAGTGCAGTGGCGTGATGTCAGCTGAGCATAACCTCTGCCTCCTGGGTTTTTAAGCAATTCTCTCTGCCTCAGCATCCTGAGTAGCTGGGATTACAGGCACAAGCCACCACACCCAGCTAATTTTTGTATTTTTAGCAGAGACAGGGTTTCACTATATTGGTTAGGCTGGTCTTGAACTCCTGATCTCAGGTGATCCACCTGCCTCGGCCTCCCAAAGTGCTGGGATTACAGGCGTGAGCCACAGTGCTCAGCCTCCCAAACTACATTTTAAGGCCTGGCTTCCTTCTTGACTTTTGGCCTCCTTGCCTGTGTCCTCTCCTCCATTCACTCTCACCTACCTGAGGGTCTGGCTGCTGCCTCATGTATCTTGAAATTGTAGAGCTCTTTTCTTTGCTCCAGACAGGTGACCAGGTCTGGGTTAGAGATAGTAACACCTGTTTTATTTTTTAAAAATTAACATGACTATTGCTGGGGATACTCCAATTACCAACCTAGTACTATGCTAAGTAGAATAGAGAAATTAGGGAAGATTCTAGAAAATTAATCCAAAAATTGTTTTCTGACAGAATCTTTAGAATATTTAAGTATTTTAAATCTGTGGGCTTTAAGTTCCACTACCAAGTACTACTGAATCAAAAATAAGTAGTGCAAATTGCATGTTAAGATGTGAAAGACAATTATTTTATATCATTAATTTATAGAATTACCACTAGCCTAGAGTGAAGGAAACAAATTAGCTCAAAAGAAGGTTTACGTAAAGATGAAACATCCTAAAGATTTTATTTTTTATACCACCAAACTCCCAAACTTTTCATGAAGGAACTGAAATTAATTCATGCAAAGCAAAAGCTCCTAAGAGATGTTATACAAGGGAAGAAAATGAAATTCTGAAAAAGTATTAGGAATTACATATTAAAGTTATCCTCACCCAGGGAGACCAAGTTTCTGTTCTCCAACATCACATCTCTATATAAATTCTGCTGAGAAGGGTCCAGACATTTCCACTCTTCTGGAGAGAATTCTATGGCCATATCCCTGAATGTTAAGAGCTCCTGAAAATACATATTTATCAAGTGACAGAATTCTTCTTTTTTTTTAATATGGAGTCCTGCTCTGTTGCCCAGGCTGGAGTGCAGTGGCGCGGTCTCGGCTCACTGCAACCTTCACCTCCCAGGCTCAAGTGATTCTCCTGCGTCAGCCTCCTGACTAGCAGGGATTACAGGCACCCACCACCATGCCCGGCTAATTTTTGTATTTTTGTTAGAGACAGGGTTTCACCATGTTGGCCAGGCTGGTCTCCAACTTCTGACCTCAGGTGATTCACCTGCCTCAGCCTCCCAAAGTGCTGGGATTACAGGGCATGAGCCACCGCACCCGGCTGTGAGGCCTTAATTTGACTACAGGTGAAATGAGTTAAGAGAACTAGTTCTGACTTACAAGACTGAATGGAGTTATCTGATAAAATAACTTTCAACACAGTAATGTTCTCTAAATTATTCTATAACTCTTGAGGAAAAAGGAGGGCATGCCAGCAATTTCTGTTGCTGCAGTGGAAATATGGGCTACACTGACATGCCCTACCAAAACCAAGCAGAGCAGGCCCTGTGACTTCCTAGAACAAAGGGTGAACTGACTTCTCATTAAAGTATCTGGAAGCCCTCATGCTTGACCCTGGCCTTGTGGTAGAATCATGTGAGGAATTCAATTTAAAAACCAGGAATTCTTTTTTGCGACGGAGTCTTGCTCTGTCGCCCAGGCTGGAATGCAGTGGCATACTCTCGGCTCACTGCAAGTTCTGCCTCCCAGGTTCACGCCATTCTCCTACCTCAGCCTCCTGAATAGCTGGGACCACAGGTGCCTGCCACCATGCCCGGCTAATTTTTTTTGTATTTTTAGTAGAGATGGGGTTTCACTGTGTTAGCCAGGGTAGTCTTGATCTCCTGACCTCGTGATCCGCCCGCCTCGGCCTCCCAAAGTGCTGATATTACAGGCATGAGCCACAGCGCCTGGCCAAAAACAGCAATTTTTCCACCTAGTAAAACAGACAGGATCTGTGGGGAGGGCACAGGTTATGGTTTCTCTTCAGACTGTCCACGTGATTCTACAGCAAGACTGGGCTGAGAGTCACTCGGCCAAGCATTGCCTCTAAGGTTCAATGTGCATACAAATTATTTGGTATTCAAAACCTCACTGTAAGTAACAAAATTCTGCAGGTTTGAGAAGGGTCCATGAATTAGCTTCTTATTGCAAGTCTCCTGTTATTGCAAGTCTTCTTATTGCTGATGCTTCTGCTCCTAGACCCATTATACCACTCAGCTAGAAAAAGCAATCACAGTATGAGTCCCTCACTGCAACACCCTTATCATAACACAAATACTTTACATCCGAAGACAGGACCACCAATCATCATCTTGAAATATGGCATTCTCTGCAGGTCCTTTAATGTTTACAGAGGCGGAAGATGGTGGCAAGTCTGAGTAAGTCTGCATTTGAAAAATGTGTATATGCATTAATGCAGTCTTTATGGAGCATGTAGTATGTGCTCAGAAGTATGTCACAGAGCAGTGTGCTGGGAAGTTCACATTACGTGTGTTAATACTGTAACATCCTGAAAAGTAGTCCTATACTTCCCAGGATTTAAATGCAGGGCCCCGGCATTTCTATTTCCTCTTCTGTTTACTTATTGGTTTTGTTTTTTTTGTTTTTTAAATGCGTAAAATAATAGCTCAATATAGATAGATGGGACATATACAGAAAGAAAGAGTTAAGTGCAATTCAGAGGAATTTTTTATTTTTGTGTTTGTAGTTACTTTGAAACTTGTGAAAAAACCACTGAAACTGTAGAGATGGGGAACAGGTTGCTGGATAGGATGTCTCTAGAAACACTAATTTTAATTTTATAAAAAACAATTTAAGGCACAAAAGTATATCGCTTTTCCCCATTTATCTGCTTTTGGGTTTCAGGAAATTGTGAGCACCAGCTCCGGAGAGGCAGTAGGGTTAGCCACCCCAAACTCTGATCTTCTCTAAGCAGTTCTATGAGAGATTTCAGTGTGGGGTCAGACCTGGAAAAGGTTCAGCAGAGGGTGGATCTGGACAGAGATGGGACAGAAGGTGGGCCCTAGGCATCTGCTCTCTATGCCTGTAAGTATTTTCAGTTTTGTCTTTTCTAAGCCTGCCGAAGAGAAATTTGATTCCCAGAGTTTCTGTATCTTTTTTTTTTTTTTTTTTTTTTTGAGACGGAGTCTCGCTCTGTCCCCCAGGCTGGAGTGCAGTGGCCGGATCTCAGCTCACTGCAAGCTCCGCCTCCTGGGTTTACGCCATTCTCCCGCCTCAGCCTCCCGAGTAGCTGTGATTACAGACGCCCGCCACCTCGCCCATCTAGTTTTTTTGTACTTTTTAGTAGAGACTGGGTTTCACCGTGTTCGCCAGGATGGTCTCGATCTCCTGACCTCGTGATCCGCCCGTCTCGGCCTCCCACAGTGCTGGGATTACAGGCTTGAGCCACCGCGCCTGGCCGAGTTTCTGTATCTTAATCTATTTTAGCTAATTCCCTATTTTATAACACACAATAGCAAGGAATTCAACCAAAACCCTTATGTTTTTCTAGACCAATTATATTAGAAACTAATTATTTATTCTTAGCAAGGTTAAAAACAATACGAATAGTAATAACAACAATTTCTCTTCTGCCAATGAACAGCTGATCAGGTGGTGGCATCAAAACTCACAAAACAATAAAAGGGAAGTAACCCAAATGAAGCTTAAGTCTCCTGTACAGTGTCCATCTTTGTACTGAACACACGATGCTGAATTCAACCATTTATTCATGTGCTCCAGACTGCAAGTTCCTTGATAGTAGGGACCATGACTGCTTTATGTCTTTTTCTAATGACCATATGAAATAGAAGCAATTAGGTTATTGATCAGTTTGGGTCTCCAGATCTCCTCATTTTTCACCAAAGAACCAGAAAACTGGAACAATTCTTATCTGGGTAAAAACCAAGGAGATTCTTTCTGTGAGGGGAGGCACAAACCCTGGATGAGTCACTTAATCTTCCTCTGAAATGGGAGCAGAATTAGACCTTCTTGTCAGACTGACCCCAGTCTGCACAGGACATCCTCAAATGTCTCATTACTCAAAGATGCTGGTGAGTGTGTCCCCAGTGACCTTTGGTTGATGCCCCCATAGTGATCCATGGAGGAGACACTCAGGCTGACTTTGTGGGGTGCAAATAGAAAATGGAGCTGTCCTAGTGGACCTGCATATCTTGGCTCCAGATGTGATATCCCCTGCCCATGATCAGCTAACTCTGAGGTAAGGAAAAGGACAAAAATACTCTACTCCCATAACACAGTATACAGGAGGAAGGCATACTTGTGATTATGGTTGTCATTAAGGCTCTGGATATTTTGTGGCCTTACCTCCCACTGCTAAGATGCTTGTTACACTTACAGATTCTGCCACAGGATTTTGTTCCCATCAGAAGCCTCTCACACAGCTGTAGCAGGTCACTGAATAAGATCTGGAAAACTCAAAGGGCTCCACTCTAAAAACGGGGCTTAAGATGTCTATGTTGGCCTCTCATGATGCAGAAAATGTCTTCCGTGAGTTTTTCGTATGTCTTCAACCCAAAGTCTGGTCCAGTGTTGGGAATCCTAGGCAGAGGCCGACTTTTATATGCAGATTCTAGGTGGGATCAATGTGCTTCTGCATTCTTAGGGATTAGAGCAAGCACAGTAAAACCAGAGGAGAGATCCCCTCAGTGAGGTTCCTTCAACACATTCTAAAGAATATTTTGACCTAAAAGGAAATACTAGGGTAAACATAATATAAGTAGAGAGTTTTGGGGCCAAAGCTTGAATATTGCAATCCTGGAGTATAAAGCTGCCCTGAATATACACTCCAGTTACAAGTATATTTGTAAAGGAAAAAGGAAGGCAGAGAGGCAACTGATAGAAAGTTGTCAGGAATTCTTATTGGTTTACAATAGTAACATTGGTTAGTGATTGGTTATATACATTTTTAAGCTATTGGGTGTGGGTTATGGTGTCCAGTGTGGCATTATTAGGTTAATTTATAGCCACTTGTGCCAACAGCAAGCAATTTCAAAAGACCAACAGTTCAAAGATGGGAACAGTATATCACTGTGGTCTCATTTTAACAAGACTCTGGGTCTGATCATTAAAAGAACATGTATTTCTCAAATAAAAGTTCTTTTCTTCTCTCAAATCCCAGAAAATAAATTCAAAATTTGGAACTGCACATTTAGGTCTTGGAGGGCTGGTGAGCTATGCACATTTGTGGGCATTGGGCCAAGGGGAGGAGGGAGAGAACTGAAGTTCTCAAGTTTAATCAATGCATATGTATGATCCTGGTTGGGTTTATGGGCCCCATGATCTCTGAATCTGTGTCAGATCTGAAGATGACAGGAGCACTGAAGGAGGTGAAATAACTGATTGCTGTTCTGAAGTTATTTTTGTAGAAATCTAGTCTAACTGCTCTAGAAGGGACTGTAGATCCCAAATAGGGAGACTATTTTGTTTGCAGATTTGGGGAGCACCTTGCTGCACTTTGTCGTACAATTGTGGGTTGTGGCTGGAATCCTGAGAATGAAGGTTTTTCTCTCAAGTGAAGCCTGATAGGCACTTTGTATATAACATCTGGTACTTCTAAACAATGTATGGAAAACATGACTAAAATAAAAATTTTCAGCCAGGCACGGTGGCTGACGCCTATAATCCCAACACTTCGGGAGGCCGAGGTGGGTGGATCATGAATTCAGAAGATGGAGACCATCCTGGCCAACATGGTGAAACCCCATCTCTACTAAAAATATAAAAAACTTAGCTGAGTGTGGTGGCGCGCCTGTAGTCCCAGCTACTCGGGAGGCTGAGGCAGGAGAATCACTTGAACCTGGGAGGTGGAGACCGCAGTGAGCTGAGATCGCACTACTGCACTCCAGCCTGGCAACAGAGCAAGACTCCATCTTAAAAAAAAAAAAAAAAAAAGAGAGAGAGAAAAGAAAAATTATCTCCAATCCCCAAAAAAATTTCCACCATAATAGAACAGCAAGAAAATGTTTTGTTATATAATTAAACCAAAATGTGATGTGCATTAAAGGCAATCTACTAAGAGACTACAAACACAGAAAAAAAGTCACCATTATTAGTTTTCAAGTGGAAGACTTGAAAGCACCATTTACAGTTTATTATTTCACCTAGTAATTTGGGAGGTAATCTGGGTTTTCTAATTGGTAATATTCAAAGGAAAAATAAACTTCCCACATCTTCATGACAGGATGTAGATTCGCAATGTGGAGCCAGTTACCTGCTAAAGGCAGCCTCCCACCCTCCTACAGAAACTGTGGTATATATTCTTGCTATTCACATTTCAAAGCAATAGTTTCCAGGTCCTAGATAAAGACAAGTCTGAGTCAAAAAAAGACAAATGACTTATTTAACTGATAAAAATGATTTACATATATTTCAAAAACCAGTGAAAATAATTATAAAAATATTCCACCTAAATGCTTTAAGAAAAGGGAGAAGAACAAAAATTCTTCCCTCATTCAAAAGAGAAATCATTAAGCCTCTTCTTTCTAATTTCTATTTGTTCCTACAACAGCCAGGTGTAAAGGCATGGTCTTGAATTCCCTAACGTCTGAATTATTGTAGGCACGTAAGGGATGAACTTGGGCACACTGTGTGCACAGAAGAGGATTTTTGGGGAAGGAAAAAGCAGAAGACAGAAAGGAGCTATCAAGAGCCATGGGGTGGGGACAGGGCACAACTGATGAAAGGACTGGTTTGTGCTACAGGTACAGGCTGAGGCAGGGCTATGCTCTGATTCCTGAGTCCATAAAGGCAGAGGAGATTAGGATCAGATGGTCCAGAAGCCTGGATTGGAGAAGCAAACAGATTCCTGCTACAGATCTGGGGTTGAGATGACCCAGGAGTCCTCTGGGCACTGCGTGTGTTTTTGACAGAAAACTATAGGAGCAAAGCTGCCATGGCCAAAATTCCTGAGGGTAGAACCCTGTCCTAGGACGGGTGTGGCCGTGCGAATGCCCAGTGGGCGTGCTCAGGAGTGGGTTAGCATTGGGTGGGGGCTGGCAGCAGGGTGCAGGGAAAGGACGTTTCTCAGAACTCCTCCTTTCCTCTTAAGTTCCCAGTCCCCTTTCCCCGGGAGGAGACCTGGAGGAACCCGACAGTGCCCAGCAGGACCGCGCAAGTGCAGAACCCACTCGCGCCTCCCGCAGACACCAGGCGACTCCCTCCAGCCCAGGCTCAGCCACGTCTTTCTTCTGACAGAAAACGTGCGGAGTTTCCTCAACACCTGTCAATGCTCCAACCCCAACGGGCTGTCCAGTAACTCACTAACGACCCTACCCAGAGTCAGCGCAGACCCACAAGCTCAGCGCTCTTCCCTCAACTGCCCCCCTGCAGACACCAGTCCCTGCCTCTGGACACCCGTCTTCATTTCTGAACGTCTGCAACAAACCAGGGGCGCCCACACCCTCCTCAAGTTCCATAATGTGGCAGAACCACTCACAGAACCCAGCGAAGCGCTGTGCGCAGGACACCAGCGTATTCTAAAAGATGCCGCTCAGGAACAGCCACGCGGAGGAGGCGCTCAGGGCAAGGGGACCGGTGGAAAGTTGGGGCGGGCGGGCGATTTGCTTCCCTTCCTCACACACCTCACAAAAGCCTTTCCTTCAAGACCCGCTGGCAGCCCCCAAAACACGAGCCATGGCCGGCACTGTCCCACTAATGAGTCCCGTTTGCTCACATGAACTCTGTGTTTTGACGGGGCCTCCATCTCATTCGGAACCGGGTAAAGTTGGGGCAGGACCCCGGACCACAGCTCCTGCCACGCGGGCACCGCGCACGCTCCGCCGGCGTCTTCCCGGTGAGCTCCTCACCCCACAGCCCGGGGAAGGTGCGGGACTGCCGGCGCAGAGCTGCACCAGGAGGGCTGCAGGCTGGGCAGAGCCGCTGTGCGGGGACTGACAGGAGCCCGCCTCCCTCATGGGAGGGGACTGAGGACCGAGGGCTGAGCGCGAACTCCATTCATAGACTCGGTCCTGCCGCCGCCATTTCCCGCCGGTTCCCATGAGGCCTCCCCAGCCTCGGGACGCCCTGCCCCCTGCCCCTCACACTCACCACTTCCCGACTTCAGGAGTGTCCCAGAGTCTTAGATAGGAATCATGCAATACCCGCAGGTCACAGAGCGACAGAGGCTGAGGCTGTGGCAGAATCACCGACGCCTCCCCAAGGAGCTGAAGCACAGCGATGAGGCCCTAACGGAGCTCTGGCTGGAGCTACAGGCAAAGGCCCCGCCAGATCCCGGATGCCGCCCCCTCCTCTCCACTGCGCTCCTGATTCGGCAGTTGTCAATCCAGCGCCCTAATTGGATAGGCTATAAGCCCCCCCCCCTCAGGCCTTGAGTGACAGAAGTTGCAACCATACACTACACTGAATGAGGCGAGAGTGATAGGCTCTGGCCTCCAGGCACTTTGAGGCAGGTTTTTGCGTTTGTGTTTGGAGAGGGAGTCTGGCTCTTCTCGCCCAGGCTGGAGTGCAGTGGCGAGAAGTCGGCTTTCTGCAACCTCTGCCTCCCGGGTTTAAGCGATTGTCCTGCCTCAGCCTCCCAAGTAGCTTGGATTACGGGTGCCTGCCACCACACCTGGCCAATTTTTGTATTTTTAGTAGAGACAGGGTTTCACCATGTTGGCCAGGCTGGTCTTGAACCAGGTTATCTGTTTGCTTGGGCCTCCCAAAATGCTGGGATTAAAGGTGTGAGGCACCGCGTCTGGCCCAGGCTGGGTTTTATCTCTGTGCTTCGCTTGGTCATTTTTTAACCTTGTGGTGTGTAAGGTTAAGTCCATTTATAATATAAATTGTACACACATGCATGCACACACACGCCCATGTACTCACACACAGGTACACATGCACGCTTGCACACACACATGTTCACAAATGGAAACAATATAATGACAATTATTTTAATGTTTTATAACCTTTCTGGCCTCTGGTCTTTTGTGTAGGACACAGATTTTTAAGAAGGAATTAATCCTCTAAAAACTAAAATGTTAGCTATTAGTGAATTTTTAATTTTTTATTAGCCACATCAAAAATAATAAGAAGAAGAAGTGAAATTGTTTGTGTTAATTTTAGCCTGCTATCTCCAAAATATTACTGTTTTAATATGTGATCAATATAGAATTGAGAGGTGAAGCCAGCTGGACTTCCTGGGTCAAGTGGGGACTTGGAGAACTTTTCTGTCTTGCAAGAGGATTATAAAATGCACCAATCAACACTCTGTAAAAATGCATCAATCAGTGCTCTGTAGTGAACAAGGGGGTTGTAAAATGCACCAATCAACAGGATACTAAAAGTAGTCAATCGCAGGGAGGATTGAAAAAAGGGCACTCTGATAGGACAAAAACGGAACATGGGAGGGGACAATTAAGGGGAAATGGGAGGGGGAATAAAAGCTGGCTACCTCAGGGAGCAGTGGCAACCCACTGGGGTCCCCTTCTATGCTGTGGAAGCTTTATTATTTCCCTCTTCACAATAAACCTTGCTACTGCTCACTCTTGGGGTCCATGCCATCTTTAAAAGCTGTAACACTCACCGTGAAGGTCCGCGGCTTCATTCTTGGTCAGCGAGAGGAGGAACCCACGGGAAGGAACCAACTCCGGACACATAATTAGAAATAAAATATATTTTACCAGGCGCTGTGGCTCACGCCTGTAATCCCAGCACTTTGGGAGGCTGAGGCGGGTGGATCACGAGGTCGGGAGATACAGACCACCCTGGCTAACATGGTGAAACCCCATTTCTACTAAAAATACAAAAAAAATTCGGCAGGCGTTGTGGCAGGTGCCTGTAGTCCCAGCTACTCGGGAGACTGAGGAAGAATGGCATGAACCTGGGAGGCAGAGCTTGCAGTGAGCCATGATCGCACCACTGCATTCCATCCTGGGCGACAGAGCGAGACTCGTCTCAAAAAAATAAAAAAGAAAGTATATTTCTGGTATAATTCTTCTAAACTCACTGTGCATTTTTTGTTTGCAGCACATTTTACTTCAAACCAGCCACATTCCAGGTACCCAGTAGCTACATATGGCAGGTGGCTGCCACACTGAGTGCAGGCATGAGGGCTCTGACCTCAGGGAAGTGAGGGCCTGAACACGTCTTTTCTGCTAGAAATGAGGGAACAGCCTCTCTACCAACTTTTCTCCTCAGGCTCAAGGGTGGGTGGAACAGTGCCCCCTAGAGAGAGCAGGGGCTGCAAGCTGAGAGTGTCCACGTGAAGACCACAGTCTCACAGTTGCTGTTTTGTAGAGGTGTGGTGGTCTCAGTTTAGCCAGGTCTGGGCTCTGGTCCACGACCAAGGAGAATGAAGCAGGGCAACACCAGACAGTGAGTTTGGCAGAGTAGGATTTATTAAGCAAAAGGAAAGCTCTCCACAGCAGGAGGGGACCTGAAAGCAGGTTGCCAGAAATGGGCCTAATTTCTTTCTTTCTTTTCTTTTTTTTTTTTGAGATGGAGTATTGCTCTGTTGCCCATGCTGGAGTGCAGTGGCTTGATCTTAGCTCACTGCAACCTCTGCCTTCCCAGTTCAAGTGATTCTCCAGCCTCAGCCTCCTGAGTAGCAGGGATTACAGGCACCCACCATCATGCCTGGCTAATTTTTTGTATTTTTGTAGAGATGGGGTTTCACCATGTTGTTGGCCAGGCTGGTTTTCAATTCCTGACCTCAGGTGATCTGCCTGCCCCTGCCTCCCAAAGTGCTGGGATTACAGGCATGCGCCACCTCACCCATCTGAGTTATGGGTCTTTTATGAGGCAAGAGAAAAGGAGTCTTCTGTGGGTTCTGCCCAAATGAGAGGGGTAAGTTCCCCACTAAGGGTGCTGCATCTGTGCATGCCTGGGGTTGGCCACAGTGACTCCATGTTGGTTATTACCCATGAGTGCCTAAGCAAAAACTTGGAGAAAGGGGGGTAGGGGAGTGCTAAAACAACAATGCTAATGTCATGTGTATGATATTCTAATAAGCTGGGTCAAGTTTAGGACATCTGAGTTGATTTATTGCGCCTGCACCTAAGTTGAAAAAAAATCCCTTCTGAACAACATCCTGGCATAAGGAAGTTCTTAACCACATTTCTTCCTGCTAGCTACAGGGGCAGTGCTGGTGCGGTTCTGTGGGTGTTTTTTCTCTCCCCAAACCCTCCCTCTCTATCTGCCTCTGACTCCCTCCTCTCTCAGAGATTTGTTTTCCTTTTAAATATCAGACAGTAAACAAAGAATGATGGGGCTCCAGTAGGAGAGAACACAATGTCTTCAGGTCTCTTCACAGCCTTGACCTCCAAAGATTAGATGTAGAGAGAATAGATTAAAGGCAAACTTCTTGTT
This sequence comes from Macaca fascicularis, assembly GCF_037993035.2. Taxonomy (NCBI): domain Eukaryota; kingdom Metazoa; phylum Chordata; class Mammalia; order Primates; family Cercopithecidae; genus Macaca; species Macaca fascicularis. The sequence goes on along the minus strand of NC_088379.1, from coordinate 201,427 downwards.
TTCCTATTTATCTTTGGACCTATTTGTTAGACTGAAACTGTGTGTTTTTCTCCTGTGGTGGGGGGCACTGTGTGAGTTTAAGCACCAATCACAGGCCTCCACATCTTCCTGCACTTCTGTTCCCAGAAGGAAGACCGTGAGTGTGAGTTGTCCAGATCCTTGACATTTTGAACAAAGAATTGAACAAAATGCACAAAGTAACAAAGGAACAAAACACAGGAGGAAGCAGCAAAAGTAGAAATTTATTAAAGTGAGAAAGCACTCACAGGGTGGGTGTTGGCTCAAGCAAATGGCTCAAGGACCTGGTTACAAAGTTTTCTGGGTTTTAAGTACAGTTTTTGGGGTCCCTATTGGCTACCCCTTATTTGGATGAAGGATTTTGTCTGTGGCTAATTAAAAACTGAGAGGAATTGACATTCTATGCAGATGAAGGGATGGCCTGTGCTTAGCCTGTGGCCACTCCAAGGCACTCTCTCTTTACATCTAAGGAGTGGTGGAATGGGGAGCGTTGTAGGGAGAGTAGCCTTTGATCCTTTGCCACTCCGGTGTGGGGGGATGGGTTCTTTCTCTTTTGGTTTAGCTGTTGAAAGTTGGCCTTAACTGGTCTTAGGTTCCCTACCCCTAGACCTTGGGGTGTGTGTGTGTGTGTGTGTTTTTTTTTTTTTTTTTAGGAAGTCAGCACAAATTGGCCTGAAGTTCCCTGCCTCCACACCCTATTCTCCTACCTCACTTCTGAATAACCCAATACCATCTTACAACAAATCTATTAAATAAAGGGAAAAGAAAATCAATACTTATAGGGTGCTGAGCATTTGCAGGTTATTTATAATCAATCTGTCCTGGCATCCTGTCTTTAATGGGTATATACATTAGTAAGCTATAACTGCATAACAAACAATCTAAAAACATACTAGCTCATGATTGAGTTGGTTAAAAATTTAGGCTGGGCTCAGCTGGGCCATTCTGCTGGGCTCAGTTTGGCTCCTTCAGGTGTGAGTGGTCAGCTGCTGGTGAATTAGGTGGCTCTGCTTCTGGGAGTGAACTGTCTGTAAACTGAGGTACTTTGGCTTTTCCTTTTCTCAGCATGCTATTTTATCCTCCAGAAAGTTAAAATGGGCTTGTTCTAATAGAGATGAAAGGGTTCTGAAAAAGAAAACAGAAGCATTTAAAACCGTTTTAACCTAGGTACCAAACTGACACACTGTCATATGCACAGCTTTGGCCTGTGCAAATAAGGCAAGAAAAATTCAAGGTTTGGGAAGCAGAATCTGTCTCTTGATGGGAACCACTATAAAATAGTGGTTTTAAAATAAAAAAGACAAATATTTTAAAATTTCTTCTTGTATAAGACACAGTTTTGCTCTTGTCACCCAGGTTGGAGAGCAATGGCATGACCTGAGCTCGCTGCAACCTCTGCTTTCCAGGTTCAAACGATTCTCCTCCTTCAGCCTCCAGAGTAGCTGGGATTATAGGCACATACCACCATGCCTGGCTAATTTTTTCTATTTTTAATAGAGACGTGTTTCCCCATGTTGGCCAGGCTGGTCTCAAACTTCTGACCTCAGGTGATCCACCCACCTTCGCCTCCCAAAGTGCTGGGATTACAGGTGTGAGCCACTGTGCCTGGCCAAAAAAAAATGTGTGACTTATGCAGTCAATTTTATTATGCCTTTTCTAGCAGATGAGGCTTATATAACTGCCCCAAAGCCACTAAGAAGTTGGCTGGGACTCAAGATCAATTTTGCCTGAAAGCAAGAAACAATGGTACCAACCATGTGCCATAAAACTTATACTTCCACAAAAAATATATATAAAGCATCTTGGTTTAAAAATCTATAAACTTATACAGTTGGAAGCTAAAAAATAAACAGTTGGAAGACTTAATGCATATTCTATCTTTTATATAATATGGTAAATGTTAATTTCCACAAAGCAAATGGCTATAACAAAATCCAAGCACCCTTTTCCTCTGAGTCATGGCTTCTGGAAGATGAGGCTGTGCATAAAGATGGGGCTGCATACCTCTCCTGAGTCCCAAAACAGATCCATCAACACAGCCACTTTCAGCTCCCCAGGGGGTACCCCAAGAATCACATTCTGCTGCTATTACACTGCCACAACTGAGGAGCCCACTGCATAGCCAGCCCCAGGACTAAGGCAGAGTCAGTGAGCCCTGAGGGACATGAAAAACACAACATGTGTGATAAGATATTAACAAATTAGACTTTACCAAAAAATTTAAAAACTTTAAATTTTCAAAATACAAGCCATAGACTGGGAGGAAATACTCGCAAAACATGTATTTGATAAGAGACATGTTTCCAGAGTGTATAAGAAAAAAACTGATTTTAAAAACTGACAAAAGATTTGAACAGGCCTCACCAAGGTGTTACAGGAAAGGGGTCCTGATATGGACCCCAAAAGAAGGTTCTTGGTTGTCCAGCAAGAATATGGGGCGAGTCCATAGAGTAAAGTGAGAGCAAGTTTATTAGAAAAGTAAAGGAATGAAGACTGGCTGTACCACAGGCGGAGATGTGACATGAGTTGTTCTACTGACTATACTTATTTCTTGATTGTATGCTCAATGGAAGGCGGATTATTTGTGAGTTTACCTGAATGAGGAAGATTCCTCCCCCTTTTAGATTATATAGAGTAACTTGGCATTTGCAAACTGTCATGGTGCTGCTGGGAGTGTCTTTTAGCTTGCTAATGTATTATAATTAGCATATAATGAGCAGTGAGGATGACCAGAGGCCACTTTCATCACCATCTTGTTTTTGGTGGGTTTTGGCCAACTTCTTTACTGCATGGTGTCTTATCAGAAAGGTCTTCATGACCTGTATCTTGTGCTGACCTCCTGTCTGATCCTGTGAGTAAGAATGCCTCACTTCCTGGAAATGCAGCTCAGTAGGTTTCAGCCTCAATCTACCTAGCCCCATTCAAGATGGAGTTGCTCTTGTTCAAATGTCTTTGACACAAGAAGATATACAAATGGCAAATGCGCACATAAAAAGATGCCCAACATAAACAGTAGTCTGTATTTGGAAGTAACAAAAATAAGGAAAATGCAAACTAAAACAAAAATGAGAAATTACTATCCACTTATTAAAATGGCTAAAATGAAGACGGCTAACCATACCAAGTTTATATTATCATGTGGAACAACTGGAACACTCACGCTGTTGGTGGGAATGTAAAATGGTAAAACTACTTTGAGAAAAAAATTGGGAACTTCCTAAACAGGTAACCTACCATATAATCTAGCCATTCCACTACCAAATATTTACCCAAGAGAAAGGGAGAAGAGAAAGCATATGTCCACACAAAGATTGCTTACAAACGTTTCATTTTCTTTGTAATAACTCCAAACTGGAACCAGTGAAAATGTCCACCATCAGCTGAATGAATAAGCAAACTGTGACATATCCACACAATGGAATATGACTCAGCAGTGAAACAGAATGTGCTATTGATACATGCTTCAACACGGATGAATCTCAAAATAATTATGCTGAGTGAAAGAAGCCAAAGAGAGAGTGTTATGATTCCATTTATATAAAACTCTAGAAACAAACTGACCTGACATGACAGAAAAAAGATCATTGCTTGCCTAACGATGTGAGGGGAAGAGGCAGGGAGGGTTGAGGAAGATATTACCAAGGAAGACAGGAAATTTGGGGGTGGGATGGGCATATTCATTGTTATTATTGCGGTAATGGCTTTATGGGTGCACATGTATTTTGGAACTTATTAAACTTCATGCTTTATTTTTTTTATACAGGGTCTTGTTTTGTCACCCAGGCTGGAGTGGAGTGTTGGGATCATACCTCACCACAGCTTCGAACTCCAGGGCTTAAGCAATATCCTGCCTTAGCTGCCTGAAAATCAAGTGAAGTGCAGCACTGCTCTCCAGGCTGTATGACAGAGTGATACCCTCTCTCAAAAACAGGAGAGAAAGAAAAAAAGAAAGAAAGAGAAAGATAAAAAGAAAGAAGAAAGAAAACAGTGATACAATCTTTTGCTTTGTTTTATATCTTTAATTGTATTGAAGATGACATCTTTTTTTTTTTTTTTTTTTTGCCAGGTTTCAAGTAGAATGGCTAGATGGACCAAATAATATGCACATTTGTAAGGCTATTAAGTCAGTGGGTCTCCAGGAAGCTTGCAACAAGACCCACACCTTCCAGCCACCTTTGTTACCCATTTTCTTTTTTTTTGAGGGGGGTGGAGATGGAGTCTCACTCTGCCACCCAGGCTGGAGTGCAGTGGCATGATCTCGGCTCACTGCAACCTCCGCCTCCTGGGTTCAAGTGATTCTCTTGCCTCAGCCTCCCAAGTAGCTGGGACTACAGGCTTGTGTCACTACACCCAGCTAATTTTTTGTATTTTAGTAGAGACAGGATTTCCATGTTGTCCATACTGGTCTCAAGCTCCTGAGCTCAGGCAATCCACCCGCCTTGGCCTCCCAAAGTGCTAGGATTACAGGCATGAGTCACTGTGTCCGGTCTTGTAACCCATTTTCTTACCAGCACACTTCTTTATCAGAAAAGTATAAGTAGGATTTCTATCTCTCATCTTTGCCTGTGATTTCCCCATTCCTGAGTTTCTGTGGCAATGCAGACAATCAAAGGGTCCCCCCTAAGCTCTGTCAGGGAGGCTGTGAGGATTGGATATAATGGATATCAATGGCTCATGGCAGGTCCAGGGCAGCAGCTAGTGTAGCTGCCCCCCTACTTCCTGCCCACAGTGAACCCTACAGTTTAGTTGAGATTAGGAAGTCCTCACTAAGCTGCTTGGACCCAGGCCCTATGGCCCATGGGTGAGTCAGATAAGTCCCTGTCTTCCAGGAGCTGGCAGTCTGTTGGGGAAGAAAAGTAGGTAAATGGAGAATCTGAACTTGTAAAAAGAGCTGAGAAAGGGGGTGTAAGGGAGGAGACCACCCTTCATATTGTCTTTTGCCCAATTTCTGCCCCAAAGAAAGAAGCAAAAACTAAAAGGCAGAAATGGAATCCACAGGCAGACAGCCCAGCACTGCACCTGGGCCTGTAGTTAAAAATCCATCCCTGGCCTAACTGCTTGTGTTATCTATAGATTTCAGACATTGTATGGAAAAGCATTGTGAAAATCCTTGTCTGTTCTGTTCTATTCTGATTACTGGTGCATGCAGCCCCCAGTCATGTACCCCCTGCTTGCTCAATCCATCGTGACCCTCTCCTGTGGACCCCCTTAGAGTTGTGAGCCCTTAAAAGGGACAGGAATTGCTCACTTGGGAAGCTCGGGTTTTTGAGACGTGAGTCTTTCCAACACTCCTGGCCAAATAAAACCCTTCCTTCTTTAACTCGGTGTCTGAGGGGTTTTGTCTGCGGCTCATCCTGCTACAGGTGCAGGTGGGGAGGGGGGGTAGGCAGGACTCTGGAGTTGTGACCCTGACCAGCAGAATCCAGGGTACCAGGACAAAGCACTTCCAGGTGCTGCATTCTTTTACCAGATCTGAATTCTCATCCCTCTTAAAGGTGGCTCTCAGCATCCATCCTCAGGCCCTTGCTACAGGACCCTGCGTGGTGCTCACAGAATACTGAGGCTGCCACACCTGTGGGAGGGTGGCAGCAGGAAATAGAAGCTTTCTGAAACCTGATGCCAGTAAGAGGAACAGAAGGAGGGGCAGAGGGAGCCAAGAAACTGCCCAGGCCAGCCCTGGATGTGGAGGAGGCTCCACTGTGAGCCACAGCAGGATCCCTAACTTTCTGGGTACAGGGATAAGAGAGAGTGTCAGAGGGACTGGGAGATGGAGCAATGGCCTCTGTTGAAGAGTGAGCCCTCCTCACCAGAGGCCGTGAGGCTCCTCCCTTGGGGTTCCAGGCTGGATTCTACCTTCTCTCTTTAGTCCTCTATTCTAAACCCATCAGAAGTGCTTTGCTGCCACAAAATAAACTCCAGACTGGAACGTGGCATCAAGGGCTCTCACCAGCCTAACTCCAAATTGGCTTTCCAACCATCTCCCCCTCCTGCCCTACACTTTTAACCTTCCTGTTCTTTGCTCACACAAGTCCATCCACCTGACACACCTTCCCCTAAATATTTTCCCCATTTCCCAATCTCCAGGCCCACCTCTGCCTCCCAGAAGCCTTTCATCCTGAGACCTCCTGGGACTGGAGATTTACCAAAGTATTGTGCATTTTCCCAATCGTAGGATTGTTTACATCCCCCCAGGTACCCGCACATGCCCCACACACAGTGGCACTGCATGTCATGGGGCAATGTTTCACTCCCCCATTGCCTTTGTTCTGTTCCCTCCGAACCCCCCACATTTGAGACAGTTAATTTAAAAACTTTATTTTGCCAAGGTTGTGGATGCATGTCTGTAACACAGCCTTAGGAGGTCCTAACATGTGCCTAAGGTGGTCAGAGCACAGCTGGGTTTCATACATTTTGGGGGGCATAAGACATCAATCAACATATGTAAGATGAACATTGGATCGGTCCAGAAAAGTGGGACAAATCCAAGCAAAAATGAGACAGCTGGAAGTGGGAGGGGGTTTCCAGGTCATAGGTAGGTGAGAGACAATCCATTGCCTTCTTTTGAGTTTCTGATTAGCTTTTTTAAAGGAGGAAATAAGATATGCATTTATCTCAGTGAGCAGAGGGATGACTTTGAATTTAATGGAAGGCAGGTTTGCCCTAAGCAGTTGCCAGCTTGAATTTTCCCTTTAGCCTAGTGACTTTGGGGCCCAAGATATTTTCCTTGAATGGGCCAGGTCCTCTGCCACTGGGTCTTCCTCAAAGATGCTCTGCAACAGGTGGTGGTGTCCTCATTTGATGGGTGAGAAAACTGCCTTGGAGATGTGAAAATCCAGGGAACAAAGCCAACGTCACTGTGGGTCCTCCCACCTAGGCCTGCATCACTGTCACAGTAGCCCTGGCACACAGCGTGAGGGGCCAGAATCGGTCTCCCTGCTTCTGCCCAAGGACCCTGGAGTCTATTCTCAGCTCAGATACTGGGCCAAATTGAGTTGTTGGAAACCAGTATCACAGCCCTCTGGGACTCTGAATAGTGACAACCTTCACACTGGTCTGCGGAGAAAGGGGCCTTGAGGTTTGATCTGGGCCTTCCCTTCCTTTCTAACTTTCTCACCTCTTCCACTCCCTCCCCTGTGCCCTCTGCTCTGGCCAGTGTCACTGGGGCCCCTGCACTGCCTTCCCTCTCTTAATCTCTTCCCTGGGCTAACTCCTCACCTCCAGGATCTTTTGTGACCCTCTCCCTCTCCCATCACCAAACTGCAGATCGATCCCCTTTTGTGCCTCCTCCTTTCCTCTCTTTCTCTCCTGTCATTGCTTCTCCCTCCTGTCCCAGTATTAACCCAGGGTGATCTAGGGGTCTGGAGGTGTAGGCTTGAAGGGATCCTGAAATGGCCACACACAGATTTATTAGACCCTCTGCAATTCCTAAAGGGTTAATAATGGAACCTCCTATCCCCAAGGTGAGGAATTTCCCCCTGGAAAGGTGACTTAATGAGTAGCAGGTGTGACCAAGAGGCACCACTGTATCAGGCAGGCACTGAAGGGGCAGGAAGCACAGAAACAGCTCTCTCTCTGTCTCTGTCTCTCACTCATCCACTGATCTATGTCCTAACTGAAAGCTCACAGCAGGGACGATGACTTGCTCAAGGTCACCAGCACCTTAGAGAACACTGAGCCACAGAGGGAGACAGTCTCCTGACCAGTGTGAGCCACTGTCTGCTTCCAAGTGGCAGTGGCCTCACTGAGTGGGGCTCCTTGTTCCCCAGGGTGCCTAACCAAGGCAGGGTGCCTAACCAAGGAGCCACATGAGTGCCAGCTCTGCCACTCTGTAGCCTCCAGTAGGCTCCATTTTGCTTCCTGGTCTTTTTCCTCTTGGGTCCAACTGTCCAGTTTCCTCACCCACTGTTCAGACCCCATCTTGCACCGGCCACTAGAGGCTCGGCTGTCAGGGACCCTCACAACTCAGGCCTCTTCTGTGCTTTCCTTGGCCCCCCCTGGGCTTCTGTTAGCCTCTGAGTGGGCTGGCGAACCATTCCCGTGGATGTCTTTACATTAACCCAGCCCCTCTCAGTCAGCAGTCTCCCCTGCCACTCACCCAGATGCTAATTATTTCTCCGTTGAGTCTTTCTCTACCTAACTGAAAATTAACATCTGATTCCTCTCTCTCTCCCTTGCGTAACCTCCGTGAAAAATGTCAGATGCCTTAACCCCAGGACGTTTTCTGCCTGTATTTCCTTTCCCACCTCCTTCTCCCAGGCATTTAGACTCCGTTTTTCCATTCACATATATGTCCAGAGCCTACCATGTTGTAGTCCCTGGGGTTATAGCAGTGAACCAAACAATGTCCCCACCCTGTGGAAGCTTGAGTTCTAGTTGGGGGAGACAGAAAACAGACAAAACGAATAAATAATGTTCATAGTGTGACAGATGGTGATGAGGACTATGGAGTAAAAGAGATTGGGAAAGGAAGACAGGGAACCCCTGGGGGAGGAGGTTCTGCAATTTTAGAGGCAGCTATGCCGCTCTCTGGAAGAAGGGCAGTCCAAGCAGAAAAAACAGCAGGTGCAGGGGGCCTGGGGAGTCCCTGTGTTCCAGGAACAGCACAGGGTCAGGGTGGCCAGAGGGAAGCAAGTGAGAGGAGGTGCGGTGGGAGGCAAACTCAGAGGGGTGATGCTCAGACAGCATGGGCCAATTCTCCAGGACCTTGTGGGTCATCTTAAAGCCTTTGGCTTTTACTCTGATGAGACAGGAAGCCAGTCCATGGTTCTGTGCAGAGCACTGATATGATTTCACCTAATGTTGGGTTGCAAAGGGACTTCGGGGTCAACAATGGAAGTGGAGATCTGTTAGGGGGAGAGGGATGAAGGGGGTTAACACCAGGCAATGAGTAGTCATGGGGGATGAGAAGCAATTGGATTCTTATGTCTTGAAGGTGGGGCCCACAGGAGGTGGCCCACAGGAGGTGGGGGTTCTGCATCTGTCAAATCGGTGTGCGCTTTCCCCTTCCCTCGCGAGGGTCCTGTGGGGATGGTCCCACTCCAAGGATCCTGAAAACACCGGTTAGCATGCCCTGTGCTGGGAGACGACAGGCTCTTCTCGTCTGTTCCCTGCTTTGCGCTGGAGGGAGACGAAAGAGCTGGGCAGAGGGAACCGGAGGGAACCTGCCGACGATCCATCATTTCCAATGCACTTTACACACGTTTCCCCAGTAATCCGCTGAACTCTCAAGTGCAGCCGGGACTGAGCTGAGGGCTGGCGATGGCGGCTGTGAGTGAAGGAGAGCCTGCCCTTGGAACGGGAGGGAGAACCCGGCCGCCCAGCCTGTGCGGCCCGTCCCGCCGCTGCCCGCATCCCGCGCGCCCGGAGCGCAGCGCAGCGCAGAGGAACCGTCAGGGACCTGCACGCCGCGGACCGCCCCTGGACCTCAGGGTCCCGACCTCGCAGCCGGGCTCTCCTGTCCTCGCCCCGAACCCAGGGCCATGCGTTTCCTGAGCCGCCGCCGCAGCCCGGGCCGCCTGCACCTTGCGGCACAAGTTGGTCTCGCCCTCGTCGACGGCGCGGAGGAGGAGCAGGAGGAGGGAAGGGAGGACTCGGCCCTGCAGGGGACCGCTGGCCGCTGCCACCCGCGTGGAGCCCCGCGGAGCCCGGGAGCTGGAGGACAAGCGGCTGGAGCCCTGCCCAGCGCGGAGGGGCGGGCGGAGGGCCAGGGGCGACTCACGGGACAGGGCGGGTCGGCCCCTCGTCGCAAGTCGAAGCCCGGCGGCCGCCTGCTTCCTGGGCGGCTCTTCCCGGCCGGGGCGCTGAGGCCCTGGGAAAGCCTAGTGCGGGCCTGCGGGGCGCGCGGGGGCGTCTGCTGGTCCCTGTGGGACCCCGGTGCCCCGCGCAGGCCTCCCGCAAGCGCCACACACCCAGAGTCTGCTCACCTCTGCTTAGTTCCTTCTTGAGAGACACAGAAATATCAGGAAAAAGGGTTTGATCTACGACACATTCCTCCAGTGAATACTCACCTTTTCTCTCCGGATTCTGTGTCGCGTCATTGCTGGGACAGCGTCGTGGTAGAGCGAGCAGGTACTGGGATTGACTCCTGTGGTGAAGACATGGAACCCGGTGGTGATGAGTTTGAAGACGAAACACCTGTTTAGAGAATTGCAGTTACTGAAAGCAATGTGAACTCTCGGCCTACGGCAGAATTTCATGAGCCAGAGAAAATGGGCTCTGCAGAATTTGATTCTGTGTTTTAACAGCGTGGAGAGGCTGGATTTATGCCATTAAGAGATCAGAAAAGTCACTGACCGGCTCTGTTGATGAGCAGAACCCTTTGAGAGAAGTGACAGAAGAGCTCACACAGTGCTCGGACCGCATTCGGGTAGTTTGACACTCGTCTGCTTGGGCAGATGCTCGTATGCTTCCATAGAATGGATATCGTGATGGTGGAAGCTTAGTTGATGCTATAAGTGAAAATTACCGAATCATGAGTTACTTTAAAGAAGGAGAGTTGAAGGATCTCCTTCTGCGTGTTGGCCGGGGCTTGAGGTATATTCATTCAATGTCTTTGATTCACATGACTAAGAAACCTTGTAGTATTTCCATGTCTCAAACCTCAATCCCCAGTGCTGCCTCTGAAGGAGATCAAGGTGACTGGGCATAATTCGTGATTGTGGGCATGTAACAACGATCCCTAACCCACAAGTTGAAGAGACTGATGGTCTTTTTTTTTTTTTTTTTTTTTTTTAGATATCTTGCACTTGCCCTCACAGTTGTCTGTGCTGCTGGTCTGTGCTCTTCCCAGGAATGGAGACCAGTGCCATGGAATCAGAGAGAATAGATTACCTCGGATACCACAAGTGCTTTCCCAAGAATTTACAGAGTTGTTCAAAGTTATGATTCATCCAGATTCAGAGAGAAGACCTTCAGCAATGGCCGTCATAAAGCATTCACTGCTGCTGTCCGCTTGTAGGAAGAGTAGAGAACCGCTATGTATAGGATTGAATGTTGAAACGTTCAAAAATACACTTTTACAAAAAGAACTCATGAGAGCATAGATGGTAAAAGCTGCAGCTGAGGAAGGAGCACTCTTCACTGATCAGAGGCCACTAGGTCCACCACACAGAGGAACAGAACATCTTATTAGAAAGAAAACAAAGTGCTCTGAGAGCCTTCCAGTGTACTAAACTACTCATTTCCCACCTACTCGCCCCACAAAAAACACTATGAGAAAAGCAAGCTAGGTCGAAATCACTGCTAGAATCCAATTTGCAATTACTCTTTCTATTGGTGTCAGTGGTTTTACTGATTAGGACTTTTATTTGTGAATTACAGTTGAAAACCGTATTTTGACCATAACTTTTTCAGGCTTTTCTATAGTCTTACCAGTCTGTCTTCTGTAAAATGTCAGTCACTGGTGGATATTAACGTAGCCTTTCCAAAATTAACCGCTGTGGTGGTGTGTTGCTCTCAGTGTGCTGTCGCACTGTAATGAAGGTATCTTTTCCCTTGGTGACCTGAAGAAAGGACTCAAGGGAATGATGACAAACATATTCTCTCAATAAGGCAAATGCTAAAACCACTCATTCCTACTCAGCCTTCAATGTATCTGTGTATGAAATTTCTCTCTCTTTCTCTCTCTATACACACACAAACACACACTCATATATATATATTATATATATATATTTAAGTGAATTATACTTGTATATCCAACTGGGAGCAGTTTGTAGGCATTGCGTGAGACATGGGATAATTCTAAAGCCTTATGAATTTGCTATTTCAGTTTTGTCTTTGCTGTAAACTTGTAGCATAAACAATCACTGTTGTTAATAGGCTTCGTTTTGAAACAAATATGTAAAGTGTACAGCTGGTCCTGATGAAAAGCAGCTATTGGCCTTTTTTTTTTTCTTTGAACTTTAAAGCTTTGGAATTTTGTATTAATCCAGTACAATAATTATTGAGTTTTCTAATTTTGTTCTGGTGATATACTTCTCTGACTCGTAGAAAAATACCTCTTCCTAGGCCAGGCGCGGTGGCTCAAGCCTGTAATCCCAGCACTTTGGGAGGCCAAGGCGGGCGGATCACAAGGTCAGGAGATCGAGACCACAGTGAAACCCCGTCTCTACTAAAAATACAAAAAATTAGCCGGGCGCGGTGGCGGGCGCCTGTAGTCCCAGCTACTCGGGAGGCTGAGGCAGGAGAATGGCGGGAACCCGGGAGGCGGAGCTTGCAGTGAGCCGAGATCGCGCCACTGCACTCCAGCCTGGGCAACAGCGTGAGACTCCGTCTCAAAAAAAAAAAATAAAGAAAGAAAGAAAAATACCTCTCCTTCCTTCCCAGTTTTGTATTTGATCGTATTGTTAGTCTGCTGTTCAATGTTTTGCCTGGTTTCTCTCATGTGTATGTGTTTATAAACTCATCTTGGTGATCCTCTACACAGCTGTTTGTAATGCCAGAATTATTTCTGACATTCCAAGTTTCTTACAAAATAGATTTTTTTGTCTGTGATTAGCCATTTGACTACTAATACTGGCTAATGTATTTTGCAAAAAAAAAAAAAAAAAAAAAAGAATTTGTCCATTTTTTCTCACTGATTTTGACGTAAAATGTTTGCATTTGTCTTTGACTTGTGTTTTATTAATATTGACTGGCATATTAAAAGTCACCATGAGCTCAACTTAATTGTCTAGAAAAAAAATGAAAAAGGGTCTGTGGGTTGGACTACCAGGCAGAAGGCCTGGTGTGAGCACAGGTGTGGGGTTAGGGAACAAGCACAGCCATGCTGAGGAGGAGAGAGAAAGTGATGACCAAAAACAGGAAAATCCAAAAACCCAGAAAGTCAAGGAGCCAAATGAAAGTCTTTTATCCTGCATCAGACATTTAACCTCATAAACACTGCAAGTGAACATTGTCTTTTAGAGATAGTGATAGTTCTTATTTTCTTGTAATCCTGTAAAGGAAATGGATTTTTTACATTAGACTGTCCCCAGGAAATTTTTTCACCAGCCTGTCCCCAGGAATTAATTACAATTAAAATTTATCCCAAATTAGAATATTATTTTTAGTAAGGCATCCTTCTGGATTAGGCTGCTAGGAAATTTAGTTACTGTCAGTCATTCACACCCTGCACAGACATTAATTTACCAGAGCCTTGGTGTGGAATGGGAGGAGCTTATTATAAGCAGGACTGGATGGTGGCCAGAGTGTGAAGGGGACAGAAAAACACAGAGAGGCTAAACCTGGGGACAGCTCCAAACCTAGAAGGCACTGTTATTATGCTCATTTTACAGAGGAGGAAACTGAAGCACAGCCAGGTCAAGACCACACTGCCCAGAGTTGAGGAGCCAGGATCTAAACCCAGTCAGCTTGCCTTGTCATCAGAGCTCACACATATAAGCTTGTTCTGTAGTTATGCAGGATTGCACTGTGGTTAAGCACACAGACTCTGGGTTCACATTCCAGCTGCTCTGCTATTTCCAGCTGTGTGACCATGGGGAAGTTACTATCCTGTGCTCAGTGTCCTCTGTAAAGTCAAGATAGTAGTACCTGCCTCATGGAGTCCCTTAAGTGAGCTAATGGTGTAACATGTTATGGTGGCATGCACACAGTCACCATCAGTAAATATAGTCGATTATGCCTGAACCCCAGATGGGCACATGTCCTTGAAAAGTCTAAAATTCAGAACTCTGAAATCTAGCCTGTGAGATCCTGGAATCCTCCAGCAGCATTCTAACATCTCTTAGCTACAGAATTGTATGCTGCTTCCCAGGGCTGGAAGGTGTATTTGTATTAATATAGTGTAATAATACGGCCATGTGTCCACCTAGTTCATCCCTATAGTAGGCAAATAAGGTGATGTCAAAGCCTTGCCTGGGTCCAGCCCTGGTGACCTTCCCTTCTCTCTTTCCTGCATACTCTCTCACTCATATTCATACATGCCCTACAGGACTGGTTAGCCTGCAGAAAAGGCAGGAGGGTGAGGAGAGAAGGTGAGTGGGTGGGTGGGTGCACTTGTCCACTCAATTGTTCTGCCTCTTGCTGTGCTGAACTTGTGGGTCCAGGGACTGTGTTTGGACCTGAAGGGGTCTTACTCTCCCTTTAATTTTTTTTTTTTTTTTTTTTTTTTTTTTTTTTTTTTTTTTTTTGAGACGGAGTCTCGCTCTGCCGCCCAGGCTGGAGTGCAGTGGCCGGATCTCAGCTCACTGCAAGCTCCGCCTCCCGGGTTTACGCCATTCTCCTGCCTCAGCCTCCTGAGTAGCTGGGACTACAGGCGCCCGCCACCTCGCCCGGCTAGTTTTTTGTATTTTTTAGTAGAGATGGGGTTTCACCGTGTTAGCCAGGATGGTCTCGATCTCCCGACCTCGTGATCCGCCCGTCTCGGCCTCCCAAAGTGCTGGGATTACAGGCTTGAGCCACCGCGCCCGGCCTCTCCCTTTAATTTTAAGCCTCAATTTGCTTATTCCGGAGCTTTGTCCCCCACCTGTGAGCCTGTCTCGGTGTGTATCCTGGCTGACATGCACCCCCTCGGCCAGCATTGAATAGACTAGGGCCTGATCAAGAAGCCATAGCAGATGAGAAGAGCTTCAAAATGCACTTTATCATGCTGGGTGTTTTTCTGCTGGCTGTCTGCGCCTTTCTTATGAGCTATGATTGGCTCCAGATCTATGGCACCTTCTGAAGCTGTCATGGTGACTGAGGGCATCATTTGAAGCATGTCACTGCTACCCCAAGGTAGGTTGTGCTGGGGCTGGGTGGAGTTATGAGGTCTGGAGACTATGCCTCTATTTCATGCATGGACTCTCCATCCGTCAATCATCACCTCATTCTTTGACTTCCTGTTTACTTCTTTCTGCTTCCCCTGAGGATCCACACATCCATCCGTCTTTCTATATCTATCTTTTCATCTACTCACCCATTCATCTATCTATCCATCAGTTAGCAAAGGGTTGGTTAGAAGCCCCCAGGATCTGGATCCATGAACCAGACACAACGGAGGTGACACAAAGAAACACAACATATTATCCATGTGTTTAAACCAAAAGTCAAGGAGTGCTATCCACCTTACAGTCACTCCTGCATTTAGAGTAGAGTTCTGCCCTTATCCTTAGGTTTTTGATGCCTTCTGTAGTTCCATTTTACAGCAGAAAAGGCTGAGGCTGAGAAAGTGAGGTTCTGTAGCTGAGTGGCAGTTTGGATTGGAGATCAGATGTGCAAATGTAGGCATCATTCCTTTGAGTTCTCCACCTCAGGGTCCCAGAGCTGCTTAGTTTTCTGGGGTGGGTAAGGTCTAATGTTGATGGGATGCATTGAATAGTGCTCTATCTTTTGGAGTCTTAATGGATTCCTAGCCCTAGGAATGATTTAATGATGGGAAAAGTATTGGTTTGAGAATCTTGTGTTCTAGTTCCAGCTCTGCCTCAAACTTTGTGTATTATCTTTTTCTTTCCGAGCCTCAGCTTTTTCATCTGCAAAATGGGACTCAAGCCCCTATTCTGCACAGCCTCAGGGTATAAAGATCAGAGAGGAGATGGGATATAGGAACATTTTGTGAACTCTAGAGTGTTGTGAGTGAAAGCCTGCCAGGGACTGACAACCCTGAGGAAAGGACATGTCAGCTCTCAAATCAAGTTTCTTCCTCTTTCATTTTTAACTTCAGACACAAAAATATTTTTTTCTTGAAGTACATGCTTAAGAAATTCCTGTTGGTCTCACTTCCATGGCACCTCATAAGATAAAACCCACTGGCTCAGAATTCCAGACAGCCACTGGCAACAGAGTAGCACCTGCTTGAGATGGGTGAGACTCCCTGACAGGAGAGGTGAGCCACCATTTTTGCTCTTTGGATAATGCAGCCATTGCAGCCTGTGGGCTTTGAAGAGTCCTAATGATCCAAATGAGGAAGAAACCCCATAGCACAGCACAGCTGCTTTACGAACATGTGGCCAACTTCTTTAAATGGGACTCCAAGTCATTCCGCTCACTGGGTGACTCCTCCCAGCAGGGGCCTCCAGGCACCCCCACCCATATTCTATGTCAGAATTCTGATTTTTGTCTGGGATGGCGTGCCCAGGGAGAGGGGCCAGGCTGCCATCTTTGTCTTTTGGGTGACTCAGTCATTCCAGCCAGCAGGCTTTGGAGAGTCCAAGCTGACCAGGGTAGAGGTAGTGCCTCACCATTGGCATTGCTGTTTTGTTGAGGCATGGGTTGACTTTTTCTTTAAATGGGACCCCAATTCATTCCTCCTTACTGGGAGTGTCCTCCCAACCAGAGATTCCTACCACCCCTGTTTATGTTCTAAGTCCATCAGAGTTCTAGTTTCTTTGAGATGGAATGCCCAGGAGGGCATGGTGGGCTATCACTTTTGCTGTTTGTGTATCTCAGCCAATGAAGCCTGTGGGACTTGGAGTGCCCAAACCAATCAGGGGATGAAGGAATCCCCAACACAGTGTTTCAGAATTTTCTCCTTAGCTAAAACTGGGTTCTTGTCACATGACCAGGAAAGATTAGGCTCACCGACACACTGATGGATAAGCAGCAGAATTTATTGGGTGAAAAGGAAAAAGGAAAAACAACTCTCAGCAAACCAAGAGGGAATCTTGAACATCAGGCAACCACACAGGAACTGAAGATGCCAGGCTCCTCCCTTCTGCAAAAGGTGTAAACGTTCCGTGGCTCCACCCCACTCTTCCAGCGTGCAGGTGGGTAACTAGTCCATTGCAGGCATACACATACAACGCCCTGGGCAGGTTCCCTCAACTGCCTCCTGCATCTATCATCTTCCACCCTAAAGAAGTACATCTAACTGCCGTTAGAATAAAGATAAGGATGAAGACCAATCTTAACTGCTTCCTGCTGACAGGGGGTACTGTTTTCAGAAAACAGCAGTCTGATCTCCCTCAGGGGCCTATCTAAGGGTTCCTGGCAAGAAAAGGTTATTGTTTGAGGCTCCAGTCTGTTTGCATAATGTTTTGGACTTTGATGGCCTGAAGCTGAAGAGACAAACCAGGTTATTAGAAAACATGTATTAAAACAAAGCTGTGGTGGGGGTAAGGACAGCTTAAAAATCCCAAAGCCTTTTACCAGTTTGCACAGGGAGAGGGAGGCCAAAAGCCCAGCTGGCAAAACAACTTGCATGCTTTTGCCAGCATGTCAGTCTTCTGGCAAACCCTTTTGTCAGCCCAGTCCTAAGCCAACCAGTTTAAGGTTTTGAAAATTAACTTTTCCTAGTTTGGAGGATGCATCTGAAGTGAGTGTCCCATATTACAGAGACACAATTACCTGTCAGTGAAGAGGACAGAGGAGGAGAAAGGAAAAAAGGCATTTTTTTCTCAAAGGAGTCCCAGGGATTCAGAATGCAATCAAAATAGGTTCAGACTGAAGATGAATGGCTACTCATCTAGAAAGAGGGGAGCAGGCATCCCTGGTTCTCTTCTCTTCCTAGAAAATACTCAGAGTATGTGAGGGAGGAAAGGAAGAGCATCTTCGTTACCTCTTCCATCCTTGTATCCCTAAGTCCTGGTGACTGCAACAGGATGCTGCCCATGGGTGTCAATGTGGCTTTTACCCACATTAACAGGGAGGCCTAGGGGGTGGAATATCCGCTCTTACCCCCATACACCCTGTATGCTCTGCTGTCAGGAGTTTGGAGTTCCCTAAACCTCATTTATGCCATGGGTACGAGAGATTACCTTTATCTATGAAACTGGAAGTTTGTCTTAATCAGCAGGAATTAGTCGTGCTCACCTACACTGTGCCTTCTAATCTCCATTATCATCTGCCTCCTAATCCCGCAGAT
This sequence comes from Macaca fascicularis, assembly GCF_037993035.2. Classification (NCBI taxonomy): domain Eukaryota; kingdom Metazoa; phylum Chordata; class Mammalia; order Primates; family Cercopithecidae; genus Macaca; species Macaca fascicularis. The sequence goes on along the minus strand of NC_088379.1, from coordinate 183,627 downwards.
CCAGTTTTCTTTCCTAGGGCGTTGACCTGAAGATTGGAATTGAGATTGGGACAAAAATGTGTCTCTGAGTGGTTGCACAGACTGTCATAAGCTAAATGCTAAGGTGAAACTGTGGAACTGAGTCCTCCTTTAACAAGGGAGAGAAAAGGATATCTTATGACATACCCAGATAACTAGTGGCTATAGTTATGCTTGCTAAGATTTGGGTGGGCACCCTATTTATTCCTACCACCTGACAGGATTTGCATAATAATTGCCCAGAACTAGAATGTTGATCCAGGTTTTTACATTACCCATCCCTTTTGTTCCTTCTGAGCTGTAGCCAGAGATTGATGGTTGGTTTATAGGAATAAGCAGGTTTAATCTAAAATGTAGGCAAAAACTTAAAGACAACCAATGAGTCTAGAATTTAATGATGATAAGTATTGAAACTGAATTTCTCTCTCTTGGGAGGCCAAGGCAGGCAGATCACGAGGTCAGGAGATCCAGACCATCCTGGCTAAAACTGTGAAGCCCCGTCTCTGCTAAAAATACAAAAAATTGGCTGGGTGTGGTGGCGGGCACCTGTAGTCCCAGCTACTTGGGAGGCTAGGGCAGGAGAATGGCGTGAACCTGGGAGGTGAAGCATGCAGTGAGCCAAGATCATGCCACTGTTCTCCAGCCTGGGTGAAAGAGCGAGACTCTGTCTCAAAAAAAAAAAAAAAAAAAAGAATTTTTCTCCCATTTGTATTAAAAAACCATGGGCTGGGTGTGGTGGCTCACAACTGTAATCCCAGCACTTTGGGAGGCTGAGGCAGGTGAATCATGAGGTCAGGAGCTTGAGACCAGCCTGACCAACATAGTGAAACACCATCTCTATTAAAAAAAAAAAAAAAGAAAAACTAGCTGGGCATGGTGATGTGTGCCTGTAATCCCAACTACTCAGGAGGCTGAGTCAGGAGAATCACTTGAACCTGGCAGGCGGAGGTTGTAGTGAGCCGAGATCGTGCCACTGCCATCCAGCCTGGGTGACAGAATGAGACTCCATCTAAAACAAAAAGCAAACAAACAAAAAACCATGATAGGACAGTGTTGTTTGCAAAATAGTCTTCAGTCATATACTTGGCCTGATTATTTGCATAAAATGCAGCAAGAATAATTATTTCTATATAGGCCTTTTAGATTGGCTTTGATGGAACTCTGTACCACAAAGAATCTCAGATAGGACTTTCCAAAGCTAAGTCCAACCATGGGTTTATATTCTCAAATACCTGTGAGTTGGGTAAACTCCTCTCTTCTTGAGGTCCCAAGAGCATGTGGCTCCTGGGCCTGTTGGAAAGTGACATTCTTTACTCACTGCAGGTTAGGAACCTTGTATGGGGACTGTGTAACAAAGTATAAGGCCCGTTTTTCCAAGAGGCTTTTATCATCTCTACAAGTCAAGCTTAACTCCTTAAAGGGAAATGTACCCTTCCAGTCAAAGCCTTGGTGAAACAACCAGTTTCTCCAGTTGTATCCTGTTGAAAAAGAAAAATGAATTCTTATTGCACTGATGCAAACAACTATATTGTCATAAGTTAAGAATACTCACAACTAGTTTTGAAGTTCTAGAGAAGCCAGGCAGAGAGAAAAAGATAAATGTGCTCCAAATTTTCTTCATAGGAGTATACCTTACTCAATTATTAAAGGTTATAAATAGCTCAAAATAAGTTTCCTTGACTCTGAAAAACAAAATAAGAATTAGCAATGGTCCAAGCATAAGTAAAAAATAATAATAATAATAATTTCAGTTTTCTATTAGTTCAGTCCATTTAGCTAACTCTTGTTCTGCTTGATATTTGTAAACTTTATTTCAATGTCATGATCTCCAAAGTTATTTGGAAACCTGCATTTGAGAGCACCTGTAACAGTTCTGTAGCTTCTTATAAACCATCTCTTGAAAAGGATCTAAACAAGACAACGATCGTCTTTGAATAACAAAATGTCCAGGGTAGTTATAGTCAGAAACACAATTGACAAAGAAGTTTGATAATCTCTCTGGTTTATAATAACTTAACATAAAAACCTTAATTTTGGTAGCATATACTCAAGACATTAGAATATTAGAAATCCCATACAATTTTGGAACATATATTAGATTAGTATCATTTACCAAAATATAACCTAAAGAAAACTGAACACCATTTTGGCAATCCCACGTAACTAAATATGTCAAATAATCCGGTTTATCTCTTTTGGATACTCCAGTGGCGCTCTGTAGCATTCAAAAGTCAGGCATGAGGAAAGACAATTTTGAAACTGAAGCTTGATTTTGGGAAGAAATGTTAGAGGTTTAAAACACTTGATGTTATGAAATAATTCCAGATTACCATGTTATTTGTCACAATTGTTTTAAAAAATTTACAAAAGTAAAGCCCTTTTATAACACTTCACAAATTTTTCTAAAGAGCAGATTAGTGCCTTAAGAGTACCTTGTTGTGCTATTATTTAAATGCTTAATTTACCAAAAAAATATATAATACCCTTTGTAATTTAATGTTCATAGACAAAATCTTTGGCAAGATGAATTTTATAGAAACTTTTTATAACTCATTTAAACTTTTAGCTTTGTCTTATCTAATTCAGAACAATCCTTTAACCCTAAACAAAAATGTGTATTTTGACGACTTCTGCTTTTTACCAATAATTGCTAAGTCTGTTTTTAGTTCTCAATGATTAAAGTCTTGTGAACTTCAATGTACCACAGCTTTTACCTTCCCTTCAAAAAATATCTGACGCAAGAACTCGTTTTTCTCTAGGTCAATTACAGCTTTATAAAAATAGACATTACGGCCGGGCGCGGTGGCTCAAGCCTGTAATCCCAGCACTTTGGGAGGCCGAGATGGGCGGATCACAAGGTCAGGAGATCGAGACCATCCTGGCTAACACGGCGAAACCCCGTCTCTACTAAAAACACAAAAAATTAGCCGGGCGAGGTGGTGGCGCCTGTGGTCCCAGCTACTCGGGAGGCTGAGGCAGGAGAATGGCGGGAACCCGGGAGGCGGAGCTTGCAGTGAGCTGAGATCTGGCCACTGCACTCCAGCCTGGGCGACAGAGCGAGACTCCGTCTCAAAAAAAAAAAAAAAAAAAAAAAAAAAAATAGACATTACATAGATATAGCACATATGTAACTACACAGATAGGCAAAAAAGAATCCAGTAGCTATAAGATGTTTTGTTTCCCAATCTCCTAATTAGATTATTGGCCTCTCATGCATGTATTAAGAGTGGAAAAACAAAATGGAGAAAATGGAGAAAACTGAGAATTCAGCAAAACAAGGTCCAATAAAAAAAAATGTCTTTAAATATACCTATAACTTGGGCCAGGCACGGTGGCTCATGCCTGTAATCCCAGCACTTTGGGAGGCTAAGGCAGGTGGAACACAAGGTCAAGAGATTGAGATCATCCTGGCCAACATGGTGAAACCCTGTCTCTACTAAAAATACAAAAATTAGCTGGGTGTGGTGGTATGCGTCTGTAGTATCAGCTACTCGGGAGGCTGAGGCTGGAGAATCACTTGGACCCAGGAAGCGGAGGTTGCAGTGAGCCGAGATCACACCCCTGCACTCCAGCTTGGCTACAGAGTGAGATCAGTCTCAAAAAAAATAAACAAACAAAATATATATATATGTGTGTGTGTGTATATATATATATGTGTGTGTGTGTGTATATATATATATATGTGTGTGTGTGCGCATATATATATACACAAGTGTGTGTATATATATATATGAAATTTGGATATGCACTTTTAATTAAGCTGAATGTACTTTAAGAAAATTCTTTTAAATTCCCCATTACCTGCTTTAGCTGTGCCAAGCAGCCAATATTTCTGGCTTTCAGACTTTCCTAAAAGTAACTGTACAGGTGAAACCAACAAGCACCAATTAAGGTTATGATTTAACTGTGAGTTTCAAAGGGGTTAGCAGTTCTCACAAAATCTATTTTATTATTATTTTTCTGAGATGGAGTCTTGCTCTGTTGCCCAGGCTAGAGTACAGCAATCTTGGCTCATTGTAACCTCTGCCTCCTGAGTTCAAGCAATTCTCCTGTCTCAGCCTCTGAGTAACTGGGATTACAGGTGCCCACCACCACGCCCTGCTAATTTTTGTATTTTTAGTAGAGATGGGGTTTCACCATCTTGGCCAGGCTGGTCTCAAACTCCTGACCTCGTGATCCAGCTGCCTCTGCCTCCCAAAGTGCTGGAATTACAGACGTGAACCATCGCGCCTGGCCACAAAATCTAAAACCTTTAAAGGCAACCCAGAAAAAGGAAGGTTTAAGATAAAACTCAAGAGTTGTTCATGAAGAGAAGATAATCACCAAATGGCAACAGTCACACAGATACCAACTCACAAGTACTCATTCCTTTACCCAGGACTGAACCCAGACTGCAGAGGCTAAAGCAAAATATTGCCATGTGGTTACAGGTCATGCTCCCAAGGACATAAAACAAAATGGAGGCCTGCAGCAAAGATCCCTACTGACCAAACAGGAAGACATGCAAAGGGCACCAGATTGTATACAGCTTAGGACCAACTTCACAACTTTTTTTTAAAATAATTAAAACTTTACAGAGAATATACACAGTGATACTTGGTGTACTGGCCTAGTAACATGTTCTCTAAAAGAGGGGGAAAAACCCTCTCACTTAAAAGTTAACTGCTAATGGCGTGGAGAAAATGAGTAAAAAAGGTTTAAGGGTAGGACAGGGAAGCTTCTTATGCAAATGGATTATTTTCTCCAGGGCTCGAACAGAGCTGGAGTCCTTGGTCAGAGGAGGGGGAGAAACTGCGGATAAGTGGCAGAGAACTCACTGCCCAAGCCATGCACTCTGGCTCCAACCCAGAGGGTGCAGGGGAGTGACCATTCACTGGTCCATCTCATGTGCACCTGCGACTGTTGGGGTGGGTTGGTGTGCTGTTTCCTCTATTCTCAGAAGTACAAGGATGAAAAGGCTTAGAAGCAAAAGGGGAAAAGATTCTGGGTTTGCATCTTGCCCTTCCTCAAGGCCCATGTCTGGGCACCAACATTTTTTAGAATTTTCTCCTTAGCTCAGCTAAAACTGAGTTCTTATCATACTAAGGAAAGATTAGGCTCCCAGTCACCCTAAAGGGTGAGGAGCAGAATTTATTGGGTAAAAAGGAAAAGAAAACAAACAAACAAACAAAAAAACCAACCTCTCAGCAAAGAGCAAAGTGAGAGGGAATCTTGAACACCAGGCCACCACATAGGAACTAAAGAGGCCAGGTTCCTCTCCCCCTGCACAAAGCATGAACTTTCCATTGGCTCCATCCCATTCTCCCAGTGCACTGGTGGGTCTCCAGTTTATTGTGGGCTTGTGCAGACAAGACCTGGGCAGGTTCCCTCATCTGCCTCCTGCATCTATCAACAGCACAGATGCTCTACCAAAACACAGCCAGACTTTTTCTTCCAAACCATGGCCTCCAGCCACCTCCTACAGATGCATTCAGGCAGGGAACAGGTCAGTATCCCCCTAGGATGGAGATGCCAGAGGAAGGGGCAGGCTGCTATCTTTGCTGGTTTTCAGCCTTCCCTGATGATACTTCCAGGTACTGGAAAATCCAAGGTGACTAGGGCCTGGAGTGGAGCCCCAGCAAACCACAGTCACCCTACAAAATAGTGGCCAGATTGTAAAAAAACAAACAAACAAACAAAAAAACCCACAACAACCCCATCCAAAGGTCAGCAAAAGATTGAAGGTAGATAGGTCCTGGATTGAATTCCCCAAAGTTGGGCTTTTTGTCCACAGAGCCAGCCAGAATTCTGTCTCACGAGAGCTTGTGATTTTCACTGAACCTGGCCAAGAATTTTTCTTATATATGTACCCCTTGGCTCCTTTCTAGAGAATTTCTCTTCTTGGCCAGGATCCCGGTTCAGAATGCTAATAAATGATTTCTGTCCCAACTTCATATAACAATTGATCAATCTGCCCAGGCTACTTTAAACAAAACAACCATGACTAGAAAACATTTTTATTTTTATTATTTGGACCTGGATTATAGTAACGAAGTAAAATATTGTTAGAGATCTGATGATATGGTCTGGCTCTGTGTCCCCAGCCAAATCTCATTTTCAATTTTAATTCAAATTGCAATCCCCACATTTTCAGGGAGAGATATCATAGGTGATTAGATCATGTGGGTAATTCCCTTATGCTGTTCTCATGATAGTGAGTTCCCACGAGATCTGATGGTTTTGTAAGAAGCTTTTCTTCCCTTTGCACAACACTTCTCTCTCCTGCCACCATGTAAAGTAGGATGTGTGTGGTTCCCTTTCCACCATGACTATAAGATTCCTGAGGTCTTAGCAGCTATGCAAAACGCTAAGTCAATGCAACCTCTTTTCTTCCAAATTAGTCTCAAGTATTTCTTCACAGCAGCATGAAAATAAACTTATCAGTAAATTGGTACTGACGCAGTGGGGCACTGCTATAAGGATACCCAAAAATGTGGAAGTGACTTTGGAACTGAGTAACAGGCAGAGGCTGGAATTTTGGAGGACTTGTAAGACGGAAAGATGTAGCAAAGTTTGGACTTCCTAGAGACTTGTTGAATCGCTTTGACCAAAAAGCTGGTAGTGATGGACAATGAAGTCCAGGCTGAGATGGTCTCAGGTGGAGGTGAGGAACTTGTTGGGAACTGGAATAAAGGTGACTCATGCTATGCTTTAGCAAAGAGACTGGTGGCATTTTGCTCCTGTCCTAGAGATCTGTGGAAGGTTGAACTTGAGAGATAATTTATGGTATATGGCAAAAGAAATTAAGCAGCAAAAACATCCAAAAGTTGACAGAGCATAAAAGTTTAGACAATTCACAGCTTAATGATGTGGTAGAAAAGACCCATTTTCTCAGAAGAAAGTGAAGCTGGCTGTAGAAGTGAGGAGCAAATGTTCATCACCAAGACAATGGGGAAAATGCCTTCAGGGAATGTTAGAGATCTTTGTGGCATCCCCTCCTGTCACAGGCCTGGAGGCCTAGGAGACAAAAAAAATTTCATTGGCTGGGCCCAGGAAACCCTGCTGTGTAGTCTCAGGACTTGGTTCCCTGGATACCAGTCACTCCAGCCAAGGCTAAAAGGGGCCAAGGTACAGCTTGAGCCATTGCTTCAAAGATGTAAGCTCCAAGCCTTGGCATCTTCCTCATGGTGTTGGTCCTGTAGGCACACAGAATTGAAGTTTAGAAGCCTCAGTTTAGATTTCAGAGAATGTGTGGAAATACCTGGATGTCCAGGCAGAAGTTTGCTGCAGGGGCTGAACCCTCATGGAGAATCTCTGCTAGGGCAGTGCAGAAAAAAATGTCGAGTTGAGGCCTACACACAGAGTCCCCACTGGGGCACTGCCTACTGAAGCTGTGAGAAGAGGGCAAAGTCCTCCAGAACCAAGAATGGTAGATCCACCCTCAGCTTGCATTGTGTGCCAGAAAGTCACAGACACCCAGCACCAGACTGTGAAGCAGCAGGGAGGGAGACTACCCTGCAAAGCCACAGAGGTGAAGCTGCCCAAGGCTGTGAAAGCTCACCTCTTGCATCGGTGTGAATTAAATGTGAGACATGGAGTCAAACAAGATCACTTTAAGGTTTAATGACTGCCCTACTGAATTTTGGACTTGGGTGGGGCCTGCAGCCCCTTTATTTTGGCCAATTTCTCCATTTGAAATGGGTATATTTACCCAATGCCTGTACCCCCATTATATCTTGGAAGTAGCTAACTTGCTTTTGATTTCACAGGCTCATAGGAAGGGACTTGCCTTGTCTCAGATGAGACTATGGACTTAGACTTTTTGGGTTAATGCTGAAATAAGACTTTGGGGATATGTTGGGAAGGCATAATTGGGTTTTGGAATGTGAGAAACATGTCATTTGGGAGTGACCAAAGGTGGAATAATAGGGTCTGGCTTTGTGTATCTACCCAAATTTGATCTTGAATTGTAATCTGAACTGTAATCCCTACATTTGGGGAGGGAACTCACGGGTGCTTATTAGATTGTGGGCGTGGTTCCCCTATGCTGTTCTGGCATGATCTTGGCTCACTGCAACCTCCGCCTCCGGATCCAAGTGATTTTCCTGCCTCAGCCTCCTGAGTAGCTGGGATTACAGTGCCAGCCACCATACCTGACTAATTTTTGTATTTTTAGTAGAGATGGGGTTTCACCATGTTGGCCAAGCTGGTCTCAAACTCCTGACCTTGTGACCCACCCAACTCAGCCTCTGAAAATGTTGGGATTACAGGCGTGAGACACCACACCCAGCCATCTCTTTCCTTTATAAATTACCCATTCTCAGGTATTTCTTCGTAGCAGTGTAAATACAAATGAATATATCTGGGTTTAGTTTCAGCTGACAACACAAAGTGAGGTAACTTAGGGAAAGAATAAAATACCGTAAAAATAGAAAATGTTCAGGAGTTATTTGCAGTCTGATATCTCTGTTTCAGGAGGACCTGTTGGTTTGGGCCTTGTACAACAAAATGGTGATTACACAGCCCAGATGCTTTCTTAGTTCTAATTTCTAGCACTTTTAAACTTGCATTTTCCTCTTTTTTGCTTCCTTTATCCTCTCTTCTCATTTTACATTATTTCCTTTGTTTTTTATGTCTCTTTCTTTTGTTCTCTTTCCATTTTATATGGACATGAAAATATAGGCAAGGATAAAACATACATGGTGTCTTGTTCTGATTAAATGACACAATGCCAAAAAATTAGAAAATAAAAACACAATTCAATAAAACAAATTAACCTACAAATCTACCATGGAGAATTTATCTTCCCTAACTTCCAACTTTCTGGGTCTTTGGGTGTGAGATTGGACCAAAAGTAGACAAATGTCTTCAACTTGTGAAAGGAATTTTTATTGTCCTACCAACTTGACAATGATATATCTAAGAAGATAAACCAGTTGAAGGTAGGCTAACCAGTGGATACGAGCTGTGCAGGAGACCAGAGAAAGGCCAAGGAAACACTTTGAACTCTTTCTCTTGCATCTCAGCACTATCTCTGATGCCAATCCACACACTCACAAACACACCACAGACACAAATGCATGTTTCTCCGTCAAGAGATGTAATATTGTTAAGCTGTCAATACTTCTGAGTATTGCACAAATTCAATGTCATCCTTATTAAAATTCCAATGTTACTTATTTGGCAGAGATATTTTATATAATTCTAAAATTCATGTGTAGTCTCAAGGGTACATGAATAGCCAACAGCTTTAGAAAAGAACAAAGAAATACCACATCTCATGATGTCAAAACAGATCCCAAAGCTACAAAAATAAAACCAATGTGGTAATGGCATAAAGAAAAAAACAAACACATGACAGAACAAAGAACCCAGAAATAAGCCTGTGCAAATATTATCAAATAATCTTTTACTAGGTTACTATGACCAAACAGTGAAGAAAAGGTCAGACTTGCCAACCAATGGTGTGAGAAAACTCAACGTCTAAATGAATGAAAAAAAAAAGAAAGAAAGATAATGAACTTGGACCTTTCTCTTCAATGCACACAAAACATTTTACATACACTAAACATAAAACTTAAAAAGACATAACTCTTGAACACTTAGAAGAAAATATAGGGAGAAGCTTAGTAACATTGGTTTTGGATGGCTTTTGGAGTATCACATTAAAAGCAGAAGCAATAAGATAATTAGAAAAGGTACTATATCAAACTTTCAAAACCTTCTGCACATCCACACATCAAGGGAAACACTAAGTGGAGTACAAATGCCATTCACCATTTGACTTCTGAAACATAACCACCACCAAGGGTGAATAACTTTTTTTAAATGGACCAGTGTCTTCAAAGACATTTCCTAAAAGTAGTTATGCAAATGACCAAGAGGAATTTGAAAAGACAATCAAAATCACTTATGAGAAGAATGCAAAGTAAAATCTTGAAGTCTCACCCATTAGCAATGGCCACTATTCAACAAATAAAAAGTAATCAATGTTGTCAAGTATGTAGGATTTGGAACCTCTATGCACTGCTGGTGGAAAAGAATAATGCAGCCCTCAATAAAAGTAGGATGCAGGTTTTCCAAAATATTAAAAACGAACTGTGGCTCATGCCTGTAATTTCAACACTTTAGGAGGCTAAAGTGGGAGAATTACTTAGGCTCAGAATTTTGAGTTCAGCCTGGGCAACACAGTGAGACCCTATCTCTCGAAAAAATACAAAAATTAGCCAGGTATGCTGGCATGTGCCTGTAGTCCCAGCTACTTGGGTGACTGAGGTGGAAGGATCATTTGAGCCTGGGATGTCAAGGCTGCAGTGAGCCATTATTGCACCACTGCACTCTAGCCTGGGTGACAAAGTGAAACCCAATCTCAAAAAAAAAAAAAAAAAGAAAGAAAGAAAAAGAAGAGAAAGAAAAGAGAAATTATACCATCCAGGTATACTTCTGGGAATCTATGTATGCAAAGCAGGACCTGGAATAGACATTTGCATACACATTTTTAAGAGCATTTTCCAACGCTCCCCCCATAAGAAGGTGATAGCTACTTAAGTTTCTTGATAAATGGATAAAATATGGCATACGTAGGCAATGGAATATGGCTGTACCTTCAAACAGCAAATTATGCCCATGCTACAATAAGCATAAAACTTTAAGACATCATATTCAGTGAAATATACCACAAACATAGTGACAAAGAGTATACATCCCATTTATATGAGCTATCTTAAGTAAAATGATGTTTAGAAGACATTCAGAATTATAAAGTACTCCTGTACAGATGGAATAAAAAGATGTGAATGCTTGGAGCAAAGTCATCTGCTACCTGGAGAACAGAACTTCCAGGCACCAGAGGACTGCAAGCACAGATGACAACAGTGACAGCAGCAAGGGCCCTGATCAGAGTAGTGGTGGTCTGAGGAGTACATTTGGCATGCACCAGTGTGCCAGAGGCTGGGGCCCACACTGGGGACTGGAGTTGCCCTCCATAATTCCAGAACCAGGTCCTGGTGTTTCACTTCATGTTCCACCAATGCCCCTGTGGACAGTAAATGACTTATCTCAATTAAGTGATCTAAACATTGCATTGATAAGCTATAAATAACCTCAAACACTTCAGTTAAAAACAATTTACCACATTAAAAATTTCAAACTTCTAATCAGAATGTAGAAAGTCTATGAAATTACATGGCAAAAAGAGAACAGTGAGAAGACTGTAGCCATAACACAAAGAAGAAGGGCTGTGAGGCATACATAGCTGGGAATAAACACAGCTATCCCCAAACTGAAGATAATTAGAAAATAAAATCAGAGATACTCTTTAAATTCAGAATGAGTCAGTTTTGCAGCCTGGGAACAGATGTTCTCTCCAAATGCAGACTGCCATTTCTTCACTATATACATTTTCATTCTCTTACTTGGAGCTACAAACTCACTCCAGAAAGATTATTATTTATGGCTAATTATGGAGCATTTATTACACACCCAGTACTTTCTTATGTTTACTATATTTATCAAAACATCCCATGAATTATAAAGTTTTCCCAGTACTTACCTGAACAAATTGGCACAATAAACTCATTTATGTCAATTATAAATAGTGAAAGGCATAATTAAACAGCTCATATAGGGTTACCCAATTAAAGCAACAAAATGAAATGTTCTAACTAAAATATAACTTAATACATAAATTGTGAACTTGCATCTAAAAATTTTGTGTGTACTACTAAATTTTATAACACTGTAATTTCTGACCAGCTCACATAATACTTCATAAAAATAAAAAAAATATCAGAAAGAAGTCAATTATAGCTTCTAGCATGAGTAACAGACAAATAACAGAATTTGCATGGGGACAGTCTCAACAATGGTCCATTAAATTTTACAGTAATACAATATAGATCTGATTTCAGAATGTTTTAGGTTTCTAGATTCCTAGTAAATTATCCACCTTATTAAAATAATCTTTGTTCCAATATTGCAATTTTCTTTGGAAAATAGATACAAACTCTCACACAAACACAACTGCTTGTCCCATAATTTTCTTACACCTAAATTTTATCTTTAGAGCAATACATTTACATATTTAACTCCATGTCAATCAAAACCAAAGTCTGTATTTATTTGCAGAAAGAGATACTGCATGTTCAAAGATAAATATGGAACTTTTTAAAAAGCATTAATGACTTATACATGTGTGAATTATACTTATATAGTTATTATAATCATAAAACGACCTGTAGTAAAAAAAAAATTGTACATTTAAAAATAATTAAAGTGGCCGGGTGCGATGGCTCATGCCTGTAATCCCAGCACTTTGGGAGGCCAAGGTAGGCAGATCATGAGGTCAGGAGTTTGAGAACATCCTGGCCAGCATTGTGAAACCTCATCTCTACTAAAAATACAAAAATTAGCTAGGCATGGTGGCACGTGCCTGTAGTCACAGCTACTCATGAGGCTGAGGCAGGAACCTGCTTGAACCTGGCAGATGGAGGTTGCAGTGAGCCAAGATTGCACCATTGCACTCCAGCCTGGGTGACAGAGCAAGACTCTGTCTCAAAATAAAATAAAATAAAATAAAATAAAATCTAAATAAAGTATATTTACTGGACTGTGTGTAATACAAAGAATAATGCTTGTGATGAACAACTCATTTACTCTGATATAATTACATGTCATATGCCTGTATCAAAATAACCCAAATAAGCCATAAATATATACACATACTATGTACCTACAGAAATTTTTAAAAATTTAAAATAAGAAAAATAATAAAAGTTTATATGGGAACAATATTCTTCAATTTATTTGCTGTTTAAAGACACTAGAAGAGAGAACTAGAAATGTCATTCAACTATGTTCCTCGCCAGTATGAATTTGCTTGTGTACAGTAAGGGTTGAGGGCCGATGAAAAGCTTTGCCACATTGTTCACATTTGTAGAATTTCTCTCCAGTATGAATTATCTTATGTTTAGTAAGGGATGAAGACCAATTGAAGGCTTTGCCACATTCTTCACATGTGAAGGGTTTCTCTCCGGTATGAATTCTCCTATGTTTAGTAAGGGTTGAGGATAAGTTATAGGCTTTGCCACATTCTTTACATTTGTAGGGTTTCTCTCCAGAATGAATTTTCTTGTGTTCATTCAGGGCTGTGGACCGAGTAAAGGCTTTGCCGCATTCTTCACATTTGTAAAGCTTTTGTTCAGAATGAATGCTCCTGTGTATAATAAGGCCTGAGGACTGGTTAAAAGCTTTGCCACATTCTTTACATTTGTAGGGTTTCTCTCCAGTATGAATATTCTTATGTTCATTCAGGCTTGCGGACCATATGAAAGCTTTGCCACATTCTTCACATTTGTAGGGTTTCTCACCAGTATGAATTTTCTTATGTTCATTCAGTGTTGTGGACCGTGTAAAGGCTTTGCCACATTCTTCACATTTGTAAGGTTTTTGTCCAGAATGAATTCTCTTGTGTAATATAAGGGTCGAGGATTGGTTGAAAGCTTTGCCACATTCTTCACATGGGTAGGGTTTCTCTCCAGTATGAATTCTCTTATGTTTAGCAAGGTGTGAGGACCGATAAAAGGCTTTGCCACATTCTTCACATGTGTAGGGTTTCTCTCCAGTATGAATTCTCTTATGTTTATTAAGGGATGAGGACCAAGTAAAGGCTTTGCCACATTCTTCACATTTGTAAAGTTTTTGTTCAGAATGAATGCTCCTGTGTATAATAAGACTTGAGGATTGGTTAAAGGCTTTGCCACATTTTTCACATGAGTAGGGTTTTTCTCCGGTATGAATATTTTTATGTTCATTCAGACTCCTGGACTGTCTAAAGGCTTTGCCACATTCTTCACATTTGTAGGGTTTCTCTCCAGTATGAATATTCTTATGTTCGTTCAGGCTTGTGGACCATCTAAAGGTTTTGCCACATTCTTTACATTTGTAGGGCTTCTCTCCAGTATGAATTTTCTTGTGTTCATTCAGCGTTGTGGACCTTGTAAAGGCTTTGCCACATTCTTCACATTTGTAGGGTTTCTCTCCAGTATGAATTTTCTTATGTTCATTCAGAACTGTGGACCGTCTAAAGGCTTTCCCACATTCTTCACATGTGTAGGGTTTCTCTCCAGTATGAATTCTCTTATGTTTAGTAAGTGATGTCGACCTATTAAAGGCTTTGCTGCATTTTTCACATTTGTAGGGTTTCTCTCCAGCATGAATTCCTGTATGTTCAATTAGGTGTGACATGTAAAATGATCTGCCACATTCTGTACATTTAAAGGGTTTCTCTCCAGTATGTCTTGTCTTATGTTTGTTTGAATTTGAAAGTTTACTAAAAACTTTAACACATGTATTACATTGAAATATTTTGCTTTGGGTAGTTGACAAGCATTGATAAACTCCACTATTAACTCCTTTCTGCACCTTACACTCATTCACATGTTTACAGCCCTTTCTTAATTGTAAATTCTCATATCCACATTTCTCGTATCTTCTCAGTACAAGTTTTTGGAATGAATCTTCTATCCCCTGCACTGGTGAAAGGTCTTGGCTGAAAGGAGTACACATAGCTGAAAGAAATAAAAATAACAAATTATCCTACCAGATTCATATGAATATACTTTACAATATAGAAAATGTATACAAACTACATTAGTAAGATAGCATAACAAAATATCACAGGCCATAATTTCTTCACAGACATGTAACAAAAATATACTGACCAAAATGCCTTTGTGCAAAATCTGTAAACGAGTTAATTGTATGCAATGCCACAGGTAACCACAATACTAAGAACCACATGGAACAGAAAGGAAAGTTTGTTACATTTACTCACCACAGCTTTCCTCCTCCCCAATATAGCATTGTGCCTATAGGAGTAAACTGTTAACTCCTGGCTTCTTACTTAGAAGAAAAATACTGATACACATATCCTTACTTCTGGCTTTTTGGGGTCTTTACAAAATCTGGTTTCTGTCTCCAACAACACAGAGAGCTGAGAGAAATGGTGCTATGGGTCAGCTAAGACCAAATGCAAATGTTTCAGGAGCAGGCTGCAGTGTTAAATACAGGGAATAGGTAGAAGAGTGATTAGAGACCATAAGAAGAAACATGAACAATCCCTTTTAACTGAAAAACAAACACAAAATTCCAGACAAGACACATCCTTAGAACATGTATGAGAGGCTCCCATTATCTCTGTCAAAGACAATTGGTTTCAGACCATGTCAGGACAAAGCAACACTGAAATGATTGTGACAAATACCTTTTTGTTAATGTTCAAATAACAAACAAATGTTACAATATATACAAAATATCAGGGCAACATGGCCCAATTAAAAGATTTAAAACTTTTCAGAAAACGACCATAAAACAATGAAGATGCAGAAATTTAAAAAATTTAACCTGAATAATCCTCAATGAGCTAAAGGGGAACACATACAACTAAAATATAATAAGACAAATGAGAATATCGATGAAAATGTTAAAATACAAAAAAAAAAAATTATGGAGGTGAAAAATACAAAAGTAATGAGTGAGAAATTTCCAAAAGTAAAAGAAGGATGTAAAAAATGAAGAAGCTCAATGAACTTCACCTAGGATACATACACACAGATTTATAAAAAGGCACATACATAAGCAAAGTTTTCAGAAGTCAAAGACAGAGAATCTTAGGAGCTGCAAGATAAAAGTGATGTGTCATTTATAAGTGTGGTCTTAGATAACCAGCAAATCTGTCAACAAATTTTTTTTAGACAAGAGGGAATTGTGATATAGTTAAAATGCTGAAAGAAAGATAGCTTGTAAGTAGGAATAATATAACATACAAAACTGTCCTAAAAATGAAGAAAAAGTAGTGCTCTTTCAAGATAACCAAATGTTAAAAAGTATATTAGCACAACACCTGCCTTACAAAAGAAATGCTGAAGAAAGCATCTTCCACCGAAAATAGCATGATGCAAGAAAACAAAACATATGAAAATAAATAACTTTTTGGGAAAGACATGAACATATACAAATGTAAGGTTCTGTACCATTATCATGATAGTGCAGAAAACATTTTAATTATTCTCTAAAATTTTAAAGACCATAAAAATGATCATAAACTTTTCATCATAATCTGTTAATAAAAATACAACATAAAAATATAATTAGTGACATTAATAACAAAGTCGAGGGCAGATGTAATGAGGAAAAATTTTCAAAAGCAACTGAAATTACCAGTTTAAAATATATTATTTTAACTTTAAGAAATTTTATGTAATTTCCAAGATACCACAAAGTACCTGTACAGATACATAAAAAAATAAGAAGTAAAAATCTATCAATACGGGCCGGGCGCGGTGGCTCAAGCCTGTAATCCCAGCACTTTGGGAGGCCGAGACGGGCGGATCACGAGGTCAGGAGATCGAGACCATCCTGGCTAACACAGTGAAACCCCGTCTCTACTAAAAATACAAACACTTAGCCGGGCGAGGTGGCAGGCGCCTGTAGTCCCAGCTACTCGGGAGAATGGCGTGAACCCGGGAGGCGGAGCTTGCAGTGAGCTGAGATCCGGCCACTGCACTCCAGCCTGGGTGACAGAGCGAGACTCCGTCTCAAAAAAAAAAAAAAAAAAAAAAAAAAAAAAAAAAAAGTGATGACACTACCTGGAGAAATTCCTTCTCCTGGCTCAGAAACTCCCCCACAGAGCACCTTGTGACTCCGTCCCTACCCACCAGAAAACAACCCCTTTGACTGTAATTTTCCATTACCTACCCAAACCTGTAAAATTGCCCCACCCCTATCTCCCTTTGCTGACTCTCTTTTCGGACTCAGCCCGCCTGCACTCAGGTGATTAAAAAGCTTTATTGCTCACACAAAGCCCTTTGGGGGTCTCTTTACACAGATGCGCATGACAAAAATAACAAAATGAAAAATAAAGTTTTCCCTTTCCTGTCCAGTATGATATGAGCCATTGACTTGTCACATATGGCCTTTATTGTGTTGAGGTATATACCATCTATATCTAATTTGTTGAGTTTTTTAAGTCACAAAGACATGTCCAGGCTGGGTGCGGTGGCTCACGCCTGTAATCCCAGCACTATGGGGGGCTGAGGCGGGTGGATCACCTGGGGTCAGGAGTTCGAGACCAGCCTAAACATGGAGAAACCCCATCTCTACTAAAAATACAAAATTAGCTGGGTGGTGCACGCCTGTAATCCCAGCTACTCCGGAGGCTGAGGCAGGAGAACTGCTTGAACCTGGGACGCGGTGGTTACAGTGAGCTGAGATCACGCCATTGCACTCCAGCCTGGGCAACAAGAGTTAAACTCTGTCTCAAAAAAAAAAAGACACATTCAATTTTGCCCAATGCTGCTTCTGTATCCACACCATCCAGACTAAAAAATAAAGATGTTTAGCAGCAAACTTAATTAAAAAGGTGAACACTCTAAACTGAAAATTATAAAACATTGGTAAGAAACTGAAAAAGACATGAAAATTTGAAAAAATATTTTTTTGCTCATGAATTGAAATAATATTAAAAATGTGGCTATACTACCCAAGGTGACCTACAGGATCAATAAAATCTCTATCAAAATACCAATGGCTTTTTTCAAAGAAATGAAAAAAAAAAAAAACTAGCTTAAAATTTATAGGGAACAACCAAAGACCCCCAAATAGCCAAAGTAATCCTGAGCAAAACAAACAAACAACAACAACAAAACCAAAGCTGGAGATACTGCATTACCTGATTCCAAAATATACTATAAAGCTATAATAAGCAAGACAGCAAAATATTGGCATAAAAACAGAGAGATCAAAGTATCCAGTGAGCCTAGTAACAAATTCATGAACCTACAGCCCAGTGATTTTTAACAAAGATGTCCAGAACACACAGCTGGAAAAAGACAGTCTTTTCAATAAATGGTACTAGAAATATTAGTTATCCACATGATAAAGCAGGACTTTAAATAGATATTTACACATGCATGTTCATTCATTGTTATGTACAAAAGACAATTCCTGGAAACAACACAAATGTCCCTTTAGAGATCAGTATCAGATTTTTAAAATGTGACATATACACACAATTAAATATTATTTCATTTTAAAACAGAAAGATATTCTGACACATCTTACAAAAGCTTAGAACATTACCTTAAATAAAATGAGAGTCAAACAGAAACAGACATTATGTAATTACACTGAGAATTATAAAATTATAGAGAGTAAGTAAAATAGTGTTCTTCAGGAGCTGAAGAGAGAAAAAAAGGGCAGCTTATTGTTTATAGGGTATTAAATTTTACTTCTGTAAGGTAAAATTCATAGAGATCCATTGCAAAATAAAGTAAATGTACTTAACACCACTAGACCATATACTTGAAAGTGTTGGCCGGGGGCGATGGCTCATGCCTGTAATCCCAGCACTTTGGGAGGCCGAGGCAAGTGGATCATCTGAGGTCGCCTGTAGTCCCAGCTACTCAGGGGGCTGAGGCAGGAGAATGGCGTGAACTCGGGAGGCAGAGAGTGCGGTGAGATGGCGCCACTGCACTCCAGCCTGGGTAAACAGAGGGAGACTCCGCCTCAAAAAAAAATAAATAAATAAAATAAATAAATAAATAAATAATTGAGAACCTACATGAAAAAAATTCCCCAGTAAAATGGAGTTGAAAAAAGTAGAAAATTTTTACCTATAAAATACTGAATGTAATATAGATGTGTCATAAAAACAGAAGAACCCAAGACTGAGGAAGGTTGTATTGAGAGGGCATGCCCTTGAGTGGCATGGGTATGCTTGCCCATCATAGTCCCAGCTACAGAATAAAAAATATGTCCAATTCTCATTGTAGAATTAGCTGTAGAACATTTGGTTTTGTTTCTGCCACTAGTACCATTTGCCAAGACACCTAGAAGAATTCATAATGTCCTGTGTCTCAGGTGAAAAGTCTGTTGGTGCCATCTGTGATCTCTGAATTAGCCTAAAATCCTCCCCTTGCACAAGTCAGTCATGGTGTGGAAGAAATCCCAAACACACAGGGACCCACAGAGAGAAACTTCCATTTGGGCCCTTGGATGTAGGTTTGCCAGTATTTATTTGATGATGGATCCTGATGTGGCACTATAACCTGGCTCCAAGTCCATGCAACCAAAGTCCAGGAGCAGTTTTTCCTAACCTGGGACCTGCCAAAAAAGACACCTGTATGTGCCACTGTAGGCATGCTGGTTAACTTTATTCCCACTGTGAATCGGGAAACAGCCCTATAACCCAGCTCCAGTCCCTGTCACCTAGAGTCTGGGAGAAGTACTGCCCACCCAGGAATCTAGAGGGAGAAATGCCATGAGCCCAGAAACAAACCCCAAGACTTTGGTTTCAACTATGTATCCTGAAGCAGCCCTAAGAATGAGTTTCACACCCTCTCAGCTGTGTTCAAGGGTCAGTACTACTCATCTAGGAACCTGTCCAATGACCAGGTTAGAGCATTTTGAAACATCCAGCAAGAACCACACATCAGGAGCCACACCTGCTCACATTTATTGTATCAGCACCCTCATCTGCATATATAACTGGAGATTTTTTTTTCTCAGTGCCGGTCATATTGATAAAGTTCCTGAAGAAAGTCTAGTCTTCCCAGAAAATAGAATCTGATGGCCTGATAACAGGTCTGCCAAACATGAACTTCACTGCAGACACAGTAGTAGTTATGTGCCCGGCTCCAAAGGATTTAATTGCAATCTCAATGGAAATATCATCAGCCCAGAGATCAAACAGAAGTATTTACCTCCCAACAAGTCTATAATGACTGAAAGAGGTATTTGCTCCTTCAGATGCAAGGACTTCAAAACAAGGCTTCATGGATAATAAAGGATCAGGTAAACATAACACCACCAAAAGAAACTGAAAATTTTCCAGTAACCACTTACAACAAAACACAGATCTAAAAAATGGCTAAGAATTCAAAATAATTATCTTAAAGAATCTCAATGAGATGAAAAAAACACTAATTTTTTTTTGGAAGAATGCATGAACAAAATTACAATTACAGCAAACAAAGAGAACCAAATGGATATGCTGGAACTGAAGAACGCAAAAGATAACAAAAAGTTTTTAACGGAAGACAGATAGCTATACAGAAAAAAAAAATCAGCAAAGTTAAAATTAAGTCATTTGAAAGTTCCTAATTAAAAAAAAAGAATGAAAGAGTGAATAAAGCATTTGGGCCACATACTGCATAATAAACTGTAAAAATGTACATATTTTAGCATGTTCAGGGTAAAAAGAGAAAAATCTTAAAAATTTGTTTAAATATATGTCTTAAATTTTTCCAATCTTAGAAGGAATACATTCAGTTTTATGAAGCTTAAAATGTCTATAGCAAAAGGAACTAATAAAAATTGCCCAGAACACATAATTAAACTGCCAAAATTCAAAGACAAAGAGAAATTCTTAAAAGAAAAGAAATTTTTCTCATACAAGGGAACCCTATAAGGTTATCAGCAGATTGCTCAGCAGAAACCATGCAAGCCAGACAGGTGTGAGATCATATATTTAAAGTGAAGATGGAGAGAGAAAAAGAAAAAACTTTGACAATGAAGAAGACTATACCTGACAAAACTGTTCTTTAGAAATGAAATAGCAATCAAGATATTCTCATATTAAACAAATGAGTAGAGGAAATGTGTAATCATTTGGCCTTACAGGAAACCCTAATAAGAATTTTTCAAGTTGTAATGGACTCCTAATTTACAACAAGAAAACATATAAAAGTATAAATGTTACCGGAAAATATATATACATATAGTCAAATGTAGACAGCTATAGAACTGTAATTATGGTACATAAGTCACTTTTAACTCTGGTACTAAGTTACAAAAAAAGTATTAAAATACATAACCTTGATAATTTGTTAATGGGTATACAATATAAAAAACTGTATGTCATAAATAATGTGTTGTAGGGAGTACAACTGTTTGGTTTTTCTACATAAAGAAGTTAACTCTTGCTTGTGGCCAGGAGGTCAAAACCAGCCTGGCTCTATATAGCAGGACCCTGTCTCTAAAATAAATACATAAAATAAAATACAGATTTCAGAAAGCTATTTACTTAAAACAACTGGCTGGGTCTGATGGCTCATGCTGGTAATCCCAGCACTTTGGGAAGCCAAAGTAGGTGAATCGTTTGAGCCTGGAAGTTCAAGACCAGCCTAAGCAACATGGCAAAACCCTGTCTCTACAAAAAATACTGACAAAATTAGCCGGACATGGGGGCACGTACTTGTAATCCTAGCTACTCAGGAGGCTGTGATGGGAGAATTGCTTGAGCCTGGGGAGGTGAAGGCTGCACTGAGCTGTGAATGCACCATTGCACTACAGCCCGGGATAAAGCAAGACCCTATCTGCATAAAACAGAAAGTTAAATTGTTATCTTAAACTAGACTTTATAACTATGAGATATTTTATGTAAGTCTCTTGGAAATTAAAAAACAAAAAACAAAAAACAACACTGTAGTAGATACACACAAAAGAAAAAGAATGAAAGCATCCAACAACGAAAACAAAACAAAACTCAAGAAAATACAGGGGAAGACAGCATGTAACAATTACAAAACAGAAACTACTAAATGGTCAGAAAACAACGAACAAAATGGCAGTAATAAGTTCTTACCAATCAGTAATTCTTTTAAATATATAAAGATTTAATTATCCAATGAAAACACATTGCTATGGTTTGAGAGTCCTCTCCAAACTTCATGTTAAAATTTAACTGCCATTGTGAGAATGAGGCCCTTAAGAAGTTATTAGGTCATGAGCGCTCTACTCTCATGAAAGGATTAGTATCAGTATTTCCACAGTGGGTTAGTCATCATGAGAGTGGGTCTATTATCAAAGTGAGCTCTGGTGCACACACATTCTGTCATCCTCAAGCCTTTAGTCATGTTGTGATGTGGAAGTCTGATTCTCATCAGATGGGAATGGCATGCTCTTGGACTTCTTGGCATCCACGATTGTGTGCTAAGCAAACTTTTATTCTTTATAAATTACCAACTCTAGGATATTGTTATTGAAGCAAAAAATAAAGCATTCACAAAATGTCTGAATAGATAAATAAAATCAACAATATGCTGCACACAAGAGACTTAGAGTTAAGGACACACATACGTTAATGGTTCATGGATGAAAAAGAATATTCCATGTCAACAATAACTAAAAGAGTGTATCTTTCAGACTCTCAGACAAAAGAGATTTTTAGGAAAAAAAAATCTGTCACTACAAAAAGAATTTTACTATATGGTAATAAAAGGCTAATTTGTCAAAATAATATAACAATTAAAAATATATACATACCCAATATAGGAGCACATAAATATATTGTAAAAGGAAAATAAATTTTAGGGCCTCCAAATCACTAAGCTAAAGGGAAAAGTCAAGCTGGGAACTGCTTAGTGCCAACCTACCTCCCATTCTATTCACTCACCTCTCTGCCACTGACACAAATGTGTATCTGACTGCCTCCTTTGGAGAGGCTAATCAGAAACTCAAAATACAATCATTTGTCTCTTATCTACCTACGACCTGGAAGCCCCCTCCTCACTTCGAGTCTTCCCACCTTTGCTTCAAGTTGTCCCACCTTTCCAGACTGAATCAATGTACTTCTTATGTATATTGTCTGCTGTCTTATGTCTCCTTAAAATGTATAAAATTAAGTTGTTCCCCGACCACCTGGGGCACATGTCTCCAGGACTTCCTGTCACAGGTGTGCGTGTCCTTGACCTTGGCAAAATAAACTTTCTAAATTAACTGAGACCTGTTTCAAAAATATGAAAATATATTAACAGATGCAGAAAAACAGACAAATATGATAATACTAGGGGACTTTATTGCCCTACTTAATATAACACATCATTCAGACAGAAAGAAAATAATGTACTTGCATAGCACTAAAGAACTACACCTAAAAGACATATATAGATAACCTTTCACCCAACAGTATACTTATATTCTTCTCAAACACACATGGAACATTCTCCAGGATACATCATAAATCTGGCGAGCCTCAACATTCCAGTCTTCAAGTGATCCTCCTGCCTCAGCCCCAGCTGGGACTACAGGTGTGCACCACCTTGCCAAGCTAATTTTTAAAAAAATTTTTGGTAGACATAAGATTTCACCATATTGCCCAGGCTGGTGTTGAACCCCTGAGCTCAAGCGATCTGCCCTCTGTGGCCTCCCAAAGTGTTAGGACTACAGGCGTGAATCACCGCACCCGATCTGATATCTTTATTCTAACACCAAATATATGGAGTTTGCTGAACACCAACCAATCTTCCATCACCAAATGGGTGTCCAACAACTCAATTCTGACAACACCAGGGTCAGTATAGACCCCACCGGCTCACGGCTCAGTCCCACAATACTGCTTCCACTCCACATGCCAGTCACAAGCCCCAGGGACCCATCTATACTTCAGAGCAACTGCCTATAAATCCTGGGCTTCCATAACTCCCTCCCTCAATTAAAGGATTTGATAAAACCACTCACAGAGCTTAACAAAAACACTTTACCTATTTTTACCAGATTATTAATGTTGGGTACAATTCAGTAAAAGAAAGGGAAAAAATATATAGGACAAAACAAAGTGAGGGAAAAGAGGAGGTGGGTTAGTGAATCTTGGTAGTTTTAACTATGGTCTCTCCAATCCTTTGTGCCCTATAAAAAAAGCTTACAGCTAACAAATAACCTTTTCATTGACTTTGATGGTGCTCCCTCTTTAGGTATCTCAAATTCACAGACTCTAAATTCTCATTTTTCCCTCATAAACAAATAATTTTGTCTCCAGTGTTCACAACAGAATACTGGTTAACCAAACTTTACTTAAGTTTCTCTCCTTTACCCAGGCCCCTGGACTCTGCTCCACCTTCAGTCTGAGATAGCATACAACCCCTCTTCATGTCCCTCCCAAGAACAGGTTGACGTCAGGGTGAAACATTCTCCGATCCTGAATCTGATTTTGCCATTCTCCATTCTGCCCTCTCCCTCACACCTTCTTTCTAATCTTGTCTGCTCCTCCACATGACAAATAGCCCTTTTCTGCCTCATTTTGGAGATGCTTGCACGTCTTATGCTTGGTGCTTTCCCCAATGCAATATTCCTTAGAATAAAGTCACTTCTTACCTCACTGAAATTTATTTGACAATATCTAGGAAGAGCCCCATGACAATAACAATTACCCCCTCTCAGAGGACATCAGAAACAACCTCCTATCCCAACTCTCACTGAATCTACCTATGGATCCTCAGCTTTCCAGGGTTCTGCAGCTTCTCAGTATAAAGGCTCCTTCCATGTCTAATCTGAGCCAGGCTGGGACACCTGCAGGAAAGGTTCCCCAGTAAGTAACAACTGGGCTATTGATTACCTCCTTTGACAGTGTCAAGATTGGCCTTACCCTGCAGTTAACGGGCTTAGGTCTGATTCCCAGTCAAGGTTATCCCCTTCGTTTTCTACAAAAGGAACTCAGTGTTTGAAGAATCCAGCAGAATTCCTCAAACTCAGTGCTGATGTTTACAGGAGAAATGGAAATTGGAAGGCACTTACATTTCATACTTCAACGAGAAAAGGCAAAATATCAATTTCAGACAGCAAACATGTCATTTAGGTATTATTTCCATAGTAACAAATAATTAAGCAATCATTTATGAGCACTTCCAGGAATGTCAAGTCCTAGTCCATAGAATTTAACATTAAACTCAAACATGCAGGTAACAGGATACAGAGTAGACTTATCCACTGTCACAAATTCTCCACCATGCAGAAAAAAGAAACTGATGTTTTGGCAAATCTCTATAAATCACCAATTTATCTACCACAATTTCTTGTGGAAATGTATTCACTTTTCTGCAGCCATAAAAGAAGAGAAATTTTTCCTACTTCTTTTCACCCAGTAATATTTTTATAACTAAGCCCTGAGATTCTGTGTGAAATAACTCCCAAAATGTACAGATTTCAGAAACTTACTATCCATGGTCAGGGAAAAAAAATGAAAGTAAGAATTTTTGACAAATAAAATACATCACTATATTTTTTTAAAATTCGTATTTTTATGCCTCTTTGACAATATTTTCCTATTTTTCAGGCTCTACCAATAGAATGCAGTGTGCAGTTAATAAAAATGAAAGCTGAAATAAGTAAATAATCTTTTCAAGATGACAATCCCAGGGAGTGGCAGTACTGGCTGGAATGGTATGTCTGACTCAAGTGGCAAGTTAGGCCATCCTATGATATAGATCCTCCCACCCCCATCCTGCTCATTGAAATCCTCAATGACCACCCTCCCAAGGGCCTCTGCACTGTGTGCCTGTGTGCCTGTGTGCCTGGAGTACATTTTTTGTTTTGCAGGTCCTTGTATCACCTTGCTAGAATGAACATTCAATGTTGTTGGGGATACTTTTTCTCCCTTCACTATTCTGAAAAAATCCAGATGGTAGGAATTATTTCTGCCTTTCCCATCAATATCAGCATTCCATTGACTGACCAGCAATGTGTCTCTAAAACATGGAAACTGGATTTGGAGAAATAAAATCTCAATGCCACAAGGATTTGGTTTTTTGGATGAAAAGTAAACAAGATGAGTGCTCTCAGCATCAGGGCACTCAGCTGCTCCCCTGAGGCTCCACCCTAAACCTCAGGCTGTCCACCATGAGGAGATGATGTAGTAGCTGTTATTCCCTAGACATTCCAAGAGACATGGCCACCATAGGTATCTGCGGTCTTTCCAGACAGTTCTGAAACCTAGGACCAGGAAAAGACAATAGGATGGATGAGGACGAATTACCTTCTAAAGTTGGGAACCTAAATCCAAGCACATTCTGATAAGGTGTCTGCACCTGAAAAAAGATGCATGTTTTCACCACTGTTATTCAACATAGTACTGGAAGTGCCAGCCAGAGCAATCTGACAAGAGAACAAAAAAATAGGCCGGGCGCGGTGGCTCAAGCCTGTAATCCCAGCACTTTGGGAGGCCGAGACGGGCGGATCACGAGGTCAGGAGATCGAGACCATCCTGGCTAACACGGTGAAACCCCGTCTTTACTAAAAAATAGAAAAAACTAGCCGGGCGAGGTGGCGGGCGCCTGTAGTCCCAGCTGCTCGGGAGGCTGAGGCAGGAGAATGGCGGGAACCCGGGAGGCGGAGCTTGCAGTGAGCTAAGATCCGGCCACTGCACTCCAGCCTGGGCGACAGACCGAGTCTCCATCTCAAAAAAAAAAAAAAAAAAAAAAGAGAACAAAAAAATAAAGGGCATCCAAATTGGAAAGAAAGAAGTCAAATTATATCTTTGTTTGCAGATGATGTAGTTTTATATTTGAAAAAAACCTAACTAGAACACTATTAGAACTAATAAATTTAGTCAAAATACAGGATTTAAAAATTAGTAGTGTTTCCACATGCCAACAGTGAACGATGTGAAAAAGAAATCAAGAGAGTAATCACATTTACAATAGCTACAAATTAAAATCAAATACCTAGGAAATTAACTTAAGCAAAGAAGTGAAAGGTCTCTACAATGAATACTATGAAATACTAATGCAAGAAATTTAAAAAGACAAAAAAAGGAAAGATATTTTATGTTCATGAATAAAAAGAATCAATACTTTCTAAATGTCAATACTACCTGAAGCAATCTACAGATTTAATGCAATCCCTATCAAATGATCAATGACATTCTTCACAGAAATAGGAAAAACAATTCTACAATGTAGACAGAACCACAAAAGACTCAGAACAGCCAAAGTCACTGTAAGAAAAAAGAAACTGGAGGAATCATACTATTTAACTATAAATGATATTACAGAGCTACAGTAATTAGAACAGCATGGGGCTGATCAGTAAAACAGTAGACAGAACACAAATATAAATCCATACATCTACAGCAAACTTATTTTTGATAAAGGTGTCAAGAATATTTATTGGGGGCTTAGCATGCTGACTCATGCCTAATCCCAGAACTCTAAAAGGCTGAGACAGGTGGATCACTTTCTCAAACTCCTGGATCAGGAGTTTGAGACCAGAGTGGCCAACATGATGAAACCCTGTCTCTAATAAAAATACAAAAATTAGTCGGATGTGGGGGCGCAAGCCTGTAGTCCCAGCTACTCCAGAGGCTGAGGTGGGAGAATTGCTTGAACCTGGAAGGCAGAGGTTGCAGTGAGCCAAGACTGTGCCACTGAACTCCAGCCTGGGTGACAAAGCAAGTCTCTGTCTTTAAAAAAAAAAAAAAAAAAAAAAAAAAGAAAAGAAAAAAAGGTGTTTATCAGGGAAACTGCTATAAAAACTCAATATTCATATTCAGAAGAACGAAACTAGACCCCTATCTCTGGCCATATAAAAAATTAAATCAAAATGGATTAGAGACTTAAATCTAATACCTCGAACTGCAGGGATTCAATCAAGCTGGTGGGAAAAATATTAAAGATAGTTTTCTATCTATGCTTAATTGCTTTCTACTTGGGAAGTCCACAATGTCAATTACTCTCTAGTAGTGTTGACTCAAGCCTTTGTCAATTTATCTTTACTAAACAAACGTGAGTCTCACTAGCTGGTCAGGGCCACAGTCAAAACTGTTTACAGAACTCTCCGGGGAGTCTGTAAGTGGCCCAGACATCAGCTAGACTGGCAAAACAGAGTATCTGTGTATCAGTGTACTTTATTCATCCGTCGTTTGGGTCAGGGTCTGTGGGCAGACCCCCGCATCAAACTATGAAACTACTACAAGAAAACATTGGTGAAACTCTCCAGGAAATTAAACTGGGCAAAAATGTCTTGAATAATACCCCCACAAGCACAGGGAGCCAATGCAAAACTGAACAAACGGAATCACATCAAGTTAAAGAGCTTCTAAACAGCAAACAAAACAATCACCATAAAGAGCTTCTAAACAGCAAATGAAACAATAAACAAAGAGAGGACACACAAAATGAGAGAAAATATTTGCAAACTGCCCATCAATAACCAGAACAGCTTTATAGGATAAGATCAAATAATTTGATTATGAATGTGCAAAGAATGTTTATAGACATTTCTCAAAAGAGGGCATACAAATAACAAAAAGGTATATGACGAGGTGCTCAACATCATTATCATCAGAGAAATGCAAATCAAAATGACAATGAGATATTATCTCGCCCCAATTACAATGGCTCTTATCCAAAAGTCAGGAAATAACTAATGCCGGTGAGGATGTGGAGAAAAAAACTCTACTATTCTCTTGATGTGAATGTAAATTAGTCCAACCACTATGCAGGACAGCTTAGAGGTTCCTCAAAAAATGAAAAATAGAGCTACTATATTATCCAATAATCCCATTCCTAGGTATGTACATAAATCAGGACATCAAAGAGATATTTGCACCTCCATTTTACTGCAGCAGTGTTCACATTAGCCAAGATTTATCCATTATCTATCAACAGATGAATGAATAAAGCAAATGTGGTACAAATACACAACGGAGTACTTTTCAATCATAAAAAAGAATAAGATACTGTCATTTGCAACAACATGGATAGAACTAGAAGTCATTATGTTAAGAGAAATAAGCCAGGCCCATGATGGCAAACTTTGCATGTTCTCACACATTTGCTGGAGCTAAAAACTAAATTGATTTAATTCACGGAGATAGAGAGCAGAAGGATTGTTACCAGACGCTGGAAGGTATAGTGAGGGGTTGGGGGAAGTGGGGAAGATTAATGGATACAAAAATAATTAGAAAGGGTAAGATTTAATAGTTGCTAGTACAACAGAGGGACTATAGTCAAAAGCAATTAAATTGTACATTTTTAAGTAACTAAAAGAATGTTATTATATTGTTCGTAAAACAAAGAATACTTGAGGCAATGAATAACCATTTATGCTGATATGATTTTTATGCATTTCATGCCTTCATCAAAATAACTCACATAACCCATAGATACATATAGGTACTATGTACTCACAAAAATTATAATAATAAATAAAATATAAATTTAAAATGAAAAGTGTAAAAACAAACACCACTGGTCCTCATTTCTTCACAGATATATGAACTTAACACCATGCTGATCACATTGCCTTTGTGAGAATTCCTGAACATAGTTAAGAATTTGTACTACTTCAGTTGAGCACAATGCCAAAAACATGTAGAAGAGAAGAAAAATTCTATTACATATGTGCAGCACAGCCTGACCTCCTCCCAATACAGCATAGTGCAACCCAGGAGAAACTCCCAACTCTATGCTTCTTCCTCAGGAGAGAAAGAGAAACGTGGAATGTATGTCTACATTCCTGTCTTTTGAGGGACTGTCCAAAGAGGAATTTTGTTTCCCCTGATGTAGAGTGCTGAAGGAGATGGTGGTATACTTCGGATGACAGCTATGCATATTTTGCATTAACATAAGAAGCAATCCTGGTTGGGCGCGGTGGCTCACGCCTGTAATCTCAGCACTCTGGGAGGCTGAGTCGGGCAGATCACGAGGTCAGGAGATTGAGACCATCCTGGCTAACACTGTGAAACCCCGTCTCTACTAAAAATACAAAAAACTAGCAGGGTGCAGTGGTGGGTACCTGTAGTCCCAGCTACTCAGGAGGCTGAGGCAGGAGAATGGCGTGAACCCGGGAGGCGGAGCTTGTAATGAGCTGGAGCTTGTAATGAGCTGAGATTGCGCCACTGCACTCCAGCCTGGGCAACAGAGTGAGACTCCATCTCAAAAAAAAAAAAAAAAGCAATCCTAAAAGCATATCAGAACTAAAGAGACCAGAAGTGCTGAACAACTGTCAAAAAGAGAAACAACATCAGAAGCACCATACATCCTGATTTCAAAAACCTATTATAAAGTTATAGTAATTGAAATACTTTATAAAATACCAGTGAAACAGAACAGAGCACACAAATAATCCTTTGCACATATTATCAAATGAAGAGTAATTTACACATCCATATTCACGGTAGCATTATCTACAAAAGCAAGTATGTGAAAAGAACCAACTTTTCTTAAATAAATGAATAAAGACAATTTCAAATATATAAATAATTAAATATTATTCAGCTTCTTTAAAGTAGAAAATTTTGCTAAATCCACAATAAGGATACATTTTTAAGGCTTTATTTATGTGGAAGAAGCCCAGGCACAAAAGGAGAGTAACAATATAATTCCACTTATGTAAGATACCTAAAGTAGTTAAACTTATAGAAACAGAAAGAAGACTAAAGTGTGTTGGGGTTAAGTGGAGAAGAAAATGAGTAGCTGTTGTTTCATGGACAACCTGTTAGAATGCAAAACAACTTTTTTTTTTTTTAAACTTTATTTTAAGATCAGAGTATATGATGTGCAGGTTTCTTATACAGGTAAACTTCTGTCATGGAGGTTTGTTGTACAGATAGATTGTTTGGTCATCAAAGTATTGAGCCTAGTTCTCATTATATAACACTGAATTATACAACACATCCTTTCATACCACCTGTAATAAAACTAGAAATCAAAAGCAGAAGCAAAATTGCCAAATTCAAAAATATGTGAAACTCAACACAGTCTTGAACATATTTTTATTTGTGTCAGTTGATTTAATATTGTTAAATGACCACACTACACAGTGATATTAAAATTCAATGTAGTCCTAATGAAAATAAAAATGATACTTTGTGAAAAAGTATTTTTTACAATTCTTACTTTTACATGGAGTTTCAAAGGACCACTGATAGCCCAAACATTCTTAGAAAACAAGAACAAAGTTACAGGCACGATGTTTCCTGTTTTTCAAACAGATAACAAAACTACATAAATAAAAATAGTGTGGTACTTGCAAGAAGACAAATAGATGACGGAACAGAGCCCAGAACTCAAAAACAAATCATTGCGTACATGTTCAAATGATCTTCAACAAGGTTGCAATAACCACACAATAAGAAAAAGACAGTCTTTTCAATAAATCGTGTTGGAAAACTCTATATCCATACGAAAATACTGAGGTTGGATCCTTCCCCTGAACCATATACAAAAACTGTCTTGAATGAGTTAAATATAGGAAGAAAGATTATGACATTGATCTCAGCAATGTTTTCTTGCATGTAACATCAAATACATGAGCAAAAAATTTAAAAGCACAGAAAAGTGGGACATTAAATTTATCTCTCCATATTAAATATGTGGTAAGAGTCCCACCTAAGCAGCAGAAAAGCCAAAATATATGTATATATTTGACAGAAGATAACATCCAGAACAACTCCAAAAAACAACAAAAAAAAAGTTACATGACTAATAGACAGGAGATGAAAATGTTTCTCCAAAGAGGAAATACACAAACAATTATTGAAAAAAAGTTCTAATCTTTAGAAAAATGTAAAGAAAAACCACAATGAGGTATTACTGTGCATTAATTAGGATGGCCAATATCAAGCAAACAAAAAATAATATATATTGTCAACAATGTAGAGAAATTGAAACCCTTGTACACTGTTGGTGGAAAAAACATGATGCAGCCACATGAAAAATGTGTAGAGGTTCCTCCAAAAATTAAAAATCAAGTTATTGTATGACCCAGTAATTCCACTTCTGAGCATCTACTTGAAGTGTGCAATGTATACCTGAAAGAAGTATTTGCACATCCATGTCTACTGCAGTAATATTCACTGTTTTATTCTTGCACTGCTATAAAAAAATTCCTGAGACTTAGTAATTTATTTTTAAAAAGAGGTTTAATTGGCTTATGGTTCTGCAGGCTGTACAGCAAGCATAGCAGCTTCTGCTTTAGGGGAGGCCTTGAAAAGCTTCCAGTCATGGCAGAAAGGGACAGTGAGTCATCTCACATGGTGGGAGCAGGAGCAAGAGAGCACAAGAGGGAAGGTGCCACATGCTTTTGAAAAATGAGATCTCAGGAGAAGTCACTCACTATGGCAAAGACAGTACCAAAGCGGCTGGTGCTAAACTATTCATGAGAAGCCAACCCTATGATCCAATCACCTCCCACCAGGCCCACCTCCAACACTAGGGAATGCAATTTGACATGAGATTTGAATGGGGACACAGATCCAAACCATATAATTTACAAAAACCAAAAAGTGAAAAAACTCAAACACCATCAATAGATGAATGATTTAAAAAGATGTGGCTTATACATACAATGAAATATTCTTTAGCCTCAAATGAAAATATCTCATCAGTTGCTACAATAAGGATAAATCTTAAAGCCATTATTTTAAGTGAAATAAGACACCAACAAAGTGACAGTGTATGATTCCACATATACAAGATAGTTTAAATAGTAAACTCCTGGAAAACTGAAGTAGAAAGGTGCTTGCCTATGGTTAGGGTTGTGAAACCTCAGTGGTGCCAAAGATCAAAAAGGGTTATTTGGGTAAAGCAGGCCCTCACCCAGGTGGCCAACTCAAGGGTCCACAGACATGGCTACAGATAAGGAAATGGGGCACCAAGCTTGGTTTTACTGAAGATTATGAAGCAGTTCTGCAACCTCTTTCAAACTCCTTCAGTTATAATCCAAAAGTGGTCCTTCCTGTCAAGAGACCCGCAGGGAAACACACCCAGTCATGGCCCTGGAGGCAGGCCTGCAGATCTTGGCCTCAGCTGTGGTCCCTGAAGCAGCCCTGTGACTCAGTTCTAGCGCTCACAGCCACAGTCCATGGCCAGTTGTACACACCCAGACCCACACAGAGACTTGTGAAAACTTTTCCCAGGTAGTTAGTAGAAGCCAATCCCATTCATACACATGGCATTTCGCCCATCATATGCAGACAAACTTCAAAACCCTACCCTACTGCCTGCCATATAGATTAATGTCCTCAAGGATATTTAATCTTTCCATGGCCCAGAAAGAATCCATGACTGTCCAAATCTCTGGTAATACAACCATCAAAGGCAGACCCCATATCACTCAAAATGGATGTATGGTAGGTCTTCACTTAATGTTCAAAATAGGTTCTTGAAAACTGCATCTTTAAATGAAACAATGCTGCTATATGCCATTCAAACAACAGACTCAGCAGCACCCTCGTGACCCAGCTACGACCTTTCTTCTTAGCAACCCCAGAGATAATCTCATCAGCCTGGGGACCCAATAAAAGGAGATCTTTACTTGCCAAAGACAGTTTATAGAAACTGTAAGAGTTGTTAGATCCTTCAAATGTACAGACATGGGGCTGTTTCAGGGACCAAAGCTGAGACCAAGATCTGCAAGCATGCCTCCAGGGCCACAGCTTGTACCTTAACATATTACCGAAAGTTTTGTATCAGAACAATTAGACAAGGAAAATAATAAAGCTTTCCGGCTTGGAATAAAAGTAAAAATGTTACTGTTTGTAGATAATATGATCATGCATATATAAAAAACCCTAGAGTAAAACAACAAAAACTGAACTAATAAATGCATTCATTAAGGTATCAGGATACATAATCAACATAAAAATACTTGTGGGGTTTTTTTTGTTTGTTTGAGATAGGGTCTCACTCTGTTGCCCGGGCTTATCTCAAACTCCTGTGCTCAAGTGATTCACCTTCCTTGGCCTCTAACCTCTGAAAGTGTGCAGGGATTACAGAAATGAAGCACTGCACCTGACCCTACAAACAAATGCCTGTTGCATTTCCATATAGTAACAACAAACTTTCCAAAAAAAAAGAAAAAGTTTCCAATTGCAATAGTATAAAAATAAGGAACTTAATCAAAATAAATGTAAAGGGGCCGAGCACAGTGGCTCACACCTGTAATCCCAGCACATTGGGATGCCGAGGTGGGGAGAACACTTGAGACCAGGAGTTCCAGACCAGCCTGGCCAGCACGGCAAAACCCCATCTCCACTAAAAATACAAAAAAATTAGCCAGGCGTGATGGCGCGTGCCTATAATCCCAGCTACTCGGGAGGCTGAGGCAGGAGAATCCCTTGAACCTGAGAGGCAGGGGTTGCAGTGAGCTAACGCCACTGCACTCCAGCCTGGGTGACAAAGCGAGAATCTGTCTCAAAAAATAAGTAAATACATAAAATAAATTAAAATAGTAAAGGATGAGATAAAAATGTATACACTAATACAGTTAAGTTATTGATGACAGAAATTGAAGTAGGTACAAATAAATGAAAATATATTCCATTAGGATAACTAATATTGTCAAGGAAGTGACCTGTAGATTCAATGTGATCCCTATCAGAATTTTAGTGGCATTTTTCACAGTAATAGAAAACACAATTGTAAAATGTAAGGGTAATCTTAAATAACTTAAAATACCCTGAGCAATCTTGAGAAAGAACAAAGCTGGGGGCATGATACTTTCTAATTTCAAACTTTACTTAAAGGTCACAGTAATCAAAAGAGTATGGTATGTGCATAAAAACAGATACAAACACCAATGCAACACAACAGGGAGCCCAGAAACACATCCATGCATACAAGGTCAACTAACCTTTGACAAGGCCACCAAAAATATACAATGCAGAAAGTATAGTCTTGTCAATACATGGTACCAAAAAAATTGGATATCCACAAGCAAAAG
Organism: Macaca fascicularis; assembly: GCF_037993035.2. Classification (NCBI taxonomy): domain Eukaryota; kingdom Metazoa; phylum Chordata; class Mammalia; order Primates; family Cercopithecidae; genus Macaca; species Macaca fascicularis. The sequence continues at coordinate 149,133 of NC_088379.1, read as the reverse complement.
AATAAAATTAGATTATACCATAAATAAAATTTTCTTATACTACACCCCAAAATTAACTCAAAATAAAAGACTTAAATGCAAGACATAAAAGCGTAAAACTGGCCGGGCGCAGTGGCTCACGCCTGTAATCCCAGCACTTTGGGAGGCCGAGGCGGGCGGATCATGAGGTCAGGAGATCGAGACCATCCTGGCTAACACGGTGAAACCCCCGTCTCTACTAAAAATACAAAAAAATTAGCCGGGTGTGATGGCGGGCGCCTGTAGTCCCAGCTACTCGGGAGGCTGAGGCAGGAGAACTGTGTGAACCCAGGGAGGCGGAGCTTGCAGTGAGCCGAGATCGTGCCACTGCACTCCAGCCTGGGCGACAGAGCCAGACTCCGCCTCATTAAAACAAACAAACAAACAAACAAACAAACAAAAAAAAAACAACGTAAAACTCCTGAATAAAACATATGGAAAAACCTTGTTGATACTGGTCTTGGCAATTTGGTATGTCATCAAAAGCACAGCAACAGAAGAAAATAACAAAAGAGTGGGACTGCATCAAAGTGAACAGCTTCTGTACAGTAAAGGAAAAAAATGACATTTAAAAAAATCCTACAAAATAGAAAAACATTTGCAAGCCATATATCTGATAGTTAATACCCAAAATGTGTAAGAAACTTCTGCAATTCAAAGCAAAACAATAATGATGATAACCTATTCAAAAATAGGCAAAAGGTTAGTTGTTTTGTTTTTCCCACAAAGAAGACATACATACAAGGGAAATCCTGTATGCCATTAGTGAGATATAAATTGATAAAGTCATCATAAATATCAGTAAAAAATAAAAATGGAAGTATGAATACCACCTCTGGGTATACTACCAAAGGAAATAAAATTAGTACCTCAAAGAAATATCTTCAGCCCCATATTCATTTTAGTTTTGTTTAAAATAGTCAAAAACATTTATATATACACACACATTAGAATACTATTCAGCCATAAAAGAGAACGAAATCTAGCCATTTACAACATTGATAGACCTTGAAGACATTATGCTAAGTGAAATAAGCCAAACACAAAGAAACTGCACGTTCTCAGTTAGATGGGGGGAATCTAAACATGTAAACTCATAGGAACAGAGAATAGAATGGTGGTTGTTAGTGCCTGAGGGTGGGAATATGAGGAGATGCTGTTTAAAGAGTACAAATTTTTAGTTATAAGTTGAGTAAGTCTGAGAAAGCTAATGTACATTAGCATTAGATTAGCAAAACACAATTGTCTTTACAGTAATACTGTAATGTATGCTTATAATTTGCTACAACAGTAGACCTTAAGTATTCTTATGACCAAAAAAATGGTTATCTATGTGAGGTAACAGATGTGTTCATCAACTTGACAATATTTTGTTTCAAAATGTATATGCATATCAAATCATTACATTGTACAAATTAAATATATAGTTATACAATTTTATCAGAAAAATCCATATCACACAAACCCACATATATCTAAGTCCTCATTTAGTGTTCAAAATAGGTTCTTGAAAACTGCATCTTTAAATGAAACAATGTTGCTATATGCCATTTAAACATAACTTGTTTTTATCAATTAAACTCTGGTAAAATTAGTTTTCTTAAACAATATGTTGCTTTACTTAGTTTCCAAGAACCTATCAACAATGTTAAGTGAGAATTTCCTATACACATATATGACTTATATAGGTATGTGTATGTGTGTGACACATAGTTCTATACATAGATGGATTATAGTTCAATGACAGAATCCCAGTAGGCTTCCTACTAAATAACACAAAATTATAAGATAATAGTTTATTAAGAAATAGGGTTAACAAATGAGAGCTTAACATACACTTAGGAATGTTCTAAGCTGGTTAATGACATAGTGCATTTAAGAAATCTAGAAGTTAGGCTGGGCGTGGTGGCTCACGCCTGTAATTCTAGCACTTTGGAAGGCGGAGGTGGGCAGATCACTTGAGGTCAGGAGTTCAAAACCAGCCTGGCCAACATGGTGAAACCCCGTGGCAGGCACCCGTAATCCCAGTTACTCGGGAGACTGAGGCAGAAGAATCGTTTGAACCCAGGAGGTGGAGGTTGCAGGGTGGCGGAGGTTGCACTGAGCCGAGGTCATGTCACTGCACTCCAGCCTTGGTGACAGAGCAAGACTCCGTCTCAAAAAAAAAAAAAAAAGAAAAATCTAGAAGGTGAGTAGATACTTTAAACCAATGGTATCCAATCCTTTGAGTGTGAGGACTTTTTGCAGTATCACAAAAATTATTCACAAACCTATTTCTTGTTTCTTAGCTCATCAGCTATCATTATTGTTTGTGTATTTTATAATTTTAAGTGTGGCCCAAGACAAATCTTCTTCCAAAGTGGCCCAGGGAAGCCAAGAGTTTGAAAACCTGTGCTTTAAACTATATTACAATTTGAAAATTTGAATATATAGAGTTTAAATCACAAATTTCAGTTTATACTAAATAACATTTTGAAGTAAAATAACATTTTTTTCATGTTTGGAAAAATACTTATTGTTCTGATAAACTTCTAAGAGTTTTTGTAGAATTACATTTGCAACTTCTACAGGATTAAAAATCACTAAGCGGAAAAGATGCAACATCTGTCCTTCGTGTTCCTGGGATTTCTAAACCAAATCCCATTATGTCCACTACTCACCTTACATATTTTAGGCCTGATGCAAAAATAATATTTGAAAAAATACTTTAACATAGAGGTCTTCAATAATACAAATACTCCTATGTCTCTAAAAGCAATGCAACAGCAGTCAGATCATGCAGCCCCTTACAAGCGATAAAGTGGACACTGGCTCTCCCTGTAAACTTGAATGGAGATCACTGAAGAAAAAAAGGAAATTCTTAGAAGATTTAAGAGCATAGGACAGAAGATGACTCTATTTGTGAATAAGAGAAAAAATGCAGCCTTCTCAGAAATTATTTTCATTGGCACAGTTTCCCAAACTACATTTGAAGGCCTGGCTTCCTTCCTGACCTTTTGCCTCCTTGCCTGTGTCCTCTCCTTCATTCACTCTCACCTACCTGGGGGTTTGGCTGCTGTCTCATGTATCTTCAAGTTGTAGGGCTCTTTTATTTGCTCCAGACAGGTGACCAGGTCTGGGTTGGAGATCACAAAACCTGTTTTATTAAAAAAAAAATTAACATGACTATTGCTGGGGATACTCCAATGACCAATCTATTACTATGCTAAGTACAATAAAGAAATTTAATCCAAAAATTGTTTCCTGACAGAATCTTTAGAATACTTAAATATTTTAAATCTGCGGGTTCTAAGTTCCACTACCCAGTACTACTGAATCAAAAATAAGTGGTGCAAATTGGATTTTAAGATGTGGAAAACAGTATTTTACATCACTGAATTTCTAGAATTACTACTATCCTAGAGTGAAGAACACAAATTCGTTCAAGAAAAGAGAAGGTTTATGCAATGATGAAACATCCTAAAGATTTTTTTTTACACCAGCAAATTCCCAATTTTTTTCTTGTAGAAAGGAACTGAAAATTAATTAATGCAAAGCAGAAGCTCCCAAGAGACATTCTACAAAGAAAGAAAATGAAACTCTGATAAAGTACTAGGAATTACGTATTAAAAGTTATCCTTACCCAGGGAGACCAGGTTTCTGTAGTTCTCCAACATCACATCTTTATATAAATTCTGCTGGGCAGGATCCAGGCATTTCCACTCTTCAGGGGAGAATTCTATGGCCACATCCCTGAATGTTAAGAGTTCCTGAAAACATATATTTATCATGTGACAGAGTTCTTAATTTGACCATAAGTGAAATAAGAGAACTAGTTGTGACTTATGGGACTGACTGGAATTATCTGATAAAATGACTTTTAACACAGTAATGTTATCTAAAGTATTCTATAACTCTGAGGAAAAAGGAGGGCATGCCAGCAATTTTTGTTGCTGCAGTAGGAATATAGGCTACACTCACCTGTCCCTACCAAAATGGAGCAAAGCAGGTCCTATGACCTCCTGGAACAAAAGGTGAACTCACGTCTCATTAAAGTATGGAAGCCCTCACGCTTGACCCTGGCCTTGCTGTTAATGTCACACAAGAAACTTAACAGGATCTGTAGGGAGGGAACAGGTGACTGTTTCTCTTCAAACTGCCATGTGATTCTACTGGAAGACTGGGCTGAGGGTCACTTAGTTAAACATTGCCTCTCAAGCTTCAATGTGCATATAAATTTGGTATTCTAGGCCTCACTGTAAGTTACACAATTCTGCAGGTTTGAAAAGGGTCCACGAATTAGCTTTTTACAGCAAGTCTCCCGTTAATGCTGATGCTCCTCCCCCTAGATCCATTACAGTACCACTCAGCTAGAGAAAGCAGACACAGCAGAGTCCCTTACCCCAACACCCTTATCACAATACAAATACTTTTCATCTGAAGACAAGACCAGCAATCATCATCCTGAAAGATGGCATTCTCTGCAAGCCCTTTAAAGGTTACAGAGGCTGGAGATGATTGCAATGTCTGAGTAAGTCTGCATTTGAAAAACAGCACATCCACATGCATTAATGCGATATTTATGGAGCATGTACTATGTGCTCAGGAGTATGTAACAGAGCACTGTGCTGGGAAGCTCATATGATGTGTGCTAATTCTCATAGCATCCTGGGAGGTGGGTACAAAGTGTGTCATACTTCCCAGGATTTAAATGCAGGGTCCCAGCATTTTCTGTTTTTTCTTGTTTTCCTATCGGTGATTTTAAAAAAAATACATAGAATAATAGCTCAATGTAGATAAATGGGACAGACATAGAAGAAAATTTTAAGTACAATTCAGGAATTTTTTATTTTTGTGTTTGTAGTTACTATGAGACTTGTGAAAAATCCACTGAAACTGCAAAGATGGAGAACAGGTTGCTGGATGGGATGTCTCTAGAAATACTGGTTTTAATTTTTTGTAAAATAATTTAAGGCCCCAAAGTACATTGCTTTTCCCCATTTATCTGCTTTTGGGTTTCAGGAAATTGGGAGCACCAGCTCTGGAGAGAGTACGAATAGCTACCCCAAACTCTCATCTTCTCTAAGCAGTTCTGTGAGGCATTGCAGTGTGGGGTCAGACCTGGACAACGTTCAGTAGATGGTGGATCTGGGCAGAGTTGGGACAGAAAATGGGCCCTAGGCTTCTGCTTTCTAGGCCACTAAGTAGTTTCAGTTTTGTCTTTTCTAAGCCCGTCCAAGAGAAATTTGATTCCCAGAGTTTGTGTAATTTTTTATCTATTTTGCCACTTCCCCATCTGTAACATACAATAACAAGGAATTTAACCAAAACCCTTTTGTTTTTCCCGACCAATTATATTTGAAGCTAAATATTTATTCTTAGCAAGGCAAACACAATACAAATAATGACTTCTCTTTTGTCCATAAACAGCCCTGCAGGTGGTGGCATCAAAACTCACCAAACAATAAAAGGGAAGTAACCCAAATGAAGCTTAAGTCTCCTGTACAGTTTTCATCTTTGTACTGAATACATGACACTGAATTTAATCATTTATTCATGTGCTCTAGAATGCAAGTTCCTTGATGGTAGGGACCATGACTATTTCATCTCTTTTCCTAATGACCATATGAAACACTGACCCCAGTCTGCACAGGACATCCTCAAATGTCTCAAATACTCACTGACGCTGCTGAGAGTGTCCCCAGTGACCCTAGGCTGATGCCCCCATAGTGATCCAGGCAGGAGAGACTCAGGCTGACTTTGCGGGGTGCAAACAGAAAATGGAACTGCCCTGATGGAGCTGCAGATCCTGGATCCGGATGTGATATCCCCTGTCCCTGATCAGCTAACTCAGGCAGGGGAAGGACAAAAGTACTCTAGTAACACAGGGAGGCATAGTTGGGATTATGGCTCTGGATATTTAGTGGCCTTGACTTCCCACTGCTAAGGTGCTTGTTTACATTTACAGATTCTGTCACAGCATTGTGTTCACACCAGAAGCCTCTTACACAGCTGTAGCAGGTCACTGGACAAGATCCAGAAAACTCAAAGGGCTCCACTCTGAAAGTGGGGCTTAAGATGTCTATGTTGACCTCTCATGATGCAGAAAACACCTTCTGTGACTTTTCTGTATCTCTTCAACCCACAGTCTGGCCCTGTCTTGTGACTCTTAGGCAGAGGCCAGCTTTTACGTGCAGATTCTAGGTGAGATCAATGTGTGCTGCATTCTTGAGTTATAGGAAGCAGAGTAAAATCAGAGGAAAGACCTCATGAAGCCTCCTTCAACACATTCTAAAGAATATTTTGAGCTAAAAGGAAAAAATTGGGGTAAACATAAGTACAGAGTTTGAGCCAAAGCTTGAAGACTGCAATCCTGGAGTATAAAGTTGCCCTGAATATACACTCCAATTAGAAGCAGTTACAAGCATATTTTTAAAGGCAAAAAGGAAGCCAGAGAGCAGACTGATAGAAAGGTGTCAGATATTCTTACTGGTTTATAGAAGTAACATTGGTTAGTGATTGGTCATATACATAGTTAAGCTATAGGATATGGGTTATAGTGTCCAGCGTGGCATTATTAGGTTAATTTACAGACACCTGTGGCAATAGCAAGCAATTTCAAAAGACAAATAGTTCAAGGAGGGGAACAGTATGTGAGTGTGGTCTCTTTTTAACACATCTCTGGGTCTGATACATTTAAAAACTTATATTTCTCAGATAAAAGTTCTTTTATCAAATTCCAGGACATAAATTCAGAATCTAGAACTGCACATTTAGGTCTTGGAGGGCTGGTGAGCTATGCACATTTGTGGGCATTTGGGGAAGGGGAAGTGGGAGGGAGCAGAATTTCTCAGGTTTAATCGATGCGTATGTGTGATTCTGGTTAGGTTTATGGGCCCCAAATCTCTGAAATCAGTGTCAGAATGGAAGATGCCAGGAGCACTGAAGGAGGTGAAATAACTGATTACTGTTCTGAAAAGTTATTTTTGTAGAAATTTAGTCTAACTGCTCTAGAAAGGACTGTAGATCCCAAGAGAGAGACCATTCTGTTTGCAGATTTGGGAAACACTTTGCCGCACAATTTTAGGTTGTGACTGGAATCTTAAGAAAGAATGTTTTCTGAAGTGAAGACTGCTGGACATTTTGTGTACAACATCTGGTAATTCTGGACAGTGTGTGGAAAATATAAAAGCTAAAACATCTGCAATCCTAAAAAAGTCTCCACAATAACAGAACCGCAAGAAAATGTTTTGTTGTATAATTAAATCAAAATGTGATGTGCATCACAAGCAATCTAAGAGAATGCAAACACAGAAAGTCACCATAATTAAATCTCAAGTAGAAGCCTTGAAAGCACCATTTGCTATACACGATTTATTATAATTTCACCTTGTAATCTGAGAGGTCATCTGGGTTTTCTAATTTTTTCTAATAATTAAAGAAAAAAACATCCACATCTTCATGACAGGATGTAGATTTGCAATGTGGCTAGGTACCTGCTGAAGGCAGCCTCCTAGTCTCCTACAGAAACTGTGAAATAGGGTGGTATGTTCTTGCTATTTACATTTCAAAGCAATAGTTCCCAGGTCCCAGATGAAGGCAATTTGGAGCCAAAAAAGACAAATGACCTATTTAACTGATAAAAAATGACTTACATATATTTCAAAGAAGCAAAGAAAATATTTAAATATATAAGTTCTCAACCTAAATGCTTTAAGAAAAGGGAGAAGAGCAAAAATTCTTCCCTCATTCTAAAGAGAAAGCATTAAGCCTCTTCTAATTTGTGTTTGCTCCTACAACATCCAGGCCTAAAGACCTTGTCTTGAACTCACTATGTCTGAATTCTCATAGGCACCTGAGGGATGGACACCGTAGAGAATTTGTGGGGAAGGAAAAAGCAGAAGAGAGAAAGAAGCTATCAAGAGCCATGGGTGGCAGCAGGGCAGGACTGACTAAAGCACTGGTTTGTACTACAGGTACAGGCTGAGGCAGGGCTATGCTCTGATTCCTGTATCTATAAAGACAGAAGAGATTAGGATCAGGCGGTCCAGAAGGCTGGGTAGGTGAAGGAAGCAAGTTCCTGCTACAGATCCAGTGTCTGCGGTTGAGATGAGCCAGGAGACTTCTGGGCACTGCGTGTGTTTTTGGCAGAAAACGCTAGGAGCAAAGCAGCCATGGGCACAATTCCTGAGGGTGGAACCCTGTACTGGGAGGAGTGGGGCAATGCGAATACCCGGTGGGCGCGCTCAGGAGTGGGTTAGCATTGGGTGGGGGCTGGCAGCAGGGTGAAGGGAAGGGATGTTCCTCAGAACTCCTTTCCTCTGAGTTCTGAGTCCCCTCTCCCCGGGAGGAGACCTGGAGGAACCCGACAGTGCCCAGCGGGACCGCGCATGTGCAAAATCCAGGCGCGCCTCCGGCAGACACCAGGCATCTTCCTCCCGCCCAGGCTCAGCCACGTCTTTCTTCTGACAGAAAACTTGCGGAGTTTCCTCAACACCAGCCAATGCTCCAACCCCAACGGGGTGTCCAGCAACTCACTAACGACCCCAGCCAGAGTCAGCGCAGACCCACAAGCTCCGCGCTCTTCCCGCAACTGCCCCCCTGCAGACGCCAGTCCCTGCCTCTGGACACCCGTCTTCATTTCTGAACGTCTGCAACAAACCAGGGGCGCCCACACCCTCCTCAAGTTCCATAATGTGGCAGAACTACTCACAGAACTCAGCGAAGCGCTGTGCACACGACACCAGCGTATTCTAAAAGATGCCGCTCAGGAACAGCCACGCGGAGGAGGCGCTCAGGGCAAGGGGACTGGTGGGAAAGTTGGGGCGGGCGGGTGAATGGCTTCCCTTCCTCACACACCTCACAAAAGCCTTTCCTTCAAGACCAACTGGCAGCCCCCAAACCACGAGCCATGGCCGGCGCTGTCCCATTAATGAGTCCTGTTTGCTCACATGAACTCTGTGTTTTGACGGGGCCTCCATCTCATTCTGAAAAGGGTAAAGTAGGGACAGGACCCCGGACCACAGCTCCTCCCACGCGGTTCCCGCGCACGGCCGGGGTCTTCCCGGTGAGCTCCTCACCCCACAGCCCGGGGAAGGTGCGGGGCTGCGGGCGCAGAGCTGAACGAGGAGGGCTGCAGGCTGGGCAAAGCCGCCCTGCGGGGACCGACAGGAGCCCGGGTCCCTCACCGGAGGGGACTGAGGACCGAGCGCTGAGCGGCGGCAGCGGGGACTCCGTTCACAGACTCTGTCCCGCCGCCGCCATTTCCCGCCGCTGCCGATGAGGCCCCCACAGCCTCGCGACGCCCCGCCCGGCACACTCACCATTTCCCCACTTCAGGGGATCCGGGAGTCTTAGCTACAAATCATCCAATACCCGCTGGTCACTGAGCGACGGGAGGCTGAGGCTGCTGCCGAATCCCCCAGGCCTCCCGGAGCCGAGGACGCAAACAACAGTAGCCCTAACCCAAGCCCTGGCAGGAGCCATAGGAAAAGGCCCCGCCAGATCCCGGAAGCCACCGCCTCCTCTCTGGCTGCGCGCCTGATTGGGCAGTTCTCAGTCCGACACTCTGATTGGATAATACTCCAATCCCCGCCCTCAGGCCTTGAGTAACAGAAATCGCGACCACACACTCCACTGATGAGGCAAGAGTGACAAGCTGGGGCCTCCAGGCCCTTTCAGGCAGGGCTTTCTCTCCGGGCTTGACCTGAAGCAGCCCAGGGGTCCCTTTTTGACCTTGTGTGTAAGGTTATGTCCACTTATAAAATACACGCACGCACGGACACACAGACGTACACACACGCGCGCACACGTAGATACGGACGCACACACACACACATGCATGCACAGGCACACACTTTTTCACAAGTGGAAGCAATATAATGACAATTATTTTAATAGTTTAGATTTCATAACCCTTCTGGCCGCTAGTCTTTTGAGTAGGAGACCTGATTTAAGAGGGAAGCAATCCTCTAAAATATAAAATGTTAGCTATTTGTGAATTTTCCGTTTTTTATTAGCCACGTCAAAAATAATTTTTAGAGTGAAATTGTTGGTAATAATTTTTAATCCATTGTATCCAAAATATTGTATTAATATGTGATCAATATACAGTTAGAAATAAAGTATATTTCTGATCTAATTCTTCTACACTCACGGTGTATTTTATGTTTGCAGCACATTTTACTTCAAACCAGTCACATTCCAGGTGCCCAGTAGCTACATATGGCAGGTGGCTGCCACATTGAGTGCAGCCATGAGGGCCTGTCTTCCATCAGGGAAGTGAGGGCCTGAACACTTCTTTTCTGCTGGAAGTAAGGGACCAGCCTCTCTACCAACTTTTCTCAGGCTCAAGGGTGGGTGGGACAGTGCCCCCAGAGAGACCAGGGGCTGCAAGCTGAGAGTATCCACGTGAAGACCACGGTTTCCCAGTTACTGTTTGGTGGAGATGTGGTGGTCTCCTTGATTGAGCCAGGTCGGAACTCTTGTGCCACGACCAAAAAAAATGAAGCACACGGGTGCCAGAGAGTGAGTAAGGCAAAGTAAGATTTATTAAGCAAAAGGAAAGTTCTCAGAAGCAAGAGGGGACCTGAAAGCAGGTTGCCAGAAATGAGGCTGAGGTCTAGGTCTTTTATGTGGCAAGAACAAGTATGTCTTCTGTGGGTTCTGCCCAAATGGGATGGGTAAAGTTCCCCACTAAGGGTGTTGCATCTGCGGATGCTTGGAATTGGCCACAGTGACTCCGTTTTGGTTGTTACCCATGAGTGCCTAAGTGAAACTTGGGGCGGGGGGAGCTAAAACCACAATGCTAATGTCATATTAATGACCTTATAATGAGCTGGGTCAAGTTAAAGACACTTAGATTGATTTATTGCGCCTGTGCCTAAGTTGGGACAGTCCCTTTGGAGCAACTTCCTGGCCTTAGAGGAAGTTCTTAACCACATTTCTTCCTGCTAGCTACAGGGGTGGTGCAGGTGCGGTCCTACAGGTGTTTTCCTTCTCCCCAGACCCTTTGTCTCTACCTGCCTAACCAGCCTCCGACCACCTCCTCTATCAAAGGTTCCTCTTCCTTTCAAATACCAGACAGTAAACAAAGAATGTGGGGGCCACAGGAGGAGAGAGCACCATGTCTTCAGATCTCTTCACCGCCTTGTCCTCCAGAGTTTAGAAGTGGAGGGAAAAGATTAAAGGCAATCTTCTTGTTTTGCTATTTGTCTTTGGACCTAATCTGGACCTAATTTGGACACACAGGCTGTAACTGTGTGTTTTTCTCCTGTGGTGTGGGGCACTGTGTGAGTTTAAGCACCAATCACATGCATCCACATCTACCTGTACTTCTGTTCCCAGAAGGAAGACCGTGAGTGAGTTGTCCAGGTCCTTGGCAACTTGAACAAATAATTGAACAAAATGCACAAGGTAACAAAGGAACACAGGAAGGAAGCATCAAAAGCAGAAATTTATTAAGGTAAGGAATAAAGTGGGTGTGGGCGTGAGCAAATGACTCAAGGTCGTGGTTACGAAGTTTTCTGGGTTTTAACTACTCCTTTTGAGGTCCCTATCAGCTACCACTGATCTGGATGAAGGATTTGGTCCGTGGCTAACTAAAGGCTTAGGTAAATTGGCACCCTATGCAGATGAAGGGATGGCCGGTGCTTGGCCTGCAGCCACTCCAAGGCACCTTCCCTTTCCATCTGAGAAGTGGTAGAAGGGGAAGGGTTGTAGGGAGAGTAGCCTTTGAGCCTTTGCTACTCAGGTGTGGGGAGATGGGATTTTTTTCTTTTGGTTTAGCTGTTGGAAGTTTGCCTTAATTGGCCTTAGGGTCCCTGCCTCCAGACCTTGTTTTTTTTTTCTTTTAGGAAATCAGCACAAATTGGCCTTAAGTTCTCTGCCTCCAGACCCCATTCTCCTGCCTCCCTTCTGTACAAACCATTAGTCATACATAGTTCATCCTAAACTCACCTGGTAATTGGGGAGGTCTTCTGTGTATACTGGTTGGTTATATGCAAAGAAACAATAAACTTCCAACATCATGATAGGAGGCAGTTTTGCAACTTAGAGCCAGGTGCCTGTTGCAGGTAAGCCTACCTTACTTTCAGCTCTAAGTCACTCTCAATCTCTTACAGAAACAGTGAGATAGGGTACTATCATCTTGGCTATATATATATATATATATTTTTTTTTTTTTTTTTTTGAGACGGAGTCTTGCTCTGTTGCCCAGGCTGGAGTGCAGTGGTGCGATCTCAGCTCACTGCAAGCTCTACCTCCTGGGTTCACGCCATTCTCCTGCCTCAGCATCCTGAGTAGCCGGGACTACAGGTGCTCGCCATCACACCTGGCTAATTTTTTTGTATTTTTAGTAGAGACGGGGTTTCTCCATGTTAGCCAGGATGGTCTTGATCTCCTGACCTTGTGATCCGCCCACCTCAGCCTCCCAAAGTGCTGGGATTACAGGCGTGGGCCACCGTGCCGGGCTGGCTATTTATATTTCAAAGCAATGGATACCTACTCCCTAAGCCCTGGGCTGCAGCAATTCTGCTTGCCCTCTCCTGGTGGCCTGTGTCCTCTCCCAAACCCTGCCATCTACCACTGAGGCACAGCCCACAGCTGGCAGCTCACATTTTACATGGAACACAACTGCCACAGATGCACTGCAGTGCCGCGTTACAGAGCGGGGTCCCTGAGCTGCCGGAGGAGAGCCTGCAGGGCTCCTGGGTAGAATTGCACTTTTGCGATAGGGGGAACAGGAGCAATGTTTCAGCCTCAGTTTCTGTTTATAATAGTGACACAAAAAGAATATTGCTGGATACACAGCATGGATCTAGATAGAGGAGCTCCAGGAGTTCTCACAGTGACAGCCCCCTCACTCACAGACACCATGTGATAGTAATAGGGCTTAGACACAGATACCCAGAGCATTGAAGAGAAAGACAGCTCTCAGTCTGAGTAAAACTGTACTGAGAGAAGAAAAGAGGTTGAAAGAATCTTAAAGACAAATTCAGATTACATATAACATTGGTCAAATTGACCAGAAAATATTCCCCCAAGGAAGTTCTTCTCTAAACACCTGAAAGTGCAGTACTACTCTCAGCATGAGACACACAAGTATTATGAAGAAAGAGAGCTTATTCTGAGCAGAATTTCCACCTCTGCTGCTCTCCCATCTGCTGGCCATTGGATTGGGAATCTATACTGTAACACACCTGACAACCTCCACCGGCACTTTTTGATGAAGAATTGGAATTCGCTCTATTCACATAGTAGAGTTATATCAGAGACTGCAAGATAGCTAACTAAAGAGCTACTATGATTCTTGGGTGGCCACATCACCTGCATTTATTTGTCCTGGAATAGTGGCATTCCTAATTTAGTAAAATAAAAGAATAGGCTGTAAAATTATGTTGACCTATAATTATACCTATAGGATCAATTAATAAGCATGTCAGGTTAATATCTACTATAGCAATGTGGTAGTAAATTTTCTTTGGGTATTAAATATAAATGTCTACATATAAATGATTTTAATATACTACTCATAATGTATATATTTTTAAAATTATCTGTAAGCTTAATTACAATATTTTATAATACTTTATATTTCAAACAAATTAATACTTATATTAAAGTTATATAAACTTAATTCAAACAAATTAATACTTATAATAAAGTTATATAAACTTAAATAAAGCTATAATGCTTTATATTTCAAACAAATTAATAATATTAATATTAAAATTACTATTTAAGAGGTTTATTCAAAATAAATATTGTGGCCTTATAGTCACACAATTGTAGAAAATACTGTTTAATTTACATGGATGCATGTTGTCTACTAAAGACTACACAAAACTATGCTAATCTTTCTTTTTTTTTTTTTTTTTTTTTTGAGACGGAGTCTCAGGCTGTTGCCCAGGCTGGAGTGCAGTGGTGCGATCTCGGCTCACTGCAAGCTCCGCCTCCCGGGTTCCCGCCATTCTCCTGCCTCAGCCTCCTGAGTAGCTGGGACTACAGGCGCCCGCCAGCGCGCCCGGCTAATTTTTTGTATTTTTAGTAGAGACGGGGTTTCACTGTGGTCTCGATCTCCTGACCTTGTGATCCGCCCGCCTCGGCCTCCCAAAGTGCTGGGATTACAGGCTTGAGCCACCGCGCCCGGCCAATCTTTCTTAAGTAATAAGTAGAAACCAAGGCACAGCTAAAAATTCCACTGCTCAGTTTATACCCTAAACTGTTCTTGCTTTTGCAGTGTTAAATACTTTAGGCTCCAGATATTATCACCTTTAATATAATCGCCTTGGATGATTAATTTTCTGTTGGAGAAACTTAGTGTCTTTTACTCTTCATTACTCTGTATTGCTGAATTGAATCCTATTCTTTGTGGTCAACTTTTGTGTGACCTTAAAATGAGCTTTATTATTCTAAACAAATCTGTGTCTTCTTTAAAAGGCTGAAAATGGGGGGGGGGGGGGGAACCAAAACCTTTGCCAAATCAAAAGCAAAAACAAAGTAATGGTTCTCAGGTCCTAGGTAAAGAGAATCCTGAGTCAAAAAAAAAAAAAAAGTTAAGGTTTATTTAGCTGTTAAAATAATTTGTATATATGTATATTTCAAAAGAAGCAAAGAAAAATGTACATGTAGGCTAAATGCTTTTTAAAGAAAAGCAACAGCCGGATTATGGACATGATCTTGAACTTCCAGACATCTGAATTTCAGTATACACTGGATTTAGGTATCTAATGGGTGATCCTGGACACACTGTGTACACGTAAAAGAGAGGCTGTGGGGAAAAATGTAGAAAAGAGAAAGGAGCCACCAAAAATCCATGAGTGGGGGAGAGTAAAAGGTAGTTGGAAGGACTGATTTGTGTTAAAGATAATGGTCTAGGAGGGGCTATACTCAGAATTACTCCTGTGTCCATGCAGGCAGTTGAGATTATTAACAGGTGGTGGAGAGAACAGATTGCTGCTGCAGATTCAGTGTCTGAGGGTAGAACTAAACTAGGATACCCATGGGCACTTGTGTAGGTTTTTGGCAAGAAACTAGAAGAGAAGGCACTGTGATGGGATTGCTGAGGGCGGTACTTAGTTCTGGGAGGGGCATGGCCACATTAATATCTCCTAAGAGTATGTTTATAAGTGAGTGAAATGTACGTGATGGTAGCTGTAGGCGAAGGGGGTCTGTTCTGAAGTGTTTAGTCCCCTCTCGCCCGGGGAGAAGATCTGGAATCACAGGAGAATGTGCAGAGTGACAGCCTGTATACCGGAGAAGAGAGCCCTTCTTCCCCAGACACCCAGTCTTTCTCCAGCTCCAGCCCCTGTGATATCTTCTTCCTTGTTCTTTTTCTTCTTCTTCTTCTTCTTTTTTTTTTTTTGAGACGGACTCTCACTCTGTCGCTTAGGCTGGAGTGCAGTGGCACGATCTCAGCTCCCTGCAACCTCCGCCTCCTGGGTTCAAGCGATTCTCCTGCCTCAGCCTCCTGGGTAGCTGGGACTACAGGCGCCCACAACCACGCCCGGCTAATTTTTGTATTTTTAGTAGAGATGGGGTTTCACCATGTTGGTCAGGCTGATCTCAAACTCCTGACCTTGTGATCTGCCCACCTCAGCCTCCCAAAGTGTTGGGATTACAGATGTGAGCCACCGCACCTGGCCGGTGTCTTTCTTCTAACACTACATCTGTAGAGTTTGAGGAATACAAAGCAGTTCTCCAACACCAACTAGTTGTTTAACATTTTACATCTCACACCACCCAAAGTCCGCACAGGCCCTAGAATCCAGTGCTTAGTCCCACAACACTGCTCTTACAGCAAATGCCAGTCACAAACTACAAGTACCCATACATACTTCCGAGCTACTAAGAAATGGGGACTCCCATAACCCCCTTCTCAAGTTTAAGAATTTGATTAAAATACTCACAGAACTCAGCCAAACACTGTACTTGTGTTTAACCATTTATTATAAAATATACAACACAGGAGCAGTTGCAAATGGAAGAAGTGTATGGAAGCTACAGAGCCTGGGCAGGCTGGGAACCCATAGGCAGGTGCAGTTGGGGATAGGATGAAAGGGGATTGGTAGAAACTTTCTAAGGATAAAATTTTTATTGTCCTGGGGTTGTTTATAGACTTTGTCAAATAAAGCAAATTCAGATTTAGGTAAAATTTAGATACACATATAGCCTTAATATTATATATGTATTTTTGTAATACTTTGCAGTTTATAATGTATTTTAGTGGCAATCTAAGTTGAAATCTAGTTTATTTTTAGCTACAAATACCCTCCAGGAAGGCAAGTTTTTTCTTTTTTTATTATACTTTAAGATCTAGGGTACATGTGCACAATGTGCAGGTTTGTTACATATGTATACATGTGCCATGTTGGTGTGCTGCACCCATTAACTCATCATTTACATTAGGTGTATCTCCTAATGCTATCCCTCGTCCCTCCTCCCTCCCCACAATAGGACCCGGTGTGTGATGTTCCTCTTCCTGTGTCCAAGTGATCTCATTGTTCAATTCCCACCTATGAGTGAGAACATGCGGTATTTGGTTTTCTGTTTTTGCGATAGTTTGCTGAGAATGATGGTTTCCAGCTGCATCCATGTCCCTACAAAGGACACGAACTCATCCTTTTTTATGGCTGCATAGTATTCCATGGTGTATATGTGCCACATTTTCTTAATCCAGTCTGTCACTGATGGATATTTGGGTTGATTCCAAGTCTTTGCAATTGTGAATAGTGTGCAATAAACATACGTGTGCATGTGTCTTTATAGCAGCATGACTTATAATCCTTTGAGTATATCCCCAGTAATGGGATGGCTGGGTCAAATGGTATTTCTAGTTGTAGATCCTTAAGGAATCGCCACACTCTTTTCCACAATGGTTGAACTAGTTTACAGTCCCACCAACAGTGTAAAGTAGCTAAAGAAGATGTTTGCCACTTTCTCTTTTTGGACTGTCCACCTTGTGCTCTTTGTCCCTTACCTGAGTGCTCTGCATCTTGTCACCTTTCTGCTCACCGCCTCTGTTTTGTAGTAGCCTGGAGGCTGCCCCAAGAAAGAGGCCCCAAACAGTTTAGCTTTTACTTTCTCAGTGATCCTCTGACTTTTAGCTGATTGCTTATTTAACTTGCCATTGGTCCAAGTGACACTGAAAAAAGAGATGTCTTGGAACCTAGTATTTTTGTACCTTAGTTATCAGAAAAGATCAGCAATAACCTCTCCATCATTATGACTAGGAGTTGAAATGTGGTATTTAACAGCCCTACATGATAGGATCAGATATGCCTGTTTAGTGACAGCCTCTTTTATGACAACCGCCTGCAAACAATTAGCCTCAAGATGGAGAACATGAGACTTTTTCTTAACAGTTTTCTCTCATTTCTTAACCTTAAGGTCATCTTTGATGAGCTGATATAGGGCAGCTGGACACTACTTTCTAAACCCAGCATGTCACTTTTTTCCTGAAAGGGTTTTGTCATAGCAGTGTGAAAATGGACTAATACATTACAATACACAAGTTATAGCCTCCCCATTTCCCCTGTTCGGTCTGACTCCCTTTTTTGCAGCTTAATTTGTTTTATAGAAGAGAAACTAAATAGGAGGAAATACTTTACATAGAGGCTTCTCTGATGCTTGGTCAGGATAAAAAATTTAAATGGGTTTCTATATGTTTGATTGAGGAAAAGACAAAATAGGGATGGCAGATAATTGATTACCCTTTTAATGCAAGTGCCTCTTTTTTTTTTTTTTTTTTTTTTTTTTTTTGAGACGGAGTCTCGCTCTGTCGCCCAGGCTGGAGTGCAGTGGCGCAATCTCGGCTCACTGCAAGCTCCGCCTCCCGGGTTCACGCCATTCTCCTGCCTCAGCCTCCCGAGTAGCTGGGACTACAGGCGCCCACAACCGCGCCCGGCTAATTTTTTGTATTTTTAGTAGAGACGGGGTTTCACCGTGGTCTCGATCTCCTGACCTTGTGATCCGCCCGCCTCGGCCTCCCAAAGTGCTGGGATTACAGGCGTGAGCCACCGCGCCCGGCAAGTGCCTCTTAATATTAGGCTTTTCTTAGCTGGGGCTGAACTCTCCCCTGCCAGTCCGAGCACCCCATAAGAACACAGTCAGACTCCTTCCAGTTCTGGTGAGGTGTGCAACATGTTATTAATTTCTTCTAGTTTTCCAGAGCTTTCTAGTGTCCTGTCATCATCTTCTCCCTGCCCTTCGAGTCCTGGCTTACATACATACCCCACTCTTGAAACATCCGAGCTTCACCAGAACAACATGCAGTGGGGCCTCTTATCAGCTGGCAAAGTTGAATGTTTGCCCTCTCTGGGAAGTAACAGATGATAATAGGGATACTATATAGGTATGTGTACCCCTTTCTATGTCTGAATTAGCCATATGCAAGGAAAAACTAAAACAGTTTTCAGAAGTTCCAGGAAAATTCATAGACAAATTTGAGAGGCTAATCTTGATGTATGATCTGACCAGGCAAGATTTGCATATATTTATGTTCATCTGCTGCATGGTAGAAAAGCAGTGTATTATGGGAGTGACTAGAGCACATGCTAACAGGGGGGCAGCCTGCAACCAGGGACCTGACACCTATCAAGTAGGAGGCACAGCAGTGCCTGACTAGGACCCAAAAGAGAACTAGAATCTAGAAAAGGGAAATGAATTAGGAAGAAAGTGGGACATAGAGAGAAAAAATTATGATCATTTGACTCCTTGAAGAAATAAAAAAAGTGTGATAAAGCTTTTTAATTTTTATAAAGTCTAGAAAATTGGTCAGGGAAAAGATAAAAACCTAGCCTTATTACAAGGGTGGATAATTTAGACTTTGAGGACATACACTAACACTGACCCTGACTCAAAGAAGGGACAGGCATTGCTAGGAGTTTATTTTATAGTCCAGTCTGCTTCTGATATCTGCAGGAAGCTGCCAAAAGCAGCCTTAGGCTTCCAGACTCCCATGGATCAGATTTTAGACTTGGATTTTGCAGTTTTCCATCACAGGAATAGGGCAGAGAAAACATAAAGCAAATCTCCCAAGAGGCCCAGCTTCTAGCTGCAGCCTTGTGCTCTCCACGACTTCAGAGGCAGCCCTTTAATCCCTGGCCCTCACAGAGGAAGTGAGAAGGTAAAAGTCCCCAGTCCGTGCCTCTGGGCCACTGTGCCTTGCATATAAATCAATGTGCCTTCTGTAAGAAGGTCGGCCACTGCCAAAGGAAATGCACTGTGCTTCCAAGGGAGTCATCATCAGAGCTCAGCAGACTCAAAAGTGGTAGGGCCTGATACTTCCTACCTCCACTCCCATTGGACTATTATCTATCAAGAGATGTAGGGGCCTCAGGTGACTCTTGAAGTGGCAGGTAGGAGCATTAATTTCTTATTAGATATGGGAGCAGATGACCTGTCCTGATTCAATACAATGGGCTCCTGTCTTCTCATGATGGACAAGCCCAAAAACACTGCTTTTCATATCTTCTAAGTTGTCCTCCAGGGCCTCTGGGTTTTTCACCTGCCTTTTTAGTACTGTCTGAATGCCTGACCTCTTACTGGGGAGAGGTTTATTGACTCAGGAGACCAAGTCATGGTCACCTTCACAGATCATAAAGCATAGAGAGTGTTACTTTTGTTCCTGACCCCTCAGGGGAAAAAAGAAGTTAAGAATGAGCTGTCACATTTACCACCTGAGGTGTTGTCTCAAGTAAATATTGAGGTTTGGGCCACACAGGCTCTGGGAAACTCACTACACACCTCCTCCATTCAAATCCAACTTCAGCCTAGTGCTCCTCACCCTCAGAAGAGACAATACATTTTAAGGCAAGAAGCATGAGGGGGAAATTCAACCCCTTATTGCCAAATTCTTGCCGTATGAGTTACTAAGGCCGTGAGAGTCTCCTTACAATACTCGCACGTCACCAGATGAAAAGCCTAATGGCAAGTACAGATTTGTCAGAAACCTTAGAGCATTAATAAATGCAGTTGTTTCCATACAACTCATTGTCCCCAATACTTAGCAAGTCTCAGGGGATGCAAGCTGGTTTACATTCTTAAATCTGAAAGATGGATTTTTCTGCATCTTATTGCATCCAGATTCATAATATGTTTGCCTTTGAATGGACTGATCCAGATACACATTCAGCCTCAAAACTAACGTGGACAGTCATCT
Organism: Macaca fascicularis; assembly: GCF_037993035.2. Taxonomy (NCBI): domain Eukaryota; kingdom Metazoa; phylum Chordata; class Mammalia; order Primates; family Cercopithecidae; genus Macaca; species Macaca fascicularis. The sequence goes on along the minus strand of NC_088379.1, from coordinate 128,975 downwards.
CTGAAGGGTTCTGGGATAGCCCCCACTTATTTGAAAACGCTCTAGCTAAGGACTTAAGAAATCTACAGTTGGAAAGGGACAAAATTATTAGTATGTAGGTGACTTGCTCATTGCTAGCTCAACTAAAGAAGACTCAAATAATAATACTGTTAAGTTGGTAAATTTTCTGGGAACTTGCAGATACATGGTATCACCATACAGGGCACAGATTTTGACTCAAAGACTTAAATATTTGGAATCTATCTTAACCTCTAGAACTGATCAACATCCCTAGAAGATAAAAGTTATTTTAGTCATCCAAGGGTCCCAGCCCAACAAATGACTGTGGGCTTTTTAAGGAGATGGCTGGATACTGCTGTTTATGGGTACCCAGATTTGGATATGTAGCTAAGTCTTTATATGATACACTAAAGGGAAAGATTTAGAACTCCTAGAATGTAATTAGAACTGCAAGCAAACCTTCATTACTCTCAAGGAGAAATTGGGCTCTGCTGCAGCCGTGGGAGTCCCCAAGTTAGATGAACCATTTTTTCCTTTATGTAGCCAAAAAGCAAGGCATAGGCCTTGGGTAATCTTGTCCCAAAACTGGGGGACATTCCAAGGCCAGTAGCCTAATTTTCTAAGCAGATAGACCAGGTGGCCTCAGGGTGGCCTTGATGTCTTAGAGCTATTGCTGCTACCACTTTTCTAGTAGGCAAAGCTAATAAACTAACATTAGAACAGCACCTACAGGTTTTTGACCCCACACCAAGGGAAGGTGGTCCTAGAAGATAAAGGGCACCAGTGCATAATAGAAGAATATTTATGAAAGCATCAGGCCTTATTGCTAGACACTCCAGACATAACCCTTAAAGCCTGCCAAACCATAAACGCAGCTACCTATCTGCCAGAGTCCACAGGTGCTCCTAGCCTTTCCGGCATACACGTTGTATTAGTCTATTCTCATGCTGCTAATAAAGACATATCTAAGGCTGGATAATTTATATTTAAAGAAAGAGGTTTAATTGACTCACAGTTGCACATGGTTGGGGGGGCCTCACACTCATGGCAGAAGGCAAATGAGGAGCAAAGTCACATCTCTTACATGGCAGCAGGCAAAAGAGCTTGTGTAGCGAAACTCCCCTTTATAAACCATCAGCTGTAATCCCAGCACTTTGGGAGGCCAAGGCAGTGGATGACCTGAGGTGAGGAGATCGAGGCCAGCCTGGCCAACATGGTGAAACCTCATCTATACTAAAGATTAGACAGGCATGATGGTGGGTGCCTGTAATCCCAGCTACTCAGGAGGCTGAGACAGGAGAATCACTTGAACCCAGGAGTCAGAGGTTGCAGTCAGCCGAGATCATGCTACTGCACTCCAGCCTGAGCAATGGAGCAAGACTACGTCTCAAAAATAAATAAATAAATAAACCTCCGATCTCACGAGGCTTATTCACTGTCACAAGAACAGCATGGAAAAGACCCATCCCCCGATTTGATTACCTCCCACTGGGTCCCTCCCATGATATATGGGAATGATGGGAGCTACAGTTCAAGATAAGATTTGACTGGGGACACAGCCAAAGCATGTCACAGATTATGAAACAAATTTACTCTAGGAGGCCAGACTTAAGAGAGATGAATCCCTTGACCATCCCAAAGAAGAGTGGTTAACAAATGCAAGTTGTTTTATGCATCGGGAAAACAGGAGGGCTAGATATGCTATTATTAGTCAGCACAAGAGAGTCAAAGCACAAGCCTTGCTGGCCTCTACCTCAGCTCAAAAACCTGAGTTAATTGAACTTACTAGGCCCCTACAGTTGGGAAAGGATTTAAAAGTTAACATTTACACTGATTCCAAGTATGATTTTTTTAGTGCTTCATGCTTATGCTGCAGTTTGGAATGGGTAGGGACTCCTGACCCCCAAGGGCTTTTCCATACAACATCATTCAGATTTTGAGCTTGTTAGAATGCTGCTTTGCTGCCAAAAAGTGACTATAATTAATTGCAGAGGACATCAAAAGAGAGACTGACCATGTAAAAGGAAATGCCCTTGTAGATGCCACAGCCAAGGCCCCATGCACTGAAAGGGCCAATGAAGCTTATGGGCGTGCTGGTCAGCATGCATAGAACTGGGCCAGAATACTCTGAAGAAGAACAAAAATGGGCCAGGGATTGCATTTCAGTCCAGGGCCCCTCTGGCTGGCTGAATGATGGTAATAAATTACTAATGCCAAGTACCAATCATAGAAATATAATTCAGCACTTTCATGATTCTTTTCACTCTAGAAGGGATTCTTTGTTTTTGTTAATATCTCATTTGTTTATAGGGGTAAATCTTTTCAAGACACTAAAACAGGTGACTCAGCACTGAGAGCTTTGTGCCTGACATGACCCAAACAGCCAGCAATTTTCTCCTTCTCCAGTTAAACCTGTCCAAAATTGAGGAACCTATCCAGGTGAGAACTGGCAACTCTAATTTACTCAGCTGTCTTTCTACAGGAGATTCGTATATTTGCTAATGCTCACTGATACCTTCACTGATTAGATCGAGGCATTTCCCACCCCATCTGAAAAATGTTTGCCGGAAGAAATAACTCCTCAGTTTGGGTCATCTAAAAGCCTGCAAAGTGACAATGGCCCATCTTTCACAGCAGGCATATCCCACACCTATCCTCAGCTTTAGGAATCCAATATGACCTTCACTCTGCATGGAGACTGCAGTCCTCTGGAAAGGTGAAAGGGCTAATCCCACTCTAAAGAAGACTCTAGCTAAATCAGAGGCCTATCTCTAACACCCATAGCTTACCGTGGGTTTGAACTGCTCCAAAGTCAAACTTATAACGAAGTCTTGTTGAGTTAACATACGGAAGGCCTTTCCTAACCACAGGTCTCCTAATAGAGGACAGGACTCATCAGTTACAAAAATATGTCCTCAATCTAGGGCAGGTGCAAGGCATTCTGTGAGTGTTGAAACTGGAGTCCTCCTCTCCCACATGGGAGGAAAATTCAGTTTCAGTTCAGCTAGGGATTTAGTCTTAGTAAAGACGTGGGAGGAAGTTCTCCAGCTGACCAACTTTCCGTTGCTTATTCTGGGAGCCCAATGTGAGGCTGGGGAGGTGGGCGCGGGGCTATTTCAGCCTTGGCGGAGGGCGGGCTGGGTCACTGCGCGTCTGCTCCTCCTCCTCGCGTTTCTCCTGCCGCCCTGATCCCGCCTTAGCCATGAGGGAGCGGGAACCAGATCGGCGCCAAGGTTGGCAGCGGGGCCTCTGAGGGCCCAGCTCGGGCCTGCGGGTGGCCAGGGAAGATGTTGGCAGTGGCGGGGGCGGGTCCCTGCCGGGGACGCGGTGGGACTGGGCGGCTGGCGAGGCGGCCGGGGTGGACCCGGGGACACGGCGGCCTAGGGATGGGGGTGCGGAGGGTGGGGGTGGGAGAGGAGCTGGGGCACCCCCGTGACTGGCCCTGGCCTGTCCGGCCCCTCCCGTCTCGCAGTTCTGGGAGGTGATCTCTGATGAACACGCCATCGACTCCGCGGGCACCTACCACGGGGACAGCCGCCTGCAGCTGGAGCGCATCGACGTGTACTACAACGAGGCCTGCGGTGAGACCCCCGTCCTTCCCCACCGCCCTCCTGGGAACGCGGCCCTCCCCTCGCTCATGCCCTCCCGCCCCTCTCAGGTGGCAGGTACGTGCCCCGCGCTGTGCTGGTGGATCTGGAGCCGGGCACCCTGGACTCTGTGCGCTCGGGGCCCTTCGGGCAGATCTTCAGGCCGGACAGCTTCATCTTCGGTGAGCTGTGGGGGAGGACTGGGGTGAGATTCCTTAGCCGCTCAAAATCTAGGAGTGCCCCAAGGTCGTTGCCGTGGGAATTGTGGAGCCAGGGCCCCAGAACACCCTCCTATTCTCCGAGTCGAGTGGCTCCAACTGCCTCCTAAACGGGCTTTGGGAGGAAGGCCCAGGTGTCTCCTCAAGGTGAAGAGCTACTGATGTGAACTCCCTGTAGGGAGCTGAGCTGGGGCTGTGGCTACTGCCTTCCCTGAAAATGGGCAGAAGCCACCTGCAGCAAGGTCTGTCAGCCTGTCTCAGGTTTGACTCCTGACTTAATTTCTAACAGGGGAGGCTGCTGTCCTGTAACTCTGGGGGAGGGGTTTCATTTGCTCACCTGTAGGGAGAACGCTGCGCTCACCTCATGTGACACTTGGCCCTTTTTGCATTATGGTGACCACTGATGACCCTATACCTGACCATCGAGTGACTGGCTGTACTGTCTTACAGGTCAGAGTGGGGCCGGAAACAACTGGGCCAGGGGACACTACACAGAAGGCGCGGAGCTGATGGAGTCAGTGATGGACGTTGTCAGAAAGGAGGCTGAGAGCTGTGACTGCCTGCAGGGTTTCCAGCTGACCCACTCCCTGGGTGGGGGGACAGGGTCTGGGATGGGTACCCTTCTGCTCAGTAAGATCCGGGAGGAGTACCCAGACAGGATCACAAACACATTCAGCATCCTGCCCTCGCCCAAGGTGTCAGACACGGTGGTGGAGCCCTACAACGCCACCCTCTCCGTCCACCAGCTCATAGAAAATGCGGATGAGACCTTCTGTATAGACAACGAAGCGTTATACGACATCTGTTCCAGGACCCTGAAACTGCCCACGCCCACCTACGGTGACCTGAACCACCTGGTGTCTGCCACCATGAGCGGGGTCACCACGTGCCTGTGCTTCCCAGGCCAGCTGAATGCTGACCTGTGGAAGCTGGCCGTGAACATGGTTCCATTTCCCCGGCTACATTTCTTCATGCCCGGCTTTGCCCCACTGACCAGCCGGGGCAGCCAGCAGTACCGGTTCCTGACGGTGGCTGAGCTTGCGCAGCAGATGTCTGATGCTGGGAATATGATGGCCGCGTGTGACCCCCGTCATGGCCGCTACCTAACGGCGGCTGCCATTTTCAGGGGTCGCATGCCCATGAGGGAGGTGGATGAACAAATGTTCAACATTCAAAATAAGAACAGCAGCTACTTCGCTGACTGGCTCCCCCACAACGTCAAAACAGCCGTCTGTGACATCCCACCCCGGGGGCTAAAAATGTCGGCCACCTTCATTGGGAACAACACGGCCATCCAGGAGCTCTTCAAGCGTGTCTCAGAGCAGTTTACAGCAATGTTCCGGCGCAAGGCCTTCCTCCATTGGTATACCGGCGAGGGGATGGATGAGATGGAATTTACGGAGGCGGAGAGCAACATGAACGACCTGGTTTCTGAGTATCGACAGTATCAGGATGCCACAGCCGAGGAGGAGGAGGAGGAGAGGCCTAGAACTTTCCTTTTCTAGGTAAAGGGGGGAAGCAGTGTGGATTCTTTACTGTGTTCTGACTGCCATGTGTCACTACGCACTTGTTCATGTCTTCACCTCTCCTCCTGCTGCATTGTAAAGCATTTTTATAGTATACGATTTTGCCTAATAAAGTATTCTCATAGCATCTGGCTTCACCTCCAACTTCTATCTATGGGCCCCCCTCTGGCTGCGGCTGCCAGGTGCGCATGGTTGTCCTGCAAGGCTGAAGCTGTCTGGGTTTGTCACGTGCCCAGGAACAAGCATTCCAGTGGCTCCAGGGTTGGGCATGGGCTGTGGACATGGCAGGCAGGCTTCACATGAACTTGGGGATGCCCTGGGCCTTGGGTGGCTGCGTGGTGGAAAACCTGTTCTGAAGGCAAGCCTTGGCTTATCCCATGTTCCAGGCTTCTAGGGGACCAGCTGGCCCTCTGTTTCTGGAACCCTAAAAATGGTCAGTGACCCTGGTGGGCAATGTCCCCAAAGTCCCATCTCAGGGTAGGAATGTGGTCAGACAGCTGGCTCTGAACCAGCAATGAAGGGTGGGCAAGTAGGACCCCAGCCACTCCATCACCATGACGGCCTGGGTGTGTTTGTGTGGCCTCATTCTCTTGAGGTGGGCATGGGATATCTGGCAGGGACTAGTGGGCAGAAATCAAACCCAGCGTATACTCACACGCACTGACCCCTATGTAGAAGGGGATTAGGTCCTGGGGGCCATAGATGGTGGTTGCTGGGCCTGTGTGCTCGGGGCAGTCTCTCCAGAGGCACAGATGGGGTTTCTGAACAGGACCTGGGGAGACGGGCAGGTGCTCACAATGCTGCTTCCCCCAACTGGCAGCCAGTGAGAAAAACGCCCGAGTGGAGGTCGGACCTGCCCAGTCTGGAGGGCTGATGCTCTCTGGAAAGGTGGCTAATGCGTACTGTCTGCGTCTCCCTGTCCCCCACTCCAAAACTTCAGGGCAAAAATAACCCAAGATCGTCAGGATGAGACTGGTGAGGGTGGCACCTTTGTGGATAGGCCCTTTAGCCTGGCAGTCTCCTCCCCAGGCTTCTCTGGGAGCCTGGACTTCAAAGCCTGCTTTGGGGAAGCTGTCAAATAAGATGTGTGTGTGAGCTGGGTGCTGGGCAGCATGCATGGACGGTGCTCTTCTACCTGGCTCTTGTAGAACTTGTCCATGGCCTGTGTGATGGTCTCTTGGTAATTCCCACCCCCACCCCCATCACACAGGTAAGATGAAGCCAGCATGGCCTGGGGGTGGGCCCATGTACAGGTTCCACCCCAGGTCCCCTGGGCATACCCACCTGCCTCCGACGTGTCGGGGAAACAGGTGAGGCCCCTTTTTGTTATCTGAATGTTGGCAATGGTCTATTGCAGCCAAATGGGAACGGGCAGGCAGGAGAGTGCCTCATCTCGAAAGAAGTGGCTCCTGGAAGCAGCTGGGAGGGGGCAGAGGTCCCTCATACTCCCCCAACCTGCTCTTGGAGCAGGAAAAGGGGCCTCTGTGACAGCCCTGCTCAGTGGCTCTCACTCTGAGGGGTGTCCTTGCCCAACCCAGGTGCGCACCCATCTGAGATGGCCTTGCATGGACCTGGTTGGGAAGGTTCAGTTGCAGCAACAACTGGAACCTGCCCACACCTAGTGTCTCCACTCATGCGTGGGGCTAGATGCTCCTCCCTCCTGTAGTGGTACAGCCAGAGTGGCAGAGGGGGCAAGTCACTGCTGCAGTTCCCACATGGATCTGAGTGGGAGTCAGCCTGGGTACCCATGTATTTCCCAATTACCTGGTTCCATCTGGGGGCTTCATGGACAGGAGTGTGCTTTTCCAGGCCTCTTTTCCACATGCCAGCTATAGGCCCAGGTTTCCCAAGTTTCTGGAGCCGTTCTTCCAGCCCGGCAAGCATGGTGTGTTGTAGGGGAAGGACATCAAGCCTACAGGCAGCAGAACCTGTCTGGGTATGTTCTCTACCCCTGGGGGACCCTGGTTGTTTACCTCTTTGGGTGAGAGTCGGCTTAGGATCTCAACATTCTTGAAGGACTTCAGAACTGTACAGACAGCGGCTCAGGAGGCAGCAGGGGCTGGGACTGGCAGCTAACCAGTGTAGTGGGGGTTGTAGGGCTCAGTTTGGTCTTGCAGGGAATTCAGGGAGGCTTGGATTCGCTGAAACTATAGACAGGCTTGGGCTTGGATATGGAAATAGCATGGAGCCAGGGCCCTTCTGCACGCTGGAATCTGAGTAGTTGCACCCTGGTGCACCCACAGGTGTTCCCCACCTGGAGCACAGCTGTGGATAGAAGCCAGGAAAGCTGTGGAGGGAAGAGGAGGAGGAGGGAGTCTCAGGGCAGCCCCAGCAGCCAGGCAGGGCCTCTGCAAGTGAGACACAGATCCAGCCTGTTGGCCACTTAGCAGCTGCTTGGCCGGTTGCAAACCACCTGACCTCTGTTCACCAGTAAATGGGGGTTACAGAAGCACTTTCCTTCCAGGACTTCTGAAGCTTGAAGAGCAGCACACATCACGTGCTGAGAAAGCGCGGAACTCAGGCAAGCTTCTCCAAGAGCACCTCATCAGAATAGCATCCAACCTGTACAGGACACCATCAAATCCCCCCATCCCTCGTTCCAGCCGAAGAAACCAACCTGTACAGGACACCATCAAATCCCCCCATTCCTCATTCCAACTGAAGAAATCAACCTGTACAGGACACCATCAAATCTCCCCATCCCTCGTTCCAACCGAAGAAACCAACCTGTACAGGACACCATCAAATTCCCCCATTCCTCATTCCAGCCGAAGAAACCAACCTGTACAGGACACCATCAAATCCCCCCATTCCTCGTTCCAACCAAAGAAACCAACCTGTACAGGACACCATCGAATCCCCCCATCCCTCCTTCCAACCAAAGAAATCAACCTGTACAGGACACCATCAAATCTCCCCATCCCTCGTTCCAACCAAAGAAATCAACCTGTACAGGACACCATCAAATCCCCCCATCCCTCGTTCCAGCCGAAGAAACCAACCTGTACAGGACACCATCGAATCTCCCCATCCCTCGTTCCAACCGAAGAAACCAACCTGTACAGGACACCATCGAATCCCCCCATCCCTCGTTCCAACCGAAGAAACCAACCTGTACAGGACACCATCGAATCCCCCCATCCCTCGTTCCAACCGAAGAAACCAACCTGTACAGGACACCATCGAATCCCCCCATCCCTCGTTCCAACCGAAGAAACCAACCTGTACAGGACACCATCGAATCTCCCCATCCCTCGTTCCAGCCGAAGAAACCAACCTGTACAGGACACCATCGAATCTCCCCATCCCTCGTTCCAACCGAAGAAACCAACCTGTACAGGACACCATCGAATCCCCCCATCCCTCGTTCCAACCGAAGAAACCAACCTGTACAGGACACCATCGAATCCCCCCATCCCTCGTTCCAACCGAAGAAACCAACCTGTACAGGACACCATCGAATCCCCCCATCCCTCGTTCCAACCGAAGAAACCAACCTGTACAGGACACCATCGAATCCCCCCATTCCTCATTCCAACCGAAGAAACCAACCTGTACAGGACACCATCAAATCCCCCCATTCCTCATTCCAACTGAAGAAATCAACCTGTACAGGACACCATCGAATCTCCCCATCCCTCGTTCCAGCCGAAGAAACCAACCTGTACAGGACACCATCGAATCTCCCCATCCCTCATTCCAACTGAAGAAAAGGGAGTCTGTGTCCTAGGGGAGCAAGCACAGGCCTGTCTGTGCAGTGGTCACACGGCCCAGGTTGGAGGAAGGCCCTTGGATACATGCTGGTTTCACCAACCGTCTATGGGTTGGGTTTGGCCTGGACCCCTGTACCCCAGGAGGCCGGTAGCCCCCTGCATGGGACAGGACTGGGAGGTGGGTGGGAGGGCTGAGCTTTGAGGGAAGCCATTATTTGGCCTCATGGGAAGTGGTGCAGGTGGTTGTTGGTGGCTCAGTTTTGCAGGACCTGGGTGATCACCCAAGGAGTGAAAATTGCCTTTTTATGAGAAATTGCCAAAACCGATGCAAGCTCATCAGTTGAAAAGGTGAGTAATGTGGACAGGCGGCTTCACCTGCCCCTTCGCCACAAGTAACTGGTGTTCAGAGGTGAATTTGGTTCCTTCCCAGCCTTTCCCCTTTGCATGTAGCTGTGTGCACGTACTTTTGTGTGTACACACACGTTCCCTGGAGGGGTTACTTTTATTTTTTTATTTGGGGGGATAGCTAGTGAGGCAGCCGGACACGTGCTTACCTTGTCTTTTAAGTGTGGAGTCCTCCATGGAGTGGGCATCGGAGACTTTCTAGCGGGCCTCTGCCAGCTGTTTGGCTGCCCCAGTTTCCGCCCTTCACAGACATGCTGGCCACTTGGTGTGACATTCAGTGGCCTTGTTTGCAGCTAGTGTGATGAGACAAGTGGATCAGGTACGTTATAAAACTGCACACAACGTGCAGAGGGAAAGGAATAATGACCATGTGTGTACTGCTCTGCTACAGTCCATGTCACGTGACTGAGATGACAAACATGTTTTCACCTAACATTTGGGCCCTGAGACAGGGCATTTATGTTTTACTTTTTATTTATAACAGAGTTAGAAGAAATACTGCCAGGCTTTCTTTTCTGTTTTCCCCAACTCCCACTTTACCCCCTCAAGTTTACCTACCTCAGAGAGAAAGTGGAGCTTGCCTGGTTAATGAGAGCCTGAAATGATTTGAGCCAGGTCACTGTGTAAAAGTCATACTGCTTCTGTCTCCTTGTGTGTCATTTGCTCAGCTCAAGTATTTCGTAGCTCCCTGTACACAGGTAGCTGTGTTACCCTCCTAGCCTGCTTTCTTGGTTTGATACATGCCTGAGAGCATGTGGGAGCACTTAAGGTCTAGGGTCATGGGAGGACTGTTCTGCCACCCAGCTCATCTCTCCAGCTCAGCCTGCATGCATGCCTTCCTCCGTCTGATTCCAGAGTAGGGGGTGGGAGGTCTCACACTGACCTCCAGCTCAGCCTGCATGCATGCCTTCTTCCATCTGATTCCAGAGTAGGGGGTGGGAGGTCTCACACTGACCTCCAGCTCAGCCTGCATGCATGCCTTCCTCCATCTGATTCCAGAGTAGGGGGTGGGAGGTCCCACACTGACCTCCAGCTCAGCCTGCATGCATGCCTTCCTCCATCTGATTCCAGAGCAGGGGGTGGGAGGTCCCACACTGACCTCAAGCTCAGCCTGCATGCATGCCTTCCTCCATCTGATTCCAGAGCAGGGGATGGGAGGTCTCACACTGACCTCCAGCTCAGCCTGCATGCATGCCTTCCTCCATCTGATTCCAGAGCAGGGGGTGGGAGGTCTCACACTGACCTCCAGCTCAGCCTGCATCCATGCCTTCCTCCATCTGATTCCAGAGCAGGGGGTGGGAGGTCCCACACTGACCTCCAGCTCAGCCTGCATGCATGCCTTCCTCCATCTGATTCCAGAGCAGGGGGTGGGAGGTCTCACACTGACCTCAAGTTTATGGACTTTTTCTACCTCTGCTTTCCCATATCTACAACTTTTTACACCTCTGTTTTATCCATATCTACAACTTCTTTATCATCCTAAACTGAAACACCATACCCATAAATAAGTCTTTGACTAGAAGACTCTGATGCATTTGACTCCACAAAAATTAAAACTCTATAGGCGAGAAAAATGCCTCAAAGTCAAAAGTCAACAGACTGGGGAAATAGATCTGCAACATACATGACACACAAAAAGCTAATTTGGGTTTTTATATATATATATATATATGTGTGTGTGTGTGTGTGTGTATATATGTATATATATATCCTAAATTATTAAAAGACCAACAGCCAAATTGAAAAATGGACAAGGGATGTAAAGAAACAGTTCAAAGAAATATGTAGATTTTTAAATATTTGCTAATTTTTTTACTGTGGTAAAATATGTATAACAGAAAATTTAAGTACATTAAGTACAAATACGTTGTTGTGCAACTATCACCACTATCCATTCCAAACCTGTCATCACCCCAAAGTGAAACTCTGTATCCACGGAACAATGGCTCCCCTTTCCCTTCCCCCCATTCCCTGGAAACCACATCCTACTCTCTGTGTCTATGAATTTAACTGCTCTAGGTACGCTATAAAAGTGGAAAACATAGAGTATTTGCATTTTTTGTGTTAATCTTTTCAAGGTTTATGTTGTAGCATGTATTAGAATGCCTTTCCTTTTTAAGGCTGAATAATATATCATTGTGTGTATTGATCATATTTGCTTATCCATTCATCTGTACATGGACATTTGGGCTTTTTCTACCCTTTGGCTCTTGTGAATGCTGCTATAAACATGGGTGTGCAAATTGCCACTTTCGGTTTCTTGGCGTATATACCCAGATGTGGAGTTACTGGATCATGTGGTGATTACTGTTTTCCACAGTGGCTGTGCCACCTTACTTTCCCACCAGCAGTGTGCAGGAGTCCTGACTTCTCCACATCCAGCATTTGCTGTTTTCTGGGGCTTTATTGTTTTGGTTTGCTGCTGGTGGTTTTTTTGATGGCAGCTACACTTATATGTGTCAGTTGGTATTGCGTTGTGGTTTGGATTTACATTTTTCTCATGAGTAGTGATGCTGCGCAGTTTATACTGTGCTTACTGGTCATTTATCTGTCTTCTTTAAAGAAATGTGTATTTTAAAACCTTTGCTCATGTTTAAATTTGATTGTTTTGTTGTTATTGCTGAGGTCTTTATATAGCCTGGTTATTACTTCTCAAATATATAATGTATGGATATTTTCTTTCCCTTTGTGAATTTATTTTCAACCTATTGATTGTATCTTCAGATACATAAAAGCTTTTCACTTTGATGAAGTTCTTTTTATGTATTTTTGTTGTTGTTGTCTGTGCTTTCACTGTCATATCCAGGAAATTATTGCCAGATTCTACGATATGAAACATATTTCCTGTGTTTTCTTCTAAGGGTTTTATAGTTTTAGCTTTTACAATTAGATGTTTGGTCCATTTTAAATTAAGTTTTTTATATGGTGTAAAGCAAGGGTCCAGCTTTATTGGTTTCCATGTAAATATTCATTTTTAACACCATTAAAAAATATACTGTCCTTTCCCCATTGAATAGTTTTGACTCCGTTGTTAAAAATCATGACCATATTTTTTGGTTCTTTTTTTCTATTGCATTGATCTTTATGTCTGTCTCTATGCTGGTACAACATCGTTTTGGGCACTGAAGCATTACAGTAAGTTTGAAACCAGGAGGTGTTAGTTCTCTAACTTTGTTAGTTTTTAAGATTGATTTGGCTACTTGGGGTTTTTTGAGATTTCATCTGAATTTTAGAATAGGATTTTCTATTTTTTCAAATATTGGAATTTTTATAGTGATTTTATTGAATCTGTAGGTGACTATAGATAACAATGGCATCTTGACAAGGTTTTGTCTTCCAATTCATAAACACATGATGTCTTTTCATTTATTTGTGTCATCTTTAATATTTTTCTGCAATGTTTATAGTTTTTGCTATGCAAGTTTTTCATTTCCTTGGTTAAGTTGGTTTCTAAATATTTTATTTTTTGACGCTATCATAAATGATACTGTTGTCTTGATTTCTTCTTCAGATAGTTTGTTATTGTAGAAATACAACTGATTTTTGTGTGTTGATTTTGTATCCTGTAGTTTTGCTGAATGTTATTTATTGCATCTGATAGTTTATCTCACAGAAAGTAAAGTATTTTTAATATATAAGATTATGTCATCTGCGAACAGAAAATTTTACTTTTTTAAAAATCGGAATATCTTTTATTATTTTACTTGCCTTATTGTTTTAGCTAACTAGAACCTTCAGTACCATATTAAATAAAAGTAGTAAAAGCAGGTATCCTTGTTTTTGCTCTTAGGGTAAAAGCTTTCAGTCTTTCATTATAATGTTAGCTGTGTTTGCTGGTTTTTTTTTTTTTTAAATATAACATTATGTTAAGGTGTTTTATTCCTTTTTATAGTTTATTAAGTATATTTTATCATGAATGTGGGTTAAATTTTGACAAATGCTTTTTCTTCTTTGATTAAGATACACATGAGGGTTTTTTCCTTCTTTATGTTAATGTGATATTACACTGATTTTCACGTGTTGGAACATACTTTTATTTCAGGAGTCAATTATACTCATTCATAGTGTATAATCCTTTTAATGTACTGCTAAATTTGAATTGCTGGTATTTTGTTGAGGATTTTTGCATCAGCATTGGTAAGGGATGTTTGTTTGTAGTTTTCTTATGGTGCCTTTGTCTGGCTTGGTGTCAGGGTAATACTAGCCTCATAGAATAAGTTAGAAAAATGTTACCTCCTCTTCAATGTTTGGAAAAAGTTTGAGAAAAACTGGCGTTAATTTTGTCTGGTCCAGGCTTTTCTTCGTTGCTGAGTTTTTGATTACTGATGCCATCTTCTTGCTGAATCTCCTTGCTGAATAGGTTTATTCAACTTTTCTGATTCAGTCTTAGTAGGTTTTTTGTTTCTAGGAATTTGTTCATTTTATTTAGGTTATTCAATTTTTTAGTGTACAATTCCTTATGGTACTCTCTTACATCCTTTATTTACTCCAAAAATTTGGTAGTAATGAACCCATTTTATTTTGAGTTTTGTAATTTGATTATTCTCTTTTTTTTCTTAGTCAGTCTAGTTAAAGGTTTTTCAGTTTTGTTGAACTTTTTCAGAGAACAAACTCGGTTTTGTTGATTTTTGGTATTGTTTTTATATTCTCTGTTTCACTTATTTCCACTGCTATCTTTATCATTTTTTATTTTGCTAGCTTTTCTTTGTTCCCTCTTTTCCCCTCTGTTTTTAGTTCATTAGGTATAAAGTTAAGTTGTTGATTTGATGTCTTATTTTTTTATAATCATTTGTAGCTATAAATTTTTCTCTTCTAGTACTGTTTTTGACATCTCTCTTAACTTTTGGTATTTCATATTTTTAATTTGTCTCTAAATATTTTCTGTTTTCTCTTATGATTTCTTCTTTTATCCATCCTTGAGTGTTCAATACCTGTATTTTTAGACATAAAATGTGTAACCTACAGAATTTTCTTGATTTGTTACAATTTTATTTGTTGTAAGATTTATTTCAGAATTAAATGTGTATATCAACATTTGTTATGTTCTCATAAATTTTGTAATACATGGAGATTCCTGATCCGCATATGTAAACCTCTACGTGAAAATTATTTTGAATGACGTCACTTGTGAGGGGCTGTGGGAGTGGGGCCTCAGAATGATGTCACTTGTGAGGTGCTGTGGGAGTGGGGCCTCAGAATGACGTCACTTGGCTCCCTGGATTCAGCCCCCTTCCTAGGGGAATACGTGGATGTATCTCCCGCTTTGCTGGAATTCTCCGGGCAGAGTACGCAAAACTCCTGGGTTTCCAGCACGCCCCAGTGAGCCAGCGAGCCAGCGAGCTCTCCGCCGAGCCTCCACACAGCTCTGTGCTTCAGACCCAGGCCATGGGGGCTGGGCTCACGAGGGGACCTCCTGATCTGCAGGTTGCCAAGATCCGTGGGAGAAGCGTGGTTTCCTGGGCAGAGTCGCACAATCACCGCCTCCCTTGGCTGCGACTGGGGGCTCCCCTAGCTCGTGCCCACCTGGGTGGGCCGTCGTCCCGCTTGCTTTTCCTCACACTCTGTGGGTCGAGCTGTCTGCCTAGTCAGTCCCAGTGCAAGAACCTGGATACCTCAACTGAAGGTGCAGATTCACTCGCACTTGTCACTGCTCTCCGTGAGAGCCACGGGCCACAGCTGCTTCTAATCGGCCAGCCTGGCCCCATCTAAAGTACGATTTCTTAATACATGAGATGTTTTAAATACATAACAATAATGATATTTATTGCAAATAATGTTTTGTCTCAATGTGATATAAAAATGTATAATAAATTAATTCTTTTTTGGTTACCACAAAACTATCTGGAAATGTGACATCTGCCATTTATCAAAATTTTGCAGAGTTAATAGAACTTTACCTGAAGGGAGGCTGGCAATATGCATCATGATGTCAAGCACTGCCAGTGAAGTTGTGGAGTTTGACGTGGTCTTTACATCTTGTTACTGGAATTATATAAATTGGTACAAACTTTATCAATTGTGATTAAACAATATATACCGAAATTATAACTGGAAATACTGTCTGATTCAGCAATTTCATTTCCAGAAATTTACCCTACAGACATACTCATGATGCCTGGAATTATATCTGAATGGGAGAAAGTATTATACCACCTTTTTAATTAACAAAAGTCTGGAAATCACCTTCATGTTTATCATTCACATTAATGATTATCACCTTACTGTTTACTGAAATTATGGTTATTCATATGATAGAATACTATGCAGCTATTTAAAATATATATTTTAAAAGGATGCTCAAAAATGATGTCCAAGATATGTTACAAAGTAAAAACCCTGTGTGCAGAGCCACGTATCGAATATGCCTCCATTCCTATAAAATCAGGGTGTGTATAAATGCAGACAGTATCTCTATTAACTGGTAACTTACAAAATTCAAAGTTAATGCAGGCAAGGCCTTTCTTTCTTAATGCTAAAACTCCAAGGAACTGCACAACATTTGAGGATTTCCAACACATGCCAATCTGCCTTTGAACCTACAGATTTTAGGAAATGAGACTTGAAAAATCAAGCATTAGTATTCCTAGCTACAGTTGTTTGGGACATAATTAGAATGATCCATTCTTTGAAAGTTTGTAAAATTTGCTCATACAACCATCTGGGCCTAGTCTTTCCTTTTTGAAAGATTTTATTTTACTAGAGATTTTATTTTTTTCATATTATAGCACTTCTTAGATTTTCTATTTCTTCTTGATTCTTGAGTCAATTTTGGTACCACTTAGTAGGGTGCTTGGGCTCAGAACACATCAGTCAAAGAAAGAGAGAAGAAAGGAAGGCAGGAAGGCAGGGAGGAAGAAAAGAGGGAAGGAAGGAAGGAATGAAGGAAGGAAGGAAGGGAGGGAGGGGACAAAGAAGGAAAGAGAGAAGGAAGGAAAGAATGAGAGAAGGAAGGATGGAGGGAGAGAAAGATGGAGAGAGAGAAAGAAAGAGAGAAGGAAATGAGAGAAAGAAAGAAGGAGAGAAGGAAGGAGGGAGGGAGAGAGAGAGGGAAAGAGAAAGATGGAAAGAAAGGAAGGAGGGAGGGAGAGGAAAGAGGAAGGGAGAGGAAGGAAAGGAAGGAAGGAAGGAGAGTGGGAGGGAAGGGAGAGAGAGGGAGGGAGAGAGGGAGGGAGGGAAGGAAGGGAGAGAGAGAGGGAGGGAGGGAGTGGGGGAGGGAAAGAAAGAAAGAGAGAAAAGTGAAAGGGGGGGATGGGAAGGGAAGAGGAGCCAGCCACACGCTACAGGCTGTTTGTTCACCTTTTACTTGACCCAGGCAGTCCTGCCTTTTAAATATTCCACCTTCTGCCATGAGTTACACTGTTCAATATTCATTTCTCAGAGCATTCAAAGGTCTATGTGTGCCCTGCCATGATGGACCATGGCTTCAGCTCTCAAACACAACTTTCAGCCAAAATATTCATGACTGGTCCCTCCCATATACTCATCAATCCCCCATGCTATGGTCTGCATGTGTCCCCAGAGCTTATGTGTTGGAAACTTAATCCTCTATGTGACGGTGTTGAGAGGTGGGGCCTAATAAGAGTGATTAGGTTATGAGATTCTGCCCCTATGCATGGATTAATGTCATTATCTCAGGAGTTGGTTAGTTATCTTGGGAGTGGGCTTGCATTAAAAGCAAGTTAAGCCCCTTTTGCTCTTTCTTTCTCAAATTCTTGCTCTTCTGCCTTCAGCCATGAGATGACACAGCAAGAAGGTCCTCACCAGATGCAGACCCCTCATCCTTGGACTTCCTAGCCTCCAGAACTCTAAGAAATAAATTTCTTTTCTTTATAGATTCCCCAGTCTGTGGTATTCTGTTATAGCAGCACAAAATGGGTTAAGATGCCCCATTACATGGAGAGTGCTGATCCACAGGGTTGAGATCATTGACTTAGGGCTTGGAGTCTTATATAATATCCCTATGGGAGTTGGCCTCCATGTTCCCTATCTTCCAGGAATCTCAAATGGTGATCTCAGACCAAAATATAGCCCAGATATTTTACATTTGGCAATATTGCCCACTTTTCCACAACTTTTTCATGGAAGGTTTGATGTGCTCACTTCTATGATCCCTGAAAGGATATGAGTTCAAGATCCTGCAAGGTTACAATCCAAGGATAGAAGATTGACTTGGAATAGGAAACTGGATGAATCTTTGGTGATCTTTCATTTCAGGATTTATCTTCAATCTTGGGCTATGGAGGGGGCACTTCTGGTCTTCAATTTTGTTCAGCCTGTAAGATAAGTGCCAAGGCTGATTGGCACACACAAATGTCTTTTTAGTTTACAAAAACTGTCTTCCTTTTCAAGCCTCCCAAAGGGTGTTAAGGGAGATGAGGACCAGGCAGTGGGTTCAGCAGAAGTCACAACAGAACAGTTCCTAAGGGGACTTGTGGAGAACCTACATGTCGCCAAACCCACAGAGAGACCTAGGAAAGAGAAGGCAGAGACAGGCAGTACAGAGAAGAGTGGCCATGAAGGTGAATCAAAGTCCACGTGGCAGAGCTGCTTTTTCATCCCCAGTAAAGGCAGTGCTGGGATTTTTGAAACCTCAAAATGTAATGGTTGAATAAATGACTGTAGGACCAAGTGGCCTGGGTTCAATGCTGTCTGGGACCCTGCCTAGCCAGAGAACCTTGAGCAAATCACAGGACTTCTCCATGCCTCACTCTGCTTATCTGGAAATGGGACAGTAGCGCACTAAGCCAGCACTCCACAGGCATAAACTTGTGGAATCCTCACAGTACCCCCGTGAGATGGCAGCCATCATTGGCACCAGCTTCCAGATGAGGAAACTGAAGAAAGAGAGGAAGTGAGTTTTACAAAGTCACAGAGCCCAGAAGAGGCAGTATGGTGGCTCACGCAATCTGGTGCCAGGGTCTCTGTTCCTCTGCCAAGCTGTTTCCCCTTGGCACAAAGATAAAGCAAAATAAGCATTTAGGACCAGGCCTGGCACACACAGAGGCCCCCCAAATGGGTGGCAATCATTACCTTTTTTATTGCAACAGAGTCTTCCTTCTGCCCTTCTGGGGAAATTCTTTTTCTTCTGTCTCCAGCCCCTTCCTGATCAGGATCCTCAAGGGGGTGTGGGAGCCTTCAATAGGCCGGTGCACAGAGCAACTGCCCAGTCAGGAGACACGGAGGCCCCTAAAGAGGCCTGCTTGGTAAGAGGTGCATGCAGTTACCCAAGGAGATAGCATTGATTAACACATTAATAAATAACGTGGCTATTAAAGTCAGTCACAGAGGTGGGAGATAATTACCTTGGACAGGAATGGCCTCAGCCTCTTCTATGAGCTGCCTTCCCCACCTCCTTCTCCCAGTAAATCTTCACTGAAGGTGCTCTTTGGCCCAGTGCTGGGCCTGAGCCTGGGAGGCAGGAGCCCTGAGCTGGGCCTGTGATGAGAACCAGAAGACCAAGGGGCGGCTGACTCCCAGGGGATAACCCGGTGTCCTGACGCCAAACCCTGCAAGAGGAGCCTCAGGCATTTCATCGGTCAGCTCTGGCTGGGTCACACTGCAGTGACAACACCAAACCTGGTGGCTGATGACATCAAGGTGACATGTTGCTCTTGCTGTGTCCTTGCCAAGGTGCAGCCAGGGCCCTGGCCTATGGTGCTTTTCTCTCTGCCATCCAGGTTGCAGGTGTGCCTCCACCTGGAACACTCCCCCAACCTAGGACACACCCCCTGGAACATGCCCCCCCCTTGGACACGCCCTCACCTGAAGCATACCTCTCCTGGGACATGCCCCCACTTGGGACAGCCTCCAGGACACGCCCTGTCCTGCAATATATCCCTCCTGGGACTCACCCTCTGAAACATACACCCACCTGGGACATCCCCCAGGACACCCCCCTCCTGGGACACGCCTCCTCCTGCATCACGCCCCCCTGCTTGGACATGCCCCCATCTGGAATACACCCCCACCTGGACCATGCCCCCACCTGGACCATGCCCCCATCTGGACCATGCCCCCACCTGGACCATGCCCCCACCTGGACCATGCCCCCATCTGGACCATGCCCCCACCTGGACCATGCCCCTACCTGGACCATGCCCCCACCTGGAACATGCTGCCTCACAGGAGAAGGAGAACAGAACAGCGTGGAGCTCTGACACTGTCCTCAGAGCACCTGCTCAGACGTGGAGCGTATCTTCTGGCTCCCCCACAACCCTTCACGTGAGCCCATCTCCAGGTAAACCTTCTCACAGCTGCTCTAGGTCAGTGTATTTGTGTCATGGGGCTGCAGTAACAAAGCACCACAAACCAAGTGACTTAAAGAAGCCAAACTTTATTCTCTCACTGCTCCAGAGGCCAGACATCCAAGATCAAGGTGGGAACACGGCTGGTTCCTTCGGAGACTGTGAGAGAATCTCTTCCACGTCTCTCCCAGCCTCCAGGGTTTTGTCGGCAACCCTTGCCCTCCGCCGGCTTGAAGAAGCATCAGCCCCTCTCTGCCTTCACCTTCCTGTGGTGTCCTCCCTGTGTGTGGGTCTGGGCCCACGTTCTCCTTTTGGTAAGTATACCAGTCAAATTGCTTTAGGGGACCCTCCTACACCAATACAACCACATCTTAATTGATTACACCTGCAAGCACCTTATTCCAAATAAGGCCACATTCTGAGGTCCTGCAGGTTAAGATGTCTACGTATGAATTTCAGGGGGACACAGTTTACCCCATAAAAGTCTGTAACTTGGGATTTGGCTTCAGACTCACCTGGGGGTCACCCCTAGTGGCCAAGGGCTTGCTCTTCCTATGGCTGTGACCCCTCCGCCCTGCTCCACCCACCCTGCCTCCCTTCCCCGCAGGAGTCTCCCAGCAGCTGGCCTTTGGCTCAGAATCCCAACCCCTGCCACCTGCCATCGTATCCTCCAGTCGCCACCTGCCTCCTACTACCTGCTGTGGCCAGATCTGTCCCTGCAGGAAGTGAGTGACATAGTGTGAGAAGTCTACAGACATGGGTTCAAATCTCAGCTCCTCCACTTAGAAACTGTGCGACACTGGGCAAGAATTCTACTTCCCTAAAGGAAGTCCTGCCAGCACAGGGCAGCTGAGGCTTCAGCAGGGTGGTAAGAAACCTCAAGGCCTAACACTCACCTCCTCCTCTTCCTGACGGTCTGCTAACCTCCCAGGACTGACAGCCTTGGTGCATCTAGGCTTAAGAGCCTTTGACCCTTCCCTAAACACATGGGAATATTCCTGAGCTCCTGCTGTGTGCATGGCAAAGCCCAGAGCAGGCTCTTTCTCTCCCACTTCTGACCACATCTGGACCAGCCATCAGGGCCCTGTGGTGTTGGAAAGAAAGGAGGAGCCTTTGTCTGAGAATCTCATATGTGTTGTAGTATTGAGTGGCCGTGCACACACGTGCACAAACACACACACACGTGCACACATGCTCTGTCATAGCCCGTTTCCAATCAGTCAACACTTCCTCCTCTCCAAGCCACAGCCTTCCTAGGGCAGCCCTGTCCCTGCCAGAAGCCAGCCCCTACCCAGGACGACTGAGCACTGTTTAATCACCCTCAATCAAGAGTGTGACTCCCACAAAAGGACGGGTCGTATATACACACACATTAAAAGCAAATGAACTTCCATGATTATTGTTATCACCATAATTATTATGGAAATTAGTGATCATGAGCTGCCCGGAGCCCCATGCTGGAACCCACGCGCAGCCTGGCCTCGGCTCTGCCAGGCCCTTCTCCCCACACGAGGCAAGAGCCAGGCCCTCGGCTCCAGCCCCTTCACCCCTCACCCCTCCTCTAGCCCCTAGACATTTGGGGCATTGGGCATTTTGCCCTGACTTGGAACAAAACTCATCCTGGCTTCCATGTGATGAGTACTTAACACCAGCCTGGGCGGGAGGAAGGACCATCGTCACTCCCATCTTACAGAAGGGGCCAATGGCCCTGGGAGGTCAAATAGCTGCTGGGGGCAGGACCCAAACTTCTGTATTCACCGAAGACATAACACTGTCATCTTACCCCAGGGCAGGGGCGGAGGAGGCAGAGGCCGGACCCTGGTGCCAAGGAAAGGATCATTAGAGACTATTGTCCAGGGATGTGCTTCAAACCCACTGGTGTGGCCCCAGTCTGGCCCAGGCCCCTTCACCTGAGCCCGTGGATACAGTGACACCACCTAACCCTGCCTCCAACAACACATTAGAAGCCAATGGGCCATTCGTTGGTTTCTGTTTTTGTTTTTTGCTTTGTGTTTTCCGAAGGCCTTCAGCTTTGTTTATTGCATCCCCACCTGCAGCCTGGAATCTTTCCTGGGGGACCTCCTTGAACAGGTTCCTGGGTTCTGAGGCCAGCCGCTTAGTGGAGACACTTCCATGTACCAGCACCTGCCACATGCCAGGCACTGTCAGGACCGCCCCTTGAGGCAAGCATTCAACCCCTACCTTCCAAAGCAAGGGTGAGGCCGAGCAGGTGACGACCACCCAGAGTAGATCACTGGGCGATCCAAGACTGGGACGGGAGCTGCCTCTCTCCACTGTCTGGGCCTTTCCACCCTCGTGCTCCTAAGACTCAGGCTCCTGAGACCATAAGATGCCACCACCCTGGCCGATGACCTCTGCTCCTGGCCAGCCCTTCTTGGAGTCCTCCCTGGCCCCAGGCCAAGGCTGCTTTGCCAATCCCTTTCACTTCGTACTCACCGACCTCAGCCTCCAGAGGCCCTGAATCATTCAGTTACGAACATCTTCTGGATGCTCATAACCACATATTAGGGCTCTTTCATCCCTGTCCAGCCCTGGAACCCTGAGGGGATTTCTTTCTTTTTTTTTTTTTTTGAGACGGAGTCTCGCTCTGCCGCCCAGGCTGGAGTGCAGTGGCCAGATCTCAGCTCACTGCAAGCTCCGCCTCCCGGGTTTACGCCATTCTCCTGCCTCAGCCTCCGGAGTAGCTGGGACTACAGGCGCCCGCCACCTCCCCCGGCTAGTTTTTTGTATTTTTTGGTAGAGACGGGGTTTCACCGTGTTAGCCAGGATGGTCTCGATCTCCTGACCTCGTGATCCGCCCGTCTCGGCCTCCCAAAGTGCTGGGATTACAGGCTTGAGCCACCGCGCCCGGCCCCCTGAGGGGATTTCAAACTCCTTTCCAGTAACCTTTGACAAGGCACAATTCCTGCCACCTACGTGCTCGTCTCAGCTGGAGCACGGCCACTCACTCTCGGATGGAGAAGCCCGGGTGTGGGGTTTTAACCACTCACTCGCTGTTCTCCATATGCCTGGGTGGCCAGTGACCAGGCGTCCGGCCAGAGCTGATGGCTGAACCCTCAGGCTCTACCCAAGGCCAACCAAACCTTGACTTTGGTGGGAGAAGAGCCCACGGGTGCACAGGGCTTTGGCTGACCAGGAGTGGGGCTGGTGGGAGGTGGAGGCTGAGGACCCCCGGCCGACAGACCTCCACCCTCCCCTCACCCCACCACGAACTCAGTGGGAATGGGACCCCTTCACCCCACTAGGAGCTCGGTGGACATGGGACCCCCTCACCCCACCAAGGGCTCGGTGGACATGGGAACCCCTCACTCCACCAGGGGCTCGGTGGACGTGGGACCCTTCCTGGGCCCAGCAGGGCATCTTGGTTGGTTTCTTTAATTTGTTTATTTTCAGAATCTTAGGTTCCCAGCTCCCATTTGAGCAAGCAGTGCTGAAGGAATGTAACCTTCTCCTTATCACCTGCCTCTCTGACAATTGCAGAGCTGTGGCCCTCGTCCCTTGAAGCCCTGTGATCAGATGAGCTGAAGGCTGCACAGCGAGTGGGCAGGGCTGGCCGCATGGGGGTCACGGTGCTCCCTCTCCCACCCCAACACACTCCCTGCCACCCTCTCCTGGGGAAAGGAACGCAGCTTAGCCAGGACCCCCAGGCAAATGCCCCGTGGCCCCAAGCTCTTCAGTCACTGCTGGATGATAAACAGGGAGGCAACTCTGAACCAAGGGGCCCTCTAAGGTGTTTGTCCAGCATGGGCCTGAATTTCAGACAGACGAAGACCCCACCCTGGGCCTCCAGCAGCAGCAGAGGGTGGGGCTTCCATCCTCTCACCCCACCCAGACTTGGCACCACTGCACAGGGCAGCCTTTCTGGCAGGGGCAGGAGGCAGGGGAGGGGACCTGCAAGGTGGGAAAGACCTGTCTCATCAGCTCCACCTCACAGCTGTGGGGCAGAGGCTCACACTGACTGCAAAGCCAGCCTCTGCTGAGATCGGCCTCTCCACTCCTTCTATAGCAAATTCCGAGACTCGGGGGCTCCAGCCTGGTACTCTCCTGAGGGAGGCCCCAGTGTCCACATATGCGGCACCCACCCACACCCAGGCCAGTCCCATCCACCACGTCACCCCCGAGTGTCCTCCCTCTACCCACACCCAGGCCAGTCCCATCCACCATGTCACCCCCGAGTGTCCTCCCTCTACCCACACCAGGCCAGTCCCATTTACCACATCACCCCCATGAGTGTCCTCCCTCCACCTAGACCCAGGCCAGTCCCACCCACCATGTCACCCCCAAGAGTGTCCTCCCTCCACCCAGACCCAGGCCAGTTCCATCCACCATGTCACCCCCATGAATGTCCTCCATCCACCCACACCCAGGCCAGTCCCATTACCACATCACCCCCATGAATGTCCTCCCTCCACTTAGACCCTGGTCCCACCCACCATGTCACCCCCGTGAGTGTTCGCCCCTCTAGCTGCTCATCCTTCAGGCTTCTCTGGAGGGAGTGGTGCTTACAAACCGGAGACAGCCCCAGGTATGATGGTATTTGGGGAGCTCACACCCTGGCAAGGGGTCAAACATGACCAGCCTTCCGAGGCAGAGCTTGGTTGGAAGCCCCTTATTTAAGAGCTTCAGGATCCAGTACATTCAGGTTTCTGTCCCCACAGCAAATAGACCGTGAGGTCTGCAGGCTCCACATGCAGGTCTCGCTGTGACAACAGAGAGTGCACACGTGGTGTGGTTTGCAGCCCTTTCTCAGGAGACCAACCCCATCGAGAAAACCCTCCCCCAAAGGCAATTGTTACACCCCAAAGGTGCCTTCTGCAGCTCCTCCACTGCCCTGCCCTGACTGGGTAAGAAGATAGCTTCTGAGCAGTGCAGGGTGATGGGAGCATGTTACCACTAAGCAAAGACGTGCTCGAAAGCTGGGCCTGTGCAAGGAGAAGCAGGTGTGTGCACCTCCGGCACCTCCTGTCCATTAGGAAGCAGCTGATGAAAAGAGGATGGAAGTTCACACTGAAGGCTGATGGGAAACCGACTCTAATAACATTAGATGGAGGGAGAGGGACTGGGCTCCCGTGGGAGAGCTATGACCTACAGCTGCCTCTGTGGAGCACGAGGACTCCACCTGCACTGCCCGTTTCCAAAGTTGATGCCGAGAGTCCCCACTTCTGTGGGGAAACCATGTTTCTTGGGTGTAGCCTGCAGAACCGTGAGCCAATTAAACATCTTTTCTTCATAAATTACCCAGTCTCAGACTTTTTTTTTTTTGAGATATAGTCTCGCTCTGTCACCCAGGCTGGAGTGTAGTGGTGTGATCTCGGCTCACTGCAACCTCTGCCTCCCTGGTTCAAGCGATTCTGCTGCCTCAGCCTCCCGAGTAGCTTAGCTGGGACTGCAGGCGTATGCCACCACACCCAGCTAATTTTTTTGTATTTTTAATAGAGACAGGGTTTCACCATGTTGGCTAGGATGGTCTCGATCTCTTGACCTCGTGATCCGCCCGCCTCGGCCTCCCGAAGTGCTGGGATTACAGACGTGAGCCACTGTGCCCAGCCCCAGTCTCAGACATTTCTTTATAGCAGTGCAAGAACAGACTAACACAGTATATGTATTTAACAGCATTGGCTGCCGTCAGCATTATACCACTTCACATGGAGGATGAGAACCTTAAAACAGTACCCATGCATTTCCCTCCTTTTGGGTTTTGTGTTACTGTTTTCATGCATTTTGCTTCTATATGTGCTGTAAACTCACATTAATTTATCATTTTTGCCTTAAACAGTCAATTATCCTTTAAAATGCTTTTTAATGTTGCATTTTTGCTCACACATTTGCCATCTTGGGTGCTCTACATTCTTTCGTGTAGATCTGGACTTCCATCTGTTTTCACTTTACCTCTGCCTCAAGTATTTCCTTTAATATTCCTTGTAGTGAGGACTTGCTGGTAATGAATTCTTCAAGCTTTTCAATGTCTGAAAGTCTTTATTTCACTATCATCTTTGAAAGATATTTTTGCTGGGTGTAGAATTCCAGACTGACAATCGTTTTATCCTTAAGTATTTTATAGAAGTTACTCCACTATCCTCTGGTTTGCATTGTTTCTTTATCTTTATTTTTTATTTTTTCGAGTCAGGGTCTCACTCTGTCACCCAGGCTGGAGTGCAGTGGCATGATTTCAGCTCACTGAAACCTTTACCTCCTGGGCTCAAGCAATCCTCCCACCTCAGCCTCCCAAGTAGCTAGGACTACAGGCATGTGCCACCACACCCAGCTAAATTTTGCATTTAATATAGAGGCCAGGTTTTGCCATGTTGCACAGGCTGGTCTTGAATTCCTGGGCTCAAGTGATCATCCTGCCCTGGTCTCGCAAAGTGCTGGAATAATAGGCATGTGCCACTATACCTAACCTTGCGTTGTTTCTAACCAGATATCTGCCATCTTTTTTTTAATTTTAATTTTTTAATTTTTTAATTTTTTTTTTTTGAGACAGTCTTGCTCTGTCACTCAGGCTGGAGTGCAATGGCGCCATCTAGGCTCACTGCAAGCTCCGCCTCCCAGATTCAAGAGGTTCTCCCTGACTCAGCCTCCTGAGTAGCTGGGGTTACAGATGTGCGCCACCACGCCCTGCTAATTTTTGTATTTTTGGTAGAGACCGGGTTTTGCCATGTTACCTAGGCTGGTCTGGAACTCCTGTGCTCAAGTGACCATCCTGCCTCAGCCTCCCAAAGTTCTGGGATTACAGGTGTAAGCCACCACACTCAGCCCATTTTTATCTTTGTTCCTCTCTGTATAATGTCCTTTTCCCTTTGGTAGCCTTTCAGATTTTCTCTTTGTCACTCGTTTGGGGCAATTTGATTATGATGTGCTCCAGTGTGTCATCCTCATGTCTCTTGTGCTAGGGGTTCATTGGTTCTTCGTCTCTGGGTTTATAGTTTTTACCAAATTAAAAATTTTTCAGCCACAGTTTTTCAATTATTTTTTTCTTCTACTCCTTCCCACCTTCTTCAGGAACTCCAATTACACTTATATTCGTCCTGTTGGTGCTGATTTTCTGCTCAATTTTTTTTCCGTATTGTTCTCCATGTTCCGTTTTTGACAGTTTCTATTGCTACATCTTCCAGTTGACTAATCCTTTTTTGTATAATATATATTCTATTTTAAATGCCATTTAGTATATTTTTCATCTCAGACATTGTATTTTTCATCTCTAGAAGTTCAAGCTGGGTGTTCCGTGTCTCTACTTACTTCCATGTTCAAGCTTCCCTTTACCTTCTTGTTGTGGAATATTATTTTAATAACTGTTTTAATATCGTTGCCAACTAATTCCATCATATGTGCCATTTCTGTATCTATTGATCAAATTTTCTTCTCATTATTGAGACATTTCCTTTTTCTTCACATGCCTGGTAATTTTCAGCTGGATGGCAGACAATGTGAAATTTATCTTATTGTGCGTTGGGTATTGTTGGGTTCCTATAAATATTATTGAACTATGTTCTAGGATGCAGTTAAACTATCTGGAAAGATTTTGGTTCTTTGAGGGTTTTCTTTGAGGTCTTGTTAAGTAGGACCTTAGCAGCCTTGGCCTAGATCTGATCTTCCACACTACTGGAGCAATTCTTTGCTGAGTGTTTCATCCAATGGTCTGGGAAGTATAAGATTTGTCCACTGTTGCTGGTGGGAACACCAAATATGCCTGGTTCTGTAGGAGGTTCAAGGATTGTTGTTTCTGTTTCTTTCAGGTGTTTTTTCCCCTAGACTTGGGTAGTTTACACACATACATGCGCCAATCAGTATTTAGCTGAAGACTCTGGAGCTTTTTTGTTTTGTGACTTTATCCTTTTCATACCCTGAATACTCTGCCCTGCAGAGTTTATCTGAGCTTCTTTGGTCTCCCTGGACTCCAGCTTCATCTCCTCAACTCAGGACCAACACCAGGCTCAGCCTGGGTTCTCCCTCCCTGAGCTGTGGCCTAGAAATGGTTTCCACTCCCTGATTGCCTTCTGGTCACCGCACCTGGGCAGTCCAGAGTCATGAGAAACCCTAGGCCACGTAGCAGAATGCCCACTGTCCCCACTTCACCACACTCTACTCTCTCCATCCAGCACTAGCTGCAGCCAGGCTGTCTCACAGTCCAGAATGCTAGTCAGAGACCAAGTTTTCTGCAGTGCCCTGGCTGGGGCCCACAGATAAGGATGGGCAAGGCTGGGGCTGGCAGGCAAGGACAGCCAAGCAGTGCTCCAGAAGCCAGCAGATGCCATCAATCAGTTTTACATCCGCCAGGCCCTGAGAATCTCTGGACACCAGAAGCATTTTCTGTTGCCAGAGCTGAACTCTCATCCAGAAGGCCCTGAAATGTGGGCAGGTTTCCATCACTGCCTGTCTGTGGCCACAAGGACACAGACTCTTTTAATGGCTGGTGAGATGTCCAGGACACTTGGGACTCCAGGAAGCCCCTTTTCAATTTCAGGCCTCAGCTGAGCTCTCCATTTACCTCAGGCCAGGCAGTGCACATTATGGGGGACATCGCTGGATGCTGGGATGAGGATGGCACTTGGCATGTGAGCTAGGATTGGGTGCCCACCACTCTCTTCCCCAGCCAGGCAGTGGCCAGTAAGCATCTCTGGTTTCTGTCCCCTTACCAGCCTCCTCTGCTACGATTGCATTTCTGGCAGGCAGTGGATCAGGGAAGCACCAGCAGTTGAGGACCATGTGGAGAACCACTACTGGCCAAGCATTCCCAACCTGACAGCAGAACAGGAGTACAGCAGAGCTGAGGTGAACTTGGCAGAGAACTTTGAGACCATGAAGGCAGCCAACACTTCCAAGTCATCACAACCTGCTTCTCCCATAGATTTATTGTAGACCAACTCAGCTATCTCCGTGTCAACAAGAAATGGTCCTCACTCTGAGCCATCACCCTTGGATTTAGATCATGGGGCTGTCCTGTCTTTAGTATGGAACAGAGAAGCTTTAATTTCTACAAAAAAAGGTAAGGTTTTGGGCCACAGCCTTATTAAAACAAACAAACATGAACACAGTGGTCTACATATGGAATATCTGGGGCCTAAACAACCTGCTACTTGGAAGTATAATCATTGTCCTTTTGTTTGTTTCTTTAGCCTGGTAGGACAATATCAGAGATTTCCTTGGTCGTAGGGAATATAAAACATAGTTTGAACAAAAGCAGCAATAAAGTTACAAACTATTTTTTGGTGTATTTGCTTAAGTATAAGATAGCTGATCTTGGCTTTATCATGTAAGATTAGTTTGCTTAGTTTTCATTACGTTTGCTAAACTTGAATTGTGAATAAATATATGGCTGATTCATATCGTAATTAAACTGCACATTGACATAAACTGTACATTGAAAGTTGCACATTGTCATCCAAAATAATACTTAGGTAAAACCAAAAATATGATAAACCAATGTCAAGGAACCTACCCTAAAATAAAAATAGAGTTAACATGGAATTGTAAAACTAGAATGGGAGAAACGTTTACCCATAAGATCTTGTTTGGAACATTGATATAACACTAGAAAAGAATTTTTCTAAATAACTGCAATGTTCGACTGTGACTGTGCGTCTGTGAAGACCAGGCATTCTGAATCATTGCCCTGTGCCGTGTGGCAGTACAATTTTACAGAAATGCACTACAATAATTAATAAAATTCTCTAATGGGAAAATTTTGTTGAATAAGTATTTACACTATAAATATTTATATTGTTAACATATTGGTGCTATTATTTCACAAAATAAAAAAGCTGTAATACAAACTTTAAAAGCAAATAATATCCTTACATTTCTAAATAAAGAAAAAATAAAATTTTGTGAAATATGATTAAGAGTAATTGATAAAATAAAAACTGGGGCATAAATTATATTATAGTTTGGGTAGAGATTGAAAAAAGTGGATGAAAATTTTAATGAGCCCTTTTTGCCTGCACTAAACTTAATCTTATAGGTGAACATTGTAATATATATAGGGTACCTACTAGCTATCTAATTTACTTTTTACACAATGTATAAATCCTAGCCTATTGTTCTTAATGTTTGAACCTGAAATAACACACAAACATACAAGAGAACAAAATAAGGAAGAAATGTATGGAGACAGTGACATTATCAAGATGGTAATGGGGGTCCCTATTTTTATATTTCCCTGCAGGAATAAAAACTAGTCAGCCATCCATCAACCAAAGTAACTTTATGAGAGAGCCAGGCACAGTGGCTCGTGACAGTATCTCCTCCATTCAGGAGCCTGAGGCAGGAGGACTGCTTCAGGCCAGGAGATCAAGAACAGCCTGGGCAATATAGTGAGCTTCGGGATACAGGGCATTATAAAACCTTGCTAAAACCCAAGATCGAGAAGAGTTATTTTGTGAAGGCAGGCCCTTTGGTTAATAAGGTGTCATATTATCCAAAGCAATCTGTAAGTTAACTCAAATCCCTATCAAAATCCCTGTCTCACTTTTCATAGTAATAGAAAATGCAAGCCTACAAAGTAGACTGAATGGCCAAACGAGTCATGAGGAATAAGAAAAAAGCTGGGGACATCATACTTGTGACCCACAGAAAACAGTTCAAAAGTCACTGTTCGTAGATAACCTGGGGAAACCCTGCTAGGTATGCAGGGGGAGCCACACTCACCCACACACCTACTATTAGGCCCACCATATAGCAGAACCTTGCCCTAGTGCCTGCTCTACAGAACAAAGCCCTGAAGACAATCCAGTCTGCCCAAAAACATGACAGGACTCACAACCACATGTGCTCCTGGTAACAAGCCCACTAAAGGTAAAACCCACTCCAGATTCAGCAGCCACCTTGTGACCCAGCTACAAGCCTTTTTACTACAAACCCAGTAAAGATCTCATCAGCCTTGAGATCCAACAGATGAAGATCTTTACCTGCAGAAACCAGTTTATAAAAATGAAGAGAGGTGTTTGCTCCTTCAAATGCACAAACACCAATGCAAGTCTATATTACACCCATTCTAACGGTTCTAACATAGAACTGGAAGTCCTGCATAGAATAATTAAATCCTACATCAAACAATTAAGCAAGAATATCGAAAAGATCCAAATTGAAAGGAAGGAAAAAAGTCACTGTTTGTAGATGACATAATCTTATATATAAAAAACATAAATAGTACATTTAAATAGTGCACTTAAACTAATAAATACAGTCAGTAAAGAAGCAGAATATACAATTAACATACAAATATCAGTTTTGTTTCTATATGCTTGAGCAAACCAGTAAAAAAGAAAAAATCTCATTTACAATAGCAACAAAATAATAGATTTCTTAGCAATAAATTTAACCATTGTGGTGAAAGAGCTTTACAATAAAAAATAAAAGATATTGATGAAAAAAATTAAAGAAGATACAAATAAACATAGATTACATGTTTATGAATTAGAAGAATATTGTCTAAGTGACATATTATCCAAAGCAATCTGTAGATTATTTCAACTTCCTATCAAAACTCCTGTGCCACTTTTTACAGTAATAGAAAATAAAGTCTACAATGTATATAAACCTATAAGAAATATTGAATGGCCAAAGCAATCATGAGGAATACAAATCTAGGGACATTACACTTTATTATTTAAAACTACATTTCAAGACTACAGTAAACATAATAGAATGGTATGTTTATAGGAACCAACACAAAAACTAATGGAACAGAGTACAGAGCCCAGAAGTAAATCTATGCATCTAAAGTTAATCTTTGACAAGGGCACTATGAATACGCAATACAGAAAGTATAGCCTTTTCAATACTTGGTGCTGGGAAAACTGTATACTCACAAGCACAATAATAAAATTAGATCATATTTCTTATGCCACACACAAAAATTGACTTAAAATAAAGACTTAAATTTGATACATAAATCCTTAAAAGAAAATATTTTAAAAAGCATATGAAAAGCCTCCATGATACTGGCCTTGGCAATGATTTTTTAAATATGATATAAAAAGTACGACAATAAAAGCAAACATAAAGTTGTAGTGTATCAAAGCATTGTGCACAGCAAAAAATAAGAAAACTTTTAAGATGGGATAAAACATTTGCAAACCATATATGATAAGAGGTTAGTATTCAAAATATAGCAGAAAGTCATACAAATCAGAAACAAAACAATAATAATAATACCAAACTAAAAAATAGGCAAAAGACTAAGTATTTTAACAAACATATTCAAATGGCCAACAGATGTGTATAAAGATGCTAAACATTACCATTCGTCAGAAAATTGCAAATCAAAATCATAAGGAGATAGCACTTTACAGCGGTTACAATGGCTAATATCAAAAAGAAGAAATATGACAAGTGTTAACAAGGATGTGACAAAATATTTCTGTACAGTCTTAATGAGTTGTAAACTGGAAGAGTCATTATGAAAATTAGCATGGAGGTTATTTAAGAAAAATAGAACTATCATACAATCCAGAAATTCTGCTTCTGTCTATAAACAAAATAAAATCAGATATCTCAAAAAAAACTTCACCCCTGTATTCAATGCAGCATTATTCACAACTGTCAAGAATATTTAAAAAAAAAAACAAAAAACGACGTATCTGTAGATGCTGAATGGATAAGGAAAATGTGATATAAACAGACAACCGAATATTATTCACCCTTAAAAAAGATTGAAATTCTGCTATTTCAACATGAATGAATCTGGGTACATTATGCTAAGCAAAATAAGCCAGGCACAGAAAGACAAACGCTGTGTGTTCTCACTTAAATGGAGAATCTAAAAAGGCTGAACTCATAGAAGCAGAGAGTACAATGGTAATGACCAGGTCTGGAGGTAGAAAAAATGGTATAGTGTTTAAAGAGTACAAACTTTCAGTTATAAGATAAATAAGTTTTGGGGATCTAATGTATAGCTTTAAAATGTAGTTAATAATAGTGTTTTGTATGCTTAAAATTTGCTACAACAGTAGGAGACCTCAAGTGCTCTCATTACAAAAAACAACCATGTGAGGTGACATAAATGTTCATCAACTTAATTGTATTAAACATTTTACAATATATATACCTATCAAATTATTATAATGTACACAATACATAATTATGCAATTTTTATTGGTCAAAAAATTGATGTTATGTGCATATGCATATATACACATAAGTGTGTATATACATAAGTGTGTCTATACAGGTATGTAAAACATATACACATATATCCATGACATATGTTGTTATGTATATACTCGTGTGTGTGTATATGTATACATACATATCAATAACACAGTCCTAGTAAGCTTCAAACTAAACAAGAGAAAATTATAAAATGATAACTATTTAAAAATCAGGAAAGAAATGGGAATTTAATACATGCTCAACAATGTTCTAAGTTCCTCAATGGCAAAGTACATGTTTTAAATGTAGAAAGTAGATACATTAAACCATATTACAGTTTAGGAATTAGGGCACAGAATGTTTACAGTATTAGTCTCAATACATACCAAAAAACTTAAAGTTTTGAAGTAAAATAACATTAGGTTTTATTATATGGGGCAGATGCTTAGTGTTCTGATAAAATTTTTGAGTATGAATTTCTGTAGAATCACATTTGAAACCTTCATAGGATATGAAATCGTAAAACAGAAAACACGACATCTGGATGTGGTGTTTCCGGGATTTCTAAACCAAATCCCAATATCTCCACTACTCTCACACATTTTGGACTCAAAATGGAAATTAGAAAATGTTTAACATGGACTTCCTTAAAAATCACA
This sequence comes from Macaca fascicularis, assembly GCF_037993035.2. NCBI lineage: Eukaryota > Metazoa > Chordata > Mammalia > Primates > Cercopithecidae > Macaca > Macaca fascicularis. The sequence goes on along the minus strand of NC_088379.1, from coordinate 95,510 downwards.
GACGGCCCCGTGTCCTCAAAAGCAATAAAAGAGCAAGCAGCCAGGTCCTCCAGTCCCTTGCAAGCCATGCAATGGGCTTTGATTTTCTTTGTAACCTGGAAGAATGATCCCCGAAGGGGAAGCCCAGTCCTAGAGAATTGAAGAGCCTGGAGCAGAAGATGTCTGTCTCTACATGAGAGCAAGAGAAAGAAACAAGGGCTTCTCAGAAACGATTTCCATTGGAGCATAGCTTCGCAAACCACTCTTCAAGATCTGGCTTTCTCCTTGACCTTTGGACATCTCATCTGTGTTATCTGCTTTATTCATTCCCATCTATTTGGATGTTTGGCTACTACCTCCTGTCTCCTCACACTCTGGGGCTTTTTCTTTTTCTCAATATAGGTGATCAGGTTTAGCTTAGAGAACAGCCAAGGACTCTGTATTAGAAAAAGTAATATGACTTCTGCTGTGATTTTCCAGTTACTACTTAGTACTGTGCTCAGTGGAAAGAACAGAACATTATAAAAGAGTCTAAAAATTTAATACCAAATACTGTTTCCTCACAGAAACGTTATGATATTTAAAAACTTTTCTAAATTTGTGGGTCCTTAGCTCCATGACCCAGTCCTGCTGAATCAAAACTTGGTGGTGGTTGGCTGGGCATGGTGGCTCACACCTCTGATCCCAGCACTTTGAGAGGCCAAGACAGGCAAACCACTTAAGCCCAGGGGTTTGTGGCCTGGGCAACATGGCAAGACCTAGTCTTGGAGGGGAGGGGAAAAGGTGGTGGTAATGGGAGGCGGTAATGCGATTATACGGTGTGGGCAACCATATTTTGTGCCTCTAAATTTCTGGAGTTACCAATAACCTAAATTAAGGATACACATCAGCTGAAGAAAGAAAAAGATTTACGTCAAGATGAAGCCTCCTCGTGGGGGTCCGCAGCTGCAGCACCCGGGCGGCAGCATCCCACCTCCTCCACCTGGCTGCAGCCCCACCAGGAGCCGGGCTCCAGCCAGGGCGCTGCGGCAGGCACCCGACCCCGAAGGCGCAGGCGTAGGTTTCCTGCCTTCCCGGGTGCCTTCCCGCTCCCCGGACGCCCGGGCAATTCAGTTCATTCATCCAGCGCCGCCGCAACCTTCCAAGCCGGAGGAAGGGGCGGGCAAGGGTAGCGGGTTCCACAGACGCCAGCCAAGACCTCCGCTCCAGAACCCGTGGGCTGCTTTCCCTGCGGAAGGACGTTGCCATCGCCAGCCACGAGGAAATCCATCCTTGTGCACCCGGATTCCCATTGCCACCGACTTCGTGTAAACTCCAGTCCCGGGGACACCAGAGAGACCCAGGCCTCGGGCCGTGGACACGCTCGGTGCCCCGGCTCTCGCCAGACGGACGGGCGCACTCTACAAATCTCGGGACCCACCGCAGCAAGAGGACAGGGAGAAGCCAACAAAGGAAGGACCCTATGAAACGCACCCCCAAAGCAACCAACCAGTCCAAGAAAAAACACGTCTCAGGTCTCCGTTTGTTTTCCCGCGTGGGGGGCCCTGACCCCTGTTCTAGCCCGGCCCAAGCTCCCTCCACCCTACCCCGGCCTGCTCAGTGGGACCTGTCTACCTGAACACAGCCTCGCTCTCCAAGGCTCTGTCGCTCTCGCTCTCCAGCTCCCTCACCCTCTTTCTCTTCCTCCCCCTCCACTTCGCGCTCTTCTGTCACCTTCTGTCTCTCTCTCCCCCTCCATCTCTGTCTCTGTCTCTCTCTCTCTCTCTCTCCCCGTTTCTCTCTCCATCCTGGTCTCCGTAGCTCTCTTTCAAGCTGTGTCTGTGTCTTTGTGTGTCCATGTGTGTGTGTCCGTGTGTGTTCCCGTGTGTGTGTGTGCCCGTGTGCGTGTCCGTGTGTGTGTCTGTGTGTGTGCGCCCGTGTGTGTCCGTGTGTGTCCGTGTGTGTGTCCGTGTGTGTCCGTGTGTGTGTGTGCGCGCCCGTGTGTGTGCCAGTGTGTGTGTCCGTGTGTGTTCCCGTGTGTGTGTCCGTGTGTGTGTGCCCATGTGCGTGTCCGTGTGTGTGTCCGTGTGTGTGCCAGTGTGTCCGTGTGTGTTCCCGTGTGTGTGTCCGTGTGTGTTCCCGTGTGTGTGTGTCCGTGTGTGTTCCCGTGTGTGTGTGTCTGTGTGTGTCCATGTGTGTGTGCGCCCGTGTGTGTGTCCGTGTGTGTGCCAGTGTGTGTCCGTGTGTGTGTCCGTGTGTGTGTCCGTGTGTGTGTGTCTGTGTGTGTGTGTGTGTCTGTGTGTGTGTCCGTGCGTGTCCATGTGTGCCCATGCGCGTGCACCCGTGTGTGTGTGTGTGTGTCGGGGTGGGTTTGCTCGTGCTGGTGGTGGGGTGTGTCGGGGTGTCCGTCAGCCCCTCTCTCCCGGGATCAGGCTGCCGGGACTCTAGTGCCAGAGTGGGGCAAAGCAGAACCTTCCAGCCCCGTTGACCACGGGCAGGTCTTCGTGGGGACAAGGGACAGTGGTGGGGGCGTTGTGAGAAAAAGGGCCCGCGGGACTGGGCTGGCGCTGTGTCCCCGGACAGCCCTGGCGGCTCTGGGTGTGTGGGGCAAGAGGGGGCCTTGCAGGAGGGGCGGCGAGGCATCCAAAACAATGTTTCCGCGGCAAGGCGGAGCACCGGAGGGGATCCCAGGGCAGTGAGCCCTGGGCCCTGACGCCTCGGAGCACACCCCGTCCTGAGCCGGTCCGATGTGTTGGAAGCTCGGGAGCTGAGAGTCGGGGAAGGCCTGGAGCGTCTGCGAAAGGGAGGCCGCCCAGAGAGCCCGGAGCCTGGGCAGGGGTGGAGGCATCACGGCCTGAGGACGGATTCCTGTTTCCCGCAACAAGGGGAGTCTCCACTGTGGCCTGTTTGGAAACTGGAAAGGAGAGCGAAGACACGGTGCTGCTTTTCCACGCTTCCCTGGAGGTTTCTGGGTCCCCACAGAGCTCGGGAAACAGTCAACATGGTCTCTCTTTCGGGGGCCAGAGACACCTGAGCAACAGGCCCCCTTGTAGAGGGCAAAGGAACGTGGAACCCGGAACCACGCTTCAGTCGGCCTGAGAGTGACTCCTGTGTGGACCCGACTATCCGCCTCTCGCTCTGTTGCAGGCTCAACGTGGGGCTATGTCATCTGTGAATCATGCGGATGAAAATGCTCTCTGGGCAATTTGCTCATTCCCTGGGAGACGGAATTCTGAATTGCTCCGGGATGAAGTAACCCAGGCTGGCGATCCGGAGGGCTGGTGAGCGCCCCACAGGCGGACGCGTCTGTGGGCTGAGCCCTTAGCCCGCACTGGGCACCCAACATTTTGCTGGAGTGCGAGGTCCTGCTGGTCCTGGAGGCAGAAGACCGCTTTTCTCTCTGCCTTCCTTTCTCTATTTCTTACTCCTTTTATCCCTCTGTCCATCGGTCCCTCTGTCCATCCCTCCTTTCCTCCCTCCCCCGCTCCCTCCCTCTATCCCTCCATCCCTTCCAAGGTCCCTCCATCCATCCGTCGTTTCCTCCCTCTGTCCCTCCCTCCCACTTTGTCTCAGTTCCTTTCCCCATCTCTGCTTGACTTTCCTCCCACCTGGAAAGGGCAGAACCACGGTTTGCGCGTGTTCTCGGGGGTCTACATTTGGTTGCCGGGCGCTCCACGTGATGCCGAGGAGGCTGGCGGGGCACGGGTGGCCAAGTGACGGTGGTGTGGAGAGGTAGAGGAGTCGAGCCGCGGAAAGGAGGGCAGGCCTGGCCGCTGCCCGGGCTGGTATTTCCCAGGGTGGAGGTCTCCGCCCACCCCACTGAGGAATGCGGAGTGGGGGCGGGGGGGGAAGGGATGAGAGCTCTGCCTGGGCTGGTCCCAAACCCTAACCGGCTGCCTGCAGGACCCGCGCATGTGCAGTAGACGGCCCATCTCTGGGTACCTGAGCGGGCTCCGGGATCCCGGGATGCTCAGGAAAGAATGACAGCCCTCGTCTGTGTGGAGTCTCTCGCCGGACCTGGATCTCAGGGATCCTAGACATGTCAGCTGGAAGGGAAGAGACGCCTCTCCAAACCGAGCCAGAGGTTCATCGCGAAAGAGGGGCCACTGCCCTGCCCCCACCCCGTCCCAACCCCGCGTCCTAAAGCTCCTTCAGCAGAGCCAGGTATTCTTCCTGGCAGAGGAGTGGTTCCAGAAAAGCGGGCTCTTCCAAGTCCTTCAGCTCCCCCCAGTGGCTCCGTTGCTAGGAAAGGTTATGCCTTTTCCTAAAATTCTGGGGTCGACAGGAGCTCATATAACAGGGTGGATGTGAGCGCAGATGAACGCTGGAGCGGTTGGGAGGGCACCTGGATGGCTTGCATCTGCTTCTGCCACGCAGAGGCCTCGGGGGCACGAGCTGCGCAGGTAGATGTGCCTCGGCTTCGGGGTTCCCACTCCGCCCTGGCGACCTGGGGACCCTGGCCCCAGCCCCAATATGGACTCATGTGGGACGTGTGCGGCGCAAGCACACCTTGGCCCCGTGACTCAGCCTGAGTGGGCCCAGGCTGTCCCACTGAGCACGCACCTGTACTGCGGGTCCTGGTCTCCCTGCCATCTGTTCGGGTGCAGAGGTCACTCAGGTGTCTGAGGGTGGGACAGCGCCACTTCCGAAGGAGCCAGGGCAGCAAACCCAAAATCCCCAAGTGCCGGGGCAGATTCCTTCTGGGCTTGGGGCAGAAGTCTGGCTGGGCTGCAGCAGAGGGGCGACCCTTGCTGCCTGGCTCACGAAACCCTCCTGTCCCCCATGCCCTGGTGTGGGTGAAGGTGACCAAGGAGGGAGGAGGGTGGCGCCCGCCGGGGTCGCGTTGCACAGGCCGCCTGCGTGCGCGGGTCCCTGCTACCCTGGCCTGGATGCCTGGACCTTCGATTCTGACAGGAAATCTGAATCCTGGACCCCAAAAGGCAAGTCTCTCCCAGTTCGCGTACGGGTTCCGCTCAAAGCACGCTGGCAGGGCATCTTTTCCTTCAGGTTACAAATGAGTCTCCTTCGCCGTCCTGTTCCTCGGGCTTCCGCCGGGAAAGGGCTGTCGGAAGATGTGGGGAGAGCATCGCGGGGGCACCTGGCCGGAATTTCACGGACAGACACCGGCAGAGAGAAGCCGGCCAGCTCCGGTGAGCCTCAGTTGGCCTCTGCGCTGCAGGCAGGTCCAGCCAGGAGGCCGGCCCAGCCAGAGGCCCTGGGAAAGACCCACCAGCTTCACCCTTCATGAATATGCATGAGCTCCGGGCCCAGGGTCCCGGGGTAGCAGAAAAGTCTCAGAAGCAGAAAACCACAGGGACCAGGGCCTTGTGGGGTGGGTGGGTGCAGGGCCAGACTGGAGGGGAAAGGGGCTTCGGGGCTGGCTCTCTGGGGTTCTCCAGTGATTCTATAGAAACTGGAAGCCGCTGTCTTGACTCGCACACGTTTTCAGGGAGAAACCACCCTGAAGGGTGGAGCGTGGAACTGAACCTCCACGACAGTCTTGAGTTTTCCAGGCCCTCTCCGTGAAGGCGGCAATGCCTGTGGGTGTCGCCGTTGCCGTGATAGTCTCACACACGCAGGTGTGTGGATCTCGTTCATTGTCATGTAGAAAACGAGAGCGAAACCACAGAGAAAAGAAACGTGCGGAGCATCACGGTCTGACGACGGATTCCTGTTTCCTGCGACAAGGGGAGTCTCCACTGTGGCCTGTTTGGAAACTGGAAAGGAGAGCGAAGACACGGCGCTGCTTTTCCACGCTTCCCTGCAGGTTTCTGGGTCCCCACAGAGCTCGGGAAACAGTGAACACGATCTCTCTTTCGGGGGACCAGAGACACGTGACCAACAGGCCCCCTTGCAGAGGGCAAAGGAACGTGGAACCCGAAACCACGCTTCATCGGCCTGAGTGCGACTCCTGTGCGGACGGGACTCTCCGCCTCGCGCTCTGTTGCAAGCTCAACGTGGGGCTCTGTCATCTGTGAACCATGTGGATGAAAAACGGACGATCACCTGAGTCTCGGCTCATTGCTCTCTGGGCAATTCGCTCATTCCTTGGGAGATGGAATTCGTCTGAATTGCTCCGGGATGAAGTGACCCAGACTGGGGATCCGGGGGCCGGGTGAGCGCCCCGCAGGCCGACGCAGCTGTGGGCCGAGCCCTTAGCCCGCACCGGGCACCCAACATTTTCCCGGAGTGCAAGGTCCTGTTGGTCCTGGAGGCAGAAGAGTGCTTTTCTCTCTGCCTTCCTCTCTCTGTCTCTGCCTCCCTTTCTCCCTCTGTCCTTCCCTTCCTCCCTCCCCACTCCCTACCTCCCTTCCTCCCCCTTTCCCCACTTTCTCCTTTCCAATGTCCCTCTGTTCATCTGTCTTTTTCTAGCTCCGTTCCTCCCTTTCTCTATGTCTGTGTTCCTCTCCCCATCTCTATTCTTCAACATTTTATGATCCCATTGTATGTATCTGTGTGTTAACTTTTTTAGCAATAAAGTTCATTTTCATTAAGATATGTACATTGTTATTTAGACACGTTATTTATGTATGTGCATTTATTTAATATACATAATTTTATGTCAGAGTTATTCTACAGCATAGTGTAAGCATAACTCGTAAGCAGTGTCAACCCGAAAATTGTGTGACTCACATGACTGTGGTTCTTTTCTATCGCAGTGGTGGAGGATAAAATCTCTACATCTCCAATTGCTATCTATGTATTCCGATTGAACTGGCCCCATTTCCTGTAGTAACGGAACACTGTCCCCGGACTATGACAAGAGCTGTGGGCTGCGGGGAGGTCAGGGTTAGGATGATGCAGAAGTGAAGATAAGACATTCTCTTTTTCACATCTTTATTAGATACAAATTATATATGAAAGAAATTTAAAATTCCAAACAACATTAACGTTTATTTCATTATTACATAAAATGAAAATTATAAAGCAACCAAACAAGTAATTAATACTCCTAGATAATGAAAGATTGTATGATCTCAGTACAAAATACCAGAATGTATGTCAAATATAACAAAATACACTGTGCTGTAGTATGTGATGAAATCTCCATATCCTGCAATACAGTACAATCAATTGAAATGTATAAAATACAATAAAATTTAAATTTAGGATATTTAAAAAGAAATAAAACATGAGGCAGGTGAATAAATAAGTACAATCATTTACCATTTAATAGATCTTGACTTAAATTTTATGTAGAAATATTAAAAGTAAATAGCTTGCATATTAATTTTACTATACTTATATCAAACTGTAAAAATGTATAGACATTTTCCCACAGGGAGTGCTATTAATGGTTTGTGGATATTAGTACTCCATGGGTTCAGGCTGGAAGAGTGAGAGCCTATAACCTTTTCTGAATTAAAAGAGAAGCAATTTCTTGGTAAGGCGGCTCATGCCTGTAATCCCAGCACACTGGGAGGCGGAGGCTGGAGGATCACTTGAGTTCGAGGCCAACCTGGTCAATGTGACAAAACTCTGTCTCTACTAACAAAACAAGAAAAAAACTCAGCCAGGCATGGTGGTACCTGCCTGTAGTCCCAGCTACTTGGGAGGCTGAGGCATGAGAATTGTTTGAACCCAGGAAACGGAGGTTGCAGTGAGCTAGGATTGTGCCACTGTACTCCAGCCTGTGTAACATAGCAAGACTGTCTCAAAAGAAAAAAAAAAAAAAAAAAAAAAAGCATATAATTTTATATTTACTTTTCTACAATCTAAAATACGCAAATTCACATGATTACATTCTAATATTTTTCTGATTATACAGAAATGCACGACTGTCATCAGACATCCGAAAGGCATCAAATGTCTAACATGAAATATAAAATTTGTCTGTAGCCTTAGTGCTCTGCAAAATGGAAGGCTCACAATTCTGAGTATGCCACTCAAGTTTCTTTCCTATGACTTCTTCAAGTTCTGTCATTTATTAACACAGTGCATCCAAAATTGTCACTGCTGGTCATCTGGAAGAATCTGAGAAGTAACAGGTCCTTGTTCTCATTCCCAGAGATGCATCCTCTGCTGAATAGGGTCAGGGTGCTCCCAGCTCAGCCTCATCTGATCCACTGACAGGCTCAGTTATCTCCTGCCCAGGGATGGGCTTCTCTATCCAGGGCTGAATCCCCAGGACCAGGCAGTGTGGCTGGGACAAGCCAGCCCTCAGCAGGGAAGACATAAGCTGCCTGGGTGGACATGGAATACAAGGTCTGCACCTGGGCACACAGAGGCCCCCAGAGCTGAGTGAGCAGTGTGAGCTGCTCCCAGGTCAGTGGAGAACGGATCTGCTGTGCCCACACCTGGGCTAGGTCTTGATAAATAGCCTCCGACATAGCTCGCACAGAGGTCACTAAGCTTTTTCGAAGTGACGGTGTTTGGACTCCTAGGGCCCGAGACGTGTGCCGCTGGCTGCGCCCAGTGCGAGCCCTGGAATGTCCCCCATGGTGGCCATCACAAGTCTCCTGGATTTCACTGTTGTGCACAGCAGTGGAGGATCTTGATTTTTTTTTCAGCGGCAAGCTGCACTCTTCTTCTGGACAATTCCCTGCAAAGAAAGCATGTGAGAGACTCGCCAGAGCAGTCCCCAAAGACCCTCATTTCCAGAACCCCCTGTGCACCCAGGTGAACCCCACTTGTCTCTCCCACTCCTTCCTGACCATCTCAGCACTGGAATGAAGTGAGGTTGAACCCCTTGTGAGTCCCCAAATATTCTCAGAGTGCTAAGCTCTCAAAAATGTACTTGTCAGTAAGTAACTCCCTTTCCTCTCAAGCCTCGTATAAAAGTTTCCTGATTATTTACCTTTTGGGGCAAACCAAAAACAAAAAAACCCACCACTACCACCACCAACAAAAAACACCAAGATTCTACCTGCTCTGTCTTGGCAGCTGTCCTTGGAACTGATTTTTCTTTTCCTGCAGTTTTCCCGGTATGAGCTGGACTCTGGTTCTGTGAATACAATGAGAGTTTGAGAAAGTGCCTCCAACTGAACACCCTGAAATTCCTAGTCCATCCTGGACACACAGGAGCTCAGGTTCCCACCAAACCCCAACCTCTTCTGTTCTCCAGTGTCCAGGATCTGCACCGCCCTGGCTGCCAAGGAGCTCCCGGTTTTCTGGCCAGGGGAGCCAGTGTTGCTGCCCTGTCCCTTCTTGCCTGGAAAGAGTCAAATCTTACCGGATCCAGCAGTGCTGTTCCCAGCCTTGAGGTTGGTTTCCTCAGAATTCTCCTCCTTGTTTGGATTGGGCTCCAATCCTGCTGCAAAAGTAAGTTTAGGTGACTCACCTCTCCCTAGGCAGAGTCCCATAGTCTATCTCTGATGAGTTTTTGCGGATCAGTCTTTCATGTGAAGTTCTGCCAGCATCACGAGGAACACATTTCTCAAAGTCCCCTGAGGGCACCAAGCCATTTCCCATCCCCAAATCTCAAAATAAAACCCTACTAAAGACACATGGCTCAGTATCCCTGATTCCAACTCTCCTTCCAGCCTCCATGGCAGCAGCCCAAGGCCTTACCTTGCCTTTGTATGTGCTTCTCACGGGAATGGGAGGAGGCCGTCTTGCCTTTTCCTTTGAATGGTTTCTTCTCATCTGGGCCCCTTTCTGCAAAGATCTGTGGGGAAGGGGGCTGGTCAGTGGGGTGCTGCATGGAGGAGCAGTGGAGATCCGGGTCTTCATTTCCCTTTCCCATGTGGACGCTCAAGTGAAAGGAAGCCGCTCTTTCACGTCCAAAGGCGGACTGCGGGTTATTCCGCTGGACCTGCCTTTATACGTCCCTCGGCTGGGCGTGGCTGACTCTTATTGGCTGAACAGGTTTCTCCTTCCTGCCGCTTCTTAGAGCCTCAAAAAGAAGTTTCTTGCTGTAGTTCTACTGGGGGCCTAGACCAAGTTAAGGAGAGACTTTTTCAGGATCCTGTCATAGTGACGAGAAAACAAAGAACCGGGAGCACAGGGATCAGAAGAAGATCGGGGAATCATGTCTTCCGATTTCTGTCTCAGTTATATTTTGCACAGAAAGAGAATTTATTATACATAGTGTTAACATTGTATACATAGATATTATAATTTCTTAAATGCTTGGAAACAACAAATGTCAAATTATGGTTGATTGTGTTAGATCCACACATATATGATGAAATAAAAATGCAAAGAAAAAATAAATACCAAATGAAATGGCCCATCCTACCTTAAAAATGGGGAAGATAATTAGATCAAATGCAATAAAATTGAATTGATTAGATTAGAGCCAGTGCTAACCTAATCAGCCCTTGATTCCTGAGGTAGCAAAAAGTCTAGGTGGAAAAACATTTCCCCTTTCTCACCCTGCCTCAGTCATCCTGGGAGCACCACTGTGTTCTGTGGAATTTATTCAGCCTCCCTAGTAAAAACGGACTTGATTCCAAACAGGTAACCCAACTGATCACAAGAAAAACAGCCCTGATTCTGAACATTCAGCTCCTGTCTTCACACAGCAGACACCACCCGAATCCCATCAAAGCCCACATTGTTTCTCAACATCCATCATCAAGACATATTCCAGGGCAGCCTCTCACAATTGCCTCAGTGAGACAGAACAAGGGGTGGTGGAGCTCTAGGTTCAGAACAGCGGCCTCATCCCTTCCTACTACGGCAGAGTCTGTCTCTGCTGGTCAGAGCCCTCAGACTGCAGAAGGGTTAGTTCATGTCCCAGCAAGTGTTTCCTGGCTGAAACACTTGCTGGGACATGCTCCCGGTTCTTTGTTTTCTTGTCACTATGACAGGATCCTGAAAAAGTCTCTCCTTAACTGTGTCTAGGCCCCCAGTAGAACTACAGCAAGAAACTTCTTGTTGAGGCTCTAAGGAGCGGCAGGAAGGAGAAACCTGTTCAGCCAACAAGAAGTTTTCCTTCTTGTCTCCCCGTCTGCTGAGGAAAGCATGCAGGAATGAGACACTCTGTGTTAGGGAGTACTCAGCCTCCAGTCCCAGATGACTTGATTGACTGATGAGCTGATTCCCTGAGGAGGAGAAAGAAGCAGGGAAGAGACTGTGTTGGGTGAGCCTGTGTTTTCCCAGCTGTGCTGTCTGTGCAAGTAGTGGAACCAAAAAAGATATTAGTGGTTGACAGACACTGCCTAGTGAAATTATCTGAGTGTAAATGGAACTTATAATATCGTTATATTGTATAATATTATGATATATAAAATTTATTTGACATCTAAATAAATTTTGATATATTATGATATCATAATATCATATAAAATTTGGTCAGGTAATTTTATAAGAAAATTGAGTTAAATTCTATAACAACATTAACATATAAACTCAACAGAAAGCTAGGAAAATTGTCTGCTCTTGTGTAAATTACTGCTTTTTGGATAACTCTGTAAAGATGTGAAGAGGGATCTGCCACTTACTTGATAAGTAAGTACTTGATAAGACATCAACTTGCAAATCTTTGCTGTTTTTAACCAGTGCTGTCTCAAGATATGAGAATATTTTACTCTAAGAAAGTATTTTCATAGATATCATAATAAGAATTTTGTTCATTTTAGTTAATAAATTATTATAACATTTATTGGTTATTAATAATTTGTGTCATTGTTAAACTATACTTCTACAGACAACACATTACACACATGTTTTGATTTGTCCTTTAATCTCAGGTAAATTTTTTAAATTTTTATTTATTAAATTCTATTTTAGATAAAAGAGACCTTGTAACAGCCATATGCTGTACTTTCTTAGAAAGAGAAATGCTCAGGCAAAACTCAGGCCTGGCTGGGCACGGTGGCTCACACCTGTAATCCCAGCGCTTTGCGAGGCCAAGGCGGGTGGATCACCTTAGGTCAGGAGTTCGAGGGCAGCCTACCCAACATAAGGAAACCCCATCTGTAATTAAAAAAAAAAAAAAAAAAAAAATTGGCTTAATGTAGTGGCTCACGCCTGTAATCCCAGCTACTCAGGAGGCAGGAGGATCACTTGAACTCGGGAGGCAGAGGTTTTGGTGAGCCGAGATCATGCCACTGTACTCCAGCTGGGTGACACAGCAAAACTTCATCTTAAAAAAATAAAAAACTCAGGCTTATTTTTATCAAAATCTAAATTTTAAATAACATTTCTAGGTGTGTCCTTTCAATAAAAATCCAAACCAAAACAAACAAAAAATGTCTAGGTAATTCCCATGAATATTAATATCTGTTAAATTGGATACTTTTATTTTTAAGAGAGGGATTGTTTATATGGATGTGTTGATGAGTCAAAAATGTACAGTTAAGATTGTACCTTTTTTTGACAGAGCCTCACTCGTCCCTCTGGATGGAGTGCAGCGGTGCAATCACAGCTCACTACAGCCTTGACCTCCCAGACTCCAGTGATCTTCCTAAGTCAGCCTCCCAAATAGCTGTGATGACAAGTGTGCGCCACTGTGCCCAACTAACTTTTAGAAAATTGTTGTAGAGATGAGGTCTCATATCTTGCCCCAGTGAGTTCTCGTTATGTTGCCTAGGCTGGTCTCAAACTCCTGAGCTCTGGCTCCCAAAGTGATGAAGTTACAAACCTGAGCCACCGTGCCCAGCCAAGATTAGACCTTCCAATGAGTGCATATCTTACCTCAAAAAAAAAAAAAAAAAAAAAAAAACTTATTAAAAGGTAAAGTCTGAGTTAAAAATGGGTTCACGTTAATGATTTTTAATTTGGTACTTCTACTGTTAAAAGAGGGATTGTTTATATGGATGTGTTTATGTGTAAAAAGCTAGTTAAGATAGAAGCTTTATTTATTGATTTTGAGACAGAGTCACTCTGTCACCCAGGCTGATGTGCAGTGGCACAATCACAACTCACTGTAGCCTCAAACTCCCAGAATCAAGGGATCCTGCTATGTCAACATCCCAAGTAGCTGGAACTCCAGGCATGCACCACCGCACCTGATTAATTTAAAAAAAAATTGAAATGAAGTTGTGGTCTCACTATGCTGCCCAGGCTGCTCTCAAACTCCTGACCTCAAATGATCCTCCTGCCTCGTCATTCCAAAGTAATGAGATTACACAGGCATAAGCCATTGTGCTCAGCCAAGATTTTACCTTCAATTTCTCTGTGTGAGAAATGAGTTGAAGTATAGATAACACAAAATTGGCATATTATTAGGTATTGATGAGCCTGGGTAACAGGCGTATTGTACTGTTTCTTTTATTTTGTATATGTTTTAAATTTTCTGTGATAAAACGTGTGAGAAAACAAAGTTGATCTACAATGTTAGCCCTTAAGATCTTAGTGACTTTGGGGGAACGAAAAGAGAGAAAGTGGTTGCCAGGGCATCAGTGAAGCTGGTTCTATTTCTAGGTTACACACGTGTGTTCACTTTGTAATAACTGATTGAACTTTACCTGATTTCTTTGTATATGTCTTTCTGCATGAATGTTATACATATATAAAAATTTAAATATTACCTATTTGCACAAAATTTTAACTTCATATTTCAGAATAATAGCATTGTTTTGTATTGTTTTAAAGTAGGACGTGTTTACTCAGGGCATCATCAGGTGGATGTTAATATTCCAAGGTATTTACTTATGTCCTAACACTTTGGTGACCTAGGTCTTCCCATGTTTACATCAATTTAGTAAGTAGGATGGTTTTAATTTTTTAGGGTATAGGCCAAGCATGGTGGCTCATGCCTACAGTCACAGCTGTTTGGGAAGTCAAGGCAGGAGAATCATTTGAGTCCAGTATTTTGAGTTTTTTTAGGATGCAATTATTATTCAGCAAAGTCCTCTCCCCTGGATTCAGCAATGCAAGGTCACCTAGCGTATACTATGCATTTGGTATGAGTAGAACTGGACTGAATCAGGAATAAAATGTGTAGCAGAGGCCAGTTCTGCAAAGAAAATTAGGTAATGCAGGTAAGATCAGAAGACCATAACCCAGCAGCAAATCTTCCCATTCATTTCAGGAAACCATTTGCCACTAGCTCACCGGAGGAGGCTGATTTAAACCATTCATTTCGGGAAACCATTTGCCACTAGTTCACCGGAAGAAGCTGATTTAAAGCAGCCGTTTGGGGGCTTGGTTGTTCCCGATAGTCACCCAGAGAGCTTTAAACAGCACTGTGGCCCAAGTCCCACTGCAGGGATTCTGCATTCATTTATCTATTGCCTTTTGAGTTTAGGTAACTTTAAAAGCCCCCTGTTGATTCCCATGTGCACCCAGGGGGAACAACTCCTGGTTCGGGGTGAGAAATGCATTTGCTGTGCATGCTTTCCATGTGAGCAATGGTGATTTTCCCCATGGCCACTCCTGAGTTTGGGGTCTTAGAAAACACACTTGTCCTGTTAAAAATCAAAAAACAACTTCAAGACACACTTGGCTGTTTGGCTAAAATGCAGCAGAAGAAAATATCTTCTCCACAGATGTATCTGGATGGCACTTGCTTTCAGAGTAAAAGGTGGTTTCAAGCACAATATAGCACTTTTTTCCCCAAAGGTTTTCAAGGTCTTTTACTATCATATCCTTATGAATTACAGGAATAAAAAAATCATAGTTATAAAACTGTCAAATATGGTATTAGGAAAAAAATTGAGGGCATGTCTTCCATGCTCAGGTACCCTGATTAAAATCAGTTAAGACCCATCTGCCCAGTGTGGTGGCTCACACCTGTAATTCCAGCACTTTGAAAGGCAGAGACTGGAGGATCACTTGAGCTCAGGAGTTCAAGACCAACCTGCTCAACATTACAAAACCTCATCTCTGCCAAAAATACAAATATTAGCCGGTTGTGGTAGGGTGCCCCTGTGGTCCCAGCTACTTGGGAGGCTGAGGTGGGAGAATAGCTGGAGCCCAAAATGTCAAAGCTGCAGTGAGCCACTGCACCCCAGCCAGAATGACAGGGAAAGGGACCTTGTCTCAGAAATAAAAATAAATACAGACCCATTCTTTTAGACACCTTCCTTCTTTTGCATAAAACACGGGGCTTTTGACCTGAAATGTTTTAAGATAAACTGAAAATTCTCCCATGAGCAGGAGCAGTAGATGGGGGTTGCTCACTTCCTGCTCTTTGAGTTGAAGCTTGGCAGAGGTCTGGAGACTCAAACTGATAAATATATGAATTGCTTTCTTTTCATATGTTGTATTAAGCTATTCTTGCATTGCTATTTAGAAAACTTGAGACTGGGTAATTTATAAGAAAAGAGTCTGACTGGCTCATGGTTCTGCAAGCTGTACAGGAAGCACAGCACCTGTGTCTGCTTCCGGGAAGGTCTGGGGAGCTCACAATCACTCACGGTGAAAGAGGAGTACGCGTCTCACGTGGTAAAACAGAAACAAGAGGCCAGGGCCTCAAGATCACTATATTTATTGAAAATGTCCTAAATTGCCATAAAAACATTATAACGTAAAATAACCCATTTCAATAAATAATAAATTAAAAAATACAACTGATATCTTTTATGGATTGGGGAAGTGCTAATGAGACAGAATGGCAATTGAAGCCAAAAGATCTGAATTCAGGTAAATAATTTTACTCATATTAGGTTTATGTTAGAGAAAACAATACTTCTGACCATATACTATTTATTGCATTGCAGTATTTCAAAAATATGTACATAATATATAATTAATTTTCTAATGGTATAAAAGTAATCACGTACAACAAATTATTACAATATGGTCTATTGATGGGAAGGGTGTTTCAAATGAAAAAACTTGGAATTTTGCATGAGGTGGTGATAGATGCCATAGAAAATCTGTGTAAAATATTTCAATCATATATGCAACTATGGATATTTCTGCTTTTCAGAAAAATAATTTACTTTAAACATTTAATGCAGACAATTAAAATCACCAAAAAGTTACAGGAATTCACAGAATGCCTAATGTATTTGAAAGGAAATTAAGAAAACGTCCAGGAACTGGAAACAAATAAACGTGACAATGTTGACTGATTCCCGAGCTCTGCAGGGACCCAGAAACTTCCAGGGAAGCGAGGAAGGCCAGCACCGTGTTGTCACTCTCCTTGCCAGTTTCCAGAGCAGCCACAGTGGAGACTCCCCCCATGTTGCAGGATGCAGGAATCCATCCTCAGGCCATGAGGCCCGGGATGCGGCTTTGCTCCTGGGTTTCGCTCTGGTGTTCTGCGTGGAAGTGAACGCGATCCACACACCTGCGTGTGTGAGACTACCACGGCAACCGCGACACCCACGGGCACGGCCTCCTTCCCGGAGAGAGGGCCCGGAAAGCTCAAGACTCTCATGGAGGTTCAGTCCCACACTCCACTCCATCCTTCTCCCTGCTGAAGACGCGTGCGAGGCCCAAGAGCAGCTTCCAGTCCCCGCAGAATTCCTGGAGAGGCGGAGAGAGCCAGCTCCCGAAGCCCGCTCCCCGCCCCCCTCCCCGTCCGCCCACCCCCTCCCCCTCCCCCCTCCCCCTCCGCCCACCCCCTCCCCCTCCGCCCACCCCTCCCCCTCCGCCCACCCCTCCCCCCTCCCCCTCCGCCCACCCCTCCCCCCTCCCCCTCCGCCCACCCCCTCCCCCCTCCGGGGCTTCTCCGGCCCCACCCATACCCAGAACACTGCCCGCAAGAAGGCAGGCGAAAGCGGACCGCCGTCACCCGGTCCCAGACCGCCCTGCTCCTGCGAGCCTTCCAGCAGGATCGCTTTCCAGGCATCGCCACCCGGGAAGAACTGGCCAGAGAGACGGGCCTCCCGGAGTCCCGGATTCAGATTTGGTTTCAGAACCGGAGGGCCAGGCACCCAGGCCAGGGTGGCGGGGCATCGGCGCACGCAGGCGGCCCGGGCGACGCGGCCCCCGGCGGGTGTCCCCCCACTCCCTCGCCGGTCGCCTTCACCCACACCGGGGCGTGGGGAACGGTGCGCGCCCTGCGCGCCGGGGGCTCTCCCACCGGGGGCTTTCGTGGGCCAGGGAGCAGGGGCCGTCGCCCCGCTGCAGCCCAGCCAGGCTGCGCAGGCAGCAGGGATCTCCCATCCTGCCCCGGCAGGCGGGGATTGGGATTTTTCCTACGCTGCCCTGGCGACTCCGGAAGGGGCGCTCTCCCACCCTCAGACTCCTCGCTGGTGGCCTCCGCGCCCGAGCCAAGCCGTCCGCGGGATAAAGCGGGGGTCGGGTGGTGGAAACGCATGAGAGCTCTGCCCGGGATGCTCCCGGAGCCCAGGCTGCTGCCGGCACACCCGCGCATGCGCGGTAGACAGCCGCCCCCCCCCTCCCCGGAACTTGAGCCGGCTCTGGGATCCCCGGGATGCTCAGTTCTCCTCGGTGTGGAGTCTCTCGTCGCCGCCGCCGGTCCCAGACCCGGAAGGCAGGAATGCCAGGCTGGTCAGCCCGGAGGGAGAACAGGCCTCTCCACACCGAGCCAGATGCTCACCACGAAAGGGAGGCCACCGCCCCGCCCCCGACCCGGTCCCAACCCCGCGTCCTAAAGCTCCTCCAGCAGAGCCCGGTATTCCTCCTCGCTGAGGAGTAGCGGTTCCAGCAAAGCGGGCTCTCCCAAGTCCTGCAGCTCCCCCGGGGCCTCCGTTTCTAAGAAAGGTTGCGCCTGCTGCAGAAACTCTGGGGTCTCCAGGAGCTCATCCAGCAGGCTGGAGGGGAGTGCAGACGAGCGCCCGGATGGCTTGCATCTGCTCCTGCCGCGCGGAGGCCTCCGGAGGCGCGGGCCCCAGAGGTGGAGCTGTCCAGACTTGGGATTCCCACGCCGCCCTGGCGACCTGGGGCCCCTGGCCCCAGCCTCACCACGGACTCCCCTGGGACGTGGGAGGCGCAAGCACACCCTGGCCCTGCGGCTCAGCTCGAGCGGGCCCAGGCTGTCCCACCGAGCAAGGGCCCGGCAGGCTGTGGTGCTGCGGGTCCCGATCCCCCCGCCATTGGCTCGGGCGCGGAGGCCACTCCCGGGGAGTCTGAGGGTGGGAGAGCGCCCCTTCCGGAGTCGCCAGGGCAGCGTAGGAAAAATCCCAATCCCCGCCTGCCGGGGCAGGATGGGAGATCCCTGCTGCCTGCGCAGCCTGGCTGGGCTGCAGCGGGGCGACGGCCCCTGCTCCCTGGCCCACGAAAGCCCCCGGTGGGAGAGCCCCCGGCGCGCAGGGCGCGCACCGTTCCCCACGCCCCGGTGTGGGTGAAGGCGACCGGCGAGGGAGCGGGGGGACACCCGCCGGGGGCCGCGTCGCCCGGGCCGCCTGCGTGCGCCGATGCCCCGCCACCCTGGCCTGGGTGCCTGGCCCTCCGGTTCTGAAACCAAATCTGAATCCGGGACTCCGGGAGGCCCGTCTCTCTGGCCAGTTCTTCCCGGGTGGCGATGCCTGGAAAGCGATCCTGCTGGAAGGCTCGCAGGAGCAGGGCGGTCTGGGACCGGGTGACGGCGGTCCGCTTTCGCCTGCCTTCTTGCGGGCCGTGTTTCCCGGGCCAGGGCCGAGATTCCCGCCGGTGCTGCCTCAGCGGGCGCGATCTCTCGTTCTGAAACCAAATCTGGACCCTGGGCTCCGGAATGCCGATGGCCTGGGCCAGCTCTTCCCTGGTGGCGATGCCCGGGTACGGGTTCCGCTCAAAGCAGGCTCGCAGGGCCTCCCTCTGGCTCGGGGTCCAAACGAGTCTCCTTCGCCGTCCTGGTCCTCGGGCTCCCGCCGGGAGGGCGCCGTCGGCAGGTGTCGGGAGCCATCGCGGGGAGACCTGGCCGGAACTTCACGGACAGACACGGGCAGAGAGAGGCCGGCGGGCTCCCGTGCCCCTCAGTCGGCCTGTGCACGGCGCGCAGGTCCAGCCAGGAGGCCGGCCCAGCCGGCCAGCGGCCCCTATAAAGGCCCACAGGCTCCACCCCTTCAGGAACGCGGGAGGAGCCCTGGGCCAGCCCGCCCTCGGAAGCTGCGAACCACAGTGCCCAGGGCACCGTGGCCTGGGTATGGGTGGGGCCGGAGAAGCCCTGGAAGGGGGGAGTGGGTTGGGGGGTGAGTTAGGGTTCGGGATAGGGTTCAGGATAGGGTTCAAGTTAGGGTTCGGGTTCGGGTTAGGGTTCGGGTTCGGGTTCCGGTTCAGGTTCGGGGTTCGGGTCAGGGTCCGGGGTTCGGGTCAGGGTCCGGCGTTGAGGTCAGGGTCCGGAGTCGGGGTTAGGGTTAGGGTTAGGGGTTAGGTTTAGGGTTAGGGTTAGGGTTAGGTTAGGATTAGGGTTAGGTTAGGGTTAGGGTTAGGTTAGGGTTCGGGTTTGGGTTCTGGTTCGTGTTCGGGTTAGCGCTAGGGCTAGGTTTGAGGTTGGGGTTAGGTTAAAGTTAGGGTTTGGGGTAAGGATTAGGGTTACGGTTAGAGTTGGGGTTAGAATTGGGGTTAGGGTTAGGGGTAGGGGTAGGGTATAGGGTTAAAGTTAGCTTTGGGGAATGGTTTTGGGTAGGGTTAGGTTTAAGGGTTAGTGGTTAGGGTGAGAGGTTAGAGCTGGCGCTAGGCTTGGAGTTGGGGTTGGGGTTGTGATTTGACCGGTGTGGGTTTATGGGTTAGATTTACAGATTAGGGATTTGGGTTAAGCTTGACGTTAGGGGTAACACCACATGTTTACCTGGGTCCCTGCGTGACCCAGGCAGTGAGTCACTGACAGCCCTCCTGTTTGGCCTGTGGCACCGGGTGGAGCGAAATGGCCCACTGACCTTTCCAGACACTCGGACAATTCGTGATATAGTTTATGCAGTCATGCCCAGTGAGTTCTATTGTTCAGTTTAATAGAATACCTAATTCTGTGTTTATTATGAATAAAGAGAGATTTCTTGTGGTTTTTTAGAATATGAAGCATATCTATTTTGCCTACAAGTTGGAAGTTCCAATACTATAGGAAGCATAAGTGCAGGTTATAATGATGGGTCTTTTATTATAAGACTGAATTCACATCAAACTGAATCAGTAACTCCAGCTGTATGAACAGGGTGAGATATTAAACATTTAATGAAAAGAATTCCTTTCTTAGGTCACAGCAAGGACTAAATATGTCTAATTATCATGCCCACAAAGAAGATGTATTGTGATATTTGCAGTTAATCACTCATTCAGTTCCAAGGGTATTTATTAATTGTCTGCTCTGGGCATAACAACAATTGGAAGCGGTGTGTTCACATGAAAAAAACTTACCTGAGGCTCTAAGTCACAACTTTCCATGACCAGCACACATTTCTGATTTGAAATACATATCTAAAGCTTCAAATGCATAAATAGATATCCCAATCTAGATCTAAGTTAATAGTTGCTTTGAATTAATTGTTTAAATTATTCTGGGAATCAGAAAGATATGTCTACATGAAACAATAAAGGTTATATTAGAATTAATAAAGTTTAGAAGATGATTTTAATCTTAATATATAAACATACTACCTAAGCACACTGTTTAAATACATCTACAACCTACTATTTTTAGATTTAGGTAAATCATTAATCCTTAAATTTGGAAAAGATTCCAGTGTTAGAGCTCTAGACTATGAAACTTGGATGTTCTTCTAAAATTTTTGAGTTTTCATCCAGAGATACATATTTTCCTGGCACTGAGAACTGCAAGAAATTTCCCTTGGAGTCTCCACATAGTCAACCATGTGTGACGTCAACATCAGTGTAATAGACCTATCACAAACATCCTGTGACTTTTATTTTTTTTTATGCTTTAAATTATCGATACATGAGCAGAACGTGCAGCTTTGTTACACAAGTATACACGTGCCATGGTGGTTTGCTGCAGCTGTCAACCCGTCATCTATGTTAGGCATTTCTCCTAATGCCATCCCTCCCCTAGGCCCTGACCCTGCAACAGGCCCCCGTGTGTGATGTTCCCCTCCCTGTGTCCATGTGTTCTCATTGTTCAACTCCCACTCATGAGTGAGAACATGCGGTGTTT
The DNA here is from genome assembly GCF_037993035.2 of Macaca fascicularis. Classification (NCBI taxonomy): domain Eukaryota; kingdom Metazoa; phylum Chordata; class Mammalia; order Primates; family Cercopithecidae; genus Macaca; species Macaca fascicularis. Next base: position 74,722 of record NC_088379.1, on the reverse strand, counting down.
GCTTTTCTGTTCCTGTGTTAGTTTGCCAAGAATGATGGTTTCCAGCTTATCCATGTCCATGCAAAAGACATGAACTCATCCTTTTTTATGGCTGCATATTATTCCATGGTGTATATGTGCCATATTTTCTTTATTCAGTCTATCATTGATGGGCATTTGGGTTGGTTCCCAGTCTTTGCTATTGTGAATAGTGCTGCAGTAAACATACGTGTGCATGTATCTTTATAGTAGAATGATTTATAATCCTTTGGGTATATACTCAGTAATGGGATTGCTGGATCAAATAGTATTTCTGGTTCCAGATCCTTGAGGAATCGCCACACTGTCTTCCACAATGGTTGAACTAATTAACACTCTCACGAACAGTGTAAAAGCGTTCCTATTTCTCCACATCCTCTCCAGCATCTGTTGTTTCCTGACTTTTTAATGATCGCCATTCTAACTGGCATGAGTTGGTATCTCACTGTGGTTTTGATTTGCATTTCTCTAATGACCAGTAATGATGAGCTTTTGTTCATATGTTTGTTGACCACATAAATGCCTTCTTTTGAGAAGTGTCTGTTCATATCCTTCACCCACTTCTTGATGGTTTTTTTTTTCCTTGTAAATTTGTTTAAGTTCCTTGTAGATTCTGGATATTAGCCCTTTGTCCGATGGATAGATTGCAAACATTTTCTCCCATTCTGTAGGTTGCCTGTTCACTCTGATGAGAGTTTCTTTTGCTGTGCAGAAGCTCTTTAGTTTAATTAGATCCCATTTGTAAATTTTGGCTTTTGTTATCATTGCTTTTGGCATTTTAGTCATGAAGTGTCTGGCCATGCCTATGTCCTGAATGATATTGCCTAGGTTTTCTTCTAGGGTTTATATGGTTTTAGGTCTTATGTTTAATCTTTAATCCATCTTGAGTTAATTTTTGTATAAGGTGTAAGGAAGGGGTCTAGTTTCAGTTTTCTGCATATGGCTAGCCAGTTTTCCCAACACCATTTATTAAATAGGAAATCCTTTCCTCATTGCTTGTTTTTGTCAGGGTAGGCAGACATCCTAAACTTTTAAATTTAAGAATTTACATTTTTTTAAAAGTGACAACTGACAATCATTTAAAAATCCATAACTTAAAAAAAAATTCCTCCTATGTTTTCAACCAAGAGAAATGGAAATCTGTTGACACAAAGGCCTGAATATAAGTATTCATAACAACTGTCTTCTTAATAGCCAAATATTTTTAAAATAGCCTATCACTGAAGAATAGATAAGCTGTAATATATTCCTGCAATGGTTACTGCCCAACATAAGAATGACATATACACTGGAAACCACATGGACATATCTCAAAGGCATTAGAATACATGAAAGAAACTAGGTGTAAGAGAATATTCTTATATTATTCCATTTATATCAAATTCTTTTTTTTTTGAGACAACATCTCACTCTATCACCAAGGCTGGAGTGCAGTGATGTGATCACAGATCACCATAGCCTTGACCTCCCAGGCTCAGGTGATTCTTCAGCCTCCTGAGTAGCTGGGACCACAGGGGTGTGCCACCACACCTGGCTAATTTGTGTGTGTGTGTATTTTTTTTTTTAGAGATGGGGTTTTGCCATGTTGCCCAGGCTTGTCTCAAATTCCTGAGCTCAAGTGATCCCCCCTTCTCAATCTAGTGCTAGGATTACAGACTTGAGTCATTGCATGTGGCCTGTATCATATTCTAAGACAGACAAAACTAGAGTGTAAGAAAGCAACTGCCGGGAGCTGTGGTGTGGGGCAGGGGTCACTGACTACAGCAGCATGCAAGGGAATTTTGGTGGTAATGAAATGTATTTTAATGGTAGTGTCATGTACATGACTATATGTATATTTGTCAAAATGCATTGATTTGTACAATTAAAATTACTAAATTTTATATGTAAATTAAACTCAATTAGATAATAAAAAATAAACTTTTGATCCTGAAAAAATACCTACATACATACAAACTACCTCTGAAACAAACTACTTTTTCAGAATTTCTAATTTAAATATTCAGAAATATGAATGATGATGATGAATTTTAACACGGCTTACATAATTCAATTCTGTTTTGGATCATGCCTGAGGGGCATATTAGCTGCTGGACTTATTTGGATTTCCTTACCTCGTTTGCATATGAAAAAATAGGAGGTTGAGACAGAAACGAGATATGCAATTTATGTACAATGAAACTTTCTACTGCCCAGGAAATGAGGCTTTCTATTGTCCAATGAATTGTGCCTGGCAGCACAATTCACTGCTTCACAATCGATCGTTCTTTTTACCCTCAGAGCATCCTTGAAATGATTGACTCAACCATGAGAGAAACACTGTAAATATTCTCAGATGCAAACTCACAGTACCAGCGTCACAGAACACCTGCAGGTGCAAGTAACTAAAAATCCAGCTCAATTTTACTTTAAATACAAGGGAATTTATTGACTCAGGTGGGTAGCTCAGAAGCAGGCCAGGCTTCAGGGTGAATCTGAGCACAGAAGCTCATGGATGCTACCAGAACTCAGTCTTTTCCCAATTTTCTGCTCTGCCTTCAGTGAAGTCAGAATAATTCTGCGTGTGGCAAAATCTCCAGGAACAATTTTTGAGGTTGCATTCTTCCCCAAAGAGGGAGCATGAACAAGCACACTCTTGTTCCTAACAACTTAGCACAACTTGTATTTGACTCTAATTGGAACAACTCAGACCCTTGCCCATCCCCAAGTCCATTAGGGGGACCAAGGGAGTGCTGTGTGACACCTGGCATGAGCCTCAGTTATGCACCCACTTTGGAACCAATAACTGTGACAGAGGGTGAGACAGTGCTGGTTAAGTCAACCAGGACCCACCCCATGTTTCAAATCACGTGACTGAATAATTCAGGGCTCTGTTAGGGAGGAGAAAGGGGGATGCTTCTTAAATAGCACCCAACACTCAACTACAATTTAATTTGACAGGAACCCGGAGGCCCTGCCATAGAAATCTCTCACAGTTGCTTGGAATGAGAGCACTCAATACAAAAATCCTATGGCAGCAACCCTGTGGCCTCAAGGGTGCCACGCATTTGGTGTGGAGGGTGGGGCAAGGAGGGTGGGGAAGGGCTCAGGGTCTTCTGAAGATGAAGCCAAAGAACAGATGGCACTGACTTAGCAGAGTGGAAAATGTTTAACCCCAAGAGATGCCTACAGAGGCAGGTAAGCCACACCACAGACTCCTAGAAGAGCTTGTGTTAGGGTTCCCAAGTGTCTAGGTAAGCTGAGGAGATGGTGAGGCAGACACAGAGGGTTGGTTCAAAGCACATTGGGAAGACTGTGATCCCAAGACCCCTCAGTCCACACTGGCAGTCAAATGCTCCTCCCTGACATCGGAACAAAAAACAATTTATTTTCTTCAGATTGAAATAGAAGTTTTTTAAGCTCCAGGACACTGGATAATGCTGCTTATGCAAAGACAGTATTTAGTGAAAGCCAATTTACTGAGCAGGGAGATCTGCAGACTCTTTCTGCCTCTTGGCTCCCAGAATGCTGGGGTCAGCTTGCAGTCTTAGGAGATTGGCGACCTCTTTTTGGAGAGGATCTGCAGATACCAACACTTTCAGGGTTTCCTCAGGTCCAGGAGTGCCAGGCTCCTGTGGACTCTTCCTTTGGGGAAGCAAAAGAAGACTATCTGTGCACACAGAATACGTTAATTGTATTTTCTTATTTTCTGTTTTCTTGACGCTCGCGTCATCTGGTGTTTACTGGGAAAAGATTGCCTTTCCCAGGGCCAGCCAATTAAACTACCAATTCAGAACCCATACTCCTAACCACCTACTTTATCTAGCTCTGATACTGTAGGAGACAATACCGCCCTTCCTTAATCACCACAGGGTGAGGTACTAGGCAACTAGAAATGGCCCCTATGCCCCAGAGCCTGCTGAAGCTATTAACGCTGGACAGCCTAAGCCTGCCTGCCCTGCCTGCCCTTGCTGTCCCACAGAGACCACAGCAGAGGATCCTGCCCATGCCTTCCCCTCTCCTGCCTCTGCCTGGGGCATCCCTGTGCCTCCTATTTCTAGGGATCTGTGAGTATGAATGGGACAGTCACTTCCATGTCTGCAGGTCTTAACATCCCTGATTAAAACAAATCTGAGTACATTTTAAAACATAAGGCTTCCAATGGAATTTTTAAAACCCTTATATGGAGAATTTTAAACATATATGTAAATAAACATGAATATAACAAACCCCTGTATATCTATAGTCCTTCAGAACAACAAGAAATACATGGGCAATTCTGTTCTGTCTATATTCCCAAATAAAATTCATACATTGTGATTAGCTGATGTGTTTTTAAGTCTGTATAATTTATACATTTCCCTTGTATCTCCTGTATATCATTTTCTTGTAATTTGTTAAAGAAGTCGCGTTGATTTTCCTGATTCATCTTCAGAGTTTAAAATAGAATTTCACACACATAAAAAATAAAAGCAGACGGAAAGAATAAAAATGTCAGAAAAGAAATCAATGGGATTTAAATGGTACAGCTGCTTTGGAAAACAATCTGGCAGTTCCTCAAAAAGTAAGACATAGAATTACTCTTTGATCTATCAATTCTATTCAAGTCTTCATACTGAAGAGAATTAAAAGCATATGTCCACACAAAAACTTGTACAGCAGCATTATCCATAATAGCCAAAAACTAGAAACAACCCAAACGTCCACCAACTGATGAGCGAATAAATAACATGAAGTATTTCCACAGAATGGAATATTACTCAGCCTCAAAAAGGAATGATTGCCAGAGTTTGGAGGAGGAAAAAATGGAAAATGCAGTTTCTTTCTTGGGTGCTGAAAATATGTTAGAATTAAGTAGTGGTGAAGTCTGTGCTACTTCCAGAAAGTGCTAAATTGAACACTTTACATGAGTAAAATGTAGTATGTGAATTATATCTCAACTTAAGAACATTTTCCAGAAATAAAGTTTATGATTTTCAGATTTAAAAGATCTATTGAGTTCCCCTCAAAATGAATTTCAAAGTTCTTCTACACTAAACACATTATTGTGAAATTTGATAACATCAGCGATAAAGATCTGAAAAGCTTCCAGAGAGGTGAAAGGAAAAGATCACCTGCAAAGAATCAAGAACAAAAATAGCACTGAAGTTTTTCACTGAAATTCTAGATATAATAAGAAAATGAAATTTGGCCTTCACATTCTGAGAGAAATATATATATTTTAAACCCAACTAAACCGTCAACCCAGTGTGAGAATAGTGCACAGGCATTTTGGGACATGCACAGCATCAAAGCTTTACCTTAGATCAGGAAGCTACAGTAAAGTGGCAACCTAAGAGGGGGAGAAAGGAATTCCAGGAACAGGTGATCCATTCACGAGAGAGGAGCAGCATTGCCGAGAGCCAGGGGTGAAGCAATTCAAGCTGGAGACACTGAGACAAACACAGGAGCGCCTGGCATTCTCTGAGAGGCAGTGCAGTGGTTCTGCACTGTGTGCAAAACTAAATGTGGCATTTACCTTTAATTGGTTACAATGTGCCTTCTCAGGCCTGCCAGCAGAGATTCTAAATCCTAATGCAAATGATATGGCAACACTTGTGATTATAGACATGAGTGTTTGAATTACAGATCCAGGTCCAAACCCAAATCCTTTCAGTGATTAACTGTATGCTGTCATTTAATTACTTAATCTCTCCAGCATGCCACTTCCTCAGATCAATTCGTATGGGAATATAAATTCATAGGAGTGTTATAAAGGGTAGTTTGTACAATGAACTCGTGACTATGACATGCTTAGCATGGCATCCAAAAAGTCCTCAATAAGTGGTGCAACAATACCTTTTTATTACAGGAAACACACCCAACTTAGAAAACAGCGTTCATGGGGGATTAAGAGAAGTAACTACAGTCGGGTGAGCAGAGGGAGCCAGCGTGGGGATGGCCTTTCCTAGGTGAGGCATCCACCACATTTGAAAGTGGGATGCAGGGCCAGAGCTGAACATCAACCAGGACGGGCAGGAATGAAGTAAACAGCTCATACCTATTCCTTCATGGGTCAGTTCCTTTCATTTTCACTTCTGACTCTGATGCAAAATTAGAACTCGTCTCTGCTCAAATGTCACTATTCTTAATAAAGTAAACAAGTAGGATCCAAAAACTTCACTTGCATAAAATACATGCTCTTGTTATTGCAAGGCAAATGGGAAATATTTTGCAGTTGGTCATCGCCATCACAATAACACGAATTCTAAAACTTACACTGTTTACAACTGAACCACACCCTCAAATAATCAAAAAATGGTCCCTCCCTAACCTCTCTCCCCAGAAAGAGAAGGTCTTTGGCCACCCCAACCTGAGCAGGAGAGCAGGAGGAGAGTGGGAGCCCACAGTTGCAGTGGCAAGAAGCCTGAGGGCTGATGGCTTTGACCAAATAATAGGGAATTGGGTTGACTTGTTTGAATCATTTTCCAAAAACTGATTTATAAAACAGATCAGACTTATTGAAGGAGCTGGGGAATGGGAGCCCACCCCTCAGTCTCCAGCCTCTCCAAACTGTGTTTCTCCATAGTAACCTTGAGCCTCTCCCAGCATGGATTAAAACCCGTGGCTTTTCCAGATCTAAAATCTGAGGCTCTACAATTTACATCATAGTTAGGCACTTCCATACCTGTGATGGTAACATGCTTACATACTCAGTCTATCATTGTTTAATATTGAATGAAAGACACACATTTTGTTTACTTCTTATGCAGCAGGTTGGCTGTGTTCACCTGTGTTGTCTCAGGGTCAGCTCTTTTTTTTTTGTTTGTTTTTTTGAGATGGAGTCTCGCCTGTGGCCCAGGCTGGAGTGCAGTGGCGCAGTCTCCGCTCACTGCTAGCTCCACCTCCCGGGTTCATACCATTCTCCCACCTCAGCCTCCCGAGTAGCTGGGACTACAGGCGTCCGCCACCACGCCCGGCTAATTTTTTGTATTTTTAGTAGAGACAGGGTTTCACCGTTCACAGGGTGGTCTCAATCTCCTGACCTCGTGATCCGCCCGCCTCGGCCTCCCAAAGTGCTGGGATTACAGGCGTGAGCCACCACGCCTGGCCAGGTCAGCTCTTTATTTCCAAGAATCCTGTCCCATTTCCTGCAGTCTATTGACTGGGGAAAAGATGTGTCAAAAGTTAAAAGTATGTTGGGCAAAGCCTTAGAAACACAGCTTTTCTGACAAAAACAAGCAATGGGGATAAGATTCCCTATTCAATTAATGGTGCTGGGATAACTGGCTAGCCATGTGCTGAAGATTGAGGCTGGACCCCTTTCTTACACTATACACAAAAATCAACTAAGAATGGATTAAAGACTTAAGTGGAAAACCCAAAAATATAAAAACCCTGGAAGACAACCTAGGCAATACCATCCTGGACATAAGAACAGGCAAAGATTTCATGACAAAGACACCAAAAGCAATAGCAAGGAAAGCAAAAATTGACAAGTGGGATCTAATTAAACTAAAGAGCTTCTGTACAGCAAAAGAAACTACCAACAAAGTAAACAGGCAACTTATGGAATAGGAGAAAATATTTACAAACTATGCATCTGACAAAGGTCTAATACAGCATCTATAAGGAACTTAAACAAATTTATAAGAGAAAAACAACCCCATTAAAAAGTGGGCCAAGGACATGAAGAGGCACTTCTCAAAAGAAGACAAACGTGTGCCAGGCGTGGTGGATCAAGAGGCTAGGCCCCCACCAGCTCTAAGGTACACAATCTCAAAGTAATCTCAGCACTTTGAGAAGCCAAGGTGGGCGGATCAAGAGGACAGAAAATCGAGACCATCCTGGCTAACATGATGAAACCCCGTCTCTACTAAAAATATCAAAAATTAGCTGGGCGTGGTGGCAGGCACCTGTAGTCCCAGCTACTTGGGAGGCTGAGGCAGGAGAATGGCATGAACCCAGGAGATACAGCTTGTAGGAAGCCAACATCCTGCCTCAGCTTTCCAAGTAACTGGGACTACAGGTGTCCGCCACCACACCAGACTAATTTTTTATCTTTTTAGTAGAAACAGGGTTTCACCATGTTAGCCAGGATGGTCTCGATCTCCTGACCTCATGATCCGCCCACCTCGGCCTCCCAAAGTGCTGGGATTCCAGGCGTGAGCCGCATCGCCCAGCTGGAAAATATTTTCTTCTAAGGTGAGATGCAACCCCCACTGGAGAGGAAAACACCAGAGAGTTTTAAAAAGGAAAAACCAAGGTAAACTGAGGAGCTTCTTGACAGGAGACACAGCAGAGTCCACTCAGCTGGGGTGAATCTCTGCAGCTCCCCAACAGGACAGTGAGCAGGACCCCCAAGTCACTGGTCCCTGCAGCATGGGAGCAGCATGAGCCATCTGTGGTCACATTGTCTCCTCTGGCAGCAGCCTCCAACCAGAAATCCATCTCGGGGTCTGTCCTCACAGGAACCTGATGCCAGAGCTGTGCGCTGAAAGGATTTGGACACAGGTATTTTGTGAAACTGAGCATTTTCCAGGTCTTGCTGGAGGTCATTCTGTGTGAACTTGATGGAGCTCTTTCTCATGGGCTTTTTTTCTAAGTGTGGGAGAGCATGGCCTGCGTGACTGCTGGCTTTCAGCACGTAGTGTGCAAACCCAAGCCAGGGTGTGTAATTCACTGTAGCCCTTGACAAAATAGCAGGGGATAAAAGTCATTTCTTAATCTTCTGTTTATTACTCTCAGCCAATTAACTTCTATCTATAGTAGAAGATATTTTGCCATTTTTTTTCAAAATGGAGAAATACCATGCTCTTTAAAAAGTCTTTTACAGGCACAGATTTCTCAATTTCATTACTTTAAAATCACTAAAAGATAGAAAAAAGTGAAATTTACGTATCAAAGACATTTTCTTTTGGCAAAATATTCTATTTTGTGTTTTTTTGTTTGTGAATTTTCCGTGCATGTGTCCAGATGCATAAGGAGTTTATTCATTCAATTAAGTTAAAACATTAGATAACATGGTACATTCAAAAAGTAGTGAGGACACATTTTGTTTCTGTCTCTTTAACTGAGAAAACTGGCTGATGCCTCCTATGTGTGACCACGTGTAGCTGATGCAGATACGGAAACTGAGGTTTTCTTACTTGCTGCCGCTGTCCTGGGCACTGGAAGTTGACTCCAGCAGGGCAGGGTGTCTGTTTTTATTACCACTCAGCAAGCACCATATACGGGTGTGTCTGCCATCTAGTGGATGCTGGCAGGCACTGTTGTTATTACCACTTGGCAAGGGCCGCACAAATACACGTGGGTGTGTCTCCCCTCCAGTGGATGCTGGCAGGCACTGTTCTTATTACCACTTGGCAAGCGCTGCACAAATACACGCGGGTGTCTCTGCCCTCTAGTGGATGCTGGCAGGCGCTGTTCTTATTGCGACTCAGCAAGCGCTGCACAAATACACGCAAGTGTCTCTGCCCTCTAGTGGATGCTGGCAGGCACTGTTCTTATTACCACTCAGCATGTGCCGCACAAATACACAGGGGTGTGTCTGCCCTCTAGTGGATCCTGGCAGGCACTGTTATTACTACTCAGCAAGTGCCACACAAATACAAACGGGTGTGCCTGCCCTCTAGTGGATGCTGGCAGGCACTGTTCTTATTACCACTCAGCAAGCACCACACAAATACACGCTGGTGTCTCTGCCCCCAGTGGATCCTGGCAGGCACTGGTCTTATTACCACTCAGCCAGCACCACACAAATACACACGGGTGTGTCTGCCCTCTAGTGGATCCTGGCCAGCACTGGGAGCAAATGTGACTATAAATAAAATTAAAGATTTAAAAAATACCCATTATCTCCAGAAGGGATTTAATTCTAACGGGAGGCTTTTTTGTTTTCTTTTTCAAATGGGCTGATGTGTAAAAATAATACAGGACTGGAGATGATGGAAAAAAGCACACTGCATTTGCCTTTCAGCATTTATAATGACTGAATCCTTCCTCAGCGCTGCCACAGGGAGCACATTCACACTTGTGTCACACAAATACCAGGGTTAGGTCAAAAAACCAAGTGTTACCTGGAGGAAGCCACAAAGGCTATGAGACTAAGCCTTCATCTAGAAGACACTTGACAGTTCAGAAGCTGAGATCCTGCAAGGTGTCTTGGAGAGCTCAGCTGTGACCCTGCACTGTATGGAAGGGTGGGCAGTGGGGCCCAGGCAGGTGAAGAGAATTGTCCACTGTTGAGCATCATCAGCCTAAAACCCACATGCAATGCTGTTGCTGCAAAACCACCGACTGTTGAAGACACAAACCACAGAAACAGAACACCTTTATGGTCTCACTGTGCACCTGGTGACTTTTCAGAAGATGAAGATTAAACATATTAATCATAAATTCAAAGTGTCAGAAGAAATACTAGGAGATTTTCTAATCTCTGTTACCATGACTTTTTTTTTTTTGCAAGATTCTTGAATTATTGTAAATAAGCTCACATAGGCCAAAATGCTCCCCTGAAGTCATCCAGAAAGAGGCAAGCTGCTAATCCCCATGTCTGACACATCTGTGTTTTCTCAGGATAATACAAAAATTAAAGATAAGGGAGAGAGAGAGGGACAGAAAGAGACAGAGAGAATTGGAGCTAAGAGAAAACACTTTCATGTTTTGACCCCCAAAATTCCCAGTGAACATTCCCGTTGCCAGCGGGTGAAATCCAAGGCCCTGGCTCTGGGATCCTGCTCTTTCCTATGTTGATTCCTGTTCAAATTTGGCATAGAAACAATATGGAGCTTGTTACACTTCTCTGGACAAGTCATTATGCTTTTGGCTCATAGGCTCCACTTCCCCAGACACTCCTTTGTCCTAAACTTCAAGTAATTCAGCTTTACCCTTCAGAGAACAGCTCAGCTGTCACTTCTTCTAAGGACCCTCCCTAGCTGCCTCTCCAACAGAAGGGCCCCCACCTTGTTCTTTGCACCTCTGTCCCTCGAAGTGCTGCTGTTGTCTGTGGAGGGTGGGACCCCGGGGACTAGAGCCCCTCTCTTGCTGGAGACACTCGGCACTCAGTAAGTGTATGCTGAGCGGATACAAGTGCAGCAAGCCTGCACAGTCTTACAATGTGTACTCTCATGTCTGGAATAGAGCCCCATTTTCATTCTTTGTAAAATGAGTAAGTGGGGCTGGGTGACCCATACTCTCTTTTCAACTCAGAAGTCCACTATGAGCCTGACATCAAATAGCTTCCCAGCCAGCACCAGGCCAGGACCCAGGTTATTCGATGTGCCTGTGTCCCCCACAGCATGGGGAAAGCATGGAGAAATGGGACCAGCTCTGCTGCCTGCTGCCCAGTACCAGCCAGCAACTCCAGGCTCACAAAGCCAAGGCACCTGCAGGAGATCTTGGTTATTTAGTAGCTGTGATTGGGCTGGGAGGGGAGTGTGTTCACTTCTAATTTTCCAGTGACTAGCACGAGACAGTTTGAAATGTGATTTTTTTCTCTTGGCCCCCCCCCCCCCCCAAAAAAAAAGGCTTTTTTACCTTCTCATCCTTGGAGCCATTGGCATTAGCTATGGGCCTGATAGTTTAAGAAAACTTTATTCTCCAAAGTAACATTTTGATAAATAGTGTAATTCTTTATTACAGCAAAACCATTGCTTAAGTGGGCAAAACTCTAGAGGATAGGAAAACACACTCTTGAAAAAAGGTGGTGATGCCCTGAAATTCAGCAAACTGCAGGGGCATGTGTTGTTCTATCCCAGGTCAGAGTGTGTCAGTCATCACTCAATGCCACTCACAGACCACCAACTTCAGAATATCTAGGTGTAAAGGTCTGTACAATAGTCGTAACATAATAATGTAAACAATTTTACATTATTAATAATTATTTATATTATACAATTACACAATGTAAACACTATTAAAACATGTTTGTCTTCAAAGAATGGCCTTGGTTTCTGTGGGCAGTGTCTCCTCATGGAAAGGTAGTGCATTCCTGCTAAATCACGGACAAAACGGGCCCCCAGGAGTTCCAGGCTGCAGCAGCAGCTTCTCATCTATGTCCTTCACTGCATGATGTTGTTGTTGACTTTGAAAGCTCCTTTTCGTCTAGTTTTATCAACAGAGCTGTTATTTCATGAGGATCTACTACATGCCAGGTTCCAGAAAGCTAAATGCTTTTTGTTTGTTATTATTCACTAAATACAAATAACAACTCTCTTCTCATTATTCATACAACACAATTTAGCGGAGGGAGATTGAGCGACTTTCCCAGGGTCACACAGCTACTAAGAGCAGAATTGTGTTTAGATTCATGTCTGAATACTGAACACCGAAATGAACCAGAGGAGAAATCATACATTTCAAAAGCCTATTCAAGCCATTTGTTCTTATTTTAAGGAAAATCTTTATGCTAATTTTAAACTCCAAGTACTTATGAATGGCAGAGATCTACAGATTTGATTCTGGTGTAAGAGATGATGCTCCCCGGCTGGTTACTGCTACTACCCCACAACCCTGAGCATACTGGACAAATGTCTAAGCCTGGTGGTTAGTGGGGACAATGCTGGTGGAGTCTGAAGTTGTCATGCAGTGACTGATGAAAGCTTAGGCAGATTTGGTGATATATGACACAGAGATGCAAAGAAATGCAGTAGCTGACAGACACAGGATGGCTCTGGGAGATGCAGAAGGAGCATGTCACCCAAAATAGAGCCAAACGGGTATCCTTAAGGAAGGAGCAAAGGGGCTGAAGAAGGGATTTGTCATGAGAGATGGGACAGAAAGTTCTCTAGAGTCAGAGGGAGAGCATGAGAATGTCAGGAAGGGATGAGAGATTCTCGCACATCTGGGAAGCTGACAATCCATCAGCATGGCCACGAGGAAAATAAGGAGAAGCGGAAATAATAGATGAGGCTGGATATAGAAGCAGGGTTCAAGCTGTGTCTATTGTGGTAAAGAGTTGTGATTCTATCCAGAAGGCAATAGGTAGCATTCTAAACAAAGATCTTTTAAAACAAGAGTCAGAAAATATTTTCTGCAAAGGGCTAAATGTTAAACATTTTAAGTTTTCCAAGCCATATGGTCTCTCTGTTAATGATTTAGCTCTTCCATTGTACCATGAAAACAGCCAGAGATGTCATATAACACATATATGTGGCTATGTCCCAGTACAACTTTACTTACAAATGGAGACTGCGTCAGACATGGCCCATGCATGGTAGTTTGCCACACCCTGTTTTAGAAAGCTCAGGTTTGTGATATGATGGAGAATGCCTACGAGAGTTCTTGTTTTAAATGGTAGAGTGAACATACACTGCAATTCTATCCTGCTTGACCCAAGCTCTTGATAGTGAAAGGTAGAAAAGATAGATAGTAAATAGATAGATGATAGGCAGGTAGATAGACGATAGATAAAGAAAATATGTAGCTGTTCCAAAAAACAGAAAGGGATAACTTCATGAACCAAAAACAAAGTAATATACTTTAGAAAGGAAGCAGGCTGGAAAACCCACAGTTGCAAAGCGAATAAAATTTCCAATTGCCTCTTTGAGTCCCTTCCTGGAAGTAGTCACAGCCAATTTCCTCCTCTGTTTTTTGTTTATTTGTTGTTTGCTTTTTTGTGGGATTTTTGTTGTTGTTGTTTGCTTTTAAAAAAAATCCCTTTCCCTGCTTTTTTGTCACAGCAGCCTTTGTCACTTCAAACACTGCAAGTGTTCTTTTAAAAAAATTATATCAACCTTTCAATTAAAATGCAACGCGTCTGCAACCTGGTATCTAGAGAGGTGAGATGGACAAAGGAGCCCTTGTTACTGCACGTTTTCTTGCCCCAGCCTTCACCTTGCACACAGCAACAGACAATGCACAAAGCCACTTCCTTATGGACTGAAATTCTGATCCTTTTATGACCGGCCTTTCCATCCTTCACCTTCCCCTCTCCCATGCTGTGAATGATTGTATTGGACATTTTTGTTTTAATCTCAGTGACAGGGGAACACAGGTGGCTCTAATATAACTGTGACCCAGATGCTTCTGCTTCTAGCATGTATTTATTTTGTAGCAAACATTTACATCCATCATTTTTCACTGTCTTTTGAAAATAATTAGGCAATATCTCATCTGAGGTAGAATGTTTCTTGTGGTTGTGTTCTGAGGGAAAAAAGCTAATCTGTTCTCTATCCACTGCATTCCAGGAACAGTAAGAGGACTTTTGCTTGAATAATTTTTATCCACACTACAGAGTGGGTAATGAGCAGATTATGTAAAAACAATTCTGCTTCACTTCGGTAACAGCCTCCTCAACTCATTTTTTCTCAACAAACTTATTTTTCCAGCAGAAGAATCCCAGGCTTCTTAGAGAACCCAGTGACTTTTTGCACCTTAAATTGGTGAAATCATCATGTTTTCTTCGCCGTATCCATAGTTCAAACAAAGATGAGGCAAAGCTAGACTCATTCCTGAAGGAACCCAAGAAATTCCTCCTTTCTCTCTCTGGAATGCAATGAATTCTCTAGACCATCAGTTCTAACCTTCAAAAACCAAATCTGTTTGTGAGATCTCCTTCAAATACTACTGTAGACCCCAGTGTTTATTCATTAAATTTTTTGAATATTTGTTTTATTTGGAATCAATTTATTTGTAAGTTTAGTATTTCTATTAATATAAGGGAGAAATGTTTAAATCTGTCTATGTCATATGTGCCTCTGGCTTATTGCCCAATTAATTTTAGCCTCAGGCTAAACTTTGGTTTCTGTCTTTAATTTTTGTCAGAACAGATATAAATGATCTCAAAACATCTGCTTTTATTGTAGGGACTCATGCTGCCATCTCCATTCCTCTCTCTTTTCTTGCAATCTGGGTGGAAATTCTTTAATATGAACATTTCAACCACCTTCACTCTCTCATGTGCGCTATCAGCACATTCAAACGTATCCAGCCAAGGCTGTCATCTTAGGCCAGGGATTTTTTAGGAATCTATTTTGCTGTGATACGGCTGGTACCCGTTTGACTCATTTTAGAACCCCAGGGTTCTTTTCATTTTAGGAGCCAAAGAGCGCAGAAAGAGAAGTAGGCAAGCAATTAAACCCTCTGAGTCAGGAGCGTCTCCCCTTGTGTTAAGCAACATTGTAGAATATCATATTTAGTAAGCTCCTAGCAGATGAGCCACGTGACTGCTGAGCACACATGCCTGCTTGCTGCTGTGAGCTGAGACACCATCATCATTAGTCCTTTCCACCTCTGGAGGGAATTATAAAGGCCACTTAATAACCTGTAAATCATAGAGAGTTAAAGATGTTTCCCCAAAATGCTGATGACAGAATGAAAGGTGAGGAGTGTTAGCCACAGGTCAAAAGTGCAGGAAAGTCTCTCAATGTGGGTTGTTGAAGAAATGTAGGTCTTTTTTCTTTTGGAAGTCTCACTAGAATGGGGTCAAGGACTCTGCCGATTCTAGGATGAAAAATTGGGATATTAGACACCCTCAGATATTTATCCCAAGTCTTCATTTAGGGCTTTTAATTAGCTTGTTCAACCATCACAATCTCAAATGCTAAGCAGGGCATTTGAATCTCTCCACAGTCCAAATCAGCACCATCTTTTAAAGTTTAGTTTCTCATTATTCTCACCTGATATACCTTATTTATCCCACGCCCACCCAATAACATGTGCTCACTGTTATCTTGAGAAAACACTTGAATTTTACTCAACCTGGAGTGCTCTTCACATGTCTTGTCCAGATCCAGTTTGGACTCATTCTTCAGCCTTGCATCAGTCAATGGGAGCTAGGTTAAACTGTGGTGACAGACAACCTCCAAATTTCAGTGGCTCAAAAATCTTCTTCCTCATTTATATACATCTCATCATGGGTCAGGTGAGAGGTAGCTCTGTGCTGTATCATCCTAACACAGGAATCCAGACAGAAGGAGGGACCATCTATAAGATCCTCATTGCTACAGAAAAGAGAGAAAAGCATGTGGAATAGAACTCTGTTTCTTGGAAATTTCTCCTGAAAAAGTCACATGTTATTTTCTTCTCACCTCCATTGGCAAAGAAAAAAAAAACAGTCATGTGGCCATGTGAAAATTTAAGTAGGTGGGATGGAACAGTAAGAATGCATTCATAAAAAGTGAACTGAAAATATTTGGAGAACAGCACCAATGACTATCATGAATGCCAACATGCATCCCAAACAACCCAGTGCTGTCACTCTCCAAACCTTTTATGTCTTGCAAAGTATTAGAACTTATCTGAAGCCATGCCACTCAGAGGGACTACAAAATACATAATGACATTTCCTTTAGGATGTCCTTAGAGAATTCAAGGAAAAGAAGTTAAATAATTTAAAAGTGCATTTGGGTACAGCTATTTACCACTAGAGGGTAAGACTAGAGATAGATCGTAAACATAATAACAGGGATTATGCTCAGAGTCAGGGCCAGAAGTATGGTTTGAGGTGGGGTCATGGTCAGGGTCAAGATCAAAGTTAGGGTCAAAGTAAGGATCAGAATTAGGGATCAGGGTAGGGATCAGGGTTTAGGTTCAGGGTCAAAGTCCTGGGACAGGGTTAGGGTTAGGATTAGAACCAGAGCTTTGTTCTCCTCGGGACCCACCCGAGAGTGAGGCACCATGGCTTTGGAGCACCTAGTAGCGTGTCCACCTTGAAGACCAGAGTTTTGTTGTCCTTAAGACTGACCTGGGGAGATGTGGCTGCAGGCCATTGAGGTAGGTGAGGCAAAAGCTTCCTGTCTCCTCCCCATGTGCTGAGGAGGGAGGTCTGCTATGGGCTTTACTTTCACATGTTACATTCTACAAGTCTTGTTTTACAAAAGCCTCCCTGCCTTGAGGCTTTGGCTGCTCGTCGCTGTTCATCATCACAGCATGCCATAACATATGTTAAGATTTGGGTTTGTTTCTGGGGAGAGATCTTGGTACAGAGAAAGGAGCAATGCTTAGAGCCACCATCAGGACAGTTGGGATGAAAGCTGGGGATGGGCAGAGGCTGGAGGAAACATGTGCACCCCACTGTAAACACTTTTATTCATATTTTAATTACTAATTTTTCTTACAGTGTTAAAGTAGTAAAAAATAGTATTGAAAAATTGAAAAGTAGCCATACTAAAACTTGCAACATTATTTAAGTTTAAATATATTATTTGTACCTCATCAACATTTTTTATTTTGTTGAGAAAGTCTAAGGTTAATTGGCAGCATATTTGTAATAGTAGATAGAACAATATCTCTTTTATGAACATTGACATCCTACATTACATGTGTGAACCCTGAAAATCTGAGACAGCTCAAGGTGGCAGGGGCTCAGCTTGGTTGTATACATTTTAGGAAGACCTGAGACATCAATCAATATGTGTAAGATGTACATTGGTTCAGTCCAGAAATTTGAGAAGGCCAGACAGAGGGCTTCCAGATCATAGGTAGGTAAGAGACAAATGGTTTCATCCTTTTGCATTGCTGATTACTCTCTTCAAATGAGGCAATCAGATATGCATTTCTCTTGGTGAGCAGATGGGTAAGTTTGGATAGAATGGGAGGCAGATTTGCCCTCAGCAGTTCCCAGCTTGACTTTTCCCTTTAGTTTAGTGATTTTGGGTCCCCAAGATTGATTTTCCTTTCACAAGGTCTAACATGTTTTCCTATGAGCCTTAATTATTCATTGTGTATTTTATTACACAAATAAGGCACAGATTTTTAAAAAATCATCAACTTTGTGGCTAGCTATATAAACATAATTACACAGAAGCTCAACTAAATTTGCAAACATTCCAGAGTTTGGGTTTCCAATAATTCTTTCTGATTCTTTAAAAGGTAAAAGTATTTTTTTCCCGTAAAACATAGCAACATCTAAAATCACCTGTAGAATGTCCTGCCATTTTTGTTTCTCTAGTTTCCTCATTTTCTGCAAAGCCTCACTGAGGAAATTGACTTTGAATATCCTTTTACACTCTTGTGTTTTAGAAAGCATTGTGGTAAAACATTGAATCATCATGGTCATAAGTTCTCTTCATGTACTTTCTTTCTTTTAATATTTTTTCCCAGTGGCTAATATTTGATTCTGTTGTATTATGGCTAAAAGGTAGCCATGGACACGAAATAAAGACAAGAAGTCTTTGGAATAAGTGATCCCATCACAATGAATCAATTTTCCATTGGAACATATTTTTACAAAGTCACTGTTTTGAAAATATTTAGCCATGAATTGAAACAGAGTCTGTAAGGTTTTTTTCCCCGGTCTAAGGCGAACAGCATTTTAGAGAATGAACCAGGACACAACTACAGCACAAGAAAAAAGTATGATAATTAAGTTTACACATATGTGTGACTACTCTAACAGAAAACATGTAAAGAGCATTTGTTTTGATTTATATATCAATCTGTACTGTTTAATTTTTTGTGTCATAAATGCTCTTATTTAAAAAAACAGGACTAGTTAACAGTGTCAATTACTAGTAATTCGTGGTATAAATAATTAAACAAAGAAGTATTCAAAAATTATAACTGTTTTCAATAAAGTTTTATTTTACATCATTTTTTTTACTTACTCAGAAATTGCCCCCCCAAAAATGCAGAGATTTCCCATGTAGCTGCAACCTAGTTTCATCTCTTATTAACATCTTCTATCAGTGTGTCTCACATGGCTTATTAATATCTTACATAATTTGTCATAGTTAATGAACCAATACTGATAGACTATTATTAACTAAAGTTCATATTTCATTTGGATGCCCTTGGTTCTGTCTTACTCTGACCCAGGATCCCATCCAGGATCACGCATGACATGTGGTCATCACGTCCCTGTGGGCTCTTCCTGGCTGTGACAGTGTGTCAGGCTTTCCATGTCATGATGACCTTGATAGTACTGAGGGGGATTGGTCAGGAATTTTGTAGAATGTCCCCCATTGTCACTGCATGTTCTCAAGGTGAACTGTCACCTTTTATGTTCACTTGAATCATTTGGAAGAGTTACTGTTTGTCAGGTTTCTCCACTGTGAAGTTATTTTTCCTCCTTGCCCATACTGCATGTGTTCTTTTGGAGCAAGTCACTGTGCAGAGCCCACACTTACGGAGTGAGGAGTTGGCTCCACATTATTGATGGCTGAGTGTCTACATCAATTACTTGGAATTCTTTTGCAAAGGAGATTTCTATGCAACTCTGTTTTCTTATTCACCTGTGTATACAAATACAGACACCTAGATAATTACTTTCAGCTTTAATTATTATTCAACACCACAATTCATTCCTGTGTTGGCCATCAGTAGCTGTTTTTATTGGCTATTATTTCTCTTTGATATATTTTAATTTTTTTTAGTACTTACTTTCTGATACTTCAAGATTATCCCGACTCCTATATTTACTGTCCCAGTTCTAGTATCAGACATTTCTTCAAAGAGCCTCATTCCTTTCAGAATGGTAGGAAAACTTACATCTGGCTGCCGAATGAGCACATTGTTGAATGAGCACTTGTTCCTCATTAGCAATGCTAGGAAGTATATGTGTGTGTGTAACCTACCTATACACACCTAATTATAAAGTTTTCTATGTAGAACTGTGTGTATCTATATTAAACTAAACATAAGTTTACGTTCATGTCTCCACCTCTGATCTAATAGCACATGAATCATTCTAGCCTTCTCCCCTTGCTAATTTGTAACCTCCCACTTCAACAGTGAGAAACCTGGTTACTACCATCTGCGACTTATGTAAGTCATTGTTTTATTCCAGATACTGATACTGTGGTTTTACAATTGTTCACAATTGCTTCTGTTGGAAAGAATTTTATAAAATAGAATCCAGTGATGAAGTATAGTTTGTTTGCCTTCAGCATACGGATTCTATTAATTTTCAAAGTGACTTAGGTCAACACCATTTTCCCTACACCTTCAGTGAGTTTTTTCCTACATTTGTGTCTTAGTCTGTTTTGTGCTTCTGTAACAGAATACCTGAGGCTGGGTAATTTATAAATAAAAAAGGTCCTTTTGGCTCACAATACTGGTGGCTGGAATGTCTGAGATTGGGCAGTTGCATCTGGTGGAGTCTCAGTCTCTTTCACCTCATGGTGGAAAGTGGAAGGGGAGCAAGGGGTGCACCAGAGATCACATAGCAAGAACGAAAGCAAGAGGGAAGCCAAGGAACCCAGACTCTTGTTAACTACCTACTCCTGCAGGAATTAATCCATTCCTGTGAGAGCAGAACTCACTCATCCTCATGGAGAACATTAATCTATTCATGAGGGATCCGTCCCCATGACCCAAACACCTTCCACTAGGCCCCACTGCCCCACACTGCCACATTGGGGGTCAAATTTCAACACGAGTTTTTGCAGGGACAAACCACATCCAAACCACAGTAATTTGTAGCATAGTTAAATTATTTTTCACATGATGTATTCTGTCCTGGGATACTCCACATCCTGAGTAATTTTGTTTAATTTGAATAGAGTTTGATTTACCCATTTGGTTGTAAAATTCTGCGTATTTTGACCAGTGCATTGTGGTAGGTATCCCACTATTAAAGTATCATATGAAATGCTTGAAACCCCCACCCCATGGAGCCAATGGTTTCCCATCTGTGTAGTTTGCTTTCTGCAGTGTCTCATTAAATGAGGTCACACTGTGTGTATTCTCCTCAGACTGTCTTCTTCCACTTAGCAATGTGCATACAAGATTCACTCATGTCTTTGTGTGAGTTGATAGCTTGTTCCTTTCTATGGCTAAATAGTATTCCATTGCATGAATGTACCACAGTTTGGTTATGCATTTTGGGGAGCAAAACCTACCTCTTCTAACTTTGTTCCAGGGTTGGAGACCTTCATATTAACTGACAATAGATACATTAGTAGGAGAGACAATACTTGGCTTCTTATTCCACAAGTATTATTGTGGGACAAAATTCATCAGATGGCAGGATCCAGTTTACAAAGAGGTAAAAATAGCCCAAAAACAAGAAACAAGACTAGAATCTGATAACCCACAATAACTATAGCTTTCCTTAAAAAAAATTTTTTTTTCAAGACGGGGTCTGGCTCTGTCACCCAGGCTGGAGTGCAAAGGTGCAACAATCTCGGCTCACTGTAACCTCTACCTCCTTGGTGCAAGTGATCCTCCCTCCTCAGCCTCCTGATTAGCTGGGACTACAGGCACATATCATCGTGCCCATCTAATTTTTATATTTTTGGTAGAGACGGGGTTTCCAACATGTTGCCTAGGCTGATCTAGAACTCCTGGCCTCCCAAAGTGCTGGAATTATAGGCATGTGCCACCATGCCCGGCCAAGTTATAGTTTTCCATTGAAACATAAAGTTATTCTCTGTAGTAACCATCATTTTTGACCATAATCAAAGTAAGACTATTCTTGTTTTAAATTTAAGTATAGTTTTGTTAGATTTTGCTTGATTATTTACGTAAGTGCAGCAAGAACAGGAGACGACCGCATAGGTGCTTTCAAGTTTCTTTGCTGGAAGTTTTCATACAGAATCTCAGATTTGACTTTTAAAGGCCTCATTCAGGCTAAAAGCCAAGCTAAGAACATACTATCAAATTTCAGCTGCAGTCCTTATAGCTTTGTGTGAATTCCTCTTTTCTTGAGTCCCCCCAAATATCCCTAAATTCCTGGGCCTACCAGGAAATGACCTTCTTTACTAACCTGTAAGGCTGTGAACCCTGTAATGTAAGTATCAGGCTGACTTTTCTCAGAGTGCTGTTGGGAACGAAGTTTTTGGTGTTCTAAAAAAAAAAAAAAAAGAATTAACATGGGAACAAATAATCTCTTAGCAAGGCGAGCTTTACTTTCTGCAGAAAGGGTGCTACTCAATAGCTGTCCAGCCACAAGAGCACACCGAACAAAGGAGACAGAGTTACTTATAACCCGATGTGTCTACCCTACTGCTGTGTCCAGTTACCATTGGCTGGAATAGGACCTCACATTTTACACTTTACCCAACTGGCTATTAGTTTAATACTTTCTTAATTAGGTAAGGGGAATAGAACAAAGAAAGAAAAGGAAGTTGCCAGGGATAGTTAAGGAAGCATCTCCAAATAAGGAATGGCATACACTATGGGCTGGGGCTTGTCTAGTTCTGTCCAGGCATGCCGGAGCAAGCTAGGACAACTGATTTGGAACACACACACACACACACACACACACACACACACACACAAATAGTGGATAGCAATCTTATAGTAAGAAATTGTGACTTTTTGCAATCTTTGAAGAAGAACTTTCCCATTTCTCACAGTGCTTTGTAAGCATTGTCTCCATAATAGTCAACCTTACTTCCTTAAAATTGCTGGTCATAACTGATCTTAGGTACACTTCTAAAATATGATGTTCCAGTAAAAATCTTGATAATATAACCAAATTTTCCAATTATGTCCTGTTATAAGGTGAACAGATTCTTACTGGACTTTTGCTAATAACTATATCATCATGAAAAAAAGAGTATTCAGTAAGAATTTCAAAATTCTGGAGAGATTAGGCAGGGAAAAAAATGTAAACGCTTCATTTCTGTTTACAAAAGTATAATCTACCAAATTGTTGTAAGTTACAGTTAAATTAAGAGAAAGAGATTTCTTAAATTCAGAAACTAGAACATTAAAGAACCAGCAATGCTCTAAAAAGCTATAAAATTATAATCAATTTTCATCAGTTCATTCAGTGCCACGTAATCAATTCCAGTCTTGCTGGATCTTGGGTTAGCAGTCTCATGACCCCATCAATTTCTCCACCAGGCTTCTGGAGATCTTCACTGAGTCAAGTGTATGGTCTTAAAGTTATTTAAGCAATATCATCAGAAGTCTTTAACCAGAGTACCTGTCATACTCTTTTCCATGAGTCTCAGAGGGAGTCCTGTATCGGAGATGAACATTCTGACCTGTAGCTGATCGCAGGAGCTTTCAGGAAAGCATCAGGGGGAAATAATATCTAAATGACAAAGAGTATGAAATGGCTGTGATTATACCACAGTTGACAAGGATATTTGATTTTTTCTGTGGCATACAACATTTATTTTATTTATTTATTTATTTAGAAACAGAGTCTCGCTCTGTCACCCAGGCTTGAGTACAATGGCGTGATCTCAGCACACTGCAAGCTCCGCCTCCCAGGTTCACGCCATGCTCCTCCCTCAGCCTCCCGAGTAGCTGTGACTACAGGTGTCCGCCACCACGCCCAGCTAATTTTTTGTATTTTTAGTAGAGATGGGGTTTCACCGTGTTAGCCAGGATGGTCTTGATCTCCTGACCTTGTGATCCACCCACCTCGCCCTCCCAAAGTGCTGGGATTACAGGCATAAGCCACTGCACCCGGCACAACATTTAAAATAATAATTGGAATTATGACTCATAACTCTATACTGGCACATAGCATGGATAAGGAGGACATTGACAAATTTCCAGGAATTTTATATAATTTCTGAAAACAACATTTTACTGATACAAATATAACACAGGGAAGGTTAGATATCTCTTTTTATTTGTATTTTTTGTAAGGTATTCCTTATAAAAAATACATCCTACTTTACTTGTGAATCATGCCCTACTTTTCTTGCATGCTTTGCGTAGAGTTGTTTCTAGTTATTCTATTGCTTCTAGTAGTTTTATTTACACATATTGATTATAATTTTAATACTTAGTAATCTTTTATTTTCCAGAGAAAACTAACAAGTAAACAGTTATAAACTGTCATATATTAGCATTCCATAGTAGGTTAGAAAATGTATGAGTATACCATCTCCCAACATCTACATGGATGTGTTTCCTCATCGTACAATTTCTCATTGTGGTAGACAAAAACATGTTTATTAATGGTCCAAAATATCTTTAGTCTTTCTGTAAAAATAAGAAGCGAAAATTATATAAACTTGAATTATTTATGTTCAGTAATTAATGTTTTAGTATTGTATCTTATTTATAAATGGTCTAGATATTTAATGCAAATCTTTTACTTAGCTTAACTTTAAGATTAAAAATTACCAAAAGTATTTTGGAAACTACTATTAAGCAGATTTACAGTAAACAAATTATTTTTGAAATAATGTTTTTCGCTTTTCACAAGGTGGCACTGAAAGTGAAGAAGGAAGTTCCTGCCCCTCCTAAAGCCAAAGCCAAAGCCAAAGCTTTAAAGGGCAAGAAGGCAGTGTTGAAAGGTGTCCACAGCAACATACAGAAAAGAAGATCCGCATGTCATTCACCTTGAGGTGGCCCAAGACACTGCGACTCCGGAGGCAGCCCACATATCCTCGGAAGATCACCCCCAGGAGAAACAAGCTTGACCACTATGCTATCATTAAGTTTCCGCTGACCACTGAGTCGGCCATGAAGAAGATAGAAGAAAACAACATACTTGTGTTCATTGTGGATGTTAAAGCCAACAAGCACCAGATTAAACAGGCTGTGAAGAAGCTCTGGGACATGGATGTGGCCACAGTCAACATCCTGATTCGACCTGATAAAGAGAAGAAGGCATATGTTCGACTCGCTCCTGATTATGATGCTTTGGATGTTGCAACAAAATTGGGATCATCTAAACCGAGTCCAACTGACTAACTCTAAATATATGTATATCTTTTCACCATAAAAAAGAAATAATATTTTTCATAAGAATGACAACTTAATTAGAATCAAATTTAAAAGCTTTAAGATTTTACGTTTCTAGTAAGTATAATATTAGCTTATTTGAGTAGAACTCAAGCAGAATAGGAATTTATGTTTGTTTTATATTCGATAGTGGTAACTTTGAAGACATAGTTGTTTTATTACACCAAAAATATTATATTAACCTTATTTAACTAAGTTTTATCCAAATCGTGTTAACTTAAAAAACATTTGACCATTTCCTATATTTCTAGGAGTTTGGTGAATATTTATTTATAAATGCTTATGTTTTTCCAAGCCAAGTTAGAATAGAACACTTTTAAACAATTTTATAAATGAATTTTGCAACCCTAACCTGAGTTAAGAAAATATCACATATACATAACACACATTAATAGACATACAAACACAAATAGAGATTTCATAGCTTTCATCCTGAAATTTCAGGCATGAATCAGGCATAAATATTCTGATGGTTAATTTTAGACATCTACTTGATTGGATTAAGAGACACACAGCTGGTAAAACACAATTTCTGGGCGTATGTGTGAGGGTATTTCTGGAAGACACTGAGATAACCCTGACCCAATGTAGATGGGCACAGATATGGTTTTGCTGTGTCCCCACTCAGATCTCATCTTGAATTGTAGTTCTTATAATTCCTACATGTCGTGGGAGGGACCCAGTTGGAGGTGATTGAATCGTGGTGGTGGTTACTGCCATGCTGTTCTCATGATAGTGAGTGAGTTCTCATGATCTGATGTTTTTATAAGGAGCTTTTCTCGTTTGGCTCAGCACTTCTCCTTGTTGCTGCCATGTGAAGAAGGACGTCTTTGCTTCCCCTTCCACCATGGTTGTGAGGCCCCTCCAGCCATGTGGAACTGTCAGCGCATTAAACCTCTTTGTTCTTTATAAATTGCTCAGACTCGGGTATTTCTTCATAGCAGTGTATAAATGGATGAATACAGGCACCATCCAATTGGTTGAGAACCCAGATAGAACAAAAAGGAAGAGGAAAGGGGAATTATCTCCTTCTGAAATGGAAACATCCTTCTTCTCCTGCCCTTGACATCAGAACTTTAGGGTCTCAGGCCTTTGGCCTCAGAATGAGAGTTACACCATTGGCTTCCCTCATTCTGAGTCCTTTTGACCTGGACTGAGCCATGCTACGCTTTCCTAGTTCTCCAACTTGGTGATAGGCTATCGTGGAACTTCTCCATAATTATGTGAACCAATTCCCCTAATGAGTCTTCTCTCATCTATGTATCTACATATATCACATTGATTCTGTCTTTCTGGAGAACCCTGACTAATGTGATTACAATAATAAAAAATTTACTAGTTTATACAGAAGACTTGGTTTTTGTCTTTGCCCCATTTTTTATTTGTATTATAACTGTGTTTCTGGAAAACAGAACAAGTTTTTACCTTCTTCATATGAGGGCTAAAGCTTTTTTCTCGCTAATAATTTTGGAGATTTGTAAGATTTTCTTTTGTTTTGACATACAATCTTACAGAGGCTGAGAAATAATTTTTTTTTCTGTTTTATTTTTCAGCCCCAGGTGTTTGCTTTTGCAGATTCTTGAGCATGCTGAGAGCCTCCAAGGCATGGAGCAGGGTGCCTAAAGTTTCAGTGATTGTAGGGAGTTGAGAGACTCAAATGGGAAGGGAAAGATCTAAAAGGAGGCAGTTTGGAAGATAAAAATTTTCTCAAAGGAGCCATTTAAGTTCTAAATAATTCTTATTCTTAGTAAAGTCATGCAAACAGGAAAGGAAGTAGACAGAATTAGCTCCATATTGGTGGAACACATAGTCAGCAGAGGTTTGAGAAGGGAGAATTTAGTCAACTGAGAAGTTCCCATGAAAAGAGCAAGATCAAGATCACAGAGACACCATGAAACAAAAAGCCAGGAATAACTTCCAACCCAAGAGGAGAACACAGAGGCCTCAAAACCAAAGCTAGGATAAGAAACTTGTATCCCAAGAGTTACCTTCCAGACAAAGACGCCTGAGATTCCAACCCAGCTTCACAGAGTACTCACTCAAAATGTTACTGAAACTGTAGGCTTTTCAATGACTTAGCCATGCATGCAAAAGGCATTCCTTAAGGTGGTACAGAAGATGGAGCCCCCCTATCCAAAGATAGCCAAGGAGAAAGAAAGACCCCTGTTGGCAGAGCCAGTGGGCAAAGGCAACAGAAAAGGAGACAAGAATCCTAATGGGATGAGATTCTTTCAGATTTAGGATCATACAAACTCCTGAGAATTGGCAGGTTGACAGCCATAAATGGGCTACCAACATTTCTACTCATTGGATTACAAGTTCTTCAGCATCCAAAATGATTAACAAAATGACAATTTCATAAATTTGGAAAGGAGACATTTCTTTATTTTTATGGTTTTTTTTTTTTTTTTTTTTTTTTTTTTTTTTTTTTTTTAGAGTTTCACTCTTGTTACCGAGGCTGGAGTGCAATGGTGCGATCTCGGCTCACTGCAAACTCCACCTTCTGGGTTCAAGCCATTCTCCTGCCTCAGCCTCCCAATTAGCTGGGATTACAGATGCCCACCACCAAGCCTGACTAATTTTTTGTATTTTTAGTGGAGACAGGGTTTCATCATGTTGGCCAGGCTGGTCTCAAACGCCTGACCTCAGGTGATCCACCTGCCTTGGCCTCCCAAAGTGCTGGGATCACAGGCATGAGCCACCACACCCAATGAGAGATTTATTTCCTATAAAGAGTTGCAGCCTGCAGGATTGTCCTTCTCACAGACTGGGAAGCATAGCCTCCAGCCAGAAGCCAGAAACAGATGCTTCAAGGGAGATGTAAAGGAAATAGTAATTTATGCTGAGTGGAATTGGCAAAAACATATATTTAATAAACTCTAGGAGGAGTCATAAATATTTATGAAAGGAGAAATGCATGCTTGTGCAATTGAGTTTCTTGCTTCTTCATGGGTCCCATGTACAAAAGATGGCAGTGTTAGCACGATCCCAGGGTAGAGTTTTCAGCCCTCTGACATTAAAAGGTGAAGCAGAGGACATGAAAACTCGCTCTGTGCATCCTCTGTACACAGGCCAGAACCTCTCCATCATGGGTGGTCTCTTATTAGGCAAGAAAGGAGAGGTTGATATCAGTGGTGGCACCTTTGAAAGGGCTGGTTTCTGTTTAATCCTTAGGGAAGAAAGCCTCATCATGGTTAGCAAACGAGGGGGAATAACGCGGTGTATCTGACCCCCATCATCCCATCCTGGCCAAGCTGAGAACTCAGTTTTGAAAGTTACTCTGGGGTTCCCTCAGCCAAGAGTTGGTCTGTTCAGTCAGTTGGGAGCTTAGGATTTAATTTTCATTTATCAATGCTAATGGGAAAGAGTACACTGTCTTCATGGCAGCTGAATTTGCAAGAAACTCCTTGGATGGAGTTAATGGCAGCTGTATTTTTCTGGGAGCTCTGCTTTAATTGGATAAAGTAAGTTCTGGTAAGATTTCTTCCTTTATCTTCAGTATCTCAAATGTTTTCGTTTAAATAATCTTTATAAGAACTCTTGATGTCTGAGTGGATTCCCACACAGTCATCTACTATAAGACTTTCTGATTCTTTTTTTCCTTTGGTCATTATGAATAGAGCTTCTGTAAATAACTGCATGGTAGCTTTTATTTAGAAATAACATCAAAGTAGTTGTCAAAATACTTAGGAATGTGATTTTTGGATTGTAAGGTGAGAGTTGTTTAGCTTTGGAAAAAACTGCCCAACTTGTAATAGGGGAGGACAAACAATTTTCTGTGTTTTTGGAATTCTTAGATAGGACCCTCTGTAACAAACAACAGATTAAAATGAGAAAAACAGAAAAGTTTTAAAAACATGTATACCTTATTGATAACACTCTTTAGTGATTTAGTTACCCTTCTCTTCTTGGTGCTGAGAGAGAGAGGTAGCTTTTAAATGGGGATTTCCTTTATAGATGTAAATTTTCCTTACACAAGGGTAACTTCTACTCTGTTTTCAGAACTTCCTTTGTTGGCTTTTTTTTTTTTTTTTTCAAAATAATCAGCTTGGAATAATTCTTAAGCCAAAGGGACATGTTTTTGGGTGGCATATTCTGGTTTCCTGCCATTATATTTTAGGGTGGCATATTTTGGTCTTATACACAGTGTCCCACCAGCAATGAAAAGAGTTCTTGTTTTTCCTCCAGCAATTTGTCATTTTTTAAAGAGTTTAGCAGTTGTAAGAGGTATAGAGCAGCTGTGCTATCTCATTGTGGTTTTCAGTTATGTACTATGTTGAGCATCTTTTGGTATGTTTACTTGCCTTCTGTAGATCATCTTTGGTGAGGTGTTCGTTCAGATCTGTGTGCATTTTTAATTGGGCTGTTTAACTTATTGTTCAGTTTTAATAATTTTGTATGTATTTTGAATACAAAGTCTTTCTCAGATCTGTATTTTGCAAATATTTTCTTTCAATATGTGACATGTCTTTTTGTTCCCTTCACAAGGTATTTTCCAGAGTATAAACTTTAAATATTTATAAATATTAAGAAATTCACATTGTCATTTCTTCTGGGTATATCAACCTTTTTGCCATTTGTTAAAATTCATTACCAAACCCAAAGGCACATAGCTTTTCTTCTATAGTTTCTTCTAGAAATTGTATAGTCTTGCATTTTTAGTGTAAGGATGATTTTGAGTGATTATTTGTGTAAGTTGTAAAGTTTTCATCTACATGTATATCATTTGCTATGGTTTCCAATTCATTGTTCCCTCACTATTTTTGGGAAAGACACAGGATAGTGGGCTCTGTTAGAGTAGATAGACAGCTAGACATGAACAGGAGGTTGAGCTCCTGGAAAAGGGAAAGTCTGGGAAGGCTCACCTGGAGGGACCACCAAAAATTCACATATTAGTAGCATCTCTAATGCTGGAGTGGATGGGCACTTGTCAATTGCGGGTAGGAGGGAGAAGAGGTACCTATGCAGAAAGAAACACCCTACAACTCCTCTTAAGATGCCCCAGTCATCATTCACTCTGCAGTAAAAATGTCACAATATTGCTAGCTACATGCTGATAAGGACAAAGGGGACATTCACCCCCAGCGACGGGGCTCCCAGAAGCCGGGGGGGCGGGCCGGGGGTGGCGGCTGGGAGCCCGATCATGGGGGGTGCCTGCACCCCTGGCAATGGGGCTCCCAGAAGCCAGGGGGGCCGGCTGGGGGTGGCTGCTGGGAACCTGATCTGGATATTTGGAAGAGTATCACAAGGGGTTGTACAGTGTCTGCGATACTGAGATTAATATCAGTCTCTCGGCCTTGGAATATTGAGAAGGATGAAACAGGGTGAATGTCCACCCTGTGCCACATTGCGAGTAATATCAGCCTGTCCCCTCCATGGATATTAGGAACAATATCCCAGACTGGGCGTACGCCTCCTGCTGTACAGAGTGCAATATCATCCTCTCCCTCCCAGGATAGTAATTACAATATCACTGGGCGGGAGCACACAGCCTGCGAATTATTATCATCCTCTCCCCCTCCGCATACTAGGAACAGTATCTCAGAAGAGCTGTACCCTCAGTGCCATATTAGGACTAATAGCAAAGGCTTCTTCCGGGAATATTAGGAGCAATATTACCGGGTAGCTATCCATTCATTGCTATGTTTGGAGTCATGTGATACTCTACCCCGCTTTATATTAGGATCAGCATCACGTGGTGAGCGTACACCTACTGTGATATTAAAACTAAAATCCGGCCGGGCACGGTGGCTCAAGCCTGTAATCCCAGCACTTTGGGAGGCCGAGACGGGTGGATCACGAGGTCAGGAGATCGAGACCATCCTGGCTAATATGGGGAAACCCCGTCTCTACTAAAAAATACAAAAAACTAGCCAGGCGAGGTGGCGGGCGCCTGTAGTCCCAGCTACTCGGGAGGCTGCTGAGGCAGGAGAATGGCGTGAACCCGGGAGGTGGAGCTTGCAGTGAGCTGAGATCCGGCCACTGCACTCCAGCCTGGCCGACAGAGCGAGACTCCATCTCAAAAAAAAAAAAAAAAAAAACAAAACTAAAATCCTGCTTTCCGTCCCTGGATATTAAGAACAGCATCACAAGTAGGTTTACACTTCCTGTGGAATTAGGAACAATAATATGATTATTAATCATCAATGATCGATTTTAATAATTATGAATGATACTAAAAATTTATAGGATACCATTATTAATTACGGATAATGATTTTAAATACATGATTATGCATGCTTTCAATTAATTATTAATATTAATGTCATCAAATAATATTATTAGTTCCTAATACTAATTATTATTTGATTCCCAGCATCACTGGGTATTGATTTAAGTCACATTAATTGCTAATATAATATTCTTATTAATAGTGATATTACTAATAATTATTGTTACAAATCATTAACATTTTAAACCAGTATTAATTTTTACTCTCTTTATTGTGATCATTAATATCAATAATTATTATTAATATTAATATAATTACTAATATTAATGATTAATAGACTTGTTCCTGATATCCACCGGGGAGAGGACGATGTTAATTTCTATATCACAGACGGTGTACACCCCCCATAATAGTGTTTCGAACTTCTGCTTGGGAGAGGAGGATATGACAATCAGTACCACTGGAAGTAGAAACAACCCTGGGATACTGTTCTGAATATTCAGGGAGGAAGAGGCTGATATGACTCCTAATACAGAGGGCGTTACTCCCTCTGAGGATGTGCACACTGGGGGTGTACAATCGTCTGAGAAGGAGATGAAAATTTTCAGATGGGGAGATGATATTACTCACAATATCAGAAAGAGGCTGTGAGTCCACAAGGCTCCCAGAAGCCAGGGGGGCGGGCCGGGGGTGGCAGCTGGGAGCCCGATCGCGGGGGGTGCCTGCACCCCCGAGGATGGGGCTCCCAGAAGCCAGGGGGGCTGGCCGGTGGTGGCGGCTGGGAGCCCGAACGCGGGGGGTGCCTGCACCCTCGGCGATGGGGCTCCCAGAAGCTAGGGGGCGGGCCGGGGTTGGCGGCTGGGAGCCCGATCTTGGGGGGTCCCTGACCCCCCGGCGATGGGGCTCCCAGAAGCCAGGGGGGCGGGCAGGTGGTGGCAGCTGGATTGAACCAGTTTTGACCAGATCAAACCAGATCAGACCGGATGGAACCGATTTTGACCGGATCAAACCGATTTTGACCGGATCAGACGGGATCAAACCGGATCGAACCGGATCAGACCGGTTCAAGCCGGTTGTGACCAGATCAGACCGTATCAAACCAGATAAGACCGGTTCAAACCGGATCAAACCGGATGAGACCGGATCAAACCGGATCAGACCGGATGTAACCGCTTTTGACCGGATCAGACAGGATAAAATGGGATCATACTGGATAAAAGTGGATCAAACCGGATCAGACCGGTTCAGACCGGATCAGACTGGATCAGACCGGGTCAGACCGGATCAGACCGGATCAGACTGGATCACACCGGGCCAGACAGGATCAGAATGGAAAAAACTGGATTAGACCGGATCAAACCGCATCAGACTGAATCACACGGGTTCAAACCGGTTTTGACCGGCTCAGACCGGATTGGACCGAATCAAACCGGATCGAACCGGTTCAGACCAGATCAAACCGGATCTGACCAGATGAAACAGGTTTTGAGCGGATCAGACCGGATAACACCGGATACAAGCGGATCAAACCGGATCAGACCGGTTCAGACCGGATCAGAATGGATCAGACCGGGTGAGACCGGTTGGAAACGAATCAAACCGGATCAGACTAGTACAAACCGGATCAGACCGGATCAAACCGGATCAGACCAGTTCAAACCGGCTTTGACCATTCAAAACGGATCAGACAGGTTCAAGCCGGAGCGAACTGGATCAGACCGGATCAAACTGGATCAGACCAGTTAAAACCGGTTTTGACCGGCTCAGACCGGATCAAACTGCATCAGACCGGTTCAAGCCGGTTGTGACCGCCTCAGACCGCATCAAACCGGATCAGACCGTTTCAAACCGGATCGAACCAGATCAGACCGGATCAAACCGCATCAGATTGCGTCAAGCCGGTTTTGACTGGCTCAGACCGGATCAAAGCGAATCAGACGGGTTCAATCCGGATCGAACCGGATCAGACCGGATAAGACCAGTTCAAACCGGTTTTGACCGGATCAAACCGGATCAGACCTGGTGAAACCGGTTCAGACCAGAGCAAACCGGATGGAACCGGATAAAACCGGCTCAAACTGGTTCAAACCGGATCAAACCGGTTCAGACCGGATAAAACCAGATGGAACCGGCTCAAACCGGTACAAACCGGATGAAACCGGCTCAGACCGGATCAAACCGGATGGAACCGGATCAAACCAGCTGAAACCGGTTCAAACCGGATCAAACCGGTTCAAACCGCATCCAACCGGCTCTAACTGGTTCAAACCGGTTCAAACCAGTTCAGACAGGATCAAACCGTATGGAACCGGATCAAACCGGCTCAAACTGGTTCATATCGGATCAAACCGGTTCAGACCGGATGAAACCGGTTCAGACCGGATCAAACCGGATGGAACCGGTTCAAACCGGCTGAAACTAGTTCAAACCGGATCAGACCAGATCAAACCGGATGGAACCGGATCAAACCGGCTCAAACGGGTTCAAACCGAATGGAACCGGATCAAACTGGCTCAAACCGGATCAGACTGGATGAAAACGGTTCAGACCGGATTAAACCGGATGGAGCCGGATCAAACCGGCTCAAAATGTTTCAAACCGGATAAATCCGGTTTAGACCAGATGAAACCGGATGGAACAGGATCAAACCAGCTGAAACCGGTTCAAACCGGATCAAACCGGTTCGAACCGCATCCAACCGGCTCTAACTGGTTCAAACCGGATCAAACCGGTTCAAACCGGATCAAACCGGATGGAACCGGTTCAAACCGGCTCAAACTGGTTCAAACCGGATCCAACCGGATGGAACCGGATCAAACCGGCTCAAACCGGATCAAACCGGTTCAGACCGGATCAAATCGGATGGAACCGGATCAAACCAGCTGAAACCGGTTCAAACCGGATCAAAACGGTTCAGACCTGATGAAACTAGATGGAACCGGATCAAACCGGCTCAAGCTGGATCAAACCGGATGAAACCGGCTCAGACCGGATCAAACCGGATGGAACCGGATGAAACCAGCTGAAACAGGTTCAAACCGGATCAAACCGGTTCAAACCGCATCCAACCGGCTCTAACTGGTTCAAACCGGTTCAAACCAATTCAGACAGGATCAAACCGGATGGAACCGGATCAAACCAGCTCAAACTGGTTCATACCGGATCAAACCGGTTCAGACCGGATGAAACCGGTTCAGACCGGATCAAACCGGATGGAACCGGATCAAACCGGCTCAAACGAGTTCAAACCGGATCAAACCGGTTCAAACCGGATGGAACCGGATCAAACCAGCTGAAAGCGGTTCAAACCGGCTGAAACTGGTTCAAACCGGATCAAAGCGGTTCAGACCAGATCAAACCGGATGGAACCGGGTCAAACCGGCTCAAACTGGTTCAAACCGGATCAAACCGGCTCAGACCGGATCAAACCGGATGGAACCGGATCAAACCGGCTGAAACCGGTTCAAACCGGATCAAATCGGTTCAAACCGCATCCAACCGGCTCTAACTGGTTCAAACCGGTTCAAACCAGTTCAGACAGGACCAAACCGGATGGAACCGGATCAAACCGGCTCAAACTGGTTCATACCGGATCAAACCGGTTCAGACCGGATGAAACCGTTTCAGACCGGATCAAACCGGATGGAACCGGATCAAACCGGCTCAAACGAGTTCAAACCGGATCAAACCGGTTCAGACCGGATCAAACCGGATGGAACCGGATCAAACCAGCTGAAACCGGTTCAAACCGGATCAAACCGGTTCAAACTGGATCAAATAGGCTCTAACTGGTTCAAACCGGATCAAAGCGGTTCAGACCGGATCAAACCGGATGGAACCGGATCAAACCGGCTGAAACCGGTTCAAACCGGATCAAATCGGTTCCAACCGGATGAAACCGGCTCAGACGGGATCAAGCCGGATGGAACCGGATCAAACCAGATGAAACCGGTTCAAACCGGATCAAACCGGTGCAAACCGGATGAAACCGGCTCTAACTGGTTCAAACCGGATCAAACCGGCTCAAACCGGATGGAGCCGGATCAAACCAGCTGAAACCGTTTCAAAGCGGTTCAAACCGGATGGAACCGGTTCAAACCGGCTCAAACTGGTTCAAACCGGATCAAACCGGCTCAGACCGGATGAAACCGGATGGAACCGGATCAAACCGGCTTAAACGGGTTCAAACCAGATGGAACCGGATCAAACCAGCTGAAAACCGGTTCAGACTGGATCAAACCGGATGGAACCGGATCAAACCGGCACAAACGGGTTCAAACCGGATCAAACCGGTTCAGACCGGATCAAACCGGATGGCACCGGACCAAACCAGCTGAAACCGGTTCAAACCGGATCAAACCGGTTCAAACCGGATGAAACCAGCTGAAACCGATTCAAACCGGATCAAACGGGTTCAAACCGGATTAAACCAGCTGAAACAGGCTCAAACCGGATGAATCCGGTTCAGACCGGATCAAACCGGATGGAACCGGTTCAAACCGGCTCAAACGGGTTCAAACCGGATCAAACCGGTTCAGACCGGATCAAACCGGATGATACCGGATCAAACCAGCTGAAACCGGTTCAAACAGGATCAAACCGGTTCAAACCGGATCAAACCGGTTCAGTCCGTATCAAACAGGCTCAAACGGGTTCAAACCGGATCAGACCCGATGAAACCGGTTTAGACCGGATTCAACCGGATGGAACCGGTTCAAACCGGATCAAACCGGTTCAGACCGGATGAAACCGGTTCAGACCGGATCAAACCGGATGGAACCGGTTCAAACCGGCTGAAACTGGTTCAAACCGGATCAAACCGGTTCAGACCAGATCAAACCGGATGGAACCGGGTCAAACCGGCTCAAACTGGTTCAAACCGGATCAAACCGGCTCAGACCGGATCAAACCAGATGGAAACGGATCAAAACAGCTGAAACTGGTTCAAACCGGCTCAAACCGGTTCAAACCGGATCAGATCGGATGAAACCGGTTCAGACCGGATGAAACCGGATGGAATCGGTTCAAACCGGCTGAAACCGGTTCAAACCGGATCAAACCGGCTCTAACTGGTTCAAACCGGATCAAACCGGTTCAGACCGGATCAAACCGGATGGAACCGGATCAAGCCGACTGAAACTGGTTCATACCGGATGAAACCGGTTCACACCGGATCAAACCGGATGGAACCGGATCAAACCGGCTCAAACTGCATCAAACCGGATCAAACCGGTTCAGACCGGATCAAACCGGATGGAAACGGATCAAACCAGCTGAAACCGGCTCAATCCGGCTCAAACCGGTTCAAACCGTATCAGACTGGATGAAAACGGTTCAGACCGGATTAAACGGGTTCAAACCGGATCAGACTGGATGAAAACGTTTCAGACCGGATCAAACCGGATGGAAATGGATCAAACCGGCTCAAACTGGTTCAAACGGGATAAATCCGGTTCAGACCAGATGAAACCGGATGGAACCGGGTCAAACCGGCTCAAACGGGTTCAAACCGGTTCAAACCGGCTCAGACCGGATCAAACCGGATGGAACCGGATCAAACCAGCTGAAACCGGTTCAAACCGGATCAAACCGGTTCAAACCAGATCAAACCGGCTCTAACTGGTTCAAACCGGATCAAACCGGTTCAGACCGGATCAAGCCGGATGGAACCGGATCAAACCGGCTCAAACTGGTTCATACCGGATCAAACCGGTTCAGACCGGATGAAACCGGTTCCGACCGGATCAAACCGGATGGAACCGGATCAAACCGGCTCAAACCGCATCAAATCGGCTCAGACCGGATCAAACCGGATGGAACCGGATCAAACCAGCTGAAACCGGGTTAAATCGGATCAAACCGGTTCAAGCCGGATCAAACCGGCGCTAACTGGTTCAAACCGGATCAAACCGTTTCAGACCGGATCAAAGCGGATGGAACCGGATCAAACCAGCTTAAACCGGCTCAAACCGGCTCAAACCGG
Source organism: Macaca fascicularis (assembly GCF_037993035.2). NCBI lineage: Eukaryota > Metazoa > Chordata > Mammalia > Primates > Cercopithecidae > Macaca > Macaca fascicularis. Next base: position 37,991 of record NC_088379.1, on the reverse strand, counting down.
TTCAAACCGGAATCAGACTGGATGAAAACGGTTCAGACCGGATTAAACCGGATCGAACCGTATCAAACCGGCTCAAACTGGTTCAAACCGGATAAATCCGGGTCATACCAGATGAAACCGGAAGAACCGGATCAAACCAGCTGAAAACGGTTCAAACCGGCTCAAACCGGTTCAGTCTGGATCAAACCAGCTGAAAGCAGTTCAAACCGTGTCAGACCCGATGAAACCGGTTCAGACCGGATCAAACTGGATGGAACCGGATCAAACCGGCTCAAACCGGATCAAACTGGTTCAGACCGGATGAAACCGGTTCAGACCGGATCACCCGGATGGTACCGGATCAAACCGGCTCAAACGCGTTCAAACAGGATCAAACCGGCTCAGACCGGATCAAACCGGTTGGAACCGGATCACACCAGCTGAAACCGGCTCAAACCGGCTCAAACCGGCTCAAATCGGTTCAAACCGGATCAGACCGGATGAAAACGGTTCAGACCGAATTAAACCGGATGGAACCGGTTCAAACCGGCTCAAACTGGTTCAAACCGGTTCAGATCAGATCAAACCGGATGGAACCGGATCAAACCGGCTCAAACTGGTTGAAACCGGATCAAACCGGTTCAGACTGGAACAAACCGGATGGAACCGGATCAAACCGGCTCAAACCGGCTCAAACCGGTTCAAACCGGATCAGACTGGATGAAAACGGTTCAGACCGGATTAAACCGGATGGAGCCGGATCAAACCGGCTCAAAATGTTTCAAACCGGTTAAATCCGGTTTAGACCAGATGAAACCGGATGGAACCGGATCAAACCAGCTGAAACCGGTTCAAACCGGATCAAACCGGTTCAAACCGGATGAAACCGGCTCTAACTGGTTCAAACCGGATCAAACCTGTTCAAACCGGATCAAACCAGATGGAACCGGTTCAAACCGGCTCAAACTGGTTCAAACCGGATCAGACCGGATCCAACCGGATGGAACCGGATCAAACCGGCTCAAACTGGTTCAAACCGGATCAAACCGGTTCAGACCGGATCAAACCGGATGGAACCGGATCAAACCAGCTGAAACCGGTTCAAACCGGATCAAACCGGTTCGAACCGCATCCAACCAGCTCTAACTGGTTCAAACCGGATCAAACCGGTTCAAACCGGATCAAACTGGATGGAACCGGTTCAAACCGGCTCAAACTGTTTCAAACCGGATCAAACCGGTTCAGACCGGATCAAACCGGATGGAACCGGTTCAAACCGGCTCAAACTGGTTCAAACCGGATGAAACCGGTTCAGACCGGATGGAACCGGATCAAACCAGCTGAAACCGGTTCAAACCGGATCAAACTGGTTCAGACCGGATGAAACCAGATGGAACCGGATCAAACCGGCTCAAGCAGGTTCAAACCGGATGAAACCGGCTCAGACCGGATCAAACCGGTTGGAACCGGATCAAACCAGCTGAAAGCGGTTCAAACCGGTTCAAACCGGATCAGACCGGATGAAACCGGTTCAGACCGGATCAAACCGGATGGAACCGGTTCAAACCGGCTGAAACTGGTTCAAACCGGATCAAACCGCTTCAGACCGGATCAAACCGGATGGAACCGGATCAAACCGGCTCAAACGGGTTGAAACCGGATGGAACCGGATCAAACCAGCTGAAACCGGTTCAAACCGGATGAAACGGGTTCAAACCAGATCAAAACCGGCTCTAACTGGTTCAAACCGGAGTAAACCGGTTCAGACCGGATCAAACCGGATGGAACCGGATCAAACCGGCTCAAACTGGTTCATACCGGATCAAACCGGTTCAGAGCGGATGAAACCGGTTCAAACCAGATCAGACCGGATGGAACCGGATCAAACTGGCTCAAACGGGTTCAAACTGGATGAAATCGGCTCAGACCGGATCAAACCGGATGGAACCAGATCAAACCAGCTGAAACCGATTCAAACCGGATCAAACCGGCTCAAACCGGATCAAATCGGCTCTAACAGGTTCAAACCGGATCAAACCGGCTCAGACCGGATCAAACCGGATGGAACCGGATCAAACCAGCTGAAACCGGCTCATACCGGTTCAAACCGGTTCAGTCCGTATCAAACCGGCTCAAAGCGGTTTAAACCGGGTCAGACCCGATGAAACCGGTTCAGACCGGATCAAACTGGATGGAACCGGATCAAACCGGCTCAAAGTGGTTCAAACCGGATCAAACCGGTTCAGACCGGATGAAACCGGTTCAGACCAGATCACCCGGATGGTACCGAATCAAACCGGGTCAAACGCTTTCAAACAGGATCAAACCGGCTCAGACCGGATCAAACCGGTTGGAACCGGATCAAGCCAGCTGAAACCGGCTCAAACCGGCTGAAATCGGTTCAAACCGGATCAGACCGGATGAAAACGGTTCAGACCGGAATAAACCGGATGGAACCGGATCAAACCGGCTCAAACTGGTTCAAACCGGGTAAATCCGGTTCAGGCCAGATGAAACCGGATGGAACCGGATCAAACCAGCTGAAAGCGGTTCAAACCGGCTGAATCCGGTTCAAACCGGATCAGACCGGATGAAACCGGTTCAGACCGTATCAAACCGGATGGAACCGGTTCAAACCGGCTGAAACTGGTTCAAAGCGGATCAAACCGGTTCAGACCGGATCAAACCGGATGGAACCGGATCAAACCGGCTCAAACGGGTTCAAACCGGATGGAACCGGATCAAACCAGCTGAAACCGGTTCAAACCGGATCAAACGGGTTCAAACCAGATCAAAACCGGCTCTAACTGGTTCAAACCGGATCAAACCGGTTCAGACCGTATCAAACCGGATGGAACCGAATCAAACCAGCTGAAACCGGTTGAAACCGGCTCAAACCGATTCAGTCCGTATCAAACCGGCTCAGACCGGATCAAACCGGATGGAACCAGATCAAACCAGCTGAAACTGATTCAAACCGGATCAAACCGGTTCAAACCGGATCAAATCGGCTCTAACTGGTTCAAACCGGATCAAACCGGCTCAGACCGGCTCAAACCAGATGGAACCGGATCAAACCAGCTGAAACCGGCTAAAACCGGTTCAAACCGGTTCAAACCGGATCAGACTGGATGAAAACGGTTCAGACCGGATTAAACCGGATGGAGCCGGATCAAACCGGCTCGAACTGGTTCAAACCGGATAAATCCGGTTCAGACCAGATGAAACCAGATGGTACTGGATCGAACCAGCTGAAACCGGTTCAAACCGGATCAAACGGGATGGAACCGGATCAAACCGGCTCAAACTGGTTCATACCGGATCAAACCGGTTCAGACCGGATGAAACCGGTTCAGACCGGATCAAACCGGATGGAACCGGATCAAACCGGCTCAAACGGGTTCAAACCGGATCAAACCGGTTCAAGCCGGATCAAACCGGCGCTAACTGGTTCAAACCGGATCAAACCGTTTCAGACCGGATCAAAGCGGATGGAACCGGATCAAACCAGCTTAAACCGGCTCAAACCGGCTCAAACCGGTTCAAACCGGAATCAGACTGGATGAAAACGGTTCAGACCGGATTAAACCGGATCGAACCGTATCAAACCGGCTCAAACTGGTTCAAACCGGATAAATCCGGGTCATACCAGATGAAACCGGAAGAACCGGATCAAACCAGCTGAAAACGGTTCAAACCGGCTCAAACCGGTTCAGTCTGGATCAAACCAGCTGAAAGCAGTTCAAACCGTGTCAGACCCGATGAAACCGGTTCAGACCGGATCAAACTGGATGGAACCGGATCAAACCGGCTCAAACCGGATCAAACTGGTTCAGACCGGATGAAACCGGTTCAGACCGGATCACCCGGATGGTACCGGATCAAACCGGCTCAAACGCGTTCAAACAGGATCAAACCGGCTCAGACCGGATCAAACCGGTTGGAACCGGATCACACCAGCTGAAACCGGCTCAAACCGGCTCAAACCGGCTCAAATCGGTTCAAACCGGATCAGACCGGATGAAAACGGTTCAGACCGAATTAAACCGGATGGAACCGGTTCAAACCGGCTCAAACTGGTTCAAACCGGTTCAGATCAGATCAAACCGGATGGAACCGGATCAAACCGGCTCAAACTGGTTGAAACCGGATCAAACCGGTTCAGACTGGAACAAACCGGATGGAACCGGATCAAACCGGCTCAAACCGGCTCAAACCGGTTCAAACCGGATCAGACTGGATGAAAACGGTTCAGACCGGATTAAACCGGATGGAGCCGGATCAAACCGGCTCAAAATGTTTCAAACCGGTTAAATCCGGTTTAGACCAGATGAAACCGGATGGAACCGGATCAAACCAGCTGAAACCGGTTCAAACCGGATCAAACCGGTTCAAACCGGATGAAACCGGCTCTAACTGGTTCAAACCGGATCAAACCTGTTCAAACCGGATCAAACCAGATGGAACCGGTTCAAACCGGCTCAAACTGGTTCAAACCGGATCAGACCGGATCCAACCGGATGGAACCGGATCAAACCGGCTCAAACTGGTTCAAACCGGATCAAACCGGTTCAGACCGGATCAAACCGGATGGAACCGGATCAAACCAGCTGAAACCGGTTCAAACCGGATCAAACCGGTTCGAACCGCATCCAACCAGCTCTAACTGGTTCAAACCGGATCAAACCGGTTCAAACCGGATCAAACTGGATGGAACCGGTTCAAACCGGCTCAAACTGTTTCAAACCGGATCAAACCGGTTCAGACCGGATCAAACCGGATGGAACCGGTTCAAACCGGCTCAAACTGGTTCAAACCGGATGAAACCGGTTCAGACCGGATGGAACCGGATCAAACCAGCTGAAACCGGTTCAAACCGGATCAAACTGGTTCAGACCGGATGAAACCAGATGGAACCGGATCAAACCGGCTCAAGCAGGTTCAAACCGGATGAAACCGGCTCAGACCGGATCAAACCGGTTGGAACCGGATCAAACCAGCTGAAAGCGGTTCAAACCGGTTCAAACCGGATCAGACCGGATGAAACCGGTTCAGACCGGATCAAACCGGATGGAACCGGTTCAAACCGGCTGAAACTGGTTCAAACCGGATCAAACCGCTTCAGACCGGATCAAACCGGATGGAACCGGATCAAACCGGCTCAAACGGGTTGAAACCGGATGGAACCGGATCAAACCAGCTGAAACCGGTTCAAACCGGATGAAACGGGTTCAAACCAGATCAAAACCGGCTCTAACTGGTTCAAACCGGAGTAAACCGGTTCAGACCGGATCAAACCGGATGGAACCGGATCAAACCGGCTCAAACTGGTTCATACCGGATCAAACCGGTTCAGAGCGGATGAAACCGGTTCAAACCAGATCAGACCGGATGGAACCGGATCAAACTGGCTCAAACGGGTTCAAACTGGATGAAATCGGCTCAGACCGGATCAAACCGGATGGAACCAGATCAAACCAGCTGAAACCGATTCAAACCGGATCAAACCGGCTCAAACCGGATCAAATCGGCTCTAACAGGTTCAAACCGGATCAAACCGGCTCAGACCGGATCAAACCGGATGGAACCGGATCAAACCAGCTGAAACCGGCTCATACCGGTTCAAACCGGTTCAGTCCGTATCAAACCGGCTCAAAGCGGTTTAAACCGGGTCAGACCCGATGAAACCGGTTCAGACCGGATCAAACTGGATGGAACCGGATCAAACCGGCTCAAAGTGGTTCAAACCGGATCAAACCGGTTCAGACCGGATGAAACCGGTTCAGACCAGATCACCCGGATGGTACCGAATCAAACCGGGTCAAACGCTTTCAAACAGGATCAAACCGGCTCAGACCGGATCAAACCGGTTGGAACCGGATCAAGCCAGCTGAAACCGGCTCAAACCGGCTGAAATCGGTTCAAACCGGATCAGACCGGATGAAAACGGTTCAGACCGGAATAAACCGGATGGAACCGGATCAAACCGGCTCAAACTGGTTCAAACCGGGTAAATCCGGTTCAGGCCAGATGAAACCGGATGGAACCGGATCAAACCAGCTGAAAGCGGTTCAAACCGGCTGAATCCGGTTCAAACCGGATCAGACCGGATGAAACCGGTTCAGACCGTATCAAACCGGATGGAACCGGTTCAAACCGGCTGAAACTGGTTCAAAGCGGATCAAACCGGTTCAGACCGGATCAAACCGGATGGAACCGGATCAAACCGGCTCAAACGGGTTCAAACCGGATGGAACCGGATCAAACCAGCTGAAACCGGTTCAAACCGGATCAAACGGGTTCAAACCAGATCAAAACCGGCTCTAACTGGTTCAAACCGGATCAAACCGGTTCAGACCGTATCAAACCGGATGGAACCGAATCAAACCAGCTGAAACCGGTTGAAACCGGCTCAAACCGATTCAGTCCGTATCAAACCGGCTCAGACCGGATCAAACCGGATGGAACCAGATCAAACCAGCTGAAACTGATTCAAACCGGATCAAACCGGTTCAAACCGGATCAAATCGGCTCTAACTGGTTCAAACCGGATCAAACCGGCTCAGACCGGCTCAAACCAGATGGAACCGGATCAAACCAGCTGAAACCGGCTAAAACCGGTTCAAACCGGTTCAAACCGGATCAGACTGGATGAAAACGGTTCAGACCGGATTAAACCGGATGGAGCCGGATCAAACCGGCTCGAACTGGTTCAAACCGGATAAATCCGGTTCAGACCAGATGAAACCAGATGGTACTGGATCGAACCAGCTGAAACCGGTTCAAACCGGATCAAACGGGATGGAACCGGATCAAACCGGCTCAAACTGGTTCATACCGGATCAAACCGGTTCAGACCGGATGAAACCGGTTCAGACCGGATCAAACCGGATGGAACCGGATCAAACCGGCTCAAACGGGTTCAAACCGGATCAAACCGGTTCAAGCCGGATCAAACCGGCGCTAACTGGTTCAAACCGGATCAAACCGTTTCAGACCGGATCAAAGCGGATGGAACCGGATCAAACCAGCTTAAACCGGCTCAAACCGGCTCAAACCGGTTCAAACCGGAATCAGACTGGATGAAAACGGTTCAGACCGGATTAAACCGGATCGAACCGTATCAAACCGGCTCAAACTGGTTCAAACCGGATAAATCCGGGTCATACCAGATGAAACCGGAAGAACCGGATCAAACCAGCTGAAAACGGTTCAAACCGGCTCAAACCGGTTCAGTCTGGATCAAACCAGCTGAAAGCAGTTCAAACCGTGTCAGACCCGATGAAACCGGTTCAGACCGGATCAAACTGGATGGAACCGGATCAAACCGGCTCAAACCGGATCAAACTGGTTCAGACCGGATGAAACCGGTTCAGACCGGATCACCCGGATGGTACCGGATCAAACCGGCTCAAACGCGTTCAAACAGGATCAAACCGGCTCAGACCGGATCAAACCGGTTGGAACCGGATCACACCAGCTGAAACCGGCTCAAACCGGCTCAAACCGGCTCAAATCGGTTCAAACCGGATCAGACCGGATGAAAACGGTTCAGACCGAATTAAACCGGATGGAACCGGTTCAAACCGGCTCAAACTGGTTCAAACCGGTTCAGATCAGATCAAACCGGATGGAACCGGATCAAACCGGCTCAAACTGGTTGAAACCGGATCAAACCGGTTCAGACTGGAACAAACCGGATGGAACCGGATCAAACCGGCTCAAACCGGCTCAAACCGGTTCAAACCGGATCAGACTGGATGAAAACGGTTCAGACCGGATTAAACCGGATGGAGCCGGATCAAACCGGCTCAAAATGTTTCAAACCGGTTAAATCCGGTTTAGACCAGATGAAACCGGATGGAACCGGATCAAACCAGCTGAAACCGGTTCAAACCGGATCAAACCGGTTCAAACCGGATGAAACCGGCTCTAACTGGTTCAAACCGGATCAAACCTGTTCAAACCGGATCAAACCAGATGGAACCGGTTCAAACCGGCTCAAACTGGTTCAAACCGGATCAGACCGGATCCAACCGGATGGAACCGGATCAAACCGGCTCAAACTGGTTCAAACCGGATCAAACCGGTTCAGACCGGATCAAACCGGATGGAACCGGATCAAACCAGCTGAAACCGGTTCAAACCGGATCAAACCGGTTCGAACCGCATCCAACCAGCTCTAACTGGTTCAAACCGGATCAAACCGGTTCAAACCGGATCAAACTGGATGGAACCGGTTCAAACCGGCTCAAACTGTTTCAAACCGGATCAAACCGGTTCAGACCGGATCAAACCGGATGGAACCGGTTCAAACCGGCTCAAACTGGTTCAAACCGGATGAAACCGGTTCAGACCGGATGGAACCGGATCAAACCAGCTGAAACCGGTTCAAACCGGATCAAACTGGTTCAGACCGGATGAAACCAGATGGAACCGGATCAAACCGGCTCAAGCAGGTTCAAACCGGATGAAACCGGCTCAGACCGGATCAAACCGGTTGGAACCGGATCAAACCAGCTGAAAGCGGTTCAAACCGGTTCAAACCGGATCAGACCGGATGAAACCGGTTCAGACCGGATCAAACCGGATGGAACCGGTTCAAACCGGCTGAAACTGGTTCAAACCGGATCAAACCGCTTCAGACCGGATCAAACCGGATGGAACCGGATCAAACCGGCTCAAACGGGTTGAAACCGGATGGAACCGGATCAAACCAGCTGAAACCGGTTCAAACCGGATGAAACGGGTTCAAACCAGATCAAAACCGGCTCTAACTGGTTCAAACCGGAGTAAACCGGTTCAGACCGGATCAAACCGGATGGAACCGGATCAAACCGGCTCAAACTGGTTCATACCGGATCAAACCGGTTCAGAGCGGATGAAACCGGTTCAAACCAGATCAGACCGGATGGAACCGGATCAAACTGGCTCAAACGGGTTCAAACTGGATGAAATCGGCTCAGACCGGATCAAACCGGATGGAACCAGATCAAACCAGCTGAAACCGATTCAAACCGGATCAAACCGGCTCAAACCGGATCAAATCGGCTCTAACAGGTTCAAACCGGATCAAACCGGCTCAGACCGGATCAAACCGGATGGAACCGGATCAAACCAGCTGAAACCGGCTCATACCGGTTCAAACCGGTTCAGTCCGTATCAAACCGGCTCAAAGCGGTTTAAACCGGGTCAGACCCGATGAAACCGGTTCAGACCGGATCAAACTGGATGGAACCGGATCAAACCGGCTCAAAGTGGTTCAAACCGGATCAAACCGGTTCAGACCGGATGAAACCGGTTCAGACCAGATCACCCGGATGGTACCGAATCAAACCGGGTCAAACGCTTTCAAACAGGATCAAACCGGCTCAGACCGGATCAAACCGGTTGGAACCGGATCAAGCCAGCTGAAACCGGCTCAAACCGGCTGAAATCGGTTCAAACCGGATCAGACCGGATGAAAACGGTTCAGACCGGAATAAACCGGATGGAACCGGATCAAACCGGCTCAAACTGGTTCAAACCGGGTAAATCCGGTTCAGGCCAGATGAAACCGGATGGAACCGGATCAAACCAGCTGAAAGCGGTTCAAACGGGCTCAATCCGGTTCAAACCGGATCAGACCGGATGAAACCGGTTCAGACCGTATCAAACCGGATGGAACCGGTTCAAACCGGCTGAAACTGGTTCAAAGCGGATCAAACCGGTTCAGACCGGATCAAACCGGATGGAACCGGATCAAACCGGCTCAAACGGGTTCAAACCGGATGGAACCGGATCAAACCAGCTGAAACCGGTTCAAACCGGATCAAACGGGTTCAAACCAGATCAAAACCGGCTCTAACTGGTTCAAACCGGATCAAACCGGTTCAGACCGTATCAAACCGGATGGAACCGAATCAAACCAGCTGAAACCGGTTGAAACCGGCTCAAACCGATTCAGTCCGTATCAAACCGGCTCAGACCGGATCAAACCGGATGGAACCAGATCAAACCAGCTGAAACTGATTCAAACCGGATCAAACCGGTTCAAACCGGATCAAATCGGCTCTAACTGGTTCAAACCGGATCAAACCGGCTCAGACCGGCTCAAACCAGATGGAACCGGATCAAACCAGCTGAAACCGGCTAAAACCGGTTCAAACCGGTTCAAACCGGATCAGACTGGATGAAAACGGTTCAGACCGGATTAAACCGGATGGAGCCGGATCAAACCGGCTCGAACTGGTTCAAACCGGATAAATCCGGTTCAGACCAGATGAAACCAGATGGTACTGGATCGAACCAGCTGAAACCGGTTCAAACCGGATCAAACGGGATGGAACCGGATCAAACCGGCTCAAACTGGTTCATACCGGATCAAACCGGTTCAGACCGGATGAAACCGGTTCAGACCGGATCAAACCGGATGGAACCGGATCAAACCGGCTCAAACGGGTTCAAACCGGATCAAACCGGTTCAGACCGGATCAAACCGGATGGAACCGGTTCAAACCAGTTGAAACCGGTTCAAACCGGCTCAAACCGATTCAGTCCGTATCAAACCGTCTCAAACCGGTTCAAACCGGATCAGACCCGATGAAACCGGTTTAGACCGGATCAAACCGGATGGAACCGGTTCAAACCGGTTCAGACGGGATGAAACCGGTTCAGACCGGATCAAACCGGATGGAACTGGATCAAACCAGCTGAAACCGGTTCAAACCGGATCAAACCGCTTCAAACCGGATGAAACCGGCTTAGACCGGATCAAACCGGTTCAAACCGGATGAAACCGGCTCTAACTGGTTCAAACCGGATCAAACCGGTTCAAACCGGATCAAACGGGATGGAACCGGATCAAACCAGCTGAAACCGGTTCAAACCGGATCAAACCGGTTCAAACCGCATCCAACCGGCTCTAACTGGTTCAAACCGGTTCAAACCAGTTCAGACAGGATCAAACCGTATGGAACCGGATCAAACCGGCTCAAACTGGTTCATACCGGATCAAACCGGTTCAGACCGGATGAAACCGGTTCAGACCGGATCAAACCGGTTCAGACCGGATCAAACCGGATGGAACCGGATCAAATGGGTTCAAACCGGATCAAACCGGTTCAAACCGGATCAAACCGGATGGAACCGGATCAAACCGGCTCAAACGGGTTCAAACCGAATGGAACCGGATCAAACTGGCTCAAACCGGATCAGACTGGATGAAAACGGTTCAGACCGGATTAAACCGGATGGAGCCGGATCAAACCGGCTCAAAATGTTTCAAACCGGATAAATCCGGTTTAGACCAGATGAAACCGGATGGAACCGGATCAAACCAGCTGAAACCGGTTCAAACCGGATCAAACCGGTTCGAACCGCATCCAACCGGCTCTAACTGGTTCAAACCGGATCAAACCGGTTCAAACCGGATGGAACCGGTTCAAACCGGCTCAAACTGGTTCAAACAGGATCAGACCGGATCCAACCGGATGGAACCGGATCAAACCGGCTCAAACGGGTTCAGACCGAATGGAACCGGATCAAACTGGCTCAAACCGGATCAGACTGGATGAAAACGGTTCAGACCGGATTAAACCGGATGGAGCCGGATCAAACCGGCTCAAAATGTTTCAAACCGGATAAATCCGGTTTAGACCAGATGAAACCGGATCAAACCAGCTGAAACCGGTTCAAACCGGATCAAACCGGTTCAAACCGGATGAAACCGGCTCTAACTGGTTCAAACCGGATCAAACCGGTTCAAACCGGATCAAACCGGATGGAACCGGTTCAAACCGGCTCAAACTGGTTCAAACCGGATCCAACCGGATGGAACCGGTTCAAACCGGCTCAAACTGGTTCAAACCGGATCAAACCGGTTCAGACCGGATCAAACCGGATGGAACCGGATCAAACCAGCTGAAACCGGTTCAAACCGGATCAAACCGGTTCAGACCTGATGAAACTAGATGGAACCGGATCAAACCGGCTCAAGCTGGATCAAACCGGATGAAACCGGCTCAGACCGGATCAAACCGGATGGAACCGGATGAAACCAGCTGAAACAGGTTCAAACCGGATCAAACCGGTTCAAACCGCATCCAACCGGCTCTAACTGGTTCAAACCGGTTCAAACCAATTCAGACAGGATCAAACCGGATGGAACCAGATCAAACCAGCTCAAACTGGTTCATACCGGATCAAACCGGTTCAGACCGGATGAAACCGGTTCAGACCGGATCAAACCGGATGGAACCGGATCAAACCGGCTCAAACGAGTTCAAACCGGATCAAACCGGTTCAAACCGGATCGAACCGGATCAAACCAGCTGAAAGCGGTTCAAACCGGCTCAAACCGGTTCAAACCGGATCAGACCGGATGAAACCGGTTCAGACCGGATCAAACCGGATGGAACCGGTTCAAACCGGCTGAAACTGGTTCAAACCGGATCAAACCGGTTCAGACCAGATCAAACCGGATGGAACCGGGTCAAACCGGCTCAAACTGGTTCAAACCGGATCAAACCGGCTCAGACCGGATCAAACCAGATGGAAACGGATCAAAACAGCTGAAACTGGTTCAAACCGGCTCAAACCGGTTCAAACCGGATCAGATCGGATGAAACCGGTTCAGACCGGATGAAACCGGATGGAATCGGTTCAAACCGGCTGAAACCGGTTCAAACCGGATCAAACCGGCTCTAACTGGTTCAAACCGGATCAAACCGGTTCAGACCGGATCAAACCGGATGGAACCGGATCAAGCCGACTGAAACTGGTTCATACCGGATGAAACCGGTTCACACCGGATCAAACCGGATGGAACCGGATCAAACCGGCTCAAACTGCATCAAACCGGATCAAACCGGTTCAGACCGGATCAAACCGGATGGAAACGGATCAAACCAGCTGAAACCGGCTCAATCCGGCTCAAACCGGTTCAAACCGTATCAGACTGGATGAAAACGGTTCAGACCGGATTAAACGGGTTCAAACCGGATCAGACTGGATGAAAACGTTTCAGACCGGATCAAACCGGATGGAACTGGATCAAACCGGCTCAAACTGGTTCAAACGGGATAAATCCGGTTCAGACCAGATGAAACCGGATGGAACCGGGTCAAACCGGCTCAAACGGGTTCAAACCGGTTCAAACCGGCTCAGACCGGATCAAACCGGATGGAACCGGATCAAACCAGCTGAAACCGGTTCAAACCGGATCAAACCGGTTCAAACCAGATCAAACCGGCTCTAACTGGTTCAAACCGGATCAAACCGGTTCAGACCGGATCAAGCCGGATGGAACCGGATCAAACCGGCTCAAACTGGTTCATACCGGATCAAACCGGTTCAGACCGGATGAAACCGGTTCCGACCGGATCAAACCGGATGGAACCGGATCAAACCGGCTCAAACCGCATCAAATCGGCTCAGACCGGATCAAACCGGATGGAACCGGATCAAACCAGCTGAAACCGGGTTAAATCGGATCAAACCGGTTCAAGCCGGATCAAACCGGCGCTAACTGGTTCAAACCGGATCAAACCGTTTCAGACCGGATCAAAGCGGATGGAACCGGATCAAACCAGCTTAAACCGGCTCAAACCGGCTCAAACCGGTTCAAACCGGAATCAGACTGGATGAAAACGGTTCAGACCGGATTAAACCGGATCGAACCGTATCAAACCGGCTCAAACTGGTTCAAACCGGATAAATCCGGGTCATACCAGATGAAACCGGAAGAACCGGATCAAACCAGCTGAAAACGGTTCAAACCGGCTCAAACCGGTTCAGTCTGGATCAAACCAGCTGAAAGCAGTTCAAACCGTGTCAGACCCGATGAAACCGGTTCAGACCGGATCAAACTGGATGGAACCGGATCAAACCGGCTCAAACCGGATCAAACTGGTTCAGACCGGATGAAACCGGTTCAGACCGGATCACCCGGATGGTACCGGATCAAACCGGCTCAAACGCGTTCAAACAGGATCAAACCGGCTCAGACCGGATCAAACCGGTTGGAACCGGATCACACCAGCTGAAACCGGCTCAAACCGGCTCAAACCGGCTCAAATCGGTTCAAACCGGATCAGACCGGATGAAAACGGTTCAGACCGAATTAAACCGGATGGAACCGGTTCAAACCGGCTCAAACTGGTTCAAACCGGTTCAGATCAGATCAAACCGGATGGAACCGGATCAAACCGGCTCAAACTGGTTGAAACCGGATCAAACCGGTTCAGACTGGAACAAACCGGATGGAACCGGATCAAACCGGCTCAAACCGGCTCAAACCGGTTCAAACCGGATCAGACTGGATGAAAACGGTTCAGACCGGATTAAACCGGATGGAGCCGGATCAAACCGGCTCAAAATGTTTCAAACCGGATAAATCCGGTTTAGACCAGATGAAACCGGATCAAACCAGCTGAAACCGGTTCAAACCGGATCAAACCGGTTCAAACCGGATGAAACCGGCTCTAACTGGTTCAAACCGGATCAAACCTGTTCAAACCGGATCAAACCAGATGGAACCGGTTCAAACCGGCTCAAACTGGTTCAAACCGGATCAGACCGGATCCAACCGGATGGAACCGGATCAAACCGGCTCAAACTGGTTCAAACCGGATCAAACCGGTTCAGACCGGATCAAACCGGATGGAACCGGATCAAACCAGCTGAAACCGGTTCAAACCGGATCAAACCGGTTCGAACCGCATCCAACCAGCTCTAACTGGTTCAAACCGGATCAAACCGGTTCAAACCGGATCAAACTGGATGGAACCGGTTCAAACCGGCTCAAACTGTTTCAAACCGGATCAAACCGGTTCAGACCGGATCAAACCGGATGGAACCGGTTCAAACCGGCTCAAACTGGTTCAAACCGGATGAAACCGGTTCAGACCGGATGGAACCGGATCAAACCAGCTGAAACCGGTTCAAACCGGATCAAACTGGTTCAGACCGGATGAAACCAGATGGAACCGGATCAAACCGGCTCAAGCAGGTTCAAACCGGATGAAACCGGCTCAGACCGGATCAAACCGGTTGGAACCGGATCAAACCAGCTGAAAGCGGTTCAAACCGGTTCAAACCGGATCAGACCGGATGAAACCGGTTCAGACCGGATCAAACCGGATGGAACCGGTTCAAACCGGCTCAAACGGGTTCAAACTGGATGAAATCGGCTCAGACCGGATCAAACCGGATGGAACCAGATCAAACCAGCTGAAACCGATTCAAACCGGATCAAACCGGCTCAAACCGGATCAAATCGGCTCTAACAGGTTCAAACCGGATCAAACCGGCTCAGACCGGATCAAACCGGATGGAACCGGATCAAACCAGCTGAAACCGGCTCATACCGGTTCAAACCGGTTCAGTCCGTATCAAACCGGCTCAAAGCGGTTCAAACCGGGTCAGACCCGATGAAACCGGTTCAGACCGGATCAAACTGGATGGAACCGGATCAAACCGGCTCAAAGTGGTTCAAACCGGATCAAACCGGTTCAGACCGGATGAAACCGGTTCAGACCAGATCACCCGGATGGTACCGAATCAAACCGGGTCAAACGCTTTCAAACAGGATCAAACCGGCTCAGACCGGATCAAACCGGTTGGAACCGGATCAAGCCAGCTGAAACCGGCTCAAACCGGCTGAAATCGGTTCAAACCGGATCAGACCGGATGAAAACGGTTCAGACCGGAATAAACCGGATGGAACCGGATCAAACCGGCTCAAACTGGTTCAAACCGGGTAAATCCGGTTCAGGCCAGATGAAACCGGATGGAACCGGATCAAACCAGCTGAAAGCGGTTCAAACGGGCTCAATCCGGTTCAAACCGGATCAGACCGGATGAAACCGGTTCAGACCGTATCAAACCGGATGGAACCGGTTCAAACCGGCTGAAACTGGTTCAAAGCGGATCAAACCGGTTCAGACCGGATCAAACCGGATGGAACCGGATCAAACCGGCTCAAACGGGTTCAAACCGGATGGAACCGGATCAAACCAGCTGAAACCGGTTCAAACCGGATCAAACGGGTTCAAACCAGATCAAAACCGGCTCTAACTGGTTCAAACCGGATCAAACCGGTTCAGACCGTATCAAACCGGATGGAACCGAATCAAACCAGCTGAAACCGGTTGAAACCGGCTCAAACCGATTCAGTCCGTATCAAACCGGCTCAGACCGGATCAAACCGGATGGAACCAGATCAAACCAGCTGAAACTGATTCAAACCGGATCAAACCGGTTCAAACCGGATCAAATCGGCTCTAACTGGTTCAAACCGGATCAAACCGGCTCAGACCGGCTCAAACCAGATGGAACCGGATCAAACCAGCTGAAACCGGCTAAAACCGGTTCAAACCGGTTCAAACCGGATCAGACTGGATGAAAACGGTTCAGACCGGATTAAACCGGATGGAGCCGGATCAAACCGGCTCGAACTGGTTCAAACCGGATAAATCCGGTTCAGACCAGATGAAACCAGATGGTACTGGATCGAACCAGCTGAAACCGGTTCAAACCGGATCAAACGGGATGGAACCGGATCAAACCGGCTCAAACTGGTTCATACCGGATCAAACCGGTTCAGACCGGATGAAACCGGTTCAGACCGGATCAAACCGGATGGAACCGGATCAAACCGGCTCAAACGGGTTCAAACCGGATCAAACCGGTTCAGACCGGATCAAACCGGATGGAACCGGTTCAAACCAGTTGAAACCGGTTCAAACCGGCTCAAACCGATTCAGTCCGTATCAAACCGTCTCAAACCGGTTCAAACCGGATCAGACCCGATGAAACCGGTTTAGACCGGATCAAACCGGATGGAACCGGTTCAAACCGGTTCAGACGGGATGAAACCGGTTCAGACCGGATCAAACCGGATGGAACTGGATCAAACCAGCTGAAACCGGTTCAAACCGGATCAAACCGCTTCAAACCGGATGAAACCGGCTTAGACCGGATCAAACCGGTTCAAACCGGATGAAACCGGCTCTAACTGGTTCAAACCGGATCAAACCGGTTCAAACCGGATCAAACGGGATGGAACCGGATCAAACCAGCTGAAACCGGTTCAAACCGGCTCAAATTGGTTCAAACCGGATCAGACCGGATGAAAACGGTTCAGACTGGATTAAACGGGTTCAAACCGGGTCAAACCGGTTCAGACCGGATCAAACCGGATGGAACGGGATCAAACCAGCTGAAACCGGTTCAAACCGGCTCAAACCGGTTCAGTCCGTATCAAACCGGCTCAAACCGGTTCAAACCGGATCAGACCCGATGAAACCGGTTTAGACCGGATCAAACCGGATGGAACCGGTTCAAACCGGATCAAACCGGTTCAGACCGGATGAAACCGGTTCAGACCAGATCAAACCGGATGGAACTGGATCAAACCAGCTGAAACCGGTTCAAACCGGATCAAACCGGTTCAAACCGGATGAAACCGGCTCAGACCGGATCACACCGGATGGAACCGGATCAAACCAGCGGAAACCGGTTCAAACCGGATCACACCGGATGGAACCGGATCAAACCAGCGGAAACCGGTTCAAACCGGATCAAACCGGTTCAAACCGGATGAAACCGGCTCTAACTGGTTCAAACCGGATCAAACCGGTTCAAACCGGATCAAACCGGACGGAACCGGATCAAACCAGCTGAAACCGGTTCAAACCGGCTCAAATCGGTTCAAACAGGATCAGACCCGATTAAACCGGTTCAGACCGGATCAAACCGATTCAAACCGGCTCAAACTGGTTCAAACCGGATCAAACGGGTTCAGACCAGATCAAACCGGATGGAACCGGATCAAACCGGCTCAAACTGGTTGAAACCGGATCAAACGGGTTCAGACCGGATCAAACCGGATGGAACCGGATCAAACCGGCTCAAACCGGTGAGGGTTCGGGTTCGGGTTCGGGCGCGGGTTCGGGTTCGGGTTCGGGCTAGGGTTCGGGTTCGGGTTCGGGTTCGGGCTAGGGCTAGGGTTAGGGTTAGGGTTAGGGTTAGGGTTAGGGTTAGGGTTAGGGTTAGGGTTAGGGTTAGGGTTAGGGTTAGGGTTAGGGTTAGGGTTAGGGTTAGGGTTAGGGTTAGGGTTAGGGTTAGGGTTAGGGTTAGGGTTAGGGTTAGGGTTAGGGTTAGGGTTAGGGTTAGGGTTAGGGTTAGGGTTAGGGTTAGGGTTAGGGTTAGGGTTAGGGTTAGGGTTAGGGTTAGGGTTAGGGTTAGGGTTAGGGTTAGGGTTAGGGTTAGGGTTAGGGTTAGGGTTAGGGTTAGGGTTAGGGTTAGGGTTAGGGTTAGGGTTAGGGTTAGGGTTAGGGTTAGGGTTAGGGTTAGGGTTAGGGTTAGGGTTAGGGTTAGGGTTAGGGTTAGGGTTAGGGTTAGGGTTAGGGTTAGGGTTAGGGTTAGGGTTAGGGTTAGGGTTAGGGTTAGGGTTAGGGTTAGGGTTAGGGTTAGGGTTAGGGTTAGGGTTAGGGTTAGGGTTAGGGTTAGGGTTAGGGTTAGGGTTAGGGTTAGGGTTAGGGTTAGGGTTAGGGTTAGGGTTAGGGTTAGGGTTAGGGTTAGGGTTAGGGTTAGGGTTAGGGTTAGGGTTAGGGTTAGGGTTAGGGTTAGGGTTAGGGTTAGGGTTAGGGTTAGGGTTAGGGTTAGGGTTAGGGTTAGGGTTAGGGTTAGGGTTAGGGTTAGGGTTAGGGTTAGGGTTAGGGTTAGGGTTAGGGTTAGGGTTAGGGTTAGGGTTAGGGTTAGGGTTAGGGTTAGGGTTAGGGTTAGGGTTAGGGTTAGGGTTAGGGTTAGGGTTAGGGTTAGGGTTAGGGTTAGGGTTAGGGTTAGGGTTAGGGTTAGGGTTAGGGTTAGGGTTAGGGTTAGGGTTAGGGTTAGGGTTAGGGTTAGGGTTAGGGTTAGGGTTAGGGTTAGGGTTAGGGTTAGGGTTAGGGTTAGGGTTAGGGTTAGGGTTAGGGTTAGGGTTAGGGTTAGGGTTAGGGTTAGGGTTAGGGTTAGGGTTAGGGTTAGGGTTAGGGTTAGGGTTAGGGTTAGGGTTAGGGTTAGGGTTAGGGTTAGGGTTAGGGTTAGGGTTAGGGTTAGGGTTAGGGTTAGGGTTAGGGTTAGGGTTAGGGTTAGGGTTAGGGTTAGGGTTAGGGTTAGGGTTAGGGTTAGGGTTAGGGTTAGGGTTAGGGTTAGGGTTAGGGTTAGGGTTAGGGTTAGGGTTAGGGTTAGGGTTAGGGTTAGGGTTAGGGTTAGGGTTAGGGTTAGGGTTAGGGTTAGGGTTAGGGTTAGGGTTAGGGTTAGGGTTAGGGTTAGGGTTAGGGTTAGGGTTAGGGTTAGGGTTAGGGTTAGGGTTAGGGTTAGGGTTAGGGTTAGGGTTAGGGTTAGGGTTAGGGTTAGGGTTAGGGTTAGGGTTAGGGTTAGGGTTAGGGTTAGGGTTAGGGTTAGGGTTAGGGTTAGGGTTAGGGTTAGGGTTAGGGTTAGGGTTAGGGTTAGGGTTAGGGTTAGGGTTAGGGTTAGGGTTAGGGTTAGGGTTAGGGTTAGGGTTAGGGTTAGGGTTAGGGTTAGGGTTAGGGTTAGGGTTAGGGTTAGGGTTAGGGTTAGGGTTAGGGTTAGGGTTAGGGTTAGGGTTAGGGTTAGGGTTAGGGTTAGGGTTAGGGTTAGGGTTAGGGTTAGGGTTAGGGTTAGGGTTAGGGTTAGGGTTAGGGTTAGGGTTAGGGTTAGGGTTAGGGTTAGGGTTAGGGTTAGGGTTAGGGTTAGGGTTAGGGTTAGGGTTAGGGTTAGGGTTAGGGTTAGGGTTAGGGTTAGGGTTAGGGTTAGGGTTAGGGTTAGGGTTAGGGTTAGGGTTAGGGTTAGGGTTAGGGTTAGGGTTAGGGTTAGGGTTAGGGTTAGGGTTAGGGTTAGGGTTAGGGTTAGGGTTAGGGTTAGGGTTAGGGTTAGGGTTAGGGTTAGGGTTAGGGTTAGGGTTAGGGTTAGGGTTAGGGTTAGGGTTAGGGTTAGGGTTAGGGTTAGGGTTAGGGTTAGGGTTAGGGTTAGGGTTAGGGTTAGGGTTAGGGTTAGGGTTAGGGTTAGGGTTAGGGTTAGGGTTAGGGTTAGGGTTAGGGTTAGGGTTAGGGTTAGGGTTAGGGTTAGGGTTAGGGTTAGGGTTAGGGTTAGGGTTAGGGTTAGGGTTAGGGTTAGGGTTAGGGTTAGGGTTAGGGTTAGGGTTAGGGTTAGGGTTAGGGTTAGGGTTAGGGTTAGGGTTAGGGTTAGGGTTAGGGTTAGGGTTAGGGTTAGGGTTAGGGTTAGGGTTAGGGTTAGGGTTAGGGTTAGGGTTAGGGTTAGGGTTAGGGTTAGGGTTAGGGTTAGGGTTAGGGTTAGGGTTAGGGTTAGGGTTAGGGTTAGGGTTAGGGTTAGGGTTAGGGTTAGGGTTAGGGTTAGGGTTAGGGTTAGGGTTAGGGTTAGGGTTAGGGTTAGGGTTAGGGTTAGGGTTAGGGTTAGGGTTAGGGTTAGGGTTAGGGTTAGGGTTAGGGTTAGGGTTAGGGTTAGGGTTAGGGTTAGGGTTAGGGTTAGGGTTAGGGTTAGGGTTAGGGTTAGGGTTAGGGTTAGGGTTAGGGTTAGGGTTAGGGTTAGGGTTAGGGTTAGGGTTAGGGTTAGGGTTAGGGTTAGGGTTAGGGTTAGGGTTAGGGTTAGGGTTAGGGTTAGGGTTAGGGTTAGGGTTAGGGTTAGGGTTAGGGTTAGGGTTAGGGTTAGGGTTAGGGTTAGGGTTAGGGTTAGGGTTAGGGTTAGGGTTAGGGTTAGGGTTAGGGTTAGGGTTAGGGTTAGGGTTAGGGTTAGGGTTAGGGTTAGGGTTAGGGTTAGGGTTAGGGTTAGGGTTAGGGTTAGGGTTAGGGTTAGGGTTAGGGTTAGGGTTAGGGTTAGGGTTAGGGTTAGGGTTAGGGTTAGGGTTAGGGTTAGGGTTAGGGTTAGGGTTAGGGTTAGGGTTAGGGTTAGGGTTAGGGTTAGGGTTAGGGTTAGGGTTAGGGTTAGGGTTAGGGTTAGGGTTAGGGTTAGGGTTAGGGTTAGGGTTAGGGTTAGGGTTAGGGTTAGGGTTAGGGTTAGGGTTAGGGTTAGGGTTAGGGTTAGGGTTAGGGTTAGGGTTAGGGTTAGGGTTAGGGTTAGGGTTAGGGTTAGGGTTAGGGTTAGGGTTAGGGTTAGGGTTAGGGTTAGGGTTAGGGTTAGGGTTAGGGTTAGGGTTAGGGTTAGGGTTAGGGTTAGGGTTAGGGTTAGGGTTAGGGTTAGGGTTAGGGTTAGGGTTAGGGTTAGGGTTAGGGTTAGGGTTAGGGTTAGGGTTAGGGTTAGGGTTAGGGTTAGGGTTAGGGTTAGGGTTAGGGTTAGGGTTAGGGTTAGGGTTAGGGTTAGGGTTAGGGTTAGGGTTAGGGTTAGGGTTAGGGTTAGGGTTAGGGTTAGGGTTAGGGTTAGGGTTAGGGTTAGGGTTAGGGTTAGGGTTAGGGTTAGGGTTAGGGTTAGGGTTAGGGTTAGGGTTAGGGTTAGGGTTAGGGTTAGGGTTAGGGTTAGGGTTAGGGTTAGGGTTAGGGTTAGGGTTAGGGTTAGGGTTAGGGTTAGGGTTAGGGTTAGGGTTAGGGTTAGGGTTAGGGTTAGGGTTAGGGTTAGGGTTAGGGTTAGGGTTAGGGTTAGGGTTAGGGTTAGGGTTAGGGTTAGGGTTAGGGTTAGGGTTAGGGTTAGGGTTAGGGTTAGGGTTAGGGTTAGGGTTAGGGTTAGGGTTAGGGTTAGGGTTAGGGTTAGGGTTAGGGTTAGGGTTAGGGTTAGGGTTAGGGTTAGGGTTAGGGTTAGGGTTAGGGTTAGGGTTAGGGTTAGGGTTAGGGTTAGGGTTAGGGTTAGGGTTAGGGTTAGGGTTAGGGTTAGGGTTAGGGTTAGGGTTAGGGTTAGGGTTAGGGTTAGGGTTAGGGTTAGGGTTAGGGTTAGGGTTAGGGTTAGGGTTAGGGTTAGGGTTAGGGTTAGGGTTAGGGTTAGGGTTAGGGTTAGGGTTAGGGTTAGGGTTAGGGTTAGGGTTAGGGTTAGGGTTAGGGTTAGGGTTAGGGTTAGGGTTAGGGTTAGGGTTAGGGTTAGGGTTAGGGTTAGGGTTAGGGTTAGGGTTAGGGTTAGGGTTAGGGTTAGGGTTAGGGTTAGGGTTAGGGTTAGGGTTAGGGTTAGGGTTAGGGTTAGGGTTAGGGTTAGGGTTAGGGTTAGGGTTAGGGTTAGGGTTAGGGTTAGGGTTAGGGTTAGGGTTAGGGTTAGGGTTAGGGTTAGGGTTAGGGTTAGGGTTAGGGTTAGGGTTAGGGTTAGGGTTAGGGTTAGGGTTAGGGTTAGGGTTAGGGTTAGGGTTAGGGTTAGGGTTAGGGTTAGGGTTAGGGTTAGGGTTAGGGTTAGGGTTAGGGTTAGGGTTAGGGTTAGGGTTAGGGTTAGGGTTAGGGTTAGGGTTAGGGTTAGGGTTAGGGTTAGGGTTAGGGTTAGGGTTAGGGTTAGGGTTAGGGTTAGGGTTAGGGTTAGGGTTAGGGTTAGGGTTAGGGTTAGGGTTAGGGTTAGGGTTAGGGTTAGGGTTAGGGTTAGGGTTAGGGTTAGGGTTAGGGTTAGGGTTAGGGTTAGGGTTAGGGTTAGGGTTAGGGTTAGGGTTAGGGTTAGGGTTAGGGTTAGGGTTAGGGTTAGGGTTAGGGTTAGGGTTAGGGTTAGGGTTAGGGTTAGGGTTAGGGTTAGGGTTAGGGTTAGGGTTAGGGTTAGGGTTAGGGTTAGGGTTAGGGTTAGGGTTAGGGTTAGGGTTAGGGTTAGGGTTAGGGTTAGGGTTAGGGTTAGGGTTAGGGTTAGGGTTAGGGTTAGGGTTAGGGTTAGGGTTAGGGTTAGGGTTAGGGTTAGGGTTAGGGTTAGGGTTAGGGTTAGGGTTAGGGTTAGGGTTAGGGTTAGGGTTAGGGTTAGGGTTAGGGTTAGGGTTAGGGTTAGGGTTAGGGTTAGGGTTAGGGTTAGGGTTAGGGTTAGGGTTAGGGTTAGGGTTAGGGTTAGGGTTAGGGTTAGGGTTAGGGTTAGGGTTAGGGTTAGGGTTAGGGTTAGGGTTAGGGTTAGGGTTAGGGTTAGGGTTAGGGTTAGGGTTAGGGTTAGGGTTAGGGTTAGGGTTAGGGTTAGGGTTAGGGTTAGGGTTAGGGTTAGGGTTAGGGTTAGGGTTAGGGTTAGGGTTAGGGTTAGGGTTAGGGTTAGGGTTAGGGTTAGGGTTAGGGTTAGGGTTAGGGTTAGGGTTAGGGTTAGGGTTAGGGTTAGGGTTAGGGTTAGGGTTAGGGTTAGGGTTAGGGTTAGGGTTAGGGTTAGGGTTAGGGTTAGGGTTAGGGTTAGGGTTAGGGTTAGGGTTAGGGTTAGGGTTAGGGTTAGGGTTAGGGTTAGGGTTAGGGTTAGGGTTAGGGTTAGGGTTAGGGTTAGGGTTAGGGTTAGGGTTAGGGTTAGGGTTAGGGTTAGGGTTAGGGTTAGGGTTAGGGTTAGGGTTAGGGTTAGGGTTAGGGTTAGGGTTAGGGTTAGGGTTAGGGTTAGGGTTAGGGTTAGGGTTAGGGTTAGGGTTAGGGTTAGGGTTAGGGTTAGGGTTAGGGTTAGGGTTAGGGTTAGGGTTAGGGTTAGGGTTAGGGTTAGGGTTAGGGTTAGGGTTAGGGTTAGGGTTAGGGTTAGGGTTAGGGTTAGGGTTAGGGTTAGGGTTAGGGTTAGGGTTAGGGTTAGGGTTAGGGTTAGGGTTAGGGTTAGGGTTAGGGTTAGGGTTAGGGTTAGGGTTAGGGTTAGGGTTAGGGTTAGGGTTAGGGTTAGGGTTAGGGTTAGGGTTAGGGTTAGGGTTAGGGTTAGGGTTAGGGTTAGGGTTAGGGTTAGGGTTAGGGTTAGGGTTAGGGTTAGGGTTAGGGTTAGGGTTAGGGTTAGGGTTAGGGTTAGGGTTAGGGTTAGGGTTAGGGTTAGGGTTAGGGTTAGGGTTAGGGTTAGGGTTAGGGTTAGGGTTAGGGTTAGGGTTAGGGTTAGGGTTAGGGTTAGGGTTAGGGTTAGGGTTAGGGTTAGGGTTAGGGTTAGGGTTAGGGTTAGGGTTAGGGTTAGGGTTAGGGTTAGGGTTAGGGTTAGGGTTAGGGTTAGGGTTAGGGTTAGGGTTAGGGTTAGGGTTAGGGTTAGGGTTAGGGTTAGGGTTAGGGTTAGGGTTAGGGTTAGGGTTAGGGTTAGGGTTAGGGTTAGGGTTAGGGTTAGGGTTAGGGTTAGGGTTAGGGTTAGGGTTAGGGTTAGGGTTAGGGTTAGGGTTAGGGTTAGGGTTAGGGTTAGGGTTAGGGTTAGGGTTAGGGTTAGGGTTAGGGTTAGGGTTAGGGTTAGGGTTAGGGTTAGGGTTAGGGTTAGGGTTAGGGTTAGGGTTAGGGTTAGGGTTAGGGTTAGGGTTAGGGTTAGGGTTAGGGTTAGGGTTAGGGTTAGGGTTAGGGTTAGGGTTAGGGTTAGGGTTAGGGTTAGGGTTAGGGTTAGGGTTAGGGTTAGGGTTAGGGTTAGGGTTAGGGTTAGGGTTAGGGTTAGGGTTAGGGTTAGGGTTAGGGTTAGGGTTAGGGTTAGGGTTAGGGTTAGGGTTAGGGTTAGGGTTAGGGTTAGGGTTAGGGTTAGGGTTAGGGTTAGGGTTAGGGTTAGGGTTAGGGTTAGGGTTAGGGTTAGGGTTAGGGTTAGGGTTAGGGTTAGGGTTAGGGTTAGGGTTAGGGTTAGGGTTAGGGTTAGGGTTAGGGTTAGGGTTAGGGTTAGGGTTAGGGTTAGGGTTAGGGTTAGGGTTAGGGTTAGGGTTAGGGTTAGGGTTAGGGTTAGGGTTAGGGTTAGGGTTAGGGTTAGGGTTAGGGTTAGGGTTAGGGTTAGGGTTAGGGTTAGGGTTAGGGTTAGGGTTAGGGTTAGGGTTAGGGTTAGGGTTAGGGTTAGGGTTAGGGTTAGGGTTAGGGTTAGGGTTAGGGTTAGGGTTAGGGTTAGGGTTAGGGTTAGGGTTAGGGTTAGGGTTAGGGTTAGGGTTAGGGTTAGGGTTAGGGTTAGGGTTAGGGTTAGGGTTAGGGTTAGGGTTAGGGTTAGGGTTAGGGTTAGGGTTAGGGTTAGGGTTAGGGTTAGGGTTAGGGTTAGGGTTAGGGTTAGGGTTAGGGTTAGGGTTAGGGTTAGGGTTAGGGTTAGGGTTAGGGTTAGGGTTAGGGTTAGGGTTAGGGTTAGGGTTAGGGTTAGGGTTAGGGTTAGGGTTAGGGTTAGGGTTAGGGTTAGGGTTAGGGTTAGGGTTAGGGTTAGGGTTAGGGTTAGGGTTAGGGTTAGGGTTAGGGTTAGGGTTAGGGTTAGGGTTAGGGTTAGGGTTAGGGTTAGGGTTAGGGTTAGGGTTAGGGTTAGGGTTAGGGTTAGGGTTAGGGTTAGGGTTAGGGTTAGGGTTAGGGTTAGGGTTAGGGTTAGGGTTAGGGTTAGGGTTAGGGTTAGGGTTAGGGTTAGGGTTAGGGTTAGGGTTAGGGTTAGGGTTAGGGTTAGGGTTAGGGTTAGGGTTAGGGTTAGGGTTAGGGTTAGGGTTAGGGTTAGGGTTAGGGTTAGGGTTAGGGTTAGGGTTAGGGTTAGGGTTAGGGTTAGGGTTAGGGTTAGGGTTAGGGTTAGGGTTAGGGTTAGGGTTAGGGTTAGGGTTAGGGTTAGGGTTAGGGTTAGGGTTAGGGTTAGGGTTAGGGTTAGGGTTAGGGTTAGGGTTAGGGTTAGGGTTAGGGTTAGGGTTAGGGTTAGGGTTAGGGTTAGGGTTAGGGTTAGGGTTAGGGTTAGGGTTAGGGTTAGGGTTAGGGTTAGGGTTAGGGTTAGGGTTAGGGTTAGGGTTAGGGTTAGGGTTAGGGTTAGGGTTAGGGTTAGGGTTAGGGTTAGGGTTAGGGTTAGGGTTAGGGTTAGGGTTAGGGTTAGGGTTAGGGTTAGGGTTAGGGTTAGGGTTAGGGTTAGGGTTAGGGTTAGGGTTAGGGTTAGGGTTAGGGTTAGGGTTAGGGTTAGGGTTAGGGTTAGGGTTAGGGTTAGGGTTAGGGTTAGGGTTAGGGTTAGGGTTAGGGTTAGGGTTAGGGTTAGGGTTAGGGTTAGGGTTAGGGTTAGGGTTAGGGTTAGGGTTAGGGTTAGGGTTAGGGTTAGGGTTAGGGTTAGGGTTAGGGTTAGGGTTAGGGTTAGGGTTAGGGTTAGGGTTAGGGTTAGGGTTAGGGTTAGGGTTAGGGTTAGGGTTAGGGTTAGGGTTAGGGTTAGGGTTAGGGTTAGGGTTAGGGTTAGGGTTAGGGTTAGGGTTAGGGTTAGGGTTAGGGTTAGGGTTAGGGTTAGGGTTAGGGTTAGGGTTAGGGTTAGGGTTAGGGTTAGGGTTAGGGTTAGGGTTAGGGTTAGGGTTAGGGTTAGGGTTAGGGTTAGGGTTAGGGTTAGGGTTAGGGTTAGGGTTAGGGTTAGGGTTAGGGTTAGGGTTAGGGTTAGGGTTAGGGTTAGGGTTAGGGTTAGGGTTAGGGTTAGGGTTAGGGTTAGGGTTAGGGTTAGGGTTAGGGTTAGGGTTAGGGTTAGGGTTAGGGTTAGGGTTAGGGTTAGGGTTAGGGTTAGGGTTAGGGTTAGGGTTAGGGTTAGGGTTAGGGTTAGGGTTAGGGTTAGGGTTAGGGTTAGGGTTAGGGTTAGGGTTAGGGTTAGGGTTAGGGTTAGGGTTAGGGTTAGGGTTAGGGTTAGGGTTAGGGTTAGGGTTAGGGTTAGGGTTAGGGTTAGGGTTAGGGTTAGGGTTAGGGTTAGGGTTAGGGTTAGGGTTAGGGTTAGGGTTAGGGTTAGGGTTAGGGTTAGGGTTAGGGTTAGGGTTAGGGTTAGGGTTAGGGTTAGGGTTAGGGTTAGGGTTAGGGTTAGGGTTAGGGTTAGGGTTAGGGTTAGGGTTAGGGTTAGGGTTAGGGTTAGGGTTAGGGTTAGGGTTAGGGTTAGGGTTAGGGTTAGGGTTAGGGTTAGGGTTAGGGTTAGGGTTAGGGTTAGGGTTAGGGTTAGGGTTAGGGTTAGGGTTAGGGTTAGGGTTAGGGTTAGGGTTAGGGTTAGGGTTAGGGTTAGGGTTAGGGTTAGGGTTAGGGTTAGGGTTAGGGTTAGGGTTAGGGTTAGGGTTAGGGTTAGGGTTAGGGTTAGGGTTAGGGTTAGGGTTAGGGTTAGGGTTAGGGTTAGGGTTAGGGTTAGGGTTAGGGTTAGGGTTAGGGTTAGGGTTAGGGTTAGGGTTAGGGTTAGGGTTAGGGTTAGGGTTAGGGTTAGGGTTAGGGTTAGGGTTAGGGTTAGGGTTAGGGTTAGGGTTAGGGTTAGGGTTAGGGTTAGGGTTAGGGTTAGGGTTAGGGTTAGGGTTAGGGTTAGGGTTAGGGTTAGGGTTAGGGTTAGGGTTAGGGTTAGGGTTAGGGTTAGGGTTAGGGTTAGGGTTAGGGTTAGGGTTAGGGTTAGGGTTAGGGTTAGGGTTAGGGTTAGGGTTAGGGTTAGGGTTAGGGTTAGGGTTAGGGTTAGGGTTAGGGTTAGGGTTAGGGTTAGGGTTAGGGTTAGGGTTAGGGTTAGGGTTAGGGTTAGGGTTAGGGTTAGGGTTAGGGTTAGGGTTAGGGTTAGGGTTAGGGTTAGGGTTAGGGTTAGGGTTAGGGTTAGGGTTAGGGTTAGGGTTAGGGTTAGGGTTAGGGTTAGGGTTAGGGTTAGGGTTAGGGTTAGGGTTAGGGTTAGGGTTAGGGTTAGGGTTAGGGTTAGGGTTAGGGTTAGGGTTAGGGTTAGGGTTAGGGTTAGGGTTAGGGTTAGGGTTAGGGTTAGGGTTAGGGTTAGGGTTAGGGTTAGGGTTAGGGTTAGGGTTAGGGTTAGGGTTAGGGTTAGGGTTAGGGTTAGGGTTAGGGTTAGGGTTAGGGTTAGGGTTAGGGTTAGGGTTAGGGTTAGGGTTAGGGTTAGGGTTAGGGTTAGGGTTAGGGTTAGGGTTAGGGTTAGGGTTAGGGTTAGGGTTAGGGTTAGGGTTAGGGTTAGGGTTAGGGTTAGGGTTAGGGTTAGGGTTAGGGTTAGGGTTAGGGTTAGGGTTAGGGTTAGGGTTAGGGTTAGGGTTAGGGTTAGGGTTAGGGTTAGGGTTAGGGTTAGGGTTAGGGTTAGGGTTAGGGTTAGGGTTAGGGTTAGGGTTAGGGTTAGGGTTAGGGTTAGGGTTAGGGTTAGGGTTAGGGTTAGGGTTAGGGTTAGGGTTAGGGTTAGGGTTAGGGTTAGGGTTAGGGTTAGGGTTAGGGTTAGGGTTAGGGTTAGGGTTAGGGTTAGGGTTAGGGTTAGGGTTAGGGTTAGGGTTAGGGTTAGGGTTAGGGTTAGGGTTAGGGTTAGGGTTAGGGTTAGGGTTAGGGTTAGGGTTAGGGTTAGGGTTAGGGTTAGGGTTAGGGTTAGGGTTAGGGTTAGGGTTAGGGTTAGGGTTAGGGTTAGGGTTAGGGTTAGGGTTAGGGTTAGGGTTAGGGTTAGGGTTAGGGTTAGGGTTAGGGTTAGGGTTAGGGTTAGGGTTAGGGTTAGGGTTAGGGTTAGGGTTAGGGTTAGGGTTAGGGTTAGGGTTAGGGTTAGGGTTAGGGTTAGGGTTAGGGTTAGGGTTAGGGTTAGGGTTAGGGTTAGGGTTAGGGTTAGGGTTAGGGTTAGGGTTAGGGTTAGGGTTAGGGTTAGGGTTAGGGTTAGGGTTAGGGTTAGGGTTAGGGTTAGGGTTAGGGTTAGGGTTAGGGTTAGGGTTAGGGTTAGGGTTAGGGTTAGGGTTAGGGTTAGGGTTAGGGTTAGGGTTAGGGTTAGGGTTAGGGTTAGGGTTAGGGTTAGGGTTAGGGTTAGGGTTAGGGTTAGGGTTAGGGTTAGGGTTAGGGTTAGGGTTAGGGTTAGGGTTAGGGTTAGGGTTAGGGTTAGGGTTAGGGTTAGGGTTAGGGTTAGGGTTAGGGTTAGGGTTAGGGTTAGGGTTAGGGTTAGGGTTAGGGTTAGGGTTAGGGTTAGGGTTAGGGTTAGGGTTAGGGTTAGGGTTAGGGTTAGGGTTAGGGTTAGGGTTAGGGTTAGGGTTAGGGTTAGGGTTAGGGTTAGGGTTAGGGTTAGGGTTAGGGTTAGGGTTAGGGTTAGGGTTAGGGTTAGGGTTAGGGTTAGGGTTAGGGTTAGGGTTAGGGTTAGGGTTAGGGTTAGGGTTAGGGTTAGGGTTAGGGTTAGGGTTAGGGTTAGGGTTAGGGTTAGGGTTAGGGTTAGGGTTAGGGTTAGGGTTAGGGTTAGGGTTAGGGTTAGGGTTAGGGTTAGGGTTAGGGTTAGGGTTAGGGTTAGGGTTAGGGTTAGGGTTAGGGTTAGGGTTAGGGTTAGGGTTAGGGTT
Source organism: Macaca fascicularis (assembly GCF_037993035.2). NCBI lineage: Eukaryota > Metazoa > Chordata > Mammalia > Primates > Cercopithecidae > Macaca > Macaca fascicularis. The sequence continues at coordinate 8,746 of NC_088379.1, read as the reverse complement.
AGGGTTAGGGTTAGGGTTAGGGTTAGGGTTAGGGTTAGGGTTAGGGTTAGGGTTAGGGTTAGGGTTAGGGTTAGGGTTAGGGTTAGGGTTAGGGTTAGGGTTAGGGTTAGGGTTAGGGTTAGGGTTAGGGTTAGGGTTAGGGTTAGGGTTAGGGTTAGGGTTAGGGTTAGGGTTAGGGTTAGGGTTAGGGTTAGGGTTAGGGTTAGGGTTAGGGTTAGGGTTAGGGTTAGGGTTAGGGTTAGGGTTAGGGTTAGGGTTAGGGTTAGGGTTAGGGTTAGGGTTAGGGTTAGGGTTAGGGTTAGGGTTAGGGTTAGGGTTAGGGTTAGGGTTAGGGTTAGGGTTAGGGTTAGGGTTAGGGTTAGGGTTAGGGTTAGGGTTAGGGTTAGGGTTAGGGTTAGGGTTAGGGTTAGGGTTAGGGTTAGGGTTAGGGTTAGGGTTAGGGTTAGGGTTAGGGTTAGGGTTAGGGTTAGGGTTAGGGTTAGGGTTAGGGTTAGGGTTAGGGTTAGGGTTAGGGTTAGGGTTAGGGTTAGGGTTAGGGTTAGGGTTAGGGTTAGGGTTAGGGTTAGGGTTAGGGTTAGGGTTAGGGTTAGGGTTAGGGTTAGGGTTAGGGTTAGGGTTAGGGTTAGGGTTAGGGTTAGGGTTAGGGTTAGGGTTAGGGTTAGGGTTAGGGTTAGGGTTAGGGTTAGGGTTAGGGTTAGGGTTAGGGTTAGGGTTAGGGTTAGGGTTAGGGTTAGGGTTAGGGTTAGGGTTAGGGTTAGGGTTAGGGTTAGGGTTAGGGTTAGGGTTAGGGTTAGGGTTAGGGTTAGGGTTAGGGTTAGGGTTAGGGTTAGGGTTAGGGTTAGGGTTAGGGTTAGGGTTAGGGTTAGGGTTAGGGTTAGGGTTAGGGTTAGGGTTAGGGTTAGGGTTAGGGTTAGGGTTAGGGTTAGGGTTAGGGTTAGGGTTAGGGTTAGGGTTAGGGTTAGGGTTAGGGTTAGGGTTAGGGTTAGGGTTAGGGTTAGGGTTAGGGTTAGGGTTAGGGTTAGGGTTAGGGTTAGGGTTAGGGTTAGGGTTAGGGTTAGGGTTAGGGTTAGGGTTAGGGTTAGGGTTAGGGTTAGGGTTAGGGTTAGGGTTAGGGTTAGGGTTAGGGTTAGGGTTAGGGTTAGGGTTAGGGTTAGGGTTAGGGTTAGGGTTAGGGTTAGGGTTAGGGTTAGGGTTAGGGTTAGGGTTAGGGTTAGGGTTAGGGTTAGGGTTAGGGTTAGGGTTAGGGTTAGGGTTAGGGTTAGGGTTAGGGTTAGGGTTAGGGTTAGGGTTAGGGTTAGGGTTAGGGTTAGGGTTAGGGTTAGGGTTAGGGTTAGGGTTAGGGTTAGGGTTAGGGTTAGGGTTAGGGTTAGGGTTAGGGTTAGGGTTAGGGTTAGGGTTAGGGTTAGGGTTAGGGTTAGGGTTAGGGTTAGGGTTAGGGTTAGGGTTAGGGTTAGGGTTAGGGTTAGGGTTAGGGTTAGGGTTAGGGTTAGGGTTAGGGTTAGGGTTAGGGTTAGGGTTAGGGTTAGGGTTAGGGTTAGGGTTAGGGTTAGGGTTAGGGTTAGGGTTAGGGTTAGGGTTAGGGTTAGGGTTAGGGTTAGGGTTAGGGTTAGGGTTAGGGTTAGGGTTAGGGTTAGGGTTAGGGTTAGGGTTAGGGTTAGGGTTAGGGTTAGGGTTAGGGTTAGGGTTAGGGTTAGGGTTAGGGTTAGGGTTAGGGTTAGGGTTAGGGTTAGGGTTAGGGTTAGGGTTAGGGTTAGGGTTAGGGTTAGGGTTAGGGTTAGGGTTAGGGTTAGGGTTAGGGTTAGGGTTAGGGTTAGGGTTAGGGTTAGGGTTAGGGTTAGGGTTAGGGTTAGGGTTAGGGTTAGGGTTAGGGTTAGGGTTAGGGTTAGGGTTAGGGTTAGGGTTAGGGTTAGGGTTAGGGTTAGGGTTAGGGTTAGGGTTAGGGTTAGGGTTAGGGTTAGGGTTAGGGTTAGGGTTAGGGTTAGGGTTAGGGTTAGGGTTAGGGTTAGGGTTAGGGTTAGGGTTAGGGTTAGGGTTAGGGTTAGGGTTAGGGTTAGGGTTAGGGTTAGGGTTAGGGTTAGGGTTAGGGTTAGGGTTAGGGTTAGGGTTAGGGTTAGGGTTAGGGTTAGGGTTAGGGTTAGGGTTAGGGTTAGGGTTAGGGTTAGGGTTAGGGTTAGGGTTAGGGTTAGGGTTAGGGTTAGGGTTAGGGTTAGGGTTAGGGTTAGGGTTAGGGTTAGGGTTAGGGTTAGGGTTAGGGTTAGGGTTAGGGTTAGGGTTAGGGTTAGGGTTAGGGTTAGGGTTAGGGTTAGGGTTAGGGTTAGGGTTAGGGTTAGGGTTAGGGTTAGGGTTAGGGTTAGGGTTAGGGTTAGGGTTAGGGTTAGGGTTAGGGTTAGGGTTAGGGTTAGGGTTAGGGTTAGGGTTAGGGTTAGGGTTAGGGTTAGGGTTAGGGTTAGGGTTAGGGTTAGGGTTAGGGTTAGGGTTAGGGTTAGGGTTAGGGTTAGGGTTAGGGTTAGGGTTAGGGTTAGGGTTAGGGTTAGGGTTAGGGTTAGGGTTAGGGTTAGGGTTAGGGTTAGGGTTAGGGTTAGGGTTAGGGTTAGGGTTAGGGTTAGGGTTAGGGTTAGGGTTAGGGTTAGGGTTAGGGTTAGGGTTAGGGTTAGGGTTAGGGTTAGGGTTAGGGTTAGGGTTAGGGTTAGGGTTAGGGTTAGGGTTAGGGTTAGGGTTAGGGTTAGGGTTAGGGTTAGGGTTAGGGTTAGGGTTAGGGTTAGGGTTAGGGTTAGGGTTAGGGTTAGGGTTAGGGTTAGGGTTAGGGTTAGGGTTAGGGTTAGGGTTAGGGTTAGGGTTAGGGTTAGGGTTAGGGTTAGGGTTAGGGTTAGGGTTAGGGTTAGGGTTAGGGTTAGGGTTAGGGTTAGGGTTAGGGTTAGGGTTAGGGTTAGGGTTAGGGTTAGGGTTAGGGTTAGGGTTAGGGTTAGGGTTAGGGTTAGGGTTAGGGTTAGGGTTAGGGTTAGGGTTAGGGTTAGGGTTAGGGTTAGGGTTAGGGTTAGGGTTAGGGTTAGGGTTAGGGTTAGGGTTAGGGTTAGGGTTAGGGTTAGGGTTAGGGTTAGGGTTAGGGTTAGGGTTAGGGTTAGGGTTAGGGTTAGGGTTAGGGTTAGGGTTAGGGTTAGGGTTAGGGTTAGGGTTAGGGTTAGGGTTAGGGTTAGGGTTAGGGTTAGGGTTAGGGTTAGGGTTAGGGTTAGGGTTAGGGTTAGGGTTAGGGTTAGGGTTAGGGTTAGGGTTAGGGTTAGGGTTAGGGTTAGGGTTAGGGTTAGGGTTAGGGTTAGGGTTAGGGTTAGGGTTAGGGTTAGGGTTAGGGTTAGGGTTAGGGTTAGGGTTAGGGTTAGGGTTAGGGTTAGGGTTAGGGTTAGGGTTAGGGTTAGGGTTAGGGTTAGGGTTAGGGTTAGGGTTAGGGTTAGGGTTAGGGTTAGGGTTAGGGTTAGGGTTAGGGTTAGGGTTAGGGTTAGGGTTAGGGTTAGGGTTAGGGTTAGGGTTAGGGTTAGGGTTAGGGTTAGGGTTAGGGTTAGGGTTAGGGTTAGGGTTAGGGTTAGGGTTAGGGTTAGGGTTAGGGTTAGGGTTAGGGTTAGGGTTAGGGTTAGGGTTAGGGTTAGGGTTAGGGTTAGGGTTAGGGTTAGGGTTAGGGTTAGGGTTAGGGTTAGGGTTAGGGTTAGGGTTAGGGTTAGGGTTAGGGTTAGGGTTAGGGTTAGGGTTAGGGTTAGGGTTAGGGTTAGGGTTAGGGTTAGGGTTAGGGTTAGGGTTAGGGTTAGGGTTAGGGTTAGGGTTAGGGTTAGGGTTAGGGTTAGGGTTAGGGTTAGGGTTAGGGTTAGGGTTAGGGTTAGGGTTAGGGTTAGGGTTAGGGTTAGGGTTAGGGTTAGGGTTAGGGTTAGGGTTAGGGTTAGGGTTAGGGTTAGGGTTAGGGTTAGGGTTAGGGTTAGGGTTAGGGTTAGGGTTAGGGTTAGGGTTAGGGTTAGGGTTAGGGTTAGGGTTAGGGTTAGGGTTAGGGTTAGGGTTAGGGTTAGGGTTAGGGTTAGGGTTAGGGTTAGGGTTAGGGTTAGGGTTAGGGTTAGGGTTAGGGTTAGGGTTAGGGTTAGGGTTAGGGTTAGGGTTAGGGTTAGGGTTAGGGTTAGGGTTAGGGTTAGGGTTAGGGTTAGGGTTAGGGTTAGGGTTAGGGTTAGGGTTAGGGTTAGGGTTAGGGTTAGGGTTAGGGTTAGGGTTAGGGTTAGGGTTAGGGTTAGGGTTAGGGTTAGGGTTAGGGTTAGGGTTAGGGTTAGGGTTAGGGTTAGGGTTAGGGTTAGGGTTAGGGTTAGGGTTAGGGTTAGGGTTAGGGTTAGGGTTAGGGTTAGGGTTAGGGTTAGGGTTAGGGTTAGGGTTAGGGTTAGGGTTAGGGTTAGGGTTAGGGTTAGGGTTAGGGTTAGGGTTAGGGTTAGGGTTAGGGTTAGGGTTAGGGTTAGGGTTAGGGTTAGGGTTAGGGTTAGGGTTAGGGTTAGGGTTAGGGTTAGGGTTAGGGTTAGGGTTAGGGTTAGGGTTAGGGTTAGGGTTAGGGTTAGGGTTAGGGTTAGGGTTAGGGTTAGGGTTAGGGTTAGGGTTAGGGTTAGGGTTAGGGTTAGGGTTAGGGTTAGGGTTAGGGTTAGGGTTAGGGTTAGGGTTAGGGTTAGGGTTAGGGTTAGGGTTAGGGTTAGGGTTAGGGTTAGGGTTAGGGTTAGGGTTAGGGTTAGGGTTAGGGTTAGGGTTAGGGTTAGGGTTAGGGTTAGGGTTAGGGTTAGGGTTAGGGTTAGGGTTAGGGTTAGGGTTAGGGTTAGGGTTAGGGTTAGGGTTAGGGTTAGGGTTAGGGTTAGGGTTAGGGTTAGGGTTAGGGTTAGGGTTAGGGTTAGGGTTAGGGTTAGGGTTAGGGTTAGGGTTAGGGTTAGGGTTAGGGTTAGGGTTAGGGTTAGGGTTAGGGTTAGGGTTAGGGTTAGGGTTAGGGTTAGGGTTAGGGTTAGGGTTAGGGTTAGGGTTAGGGTTAGGGTTAGGGTTAGGGTTAGGGTTAGGGTTAGGGTTAGGGTTAGGGTTAGGGTTAGGGTTAGGGTTAGGGTTAGGGTTAGGGTTAGGGTTAGGGTTAGGGTTAGGGTTAGGGTTAGGGTTAGGGTTAGGGTTAGGGTTAGGGTTAGGGTTAGGGTTAGGGTTAGGGTTAGGGTTAGGGTTAGGGTTAGGGTTAGGGTTAGGGTTAGGGTTAGGGTTAGGGTTAGGGTTAGGGTTAGGGTTAGGGTTAGGGTTAGGGTTAGGGTTAGGGTTAGGGTTAGGGTTAGGGTTAGGGTTAGGGTTAGGGTTAGGGTTAGGGTTAGGGTTAGGGTTAGGGTTAGGGTTAGGGTTAGGGTTAGGGTTAGGGTTAGGGTTAGGGTTAGGGTTAGGGTTAGGGTTAGGGTTAGGGTTAGGGTTAGGGTTAGGGTTAGGGTTAGGGTTAGGGTTAGGGTTAGGGTTAGGGTTAGGGTTAGGGTTAGGGTTAGGGTTAGGGTTAGGGTTAGGGTTAGGGTTAGGGTTAGGGTTAGGGTTAGGGTTAGGGTTAGGGTTAGGGTTAGGGTTAGGGTTAGGGTTAGGGTTAGGGTTAGGGTTAGGGTTAGGGTTAGGGTTAGGGTTAGGGTTAGGGTTAGGGTTAGGGTTAGGGTTAGGGTTAGGGTTAGGGTTAGGGTTAGGGTTAGGGTTAGGGTTAGGGTTAGGGTTAGGGTTAGGGTTAGGGTTAGGGTTAGGGTTAGGGTTAGGGTTAGGGTTAGGGTTAGGGTTAGGGTTAGGGTTAGGGTTAGGGTTAGGGTTAGGGTTAGGGTTAGGGTTAGGGTTAGGGTTAGGGTTAGGGTTAGGGTTAGGGTTAGGGTTAGGGTTAGGGTTAGGGTTAGGGTTAGGGTTAGGGTTAGGGTTAGGGTTAGGGTTAGGGTTAGGGTTAGGGTTAGGGTTAGGGTTAGGGTTAGGGTTAGGGTTAGGGTTAGGGTTAGGGTTAGGGTTAGGGTTAGGGTTAGGGTTAGGGTTAGGGTTAGGGTTAGGGTTAGGGTTAGGGTTAGGGTTAGGGTTAGGGTTAGGGTTAGGGTTAGGGTTAGGGTTAGGGTTAGGGTTAGGGTTAGGGTTAGGGTTAGGGTTAGGGTTAGGGTTAGGGTTAGGGTTAGGGTTAGGGTTAGGGTTAGGGTTAGGGTTAGGGTTAGGGTTAGGGTTAGGGTTAGGGTTAGGGTTAGGGTTAGGGTTAGGGTTAGGGTTAGGGTTAGGGTTAGGGTTAGGGTTAGGGTTAGGGTTAGGGTTAGGGTTAGGGTTAGGGTTAGGGTTAGGGTTAGGGTTAGGGTTAGGGTTAGGGTTAGGGTTAGGGTTAGGGTTAGGGTTAGGGTTAGGGTTAGGGTTAGGGTTAGGGTTAGGGTTAGGGTTAGGGTTAGGGTTAGGGTTAGGGTTAGGGTTAGGGTTAGGGTTAGGGTTAGGGTTAGGGTTAGGGTTAGGGTTAGGGTTAGGGTTAGGGTTAGGGTTAGGGTTAGGGTTAGGGTTAGGGTTAGGGTTAGGGTTAGGGTTAGGGTTAGGGTTAGGGTTAGGGTTAGGGTTAGGGTTAGGGTTAGGGTTAGGGTTAGGGTTAGGGTTAGGGTTAGGGTTAGGGTTAGGGTTAGGGTTAGGGTTAGGGTTAGGGTTAGGGTTAGGGTTAGGGTTAGGGTTAGGGTTAGGGTTAGGGTTAGGGTTAGGGTTAGGGTTAGGGTTAGGGTTAGGGTTAGGGTTAGGGTTAGGGTTAGGGTTAGGGTTAGGGTTAGGGTTAGGGTTAGGGTTAGGGTTAGGGTTAGGGTTAGGGTTAGGGTTAGGGTTAGGGTTAGGGTTAGGGTTAGGGTTAGGGTTAGGGTTAGGGTTAGGGTTAGGGTTAGGGTTAGGGTTAGGGTTAGGGTTAGGGTTAGGGTTAGGGTTAGGGTTAGGGTTAGGGTTAGGGTTAGGGTTAGGGTTAGGGTTAGGGTTAGGGTTAGGGTTAGGGTTAGGGTTAGGGTTAGGGTTAGGGTTAGGGTTAGGGTTAGGGTTAGGGTTAGGGTTAGGGTTAGGGTTAGGGTTAGGGTTAGGGTTAGGGTTAGGGTTAGGGTTAGGGTTAGGGTTAGGGTTAGGGTTAGGGTTAGGGTTAGGGTTAGGGTTAGGGTTAGGGTTAGGGTTAGGGTTAGGGTTAGGGTTAGGGTTAGGGTTAGGGTTAGGGTTAGGGTTAGGGTTAGGGTTAGGGTTAGGGTTAGGGTTAGGGTTAGGGTTAGGGTTAGGGTTAGGGTTAGGGTTAGGGTTAGGGTTAGGGTTAGGGTTAGGGTTAGGGTTAGGGTTAGGGTTAGGGTTAGGGTTAGGGTTAGGGTTAGGGTTAGGGTTAGGGTTAGGGTTAGGGTTAGGGTTAGGGTTAGGGTTAGGGTTAGGGTTAGGGTTAGGGTTAGGGTTAGGGTTAGGGTTAGGGTTAGGGTTAGGGTTAGGGTTAGGGTTAGGGTTAGGGTTAGGGTTAGGGTTAGGGTTAGGGTTAGGGTTAGGGTTAGGGTTAGGGTTAGGGTTAGGGTTAGGGTTAGGGTTAGGGTTAGGGTTAGGGTTAGGGTTAGGGTTAGGGTTAGGGTTAGGGTTAGGGTTAGGGTTAGGGTTAGGGTTAGGGTTAGGGTTAGGGTTAGGGTTAGGGTTAGGGTTAGGGTTAGGGTTAGGGTTAGGGTTAGGGTTAGGGTTAGGGTTAGGGTTAGGGTTAGGGTTAGGGTTAGGGTTAGGGTTAGGGTTAGGGTTAGGGTTAGGGTTAGGGTTAGGGTTAGGGTTAGGGTTAGGGTTAGGGTTAGGGTTAGGGTTAGGGTTAGGGTTAGGGTTAGGGTTAGGGTTAGGGTTAGGGTTAGGGTTAGGGTTAGGGTTAGGGTTAGGGTTAGGGTTAGGGTTAGGGTTAGGGTTAGGGTTAGGGTTAGGGTTAGGGTTAGGGTTAGGGTTAGGGTTAGGGTTAGGGTTAGGGTTAGGGTTAGGGTTAGGGTTAGGGTTAGGGTTAGGGTTAGGGTTAGGGTTAGGGTTAGGGTTAGGGTTAGGGTTAGGGTTAGGGTTAGGGTTAGGGTTAGGGTTAGGGTTAGGGTTAGGGTTAGGGTTAGGGTTAGGGTTAGGGTTAGGGTTAGGGTTAGGGTTAGGGTTAGGGTTAGGGTTAGGGTTAGGGTTAGGGTTAGGGTTAGGGTTAGGGTTAGGGTTAGGGTTAGGGTTAGGGTTAGGGTTAGGGTTAGGGTTAGGGTTAGGGTTAGGGTTAGGGTTAGGGTTAGGGTTAGGGTTAGGGTTAGGGTTAGGGTTAGGGTTAGGGTTAGGGTTAGGGTTAGGGTTAGGGTTAGGGTTAGGGTTAGGGTTAGGGTTAGGGTTAGGGTTAGGGTTAGGGTTAGGGTTAGGGTTAGGGTTAGGGTTAGGGTTAGGGTTAGGGTTAGGGTTAGGGTTAGGGTTAGGGTTAGGGTTAGGGTTAGGGTTAGGGTTAGGGTTAGGGTTAGGGTTAGGGTTAGGGTTAGGGTTAGGGTTAGGGTTAGGGTTAGGGTTAGGGTTAGGGTTAGGGTTAGGGTTAGGGTTAGGGTTAGGGTTAGGGTTAGGGTTAGGGTTAGGGTTAGGGTTAGGGTTAGGGTTAGGGTTAGGGTTAGGGTTAGGGTTAGGGTTAGGGTTAGGGTTAGGGTTAGGGTTAGGGTTAGGGTTAGGGTTAGGGTTAGGGTTAGGGTTAGGGTTAGGGTTAGGGTTAGGGTTAGGGTTAGGGTTAGGGTTAGGGTTAGGGTTAGGG